>NC_137544.1:46048160-46648160 GCF_963082525.1 Nesoenas mayeri | reverse complement strand
AGCCACATGTTAAAAACTCTTTGGATGTGCTGTGTGCTAGCAGTCTTTAAACTTTTAGTAAACATAAGTTTGCTCCAGTGAAACAAATATATTACTTTCCAGTAGTAAATATTTCTCTGTACTACAGCCCATAGGTCAAGGTCGCTATACCCACATACACATTGCACTCCTGTCCTTTATAAAATAAGCTTTAATTATTTTTTAGCCCTTCTCTCAGTTAAAAATAACTTTAAAAAATAATTTAAAATTATATTTATTGACTATTCTGGATTAACTACTCACTGACAACTGTCTCTCCACGGGATCTGTCCCACTTTTAGTTCTTCCACTCAGGGCATACTACCACTCACTCTCTCACATTGCATTGTGACAATTTTTATAGGGATAATAATCTTAGAGAGATGAACTCATTCTGTTGCTTGTTCTTTTTAAAATTGCAAAGAAAAGACAAAAGTCTCATTGTCAATCCTGTATCCTTCAGAGACAGCAGCGCCGATTCTAGTGTCCAGAACAGTGGCCAATTCAAACGTCACCTTTGCTTATTTGGGTTTATACAACAAGTGGTTCCCAACACTGCGTTAACTTTTCTTCGTTGACTGTGTTGACAACGACGTGGTCGCGATCATACTGTGTGCCCCCTGTAAAGAAAAATTTCAGAGTGTAAATTATCTTTGACGTAAGAGATGTAGTCTGGGCTTCACAGCAGCTCTAAAAGCGCTGGTGCAGACCGTTTCTCCTCTCGCCACGGCTCTAACAAGACAACTCATTTTCATCACTGCCTACTTATGGAATGAATTTTGAAAGAAGGGAGCCTGTCTGCTCCTCTCTACCCCTTCCGTAATGAAGTACCTCGGCATTTTCAGCCCAGATGGCAAAAGAAGGAAACACTCCAGTACAGTCATGTGTAGCTGCTTTCAGACTGTCACTTCCCAAAAGTCAAGTTTAACAGTTTGGTCTCCCATCAACCGTGTCCGCTGTCACTGTGTTCTAAAGATGATGTCTACAGGATGAACTAAGTCCTGCTACTAACAGGCAATACGAGTGTGACCACATGAGGGATGAGGTCTGGTACTTATTTACTTGCAGCCATTATTATATAATCCTGTATTTTGATCACCTGCATCACAAATTGCCATACTCAGAGTTATCACCCGACATTCAGCTGTTTCAACTGGCAGCTGAACATACCTGAATGAAAAATATAACCCTTTCTTGGAGGCTTAATTTGCTCATGTGATGCAATGCCAAAAATGTCCCCATAGAGAAGCACCATTAGTATTCTGACTTAAGAAACTCAGAAGCAAAGAAACATTCAACTGGAGCTAGAAGTCAGAACTGACGTGTTTTTCTTATCACATCTCTAGTACATACACATGTGGCTGGGGCAGTACGACACACCTGCAGCCGCCTGAGCCGGCCAGGACACCCCTATGGACACTGTCCTTCATTCTGCACCCCTACAGCCTTACCCTCCTGGAATGAGCAGAAAACACACCTGGCAGCTGAGAGCTTACAATGCATCTAACAAATACAGATTCTACCAAATCTCAGAAAGAAATCTGCTAAGCCCTTGAGCCCTGCACATTTAAGAGCAGCTCTTTTGTACTAATGGCCTCTCAAGCACCTTAGCTGATCTCCAATTCAGGAGTTTGGGGGAGGCTTTCTGGTGCCACTGTCTCAAATCAGAAACGTCTCTGAGAAGGTTAAGAGCAACATGATTTCTCTCCTTCCCAATTACTGAAAAGCAGTGGAGATACACAGCAGAAATACTTGAGTTCTTCAGAAAAAGAGGAGAAAAGAGGGAATAGCAGATCAAATACTTCTGCACGAAACAAAATAACCAGCAGCTACAGAAAATAACATGGCTCTGTTATCACTGTAAGGGCAGAAAATATTTTGCAAGTGATGTCTAATAAAATGTAAACATGTTACAATGGGCAAAGATAAGATTTATTTCAGAACAAGAGGGTGCTCTGGACAAGGCCTTGTGCTGTGTGTATCCACCGGGTGGCACTGGAAACTGCGCAGCTGAACACCTCCCTTCATTTGCTGAAGAATTCAGTGATGCTCCATTTGTGGTCAAGAATGGATCCGCAGAAGTGGCAGAAACAGCTGATGCTCCTAGTAGACTTTCTCAAATAAAAGCTAAATGTACCTACTCTTTCATATTTACAGTACAGGCATATTAATTTTTATGAGTGCATCTATACTTTCATCACCAGACCCAACCATTGTGAAGTTTTAACTGCAGAATACATAATTGCTTTTAGTTTCATTACTTGAAGACAAGTCAGCGTAACAGTATTTCTGCTTATTTGGTGACACTCAGAACTGACTTTAGGAAAAGTTATGCAGTCATTGTGACCAAAGACTCCCTTGAACTGGAGTCTTTTTGGTAAGTTTTTAAACTTAGCAGTAGCTTTATATGCAGTAAAAAGAATTTGTGAATATTTGTGCCAGTGCTGCATCACAGAATTTTCCCACAATTCTGCCAGTGTTGTCCTTAGTTCCAAAGAGCTGACTTGTTCACCCTGGTATTTTTCTGTTTTTTGTTAATTGCTGTAGTTAATGTCACAGTATCAATCCAAAACTAATTTTAAAACAGCTAAAAAATTTTAAAAAAGAAAAATTGAACAGCTATAGGAAATTATTACTCCCTACACCCCCAACGCAGTGTTACGTAACATCTGATTATGCAAGTTCTGCTCATCATTCCATTTGCTGCTTTTACAGACCTATGAAACTCTGAAAATGAAGAAACAGTATCTACATGAATCAAATTGCTGTACAAAAGTCAATATGTAAAACATGCATCAAGTGCACACAGAACTTGGGCTCCTGTGGCAGAATCTCATGTTCACAATAAAGGTGTAGCCATTAATAAACAAACGAAAAAACTTTTTGCATCTAATCACATCTCTGTACAGCTTTCCCAATATCCTGTGGCTATTGCATCTACGACTACTATATAAGAAAATTTGCTCTATACAAATTAAAGTTAATGAGAAGCTACGTTTTTCTTGCTTCAGCGTTTTTAAATAATTATATTCACATCACCCAGTGCCACGTAAAATTAGCTGAGGATATCTACAATGAGTGGACACTGGGAATACAAGATAAGCAAGTACTGTGAGCTACTAAACGCTATGTAGAAAAACTGAAATGAAGTCCCAGGGCCTGTATAATTCAGGAGGTCAGACTAGCTCATCGGGTCTTTTTTGATTCTAGATTAAAGTAACTATAACACCATCCTTAATTTATAGGCACGTTTAGTGCCTATCCCACTGTAAATACCATGTAATTAAGACACAATGTAATGAGATAACACATTTGCTTACCTTTGATATCTAAAACCAGCTTGGGTTTCATCTTGCTATAAATCCTGCCATCTGGACTAATACGCCAATATTGTTTGTCTTCGTTTCGCTCAAATGACAGACCGAGTTTAGAGCCAGGAGTTATAAGATTTCCAACAATTGTCAGGCAGCAATCCTCTGCCATCTGTATCATCAGAAAGACAACAACAATTACTCAAAAGGTCTTGCTTCCAGTATCCTCTGTTTTTTAATCAGATAGGAGAGACGTCAGCAGGTGAGAACACAATCTAGAACTGCTTTCCCTAAAGGAATGTATTTTTGCCCCAAACTCAAGACTACTAATTTTTCTTTTGTTCTTGTTTCTCCTGACACTCTCCACTACATAAGAACATTAAAATAACCATGCTGTATCAGATCAAAAGGTGCAATTAACACCTGCCTCTAGCAATGGCCAATAATAGATGGCAGGGAAGATTACATTCACTCTGCTCTTGTATGCAGGATGTTCCTGGTACACCCTCCCAGTCTACAGCAATTTCCAGCCCAGAGACTTCCATGCTGAGCTGGTACCTTTAATATCTGGATGGTTTCTGTCCCATATGTACATTTGTTAGTCACTTCACAATGAGATCAATGGAACCCTTTTACATGTACAAGTTTCTGTATCATAACCCTTCTGTGGCAAGCAGTTCCAAATCTTAACTACTATTGCTAAAAAAAAATTAAATGAAAAAATAATTTGATAGACAACTACTAGTTTTATTTTATACTCTCCTCACCCCCCTTCCCCTCCCTTATTTTAAGGGATGTCTTGTCCACGCTACGTTTGCAGATACTTGAATCGTATCATCCCTCAAAGTGCCCCCTTTGCAGGTTAGAAGTCCAAGCTGTTTTGTCTCTTCCTTGCATAGAAGCCTCTCCATCTCCTCTGCTCGTCCTTTTTTTTGTTCTTTAATTGTTTCTAGTTCTGCAGTAACCTTTCGATATAAAGGACATAACTGCACAGTATAAAATGTATGAATTTCATGGTGTATCACAATAATATTTTCTTCTTTGTTCTGCATTCTTTTCCTAGCAATTTTTATTACTTGATTTCAAAACTCTGAAAATGTCTTTATGATTAAAAAAGGAACTGGCAAAAATCAAGTTTACTTGAAAAAATTAAGGCTGTATAAGTAGTACACTAGACTTAATTATTCTATGTGAAAAATTATTTTCAACAGATCACCATATGACAGCTTGTAACTTCTGGATGGACTTCAGTGGCACATTAAAAAAACACCCATCTGCCATTGCTGACATGGCCCTAAATTATTAAACGTAAAGTTTTGAAAAAGCAGTACTTCTTGCTATCATAACCTAGAATTGAAGTAAGTCAATTTAATTCTGCAGTCCTGAAATTCTCATGTGTATCTAGGCCATTCCTTCACCCATCTCCAAGAAACCCATGAAGAGCGAGGAAACCTGAACTCACATCTGCTATTTGTATCTGTCTCTGACAAAATCAGGAGAATGACTTTCATAAGCTGCTTACTCGTTATCCCACCTACCTAAACCACCTTCCTTGGAAACCTCAGGCGTACCTCCAGATCCCGTGACTCAGTCAGTGAGATGACCCAAGCTTACAGGAAGAAAAGCACGAGTTCTTCCAATGACCTGTCTCCGCCTACGTGCATGTACCTCCCCACCCACCAGCCTAATTTTCTTTTTAAAATGTGGTGAAAAGCAAATTTTTGTGCAAAATACATTTACTGCCATTCATTTAAGATGAACATTGCCAGCTTGCACTCCTCGCTGGGCTACCTAATTGCTATAGAGCTGAGCTGTGTATTTTCTGTGCACAGAAAAACTGCTTTATGAGACGCAGAGATGGGGACAAAACCCAAGAGCATTTATCCAAAGCCATATTGTACCATGCTGTCGTGAGATGAGTGCTTTCAGTGAAATGTTTGAGAGGCGCTGTCAAGAAAGAAGTCTTTTGTATGCGATATTAAAGCTTTTAGCTTACTTTGCATCATTTTGCTGTCTGCATAAATCCCTTTTACTACTGTGTGTGTCCTGTAAACATGTCCAAACAATCCCTTAGCTTATTAACAGTAAGATTCTTCCCTCCAGCATAGATGACATAGTTATAAATGGCTTCTTTGAAGTTATACAATCCTATAGAAAACGTTCACATGATTCTTTGCAGTCAAGCTCTTTAACAGTATTAAAGTAACTTAATTTTCATTGGCTGGCATCCCTACCTAAGACTGTTCATGCTTAAACATTATGAACTGCACATACCTTTGCTCTCCTCAATGGCAGTTCACACATTATTAGTTTTATGGACTGTGAGAAAGGTACAACTTCATTTGGAAACTTGTATAGAGGAATGGAAAAGGGATGAATTCAACAAATATGTGGATAACCACAAAAAAAACCCCAAACAACTCCCCAAAAAACAATAGAGTAAGATTTTATCTTTAAGCTTGTCTTAATGCAGCAGAGGATATAACCCACATTACACTAATCAACCTGCCACAAGGTACGCCCAGTTCAAAATATTATCAGGAAGGGTCTACATTTTAAAAGGTCTCCCCTGCTTGGATGCTTTTGTGGTATTTTCACTGTGGAGAATGAGGGCATGAAAGTGGAAGGAGCTCATGAAGAACAAGACAATGACCTTCTGGTGTTGACTGTGCTTTTGAGGCTAACTAAAATCTCTCAAAATTTCAATTACGTCAAAAGAGGTATCATACAACTAGTTCATATTACATGAAAAAGCCAGAGTTCAATATGAAAAAAAAAAAAAAAAGGAAAAAAAAACCAAACTCAACCAACTAACCAACCAGCTCCCAAAACCCACCAAACCCCAAACAGAAACAAACGAACCACCCTAAAGATGATATTACAGCTGAAAATGAATAAGCCTATAAAATAAATTAAGATGATGCAGTAGGAATTGAATTCAGAAAGCCCTACTATTGGAGAGGAAAAGAGAAAATTCACATTGAACTTGATCCTCACCTGGCACCTTATGAATCCATCCTGATAAACCCAGATCTGATCATCCGAGTCTGCATCTTCTGCAACCTGTATTCTGAGCAGATTCAGATTGTCTAAGTTTCCATCAGCTGCCATGAATTTTCCTGTTTCCTTGTTTCGAAGCCTGAAGTACACACGTTTCTGCAGAAAACAACACAACTCTTTAAGTGCAGTCTCAGTGCAGAACAAAGCCTGATCTGGTTAACTTCAAAGCAATTACTGTTCAGTGCTGAACCCCGAGCCTCCTCCTTTCTTTAAGAAAACTTAACTTTTCTATTTTAGCATTTAATTCCGAAGTCCGTAAACACCTAGAACAAGCCAAGCTTTGAGAACCTGCCATTCTGGCATGGAGAGTTTTAGGCTTTCCTGGGCACTGAAATGAGCACAGCAGAAAGCTAAGAATTTTTAACTCAGAGCAGTCCTAACTTCTCTCTGCTAATTTGTTGTATAGATGCTCTTGGCTCTCATTCAGGCTGCGTTTGTGCAATGCTGCTTATTTCACTGGCAGCAAGTAACTATTACTCTGCGCATTCACGCTGCAGCTTGTTACACATCAACGTTTCTGTGCAGACAAGCTCTCAGCCAGGGCAGTCAAAATGCATTAACCCTAATTCTGCTTAGGGCTATGCAGAGGCAACACTATGACAGCAAGCAAATGCACTTGGCTATAGGTACAAGTAATCTGTGAACCGGAAAAAATTGTTTTCTGAATGAAATATGGTGCAGCAAGGACCTCAAATGTTAAAGCTCACAGGACTGATGCAGCGTTGGACCAAATCACATGGTCCTTAGTTAGAAAACAAAATGAAAAGGACACCACGAGATTAAGTTCTGTAAATTATGCTGCTATGTAATACGCAGGGGAGGACCTTTCCTCTAAATCAAGACAAAATCACTACTAATTGAAGGATCTGATTTTGTTGGCCAATTTTCTTGTTGTTCCAAAAACAGTGCAGATAGTACAGACAGTACATCAGTGACCAGTTTGGGCGCTAACTAAAAAAAACCTTAATGTATATATACTAGTTATAGCTATTATAATAATGTAGCCAACCCTTTACATTCTGTCTTCTATACTTTGGTTTAAAGTATGCTTAATGAACAGTTTAAGCAGTAGAACTGCAAGGCCACGTAGCATAATCGAATAGATTTTATTACAAGAGAAACTGTAGAGCCATTTCTTTATAAATTTGCCATTGCTGGTGCTCATGACATGCATCAAAACTGCAACATTGTTTTAAATTGTATAATGCCCACCCCCCTTCCCATTAAAAAATATAAATTAGTACTCAACAATCTCACATCAGAGCCTACTCACCTGCAGCAAAGGTCTCAGAGAACCTATCTGACAACAGCCACTCACTTTATACCAATCTGGAATGTCATTTGGTGATAACAACATCTGACGCCCCCTGTAATTACTGTGCTCATATATTACCCATCTATGAGAAAACAAGGAAAAGAAAAAAGGAAAAGACAATGCTTTTACTGCCAAATCCTGCTTTGAAATCAATAAATTGGTTTAATAGGAATCTGTCTCACAAAGTAATAGTGTTTAGCTTTGGAAAGCAAATGACCTTAATAGGCCTTCAAAAATAATAAATTCATGTCCTGATTTAGATCAGCAGCATAAGGATGAGTATATTAGATACTTAAAAGTCATGCTATTTAATAATTAAAAGCTGAATGAAGCAAAGCATTTTCTTGCCTTAAAAGGGAGAAACCAACTTTAAATATAATCTGTTTTGAGGAGGCACTGTGACTCCTCAAGGAACAAATCTGTATATGCTTCATATGCTGTATATGCCAGATTGCTGCATGTACAGAACCAGTACTTCCATGTTTCTTAATTGACAGGCCTGACCCACATGGCAAAGAATCACTGGGGATGCAGATGGCAACAAGCAAATACTGGAACTGCAACAACGTGGATTTCTCTAGGGTATTTTGATAGGATTTTATCTCAGAGCACCTTTTTCTTTCCAAATTCCTGAAGGTGGGGGGGCCAGAGAAAGAGAGAAGGAAAAAAAAAGACACATAGAAAATAATTGTTTATCATTCCCTAGCACTTGTGCAACCACACTTACCATCACATTGACAGCAACCTGTAGGGGTAAAGATACTTCGAAACCCGTACCTTGACACATTTCAGCAGCTGACACTGCTATAATGAAATAAGACTTTTCATATCATACTCTCTACACTTCCAGCGTTCCACCAGAAAAAAAAACATACATGTCAATTGGACAGGAAACATGCACAAGTCACAACTCCATTACCTGGAATCATGGTAACCATGTTCTTGGCAAAGAAGTAACTTGATTCTTGACTTCATGTTATGGAAAGTGAAAAATCACCTATATTGTGGTTTTGATGAAAGATGCTGAATCTCAGAAGACTTAAATACGGAGCATGTACCTTTTCTTATGACCTTTATGTGTCAACTCCGGTGTGCTAAGGAAACTCTTTGACTGGTTTATCCAGATGGGGAAAATGGTTTGCTCTACAGAGCTGGTATCAGCTATCCACTTGAGGGCAGCCTTAAGCTATTCATCAGCATCTCTCTAGCACACACCTTGGAAATTTACCTCTTCCAAAGAACACATTTTAACGCAAAACAAGATGGATCTTTTGTCAAAAAAAAAAGTCACATTCTTCAAGTTAGAAAAATACTGAACATATACTTGGGGCAAGTATCTTGGAGGTAGAGCAGGAAAAACACAAGAAGAACAGAAAAAACACAAAAAGATAAATTTAACAGATTTGCTGAACGTTGGAAGAAGAGAGCAAAGTAGTTTTCAAAATGCTTCCAGACAGTTTTTAAGCTTCATCATGGACTATTTTTTTTACATGATTCTTCAAAAATAAATTTAGAGAGCACAACTGCTTAAAAACAGCAAATGAATTTAACTGCTAGATTTACAACCAAGAGCCTGACCCAATTCCTGAAGTAAAAATGATTATTACTGAAGCCAAAAGGGGCCAGCTCATGATCTGATTGTACCACTGCGTCCATGACATCCAGGTAAAAGGATGAACGTGAAGACTTATTAGAACATTTTAAACTTATGACACAGATCACAAATTGAATGATTTTTTAATGATTGAGAGCTAAACCATGAGCACAGAAGTTGGTTTTAAGGATGCTGTGCAAGCTGGCTTTTATAATATGGCATGAGAGAAGCCATCAGTTTCCTTGTGAGCTTTATTCAAATTCATTTCAACTTCTAGTGCAGGGCACCAGTCAGTGATAACAAGTTGTTGAAACAGGATGTGAAAAGGTTCTGTAAGAAGAAACTGCATAAATGCACTGCATACATTATGATATTCTAATTTTATATTCCTTGTTTTCTAACACCCGTAATTTTTCTGTTTAATAAGTACATAATTCTAAGAAATCAAAAAGTGATTTTAAACTTACATGCCGCCAAGGACTTGAACTGAAGCTATTTGAGGATTGTATCCCAGGAACTGGAGATTTAAGATTTCTGCACTGAATTCCATCTTCTTTCCTTGGAAACCCATCTTTTCAAAAAGAGCTATGCGTGGCTCAGACAGCTCCTGCGAAAAGATGAGCACTTTTATAGGATGTTACAACTCCAGATGGTGCCTGTGAACATCATTACTCCACACAGCCCTTTTATTTCAGAAGTTTCTTCTTGAATGAGATCAAAAACCCTGAATAATGTTTTTGCTCTGCAACACGTTACTTAAAAGAAATAAAAAACTAATAAAGTGCCCTTATAGAAAACACACAAGGCATCTTCTTGCATGGAACATAAAACTTCCCTAAGGCACACACAAATGTCTCTGTGGTTGATTCTTGCATAATATCTTGAGTATGTTTTAAAATACATTTTAATTAATAGCATATCCCTCTTCCATTGCACTAAATCCCACTCAGTGTAGGAATTTTTATCTCCAGACCTGAACACACAATAAGATAATACTGATTTCTACAGTTTCAAATGATGAAAGCCTTGTCAGCACCGCTTATCACTTACTGCTCTCATTTTTAATTCTTACAGTAGGTTATGGCAACATCAATCTCTGAATAGACAAAAGCTTTGAGATTCATACTTCTGAGGTGAAATTCATGACTCGAGCAAAAACTGTAACATCTGAATCATCCAAACTGCTGTGAGGAGATGATTCTTCTCCCTCTCTGTCAAAATGCTTCTGGTGTCAAGGGGATTCTGCCCACGAGAACCTCCCTGCATTACTGAATCCATCTTAAATGCCTTTTGGATAACGAACCTTGGGGTCTTTTTCCATGTAGCAAGGTATCCGTAGCAGACTGGAAACAAACTCACACAATTCAGGCCTTCCTCTGGAAAGGGGAAGGTAAGGGTTTGAAATCCCTCATTGATAAAAACAACCCTGCCAGGCCCTGTCTCACAAGTCTTCCACTGCATAAAACCAGTGCCACAGCCAGCAGAGCTCCTTCCTGCTGGCATGTGTTCAGCACACTCGAAACACGTCAACTGCATCAGGAACGCCCGACATGATGTGAAGTCTCGACAGACTCGCATCTGGCCTCAGGCATGGGAACAGGCCCTCCCAGGCAGAGGTGACTGTACACGCATGACAGCAGACATCTGCGCTTCCCTGTGACTTCGTTAGGCAAGGCCTCATGTCTACCCATTTCTAGAACAGTGCTTAAATTCCTCTTTAATCTTCCTTTAGATGTTTCAGGGCCCGGATGATGATGTTGCATGAGAGTCAACGTTATCTCTGCAACAGGCCAGGTTATCACACAGCAGCTGAGCTGCGCTTCCTGATCGCACACAGGCTGTAGGGCTGTGGAAAATGTCAGGAGGGGCCTTTCAGCCTACTTCAAAATTGGAGTATGCTCACCCCCACCATGACAGGTTAACACCACTCAGACTGTCGCGCTTCATCACAGGTAAAGAGCCCAACAGGGACAGTCACACCACGATCATGTCCCAGTGTCTCTGACCCCTCAGCCCTTTTACACACCTGCACTGTGCTCCCAGACACGCAACTGGTCAGGCAGCAGCCCTTGAGCCATCCACAATACTTCAGAAATAACATACTAAGAAAGAAAACACCCAGACAGAAAAGGAAATCGTCCAGTTTTCTGCCACACCTTCCACTCTGGGCATTTTTTAGATTCAGCAGCAACACTGTTATATAAAATGCTCCCGACAGAGAGAAGCGCAAGGTCAGCTCACGAGTTTTCTTTCAGTACCTCCCAGGTACTGCGCTGTACAAAGCTGGTGCTCCTGTATATCTAGTTATTTCACAGAGTTGCCCATTAAAAAGAAGTATTTTCAGCATGACTGTTCAAGCATAAACCACATTCACAGCTGTTTTTATAGTATGTTCAAGAAAAAGAAGGAAAAATGCTGTTTTCTATCTACCTGTAGCACAACTATGTGGAACATGCAAAGCAAGCAAAATCAAGCAAAGATACAGTGGTATAAAAACAAAAAAACCCCCTTGAGCTTATGAACAAAAGCCCTTTCAACTTTCATTTCCAAGTTTATCAAATATCCCTTTCATTTCCTTTTTCTACAGTCCCTCACAAATGGATCCCTGCAAAGGGGAGTAAACTAGATAGGTATAGTAATGTTACACATTAAAATAGCAAAGGTCCTTCTTGTATTGAAATGTCACAGTGAATTGCAAGGAAAGTTATGGGAATGGCAGATGGTGGGTAGGAATTAAGATTGGCGCCGCCAAAAAAAACAGTCCCAAAATAAATCTGACAGGTTAAACCAGTAACTAGAATAATAAGGTTCAAGGTTTTGTAAAAATTATGAAAAATGAGCAGTACATTACACTGATCATTTCCACCTAACTTCTTATGCTCTGTATTCTGGCTCATTAACAAAGTGCTGAGCAAAGCAACCCATTTTCCTCTTCTCTGCAGGTAGGAAGCCTCTGAAGGAGGAAGAAGCAGCATGTGACGGGCAGACAGATGCAGCTCCATGCTACTGTATGAAGTCTGATAAATTGTAAGTCTAGAGCAAATTTCAGAAGTTCTAAGAACCTAAAGAGGCACAGAACTGGCATTTGGCTGTTTCTAACATTACAGTTTCTGTCACAAATAATAAATCTTCCAAAAGTAAGCTGATCCTTCCAGCTTGAAACAAGCATTCTAGACCCAGGAACTCAATACTGACATGTACAAAAGAGCCTGTTTTAATTCATGGTGATCACTCATCAAGCTTGGCTAGAAACACGTCTATTGTTGTGAATAGGATCTGTCTACTGGACAGTCAGAATTCAGAAGGCAGACATACTCACTGCAGATATTTGCTTACATTGTACATCCAAATGCTCCAGAGTTATGAAAGAGGGTGACACATTTTAAGTTCTCTTTCTCCGACTGCTACATCACTGAGGGGTTACCAAAATTACAGCGGAGTGCAATAAAGTTGCCAGATTCAAAGAAGAGAGGCAATAGCGTGCTCCTCCTTTTTTAAAATGAGTACCACCTCTCCATGCTGCCAGAAGTTCCTGGATTCCTGACCACACTTTGCTAGTAATTACTTTGATCTTAAAAGATACTTGCAGATTCCATACGTGATCCATCATAATGATTGGTTATAGCTTGAGCAAACTCATTCCTCACCACCGATGCGTTACAAAATATGTAAATGTTGTTTAGTTTGTATCCACAACATATACCACCACCACTGTCTGATTTTGCCAAATAGTACTGGGTGTTGCTTTACTTTATCTAGAAGGGTGGATTATTTTGTGATTAACTCAAACTGCATTTCCCTGATGATGGCAATACTGTTTTATAATTACATGTATTTAATGCAAAGTTGCTTAGTTAAGTCTGCTTTTTTAATATGCATAAAACCCAAGGTCCACAGTACAGATATTTCTTCACACTGCCCTACTGACATTCCTCAATCCACTCTAAGTGGTCTCTCCTACTGGGAAATAAAGAGTCTGACACATCCTTGACTCCTTTCACAGAAGTCCTTTTATAAGCTGTTACTAAGAACAGTGATGCCAGGCAGCTGCTTCTGTGATATCCTTTCTTTTGCAAAAACAGCACCGAGGTAAAAAAACCTGACTGCAGCTAGGACATTTAACTACTACTGCATAGAAAATTTAAAAAAATATTCCTCCATTGTCTATACATCCCTAGTATTTTCACTGTTGCAAAACCCAGGAAGGTCAGACTCATCAGTGTACTTATCTTTACAATATTTCTAATAGCTTTACTTACAATATTTATAATCTGTAACGATTTTAGAACTGTCTGGGGTGAACAACCCATCGCTGTCAGATCAGGATAGATTCCTTCTTCTAACACATACTGGTTACCGGCGAATTCTTCCTGGTCATACACTATGCAGCTGCAGGAAGAGAAGAAATTGCCTCTTAAGAATTCCATGCAAGTAAAACAATGCTAGTGTTTCTGTTTCTCAGTCTTTAGCAGAAACATTATCTACAATGTTTTGTCTTGATAAGCTAAAGCTTGATGTGTAAACTGCAAAGCATTGTTCTCTATTAGTCCCCATATGTGAAATCACTGCAGGTGTTAGAAAGCTGGTTGCTTTTTTAAAACTTTTACCATTTTAGCGATTTTTTTCAATATTCACTCAATATAAACTTACCTGCCATCTGAAACTTTTGAAGACTTCACAGCAAATGAATCAATACATCTTGTGTTTTTTTCAAATATTTGGCAGTTACCCTTGAATTCAGGCTCTGAAAATAACTGGACCTTTAAGAAGTTATAAACATATTTTTTAAAAATTAATTCATCAACCTTCAGTAACATGTCTCTGCCATTGCTTCTATAACTAGATTAAAACATACTTAAACCACTCAGATTTCCTCAGTTACATATATTTTTTTGTTAGCTCTTCAGTGCTGCAATCCTTGTTCAAGACAGAAAGGTAACAATACCAATAATTACTTCTGGCTGTAAATTACTCAGTAACATACAAAATAATTAACACAACACTAAAAAAGATAGCTCTTCTTCTGGAGAAGATTTTTTAATTCCCACAGAAAGGTCGGAATAGGTACATCTTTACTAAAAGGCCATAAACAGTTTTGTTCTGGATTATTAATCCATTTAATCTCCAAAACGCACACTCTTCCTGCTACATGAAAACTATCTGTCTCTTGGAACATAAATGGTGCATAATCTTGGCAAAGAACTCAGACAGCATGACAACAGGCATGGTATACATTCCCATGGCAGATGGGCTTAACGTGCCTATTGCAGCTACAGTTACAGTCATGTCAGGTATTCTTTCTCTTCTCTGAGGATAAGAGAGGATACGGCACCCAGAGGCTTTTGTCCTTGTTAAAAAGAAAAAACAACTTCTAAGCAGCAAACCTGCCAATTTGGTTAGAGGATAATTAACCCTGATCACACAGAAGTCATTCACATTATCACATGCCTACCAGCTTTATTCACCCTTAGCAGAGATACGAGTGTGGGCACGTACAGTGTTCTCCAAAGAGCAACACGCTGAAAAGGAATGCCGGCTGTTGACTACAAGCCATTATTTCTTTGTTTCAATAGGATAAAGTCTTAATAGGCACATAACATATAGATGCAAATATTTTTTTCATGCACATAGATGAAAATAAGCAGCCTTGAGTTTTTTATTCCCCATAGTTTATATATTATCCCTATGCAGCAGATTTCAGTGAGGCATGATACTAATCAAGAATGTGAAATGAGACAGCTGAGACTTTTCTACCTCATTTTTAGTTCCATGACATATTCACCATTTTGACTGAAATGAAGAGTAACTTTGCACAGGAACGAACATTAAAATGTTCAGACTTATGAAAGGATGAAGAAAGCTACACATTAGCCTCACTGTCAAAACTACATATTAGTACTTGCACATAAGAGACAGTCCACATAAAAATATGTTAACTCACTGAACAGACAAGTTCTCCCTGCCATTTCCTTCTCTTAGTTATTGACAAAGATGGCACTAACTTTTAAGCACAACTTAGAAGTATTTGTGAGTGAGTGAGACTCCCTTAAAGTGCAACCACCATTAGCAGAACTGTTAACTAAAGAAGTAGGTTCAAGACAAATTAAATCACAACTGTACCATGAACAACAACCTCTAACCTGGCAGAGCCCTTTTCTCAGCAACAGATACCAGGTACCTGCACCCCTGCACAGAGGTCTGTGGGCTCCAGCTCCTCAGAACAACCACTGATACCCCAAAACAGTTCACCTGCTAAACCAAAACATTGCCTGTGCCCTGAGAGAGTTCTGATGGCAGCTGTGAATTAGATCCTACCTTCCTTGGGCTTTAATGTGCCTTACTTAAGAGGTCTGGTAGGCAGCCTTCCTTCATCTACAGTTCTAACTCTTTGTCTCTTTGTCGGACTAGTGCATCTGTGCAAATACCTGGGTGTTACACTTGACAAAAAGCCGTTTCTTTATTTATACATGTAACAGACACTACACAGTATAATTCATGCATTTAAAGAAGCATCTTACCTTGACTTTACCCCTTTCACTTCCAACAATATCCTGCAAAAGTTTGGAAGGGAAAAAAATATTTTAAACAGTGGTAAAATAACATACAAGAGTCGACTATTAGTTAATGTTTAAAAAATGTAAATAAACTCCATTTAGTAGAAAAAGTATAACTCCAAATACTTCAAAGAAACATGCAAAACAAGTATAAAATGAACTCCTTACCATAACGATGGGTTGAACTGAAGATATTTTGCAATTCTTTCCTCCCCATGCCTCAATGCTGGGATATAGCCCTTTAGCCAGTATATACTGCTCCCCTGTAAACTCAGGATTCTCATAAGCCACCCACCTAATAGAGACAGAAGAAGAGAGTGATGGGCAGAAGTCACACTACTTTTCCAAAATACAGAAGTCTATATTCATTACTGTCTTAATGTAAGAACAAAAAAAAACTTTCTCCCCTCCAGTGCTAAACTGTGATGCTATTAAAACCCTAAACAAACCCGTGTATCTGATACTCCAAGCCCCATGCAAATTTCACTTCCATTCACCCTGCTACGTCGATATGAATCAGAGTGAATTAGCTAAAGCAGACCACAAGTTCAAATACATCATCTGCTAGATATCCTAAAAGCTGTCTCTAGTAAGATAATTTTGAGATGTTTCATAATTCTATTATTTTATCTAGATCAAGTTCTCTGGAAAAACAGACAGATAACAGAATACTATTTTTTTTTAAACAAAGCTGATTTTCAGAGACATCTGGGCAGTAAAAGACAGGAATACTGATTTTTAATGTTGCCTGTACCTACAGTTCAGTTGTGTTCAAGCAAACACATACCACAGCAGAAAGGTGAGTTGTAATAACAGGCATATATGCTAACAAAAGCAAGCTGCTCCTAGCTAGGAGTCAAGGCATCAGTGGGAAGAACATCTTTGAAAGTTAAGAGTTAAAACCATCACAAATTTGACCCGTTTCATCTATTTAAATTCAAAGCCATTACTATGACTACTCAGTCAGATCTCATGCCTAACACAGGCCACAAATTCAGATTTCTGCATCAAGCCCATAACTTCAGTCTCAGTCAGAATATGCCTTTTTGAAAGACACTGAACTTTTGAGATACACACTTGAAGTATTAGAAATGCAACCAAATCACTACACACATCTCTCCAACATTCAGTTACCCCTGTAGCGCTTTACTTCTAGTCTGAAGTATCTCCTACAAGCTACTCTTGCTATGCATAGTCAGTAAACCTTCTATTACGGCGTTCTTCTAACCCTGGCTCCATACTGAAAGCCCAGATAAAGCATTCCCACAGACACTACCTTTGGTTTTGCGATAATCTGCATAACTTCTGTCGCCTTTCATTGCCAGACTTCCCAGATTTTCTCATAATTACATTCTGGCTCTTTTTTAAACTCGTCCTTTTTTGTTGTTTGGGGTTTTTTTGAGTGTTGATATTCAAACTGGCCGCAGTAACAGCTGAGTTTCCTTCATTGTATTCATGCGGAGATCAGGACCTCTTGCTGGTTCCTGGTTTTACAAGAAAATCTTCTACTCATAGTCAACCAGCTTTTGATTTTAGCCATAATGAGCGTATGCTATAATAGCTTGTGCCAAAACCCACTTTCAGTGCAGTCTTCTTAGAGAGTTTCAACATTACCAAAAAATTTCACATCATAAAGCAGTAAAATGGTAAGGAACTTATCATTTGTAGTGGTGGCCAACTCTCACCATCTAAATTAACCATAAAATGATCTACGTATGTCAAACAACCGGACTCTATTAAGCTGCGGTTTTATTGCAAGAACAAATGCCCGAGTCTCTGCAAATATAAGAAATGGGATAACTTCAAACCAAAATAAAGCTGCATCAACACATATGTACCAAGAGTATGAACTTTGTATTACTTGTCCATGGCAAACACTCATATAGTGATTCATATTTATCACTATTTGCATCTCTTGGTTTGCCTCAGATATAATCAATTATTCTAACCTGCTACACACTAATTATTTAAGGCATACTTCAAGGCACATTTCAAAATCATCTCATTGTAATTCATCAAAGAGACATCGGTATGTACAATAAATTGAACAGACAGTTTAAATGTCTCAGGTGTGTCGATACCTCTATGCCACATACACCAAAGGCTGCGAAAATGAGGTTTCTTTCACCAATTTCTTCAGCATTCATTAGATTTTTCAATGCACAATTGCTAGGGTACAACTACAATACATGACAGTTTAACTTGATTGACATTTATGCAAACAAGTGTTTCTTATATTCAGTGAACAATAAAACATGCCAGATGCCTCTTAAGAATCTCTCAATAGCAGTTACTCCATTTTCCCCCATCTAAAAAGAAGCCTGAATACAGAAGTAATCAATCTGTCTCACTTTCAGCATATGTTCATGTTGAAGCCAATGGGATTTAAATAAGTACCACTCTCCCATGCAAGTCAGCCCATGCACTTAGAGAGTTTCTGGAGTCAGAGCTTATTGGTGAAACACTTGTGTGTTTTCCACTTCATTCGGCAGCCCGTGCAAGCTGCTGAGAGTAGTAATAACAACATCAAGGACAGGCAGATGAATTCAGTACCAGCTAAACTTGTCAGACCTCAAGACTATCCCTAGGAAGAAGCTCTGCCTCAATCCCAGTTCTCACTAGCAGAAAGGCCTGGAGAGCAAGACGTTGCCTCTGTATCTCAGCAAGAGAGTCACATCCCAGCTGCCAGGCACCACAAAAACTGGAGTACTGCTCTGCAGCATGGCAATAACAACCCTGCCCCACAGGGAGTGAGTTATCCTAACACAACAGTTTTTGTAACCCCCAGCCCTACAAACCGCCTTTGTTAGGCTGAGCAACACCTCAGCCCAGGTTGCTGGCAGGGAGCTGCTGGAGACCTTCACTCCCTGTACAATCCATGCCCCTGGAACCAGAGATGCAGAGAAAAGTGTTGTTTATATATTGTTAGTACTATCACACACACAGTATCTCTCCCGAAAGCCTTGTATATTTGGTGTCTAAGAAATGCAGCTCCAAACAGGGTCTGGAACAAACAGCCAAGAAAAGAACCCAGAGACAGATAACCTGCCAAAAATCAGCTTTGCGCATGGATTCATCTTACCTAACTTCACCTTTTAAAACACTGGCCATTTCTCATCATACATGCTCTTTCAAATATTAGCTGAGAGGGGTAACTCCCCTTTTTGTGTTATTCAGACTCACCTTAGGACAGGACGTCCTGGAAGGACCCTCTCTCTCAGCTACCAAAGAAATTGCAACATCTTCATTAAACTAAAAGCCATAGTTGTAGAAAGTAAGCTTTCAGGCACAGCAGCACTCCTTCAGGTCTCAAATAGAATCCACAATCTTTCAAGCTCAAATACAACATGGAGACAGTGAGTTTAAATTGGCCTATACATGCCAATCAAATAGACCATGAAGGGCCAGGGAGTGACTTGTAGCATGATTAACCAAGAGGATGAGGTAATAAAATTCTGCTTATAAGAAAGAAAGAAAAACAGATTCTTTATCATATCCCTTTGTGGTTGTGATTCCTCATACCCAGGTACCTGCAAACTTCGACTTCGTGACTCCTTGTAAGGTTTTTTTGAACATCTGTTCAGTCCAGAGATGGAGGGAAGTGGACACTTTGTTCAAAATGTTCTCCCACAGGGCACCCAAGAGCTCTTGCCCTTCTCAGCTCACAGGGGAGGTTTGTTCTTGTACCTCATGTCTCTTTAGTTTCACCCATGTTACCTTCCCAAGTGCATCTACATAAAATTTACTACATTCTGGTTCCTGTATATGAACTACTCGTCATCTAATGATTTCCTTAAGATCACTATCCATATGTAGAAGCAGCCAAATTTGCGCTGTCAGTTAATTACTTGAAAATTAGGGGAAAACCAGGCTGATTATAGGACCACAATAAAATGAATGCCTATGTTAAAAAAAAAAAAAAAAACCAAAACACAACAACCTGGAAAAGTTATTCCCATGAGTTCAAAAAGGTTCAACAAAAAGACAGGGGCTTTTTCAGTAGTTTTGGCAAAAGTTTGGTCTGTTTATGGATAAGGAAAACGCACATTTCAAACATGCAATTCCTCTGATTTTGATCGCTATTAAATATAAACTTGAAGAGTTTTTAAGCAGAGAGGAAATAAAAATTGCACAACAGTTGATTTTAGTACTTGCTTAAACTTGTAAAGGGTGTTACCTGTTGCTAGTAAATACTTCCATTTTCATTCACTTAAAATTCTGCCAATTTGGAAAGGAAGATCAAACCTCTCTTAAAAGAAGGCAGGTCCCTCCTATTTTCAGGCAGTCTGGATTGCTTTCTCCTGCCCCAATGGCAGAATAATAAAATATCCCGGATTTTATGCTTGGACAGTCTCTGAAGAATGCTCATGAGCAAAACGTTTTCATTTTTAAATAAGTCAGTCCTTATCACCTTAGGATATTTTTTTGAGGATGTCTTTACAATGGATTTAGCAAAGATGTTAAAATATTGCTTGAAATATTCTTCAGAAATGCAATAGGCAAACGTTTTAATGCAGCTAGCGCTCAATTACCCCAAAACGAAATATTCACTCCGCAAAAGCAGAGCTGGGCTGTCCTCAGCATACAGTTAGAGATGCAATTTAGCTTGAAACTTGCTCAGTAGTATTTGTGCACTGCAGTGTCAGGCTTTCTTTTCTTTGATATACCCTTTAAATTAAAGAGCAATCAAAGTAATTATGTGGGAAATACAGATAATTTGTTATCTGTTACTGCTATAACTGCTTACCCCAGATACCTGTAGTTAAAAAATTGCTATGACAGGTTCAGGACTTCTAACTTTTTTTTTTTTTTTAATGAAGTACTTTAACCAGAAAAGTTACTTCAAAATATTATGACAAGATTTTACTGAATCTGTCACAGTTCACTATGACATCATCTACATTACAGTCGAAACAGCTCAGGAAATTGCTCAATGGATTATTCATCGCTTTATGACTGATTTCTTGGAAGGAAAGAGATAAAATTTTTCTACCTGAACAGTAACTTAACACTTAGAATAAAGCATTTTATTACCAAGCATGACTTAATGTGAATCATTCAACCTTTCTGACACATTAGTGTTTAGTAAGAACACCACCAAAACCCCAAACACTTACAAACTCTTTAGAAACAAAAGGGTCACACAAGACTGTTAAAGAGTTGAGTGCTTGTCACCTGTTATGAACAACGCACCTAAATTTTTAAAAAGCTTATTGCTACAAATAACATCTTTAAGAGACCACAAGGTGAGATTACAGGAGCAGTGGCAGAGTCTGTGGGACAAGAGTTGTGTTTGTAATGACTTCTAGCTGCCTTTACCAGAATATTACAGTCACTCTTAATTACCAGAATACTCAGACTCAAGCATGATTCCTATCTCAGCTGCAACAGACATTTACTAGAACAACTGCACAAAGGGCATGATAGGTAACCTACAAGTTGTTTCCCAACCTCCAGGTGACTCCCATTAATCTCCCTTCTGTAATATACTGAAGACTAAAGGGCACAGTGGCTTCAAAGGTCACCGGGCAGAAAAAAAAAAATCCACACTGTCGCACCATATTCATAATCAAAAGCATTCCTCTGGAATGCCCTGAGCTCTATTCTGCAATCTTTATTCTGACAAAACTTGCAGAGATAGCACACAGATAACACTCAGAAAGATGTAGGGTGTGGTTGGGTAAGGCAGAGATTTCAGCAAGTCACCTGCATTCCAGGCAGGCAGAGACTGCAAGTCTCATCTTCTTTTGGTTCTACTACTTTAAGTAATTTTGTATGCTTGGAGACATGATTGCTAATATTTGTTTGTATTTCCAAAACACTTCGATACAGTTTGCAATACAGTGAAACTCCATCTGCAAGTGACATACCAAACAAATCAAACAGCAAATTCTGTCAACTTATCAACTGCACGTGACAACACACGTGGCACAGAGACCAAGATCTGTTAATGGCCACGCCAATGCAAAGTTCTGGGAACCACTCTGTTAAAAAAACAAAAACAAACAAAAAAACCCAAACCCAACAAACAAAATCCAATAAAAAACATTGCCACGGTACTAAAACTCTATTAACCTACAGAAGGGGTGTCAAACTCATTTTCACTGGGGGCCATGTTGTGTTAACTACTAACTTCTACATTTATACAGTCCTAAAATTACATTCGGCCCTTTGAAGGCAACCTCAAGGCTGATGTGGCCTCCAGTGAAAATGAGTTTGACATGCCTGACCTATAGGATTCACTGCAAAAGCAATGTTACTTTTCAGAACAGTTAAAGTCTCCTTAATATCCGAATGTATTAGTAAGCATGGGAAGAGTTATCCTAATTTTACATACAACTGAAAAAGAGCAAGGTATTTGCCTCTGGCCGAACATACAAAGCCTGGAAATTAGTTTCAAAACTGGAAATTAGTTCCATAACAATTTTGCTGTTGAAATGCTTTAAAAAAAAAAACAGCCGTGAGAACGAGCTATTTCTACCTCTCTGGCGAAATGTCATCCTTTATGCTTTCATACTTTGTGTATCAGTAAGATAGTACTTCCTGGGACCATCTGATCTTGTCGTGAGAAGAAAACCAACTTACTGCACGCATTCACAAAAACAATGAGCTTTTTTCATACTTTTCACATTCCACAGTCAAGGGCATAAAATTTTATCTGAAGATTACACAGAGATTTGAAGTCAGAGTGCTGAAAACCATCTACAAATACTATAACATTCTAAGATAATAGCACATTTAAAATTAAATAGCTGTTAAAAATATCACTTACACGCCACTTAGCACATTTATAGACTGTGTCCTCAGCCCATATCCTGTGTCCTTCAAATTGGAAATAATTCCTAATACATTAATACTGGAACCCTTTGATCCAAAGTCTTTTTCACTGTACATTATCATATGGGAGCTTGTGAAGTCCTGTTAAAACAAAGAGAAGCATCATAAGGAAAATGCAACGTGATGTCTCAATGCACTCAGGAGATGCCTACTACATATTCTTGGAACTTACGCCAATAATTGGTCGCAGTGACTGCAACTCTTCATCATAGCCACCCCAGTCTGTCCAGTCCCGATATGCTCCTTCTTCCAGCAGGTACTGATGGCCTTCAAACCCAGGCTTCTCGTAAGCAACCCAACTAAACAACAACAACAAAGTCCGCATGTGAAAATGGACAACTGTAACTCTGCACTGTTATAGAGCAGATACAGATGTGTGAAACTTGTTTTTTTGCTGGGACTACTTGCATATTTAACCCAGGCATATGTCTAAACCCCAAAACATGTACTGTATTTGTCAAATACAATTTCCAGTCTATGGGGTTATTACTTCTTTTGAAAGGGAAACATTACTGGTGTTTTCCCACACTTACACTCCTCCCAGTACTTTCATGGACCCCACTGATTTAAGTGGAAGTCTTGTCTTTTCTTCGGATTCCTTGTCATCGAGCATAAAGATTTCAGATTCTATTTCCACATGTCTCCCTTCAAACAAAGGCTTCTCATAAATTATTATCTGTAACAGAAATGAAGTAAAAGTTGCAGAGAGCATGATAAATTCAGCCAACAGTTTCTTTCGCATAGGCAGATAGAGAGAGAAGGCAAGATGACAAAAATAATTATTGGGATCTCTTTTTCCCTTAGAGATGCAACAAGAGCGCTTGAACGTTCATTACCATCTGCATTATCCAGATGGCTGTTAATATATTATGTGATGGATGCATGAATGTGACCGGAATTGCAGCTTCATGGTGTAGTCCATACAGCAGAACCAGCCACTAAACCGTAAGTAGTCAGTACATGATCAAGATTTATTTCTCTACCCTTGTGTAGTTCATGAGTTATAAAATACATTTGGGCAATCAAATAAGTATTGACTTTTACCTTTGGCTCTCGACCAAATTCAACTTTGCGGCCACCCTGTTAAGAAAAAAATGAGGAGAAAAAATAAGTTGTCTATTCTTACTTGGACCACTTATAGACAACTTTAAGTGATCACTCTTCATAAAAACACAGAATTAAGTTGAATCCTTGCTTGAAGAACACAAGTGAGCATAAGATTAAAGGCAGAAATGGATGCAATCAAATGTTAGAAGTTCAAAAATGTTATAGGCTAAAGATTTTCATTTGTAAAGACTTACATTATTTCTAACATAGAAATGCAGGTCACATAACCTGCAATGATAGTATTTTACCATTTTCAAGGGCCTCATAGACCTGATGTAGGCTTCCTTCTTCTCCCAGAATGATAAATTAGGATATTCACCAGGCTCCAACATTAAAGGGACTCCCTGGAAACCAGGTTCTTCATAAATTAGCCATCTAAAGTAAGAGGTAGAGGAAAGCAAAAGATAAAAACCCCAGAACATTTCTGAACAGTAAAGAACAAAACAACGTGCTTACTTTAGAAAAGACGCTATTTTACTCTCAAAAAAACCCTCCGTTTCTTTGACTGTACCATCAAAATTGCCAACTACAAGCTGACATATTGGCAAACTTCTGTGTCGTTGCAAGAACCACCATCAACGCATGTGTTTCATTTGAATGAGCTAAAAAAAAATCAGTACAATGAACCGACAGTAAAGAATTTAACTCTGTCTGATCTGGGGGCAACACAAATTTTAGACTGAAGTTGCAAGAGTTAAGGTTAGTTACTGTGTATTATTTTTGAGTAGTTTTGAAGTATGCAGAACCAATTTTCAAGAAGTTGACCACTGACCTAGACTTGGATTTGTTGCAAAAACTTCTCAACAGAGGATTCTAAACTTCTATTATTTATTAAAATGTAGAAAAACCTGACGACTTCTTAGAAATCTACTTCCTCATGGTTTGTACCTGCTAAGTCTGCTTCGAAAGACATAATTTTAAAAACTCCTGACTGCAACAGCAATAGTAGTTCTTCAAAGCTTTTTCAATAAAATCCTAACCAGTAACCGCTTACTGGAAACAAAGAGGCATACTGTTGATCTCTGCATAGAGGATGACAATATATTTGTTAAAGTTAAATCTACTGATCTCTCAGAAGTGCAGCATGGAGCAGTATAAAACACATACTAAATAGGAACACTAACTGCAGCCAATCCTTTCATTGTGTAATGATCACAATGTATAAATCTGGTGATATTGGAAAGATGTTAAAATAATCACTCTACGATGCTTAAAAGGCAGATTCCGAGCTGATGTAAACTGGCACAAGTTGGCATAGTGTCACTGCAGACATACAGTTCCAAGAAACAAAGGAGGAGCTTTAGTTTTAGTGTTGTCTATAGCCAAATGTGTGATATATTGTGTGCTCTATAGCAGAACCACTCAGTAAGGCCTCAGCTCCACTGCAGGAATTTAAACACATCGGACACCAAGGAGACAGTACAATCAAAAGATGAAGGTGCATTGACTCATTACTGTTGGCAGCTTCTAGTAAACAACAATTAAGCACCAACACTGGAAAACTTTTAAGAAGATACAACCACACCCACGTGGCAAGTTGACTCAGAGTCAGAGCCTCCCTCAACTGCCGACACAGTCAACTGTGCCTTGCCTGTAAACTAAAGGAAAGAAAAAACCCAGCAACATGCAAAAAAGCAGCAGCAATTCACTGAATTTCTCATGCAAGCAACTGGCAGAAGAGACTTCTTTCCACAATTGACTAACCAACTGGCGTCTGAGGAAGACTACTTTCAAAATGTCTGTTTTGCTTCCTGGTGCAAATATTAGTCTGTGTTTCCTCAAGAGATTCAAATGCAACTGAGAGAAATGAAGACTGTAAGAGTTTACCCAGATTTAGTGCAAAAAAAAAAATGCTCTCACACTGATGCAAATAAGGACCAGTTGTGTAGAATGTCCACAGGCCCTGCTTCCTTTTCAAAAAATTTGTTATTTCACTATTCACAGAATGCTTTTAAGCGAGGGACAGAAAAAAAAGTGGAGAGGTAGATTAAGTCAATGAATAATCAACCTCCAAACAACATTTCTGACTCCATTACTTTTGGCAGACTTCTTACTTGGACTAAGCTTGCAGTTCAACAGAAGCTCCTGACAGAGAACTTGCTACTTGGACACTTCAAAGTTTTCCTATATACCCAAGTGCTTAATTTTTTTCCCCAAAGATTTAATCAGATAAAATACCCTTTACCTAGCAACTAAAATGCCCTATCCATCATGTGGTGTACTGGAACACATCTTTGCAGTGGTATGTAATACTTATCTTTAGTTAGGCAGCTTTTGATAGTTAAATAGACTATTTGCAGTAAGGCAAATGCTGTCAGTGCCCAAACACAACATGGCAAACAGGCAGCAACCAAGGTCTGTACACCCTGTAGAACATCCTGCAGGACCCAACATCATTGAAAGCGGTTCCACTCTCTCACTTTTTCTGAAAGCTGTCTCCCTCTTCTGCATACCTCTACCCATATCACTTTGGGGTATATTTTCAGTACCAATTTACAAATTTGCTTACTAAGTTATCCAAGCTACCACTGGTACAGTGTCTGGATTATTCCTAGGAGGTCTCCCTTCTCATAAAAGCTTGCTTAGTTCATGACATACATTAAACTCGTAACTCAAAAAGCTAGGTATTTTCAGCTGACAGAACATACATGTCCTAAACATCACCATAAAAACACAGATTAAAATGTGCTGTGAAATGTAAGAATGATTTCCAGAGTCCACACATGACACTAAGTCATATTTTGTAACACAAGTGCTCAAAAATTTTCTTCTTTTAGTACAGTAATTTCATGTTTAGAGGAAAGCAAGTGAGAAATGTGGTCGTATCACAACAGTTCATGCCCCGACTCTCCCTTAGGATAAGTTTGTCAGAATGAGAAAGAGCAGGAGAGGTAAACTCATTCTTTTGCTACAAACATAGAAGGGTTACTCTGTCTTTACCACATGCCAACAGAAGAAAAACTGGCTCCAACACAAAACATTTTAAGAGGTCAGACTCTTCAAGGGTGAAGCATTACAATGATGTACTAATGCTACTGTCAACAAATGCTACCAAAATATAGGACTAGAATAAATATAGTCTGCTTGCATGTCTGATAGGTGTAACTAATAGTTTAAAACAAATTCCTTTCATAGCAGTACACAGTCATGCAGAACTACGCACTTACATGCCCCAGTGTACTTTGATAGAACAAGTCTTCTGAGTGGTGCCAAACACCCCGATTTCTTCAGTGTCGTCAAAAAAGGAAGTCACGATTCCTAACCCTTCAGGTTCTGTATACAAATCAATTCGGCAAACCCTGTAATCCTGAAAAATTAAGATTGCCATAATCACTTAATCTGTGCTGCAAGTTCTGTAATTAATATGGATAACTAAATCAGTTTTGAAACACCTGTTTATTTTAAATTATTTCCCCTGTTGTCAATTACTACTGCTATTAGATACTTATAATAGAAGCATAACTAGGCCAGTCTGCCTGTATCTGTCTGGACTAAGACCATCTCTAGGACTAGGTCCATCTCTAACCAACATTTACGTTGCCTACTTTTTGCCATCTAGGAATGCATCTTTTTTAATCAGTTAACATTCCCTCTAGCAAATTAAATCCTAATATAACACCAAGCAAGCCATTCTTGAAGAGAACTGCAATTTAAACAAGAACTGTAGTTACAAGCAATATATATTCTTCTTTTTTCCTTTACTAGTCAAACAACTTTATAGCTCATGCTTGTTGAGGCAGCCTGCAAAGGTGACTACTTAATAGTAGGTTAAAAGTGCATGTAGGAAGGCTGTTCCACCATATGTGAAACTCCCTGGTATGTCTGTGCATACAGGGCTATTTTTTGAGTATCACACAAGGTTTGGTGTTTGAAATTAAAGTTCATGTGGAGTATAAATTCAGTTTATATAAAAAAAAAGAAAAAAAACCCAAACATACATGCTTTTGAAAATAGGAGTGTGGAATTACTGATGGTTTTCAGGGATGTTTTTCAGGAGAGACTGACCAGGCTAAAAATCATAAGCTGTACAAGTTTTTCTTTAGAACAGACTCCAAAAATCACACTTTTTTTTCCCCTGCCCTGGCCTTCCAGTGGATGTTACCATAATCCCCACTGTGCAAACCCGCCCCCCCCATTTTTGATTAAAAAAGAAATTCAATGTGGAAGATTGTTTCCTACATTTACAACTCATGTTACATTTGTGTCCTAATACAGCAGTCACTCTTTGTATCGTATAAAACACCACCAAACATTAAGATCTATATAAAATTTTCTTTACTTATATTACTTGCCTTAACAACATGTCTTATTGAACCAATCACTGCAGGCTTTAGGGATTTGCATTCATTTTGCTCTTCAGAAGTACCTGCACCCCAAATATCTGGGAGTTCCAGCTCTCCTTCTTCCAAGGGAATAGAGGGGCCTTCAAAATTTGGTTTCTCATAGAGTATCCAGCTTAAAATAATAATAGTAAAAACAATCTCATTTTTAATGGTGCTTTATCAAATGCGATTTACAAAAATCATGCTCCCATTCAACAAATCCTTGCACAAGAAGTATTATTTCCAGACCCTTCCCACCACCTCAGTACAGCTTATGTGCCCAACACCGTTGACACAACCCATTTCTGGTCTCTGTGATACTTTTAAAAGCCATGATAACAACCAAAGATGCCTACTGCTGACTTGGTAATTTCATCAAAAACTCCTCCACCTTTTTAAATTGATGACTTGGGGCAGCAAGACTACTCTGTCTACGAACACCAGACTCTTGCATAAGATACTAATCAGAACCAATCTGCAGGTTAGAAAATGTTGACACTGCAGACTTCTACATCATGAATAAACAGACAAGCTACTTGGATGCTGTGAACAGCAGCCTGGAGTTCCACAGGGGCTGGTGTACATGTACCAAAGGATGATAAGACTGCTCAGAAGAACAACACAACTTAACTTTTAATGGCAGGCTCGAATATATAACTCTATAAAAGTACATCCATCTGCAAATACACCTTCCCGCCTCCACTCCGTGCTCTCAGTTAAAGTGGGGGGGAAAACAAACAAAACGCAGTCCCCTAGTCCCTGCTGGAAAAGATACCTGGTTCACACAGACCAGAAGATTTTCATTCCAGTTTTCTGAAGCCAAATAGCAATTGGTGTGCTTCCCAGCACCTCCTACTGCCGCTAGCCCATGTTTCCGCAGCGTACTATCAGATCATTACTTTTGAGAACCTGCTATTTGACTGTATTATAGTCTGGCCACAACTTAACTTGCCACCTATCCACACCAGTAATGACTGTTCTGCTAATGTGACAAAGAATGTAGGAGATTAACTTGTTTTGAATTACCTGTAGACAATCTAGTTTTTAGAGAAAAATCCCCCCTGGACTTAACAGAGAAAATGTTCAATTATCTCTACAGCATCACTTCATACCTTTGGACACAGAATTAATCTTCTGTATCCAAACCCATGTCAGACCTGGCTTTCAAATCCTTTGCCAGCCTTTAAGCCCAATCCAAATACTATGCAAAAACCCATAAAGGGAGGAGCAGTCAGACAGCAGCATAGGTGGACAGAATCTGCCGTTTCATCTCACCTGGTGAAATGTTGCATCCCTCCCCATATGGTAACACTCACTCAATTAGTCAGCAAAATACACTTCCTGGCCCAAAACTTCTTATTGCAGAGAAATGCCACATTTCTTGCTCGTAAGTGTCTACACTACATGACCACTTGCAAGGCAGACTTACTGTGAATTACATGCTGGTTCTTTTTCAAAAAGATTTTTGGATAGACCAGTGATAAAGAGTAAAAATTCATCTCTTACCATCCTCTGATGACTTTAACTAAAATTGTTGGTGACAGAACCCATGAACTGCAATCCAGAACATCATGGAAAACTTCAATACCATCCTTTTGATAGTCTGACTCACAGTATATCACCAGCTATGTTAAAAAAACAAACAAACAAAATCAAAACCCAAATATATAATTTCATCTTGCTATGCTTTAAACATACAGAGGAGCAATAAAGATAATAAAATTGATCTTACCTTGCCAGGTCGGGGATTGATTTTACTTTGTCCATTTCTTGAAAGTGCCTAGGAGACAGTGGGGAGAGCAAAGTCACAAAACAAACTCCCAAACCAAAAATGTATTCAATAAAGATGCTCAGCTATAAAAAAGAGCCAGTGAAACAAAACAAAAATTAGTTTGAATAGTAAAAAACACTTCAACTACACCTACTTACTGCTTCAATTCCTTTTTCCTCCTGAAAATCAGTATTTTGCTACAAAAGTAAAAATTTGCACACTTAAAAAAAAAAAAACAAAACACCAAACCAAAACAACTTCAAATTATAATCTGATGCCAGCTAACCTCAGGCTTGAAATGCTTTAAAATCCTGACGATCAGCTTCCTATATATTCCAGGAGTTTCATACCAAGAGACTACTTAAAAAACTGGCATTAATACAGTACATGTTCTACAATTATAAAGATATTACTGAAGATTTTTATGTGTGGTAACCACAAAGCATGAAATAATTTTGAAAGAATTTATGAAAACACTTGAGGAGGCATGATGGTGTGTACATGTATGAACTAATTAGCATAGTGAATTTTGTGCTGAACACCTTGTAACAAGAGAGGTTTCTTCAAAAAACATGAGACTGACTAAAAATGCTGAGAATAAATAAAACACATTGAGCTAAACAAAATCCAAAGCAACATTGAAGTCAGGGGTAAATTACATGATATAGAACATATGGGAAAATTGAGGTTGCATCACATCACCTTAAAACAAATGAAGTGTTTTAATTGTGTGTTTGGTTTCCTAGCAGGCACTAGAGTGCTCATTCTGGGACACGGTTCTGCTCTTCACAGAATCACAGAATGTTAGGGATTGGAAGGGACCTCAAAAGATCATCTAGTCCAATTCCCCCGTCGGAGCAGGAACACAAACAAAAAAACACAAAGAGATTCTGCCCCTAAATAGGTTACGTGCAAGGAACTAACGCAAACGTATCATTCAGCATGCAGCACAGGCAGTGGTCTCAGGACAGATTTCCTAAGCACCACCAGATTTTTATAGGCATCATCCAGACATGCTGAAGCATGACTGTTTTTTTTAACCTGTGCTCCAATGCCAGTCACAACTTGCTCTGAGTTTTAAGGAATGCCAAAGCCATTGTTTTGGGCTGCCCTTACTCTTTTCTTTCACACTGCCCATTAGGCACCGCATCACTGCTTCTTAGTCAGTGGAAGATGCACACAATATACAAACATTTTCGGTTCCTGTCTAACTTGAGCAAAACACTTCAGAGTCAGCAACAGCACTGCAGTAGTCCTGGAACCTAACAGAGCCTAACGGGCTTCTCTCAAGAGCAGTCTTACGTGTGTACATACCCCCTTGCCTTACCAGGCCCCCACACTACTGAAAAATTGAAAACCACTCAGGGATAACATTTTAAGGGATAATACTTTAAGTAGCCAAAAAAAAAAAAAAAATCAGTACTAGTCATTTAGCTTTAAACTCAGGTTTTGAAATCCAAGCAGGACCATCCAGAGTAAGAAAGGCCCTTTAGCTGACAGCATAAGTCTACACCACTGCAAATAACCTCCCCAATTTTCACCCCCACACTCATTAAAAAACTTCACAAAAAAGGAAAATCTACATCCTCAAAATGGCAAAGTAGCATGGGTGATTTCCTTCTGCAAGGTGAAATAGAAAAGAGTTATTTCTACCACTACCCCACCCTTTTAATAAAACTGTAACACCAGATAACTATTAGCTTTGGAGAAATATTTCTCAAACTTCTTATACACTGTTTCAGTTCCACACATCACGTTAATGTGGCTAATAAACTCTAGAGATTATATTTCTTCCCACGCTTCTTAGATCTCCTGATTATAGTTTTCCTCTCAGGTAACGGTAAGGGCCCACATCAACAGAAACAACAGGTACTATAAGACATCGGTTCATCGTTTTCAAAATAGAAATTACAAAGTTATCCTACATTAGGGTAAAGTTGCCTTGAAGGGAAAATGCAGGTCTGCCTTCACTCACGATGAAAAGATGCTCATAATCAGTCAAAAGAACAGCCCTCCACTGTAGCAGCACTTTCAATAATCACTACTATCAACTCCTTAAAGTGTTCTTAAATAACACATATTTTCTATCAAATGCATGGGAAGAGCAGGAATGAAAACGGAAGGCTAAGTTTGCCCTGTTACTTGTTTTAACAGTGCAATGGCTGAACGTCTTACTGGAAAAGGAGAGATATTACTGTCAGCAGAAGAAGCAGGGACAAGGTTTCTGGAGTTCATAGAACACATTCTACTCATCTACAACAAAAAATAAAGTGAGCATGAGATTTGTTACACAAATAATACAAAATCAAGTACGAAGACATATTCAAACACACACTTTCAATTAATATCTGTCAAGAGTCTCAAAATAAGGGCACTGTGAGGAAACATAATCATGTTAATAAATGCCATCTCCTTTTCACGTGTAGACAACATCAGATGAAACTCATATCATACCTACATTCATCTCTAAGTATTTGTAATCTATGTATGTCCCTAAGAGGAGAAAAGAAACCAAACAATGTATGCATAGTGTCTATAGAAAATCAAAAAGCTAGATAGCTTTCCATGCAGATTTTAAACTACACAATACTTACATCCACATCTAATAAACCAGCAGGGACATTTGCTTCATATCTGTTTGGCCCTAACCAGCTGGAGAAACCTTTCTCAGGGTTCCCATAGTTGGGCATTTGTAAGCTTAGTTCTTTTTTCACACCATCTCCTTGCAGGTACTTCTCCACAAAACTTGGAAACTTCATATCTGAAAGAGACTGAATTGCAAAATCAAAATTAACAGTCAGTCATCAATATTAACAGTAGACAAAATTTTACATGGTTGCATTTCATGAATGATCTTTATTACCTCAGACTTTTGAGACATGCTGAATGGCCCAGAAGCATCTTGTGGTAGAGGAGGCATCCCTGAGGAGTCAGCTGTAAAACCTGTTGCAGTGTTATTTACTGAAGCGACAGAAGGATTTAAAAACTTTTCTTTGGCCAGCAAGCTTGAGAAGAGGGAGCTTTTTTCAAGCCGAGATCTCTTAATTTCACCATCTACACCATCACCGTTCTCCTTTCCATTTATTTCCTGAGGGAAGGCAGGTTCCTCTCTACTACATGACTGCAGGGCTTTGAATATGATGCTTTGCTCTGCTGATGCACGCTTGGGCCTGACTCTGGCTATCGTTTCCAGGCTTTGCATTTTCATTTGTTGGGTCGGTAACAGATCCTGTACTTTTTCCCTCCTCATTCCCAAACCAAAAGTAAAAACACTAGGATCAAATACTTTCTCTAAGTTGTCTTCATGAATGGGAGGCATTGCGAAGTGGGGTGCTGGGGACTTGGGAAGCTTTGCCCTTTTTTTTTTCTGGGGTAAACAAACCGAGCTGTCCAAGTTTTTTATTGTTTCTGCAAACTTCTTCATGTCAGATGGGGAATCAAAAACGCTATCGTCTTCAGCAGATCCATTACAAGTTTGGCCCGGGCTCTTTGGTATATTGGTGTTGTCTTGACTGCTGTCATCACATTGCAGTTCTGCAAGGCTCAAATCTCCTGGCTTTGCCTTTGTATCTCCATTTTCAATCTTCCTAAATGCTGACCTAGAAACCTGATGAGATGGTAGAGGATATTTATCATCAGCGCAAGCTGATAAAACTTCTGTGTTTGGCAGTATCTTTTCTTCATTTTTGTGGAATTCTGAGCTTGTGTTGTTTCTTTGGTGGGAAGTATCTTGAGCATTTTCACTTTTAGTAGGCGAGTGCAACGACAGTTTAAAAGGTAAACTTTCTTTTTTAGCTGTGGTTAATTCTGGATCAGGTTGCTTCACAGAGACACTACCAGCATCAATTTTGCTGTTTTGGTTAAAAAGGGATATTGCAGCTTTTACTTTGAGTTCTGTGGTCTTCCCAACATCCCCATGAGAAGCAGAGCCTTCTTCATTTTTGCCTTTTAATTCTGCAGTGCTTTCTTTCTCTAGTATGCCATTCTCAAATAACTTCTGGCGACTGCTTTGCTTATTTAATGTTTTATCAGGCTGTTCACTTTCCTTCGGTTGTTTTCCAAATTTTAGCTTCGCTCTGCCCACAAATGTGCTTGGTACAGTACTACTTTTTGAAGCAGGGATGTCAGTAGGCTTCTGGTTAGCGCATTTATTTTCAAACAAGGAAATTTTGTTGGCAATGTTGCTGTTAGTTCTATTAACTGGTTTTTCAAGAGTATCTTGCTCACTTTCTAAACTGTCTTGATTCGTAGATGCTTTAAAATTCAGCTCTACACTCTTCGGTTTGGCTGGACTATGGGAGGCAAAGCAATACAGAGTTACATCTTTGATTAATCTTGGAAAGACTGTAACAACTTTGAAAACAATAAGATGTAGCATTCTAACGAAATTTTCCATAGTCATATTCAGTTTACGTTTTGGTATCTCAAAAGGAATTAACTAAAAAAGGAGTAACTACACCACCAACAAGAAGAAAATTAATCATTCAAAAGGAGAATACATTTCAAACATGTATGTAGTTCTTTAATGCTCAGTACAACAAAAAGCACAGCAGCCTACAGTATCTGCAATTGAGGTGGAGAATTTACTTATGAAAGACACTAAAATTTAATAGTGAATAGCAGAATAAATTATATGCATGCAATTCCCTACAGAGTTTAGGAAACAAATAGCAATTCATTAAGGTGATAATGAGTTGGTTAACATTTGAATATACCTCTCCAAGAAGTTTTGAAGACATCTGCCCAGATTATTTGCAGCCCTTACACTGCAGAGGCAACCTTAAATCGAGTGGAAGACCTCTGCTGGCCTCATTAGGGCTGGTGGAAAAGGTAACTGTCCCCAACCACTGCATCACCACTTAGCTAAGCAAACACCATGTGTGAGGACCCTACCTTCAGGTAAAGTCAGCTAACAAACTGTGTAAGCCAACCCTGTTGATTTTACAACAGTTGAGTCAGGAGACACTTGTAGAACTTCTCTGTTAGTGTGGATACAGAAGCACGTACAAGTACATAGCACATGGTGCTCATGCACAAGAGCAGATGGCTGATGACATGTGGCTGAGGGTTTTAAGCCTCTGAATACCTATACCCAGGAAAAATCATCCATGTCACTTGCTACTGAAGGAACAGCACGAATAGCTGGGAAGATGCAGAGGACACATCTTCAAAATTTACCAGTGAGATATCAGCAGCGTCAGTCAGCCCACCATCACCTCAAAGGCACACCTGTTCTCCACAGAGAAATCTGGAGATTCCTCAGCAATGGAAGAATAGGCAGAAAAAGCACTTCATGAAAACTGATGGTGGTGGGAGAGAAAAGAAACAATAATAGCTTGCAGCAATGATCTCCAGAGCCTATCAGTCAACGGATGGTTCTGGTATTTAAGTGCTTTCTTTTTTACCTGCACAAACTGTGTTCACTGAGCTCTTAGACAGCTCTCTAGCCCAAGAAAGAAGCATGAGGTAAAAGTTAACATCAACACCACAAAACCTGAGACCACTCCTTTCTCCTCTTCCTCAAGAAATCCATCCCAAGTAAGAAAGTAAACTCTACTAAAGCACGACTTGTACAAGTTTATTTTCTTGGGAAAAGCATGAGGAACAAACTTACTGAAATAAGAGAAGGAACCCCATATCAGCTGCCTAAGAATCTATATAGAAAGCAACTGTTGAAATCACCATGTCTTTTCGGAGAGAACTTTACAACAGCGCTCACTGTAACCACCAGCCTGCTCACATTGATTCACAACTGGAAGGTTCTTAGGAAGGACAAGTGATCAATAAAAAAGGAAATAATAAGCTTAAAAAGGACTGGCCATACTTCAGGTAGGAACTAATAAAACACACTTAGAAAATCTAAGTCTAGAAACAGAAAAAAATTATTCCTGAAAGGGGGAAGGAAAGTAGGGAGGGAACTATCACACCACACAAAATTAAATATATTCAGATCCTACTTTTCACTTGCAGTAAGACTGTTTTTCCTAAACTTTTCAAAGTTATTTTTTTCTATGACTTTTCTTTTTTGGAAAATGAATATAAGTTGCAAGGGATCTCTAAAGGCCAGCTAGTCCAACTTCCTGCTCAAAACAGGGACAGCTTCAAAGTTAGATCACGTTGCTGAAGGCTTTGTCTAACCAAGTTCTGAGTACCTCTAAGGGTCAAGATCTCACAACCTTACTAGGGAAGCATTGCAGCAGGTCAGCCACTGCCACTGTGAATTATTTTTCCCTTATATCCCACTGAAACTTCACTGTTGCAACTTGGAACCACAACCATTGCCCCTTCACCACACACCTGGGATGAATCTGGTTCTGCCTTCTCTGTAATACCTCTACAAGTAGACAGAGGTGTTTGGGGTCTACCCATATCCCTTTCACCACGGTTGAACAAATCGAGCTGCTTCAGCTTCTCCTCATACATGGTATGATCCAGTGCCACTACCTTCTTAATGGCTTACCACTGGACTCATTCCAATTGTGAACATCTCTCTTGTACCAGCAGAAGAGAGCTGGAAGAGAAGTGAGAGGTACAATTCGACATAATGCCCCAGATGCAGCCTTATAAGCCCCAAGTATCTTCTCTTTTGACCTGCTTAGCTGTGCTCCTGCCAATGTAGCCCTGCACAGGCTTGGCCTTCATCTGCTACAAACACGGACTACTGACACATGCTGAATTTGCTCTTCACCAGGACCCTTCATGTCCTTTTCTGAACAGAAGAAGGCACTTACCCTCTCCTTCTACCTGTATTTTCAAGAGGTATTGCTACCAGCCTCGTTACCTTAACCAACTCACTTCCATACCACCTTTTTGTCAATGTCACTTGCGCTTCTTGTGTATTTCAACATAACATATATCTTCCTAATAAAATCCGTATTTCCCTCCGTGCCTTGACACAAGCAAGTGTAATGGTTAACACTGATAGTTATCAGCCCCACCTAAAACCTCTTTTAAATTAACAGCTAACACCTCAAAGGTATAGTTTCAAAGTTTGCAAATTTACACAGAAACAACCACTTTAGCACTTTGCATTTTACATTCTGCGGTATTCCTGCACAGCAGCAGCAGAAAAAACAGCTGAGACTGAAGAGCAATACAAAGCTCAGCCCTGGAGCTCCATCCAGTACAGCTGGCCTCTTCTAATTTTTTCATTACTACTAAGAAATATTTATTTTATATACAGCCAAAAGATACGTCTTATTGCAAGAACAGTCTCTTCAAGCTTGTTTCAAAGGAGATGTTGTTTGAGTATCCTTTAGGCCTGCCCTCTAGCATGGGGGAAAAACATTGAAAGATGGATTCAGCAGTAAAAACACTTTCTTACGAACAGCCCAATGTGGCTGATCCCTACCACCCACTGCTAATCTGCAATGCCAGGAACAAGCCAGCACAAGAGAAATACTGATGTCCCTCTCTTTGGTTACACCTGTGGAAGCCAGCAGTTAAACCTCTCCCAGAACAGTCATACATGGAAGGTGAGTCACAGAGCTTAAGCATCCTGTCCAAAGGACCATGTCAATCACGTTAACCGATGCCAAAAAACATTGATGCCAAAACATCCGATTGAGGTGAGCAAAGAAAAACAGCACGTTAACAGAGGAGAATAATTCAACAAGTGGGCATAAATGCAAAGGCAACTACAAAACCATGTCTGAACATCAAATATGACAACTGAAGCCAAGTTTTCCGCTAAGCACATAAAAGTAACTACTGCCTGAGGTTTTATTTGCTGATTAAGATGTACCATCAACCTCAGTTTAGTCTCAAACCTGACAGATTTCCCTTTCAAAAGCTAGAAGCAAAGTATCCCGTGACTTCCAAATTGCCCAGTATACAGACATAAAAGGAGAAAAGAAAGAAAATGCTATCATAACTTGCAGGGAACCAGACAACCTGACTTCTTCTAAAATTGTTTCTAAAGAAACTTGATTCCCAGAATTGGCACAATGTCATTAGCAAGACACATTACTCATTTTTAACTAAAAGCTACTTTGATTATACTAAATCCACCTTATAGGAGATAAATGAATCTGTGAGTAAACAAGTATTTTTCAACCTGAAAGAGATTCATGTGAAGAATCGAGCAAGAATTTTTTTAATCCTTGAAAATGGAAAAGTTATCTGTTCTCTAGTTCAAAGCAATAACAAGAGAACAAAAACACACCTTCTTCTAATAATTGCACCATCTTTTCCTTTCCCATTTTACAACAGCTTAATCCATATCCAGGTTTATAGTTCACATAGTCTGATGAATGACTGCAAATTATACCAGACGATCTGATCATATCAATTTGTCTGGCTAAAGAAAAGTGTGTGGTGCTGTGCAATGACAGCTCTCAGATGTATCAGGAACCCTGATACACAACACAGTGGTCCCCACCCAGGGCTAAAGTTCCTATAGCAGCAGATAAGGCCAAGACACAGAGCACCACATACCCCAGAAAATCAGGTGAAACAGAATAAGCTGTTCATTCATTAAATCTGCCAGAAACTATACTTGTCTATTACTTTACGGGTACAGCAGAAGATAATTCACTGTACAGCAAGCCATGGAGATACCAAGAAAAACAAAATCTAGATATGCAAGCATTTATAAACTTCATCATCATTAATGACTGCAACACAAAGAAAAAAATATGAAAGTTACCCTTCCTTTGAATTTGTGAAGACAGAGAACTTCGGGTTTGTAATCTATACTGCCCAATGGCAAAGCATCACCACATACAAAACCACCACAATTTAATTTTCAGTACTAGATGCTTTTAATTCAGTTACGAATGAGTAAATCAGATGTACAGTATTACGAATCGTGCACAGGACATTGCTCCTAATGCTACTATGCTTCTCACATGTGGGATGCATAGCTGGAAATGTATGTGTTTCTTAAGCCATAATGTTGAACCTTCAAATCCCCCTACCACAACTGAATGACAACACTTGATGTACTTCAGGTGGACCTATAGGACTCAATGTACTCTGACACCTATAAATGAATGTATCGGAATGAGGAAAGTAATAATGGACAGAATATTGCTGTGACAATCAAACAACAGAAATGATAAATGTAATAAAACGATTCACTACAGAAGAGAACACACTAAAATCCAGGAAATCAATTGCTGGACTCATTCTAGTGATTACAGTTATAAACACATCCACTTCTTTATAATGCTAAGTAAAGCACCAATCACCTCTGTTGACAGATGACAATGTCTTTGAGTGTAAAACCAAATCCTGCAAACTGTATAATATATAATTCTACAAATGCCTGATGTCATTCACATGCATAAAAACTTACATGACTCATCCTGCACATACTTATGAAAGCAACTATACATATTCAAATTTCAAATCATATGATTTGAAGTATTGAGTTCTACATTGCATCCTATGTTTCTTCATAAAATAACAGCAGAACTTATGTTGTTTCAAAGAACAACTTGAAACATTCCTTATTCAATGATTTTCATATAGAACGTCTTCCACCATATCCTCAGCTAGTTACAGACGGCAAAACTACGTTAAGATCAATGACAGCTGAATTAATCTGAGCAATAACGAGGGCACTGATGGTGATGACAGAGTAGCTTTTATGTATGTTAATTTATTCCATATAATGGTATTGACATATAAAGAAACTCCATGCCTAAAAAAAAGGAAAATATTTTTCTAACACATGTAAACTAAAATGCTTGTCAAGTGATAAATGTAATTATGATTTTTTTTTTTTTTAAAAGGGCAGTTCTTAACTGAAAATAACCTAGATAGAGAAAAGATACATGGCTAGTATTCCTACAGAATCCTAAACACAGATGCAAGCAAAATTACAGATACAGGATAAGGTAAACTGGTTTATGTTACTTACAGGCTAATCTTTGTCATGACTGTTCTGGAAGCATCCAAACTCTTCAGCTTTGAGCTGTCTAAATCAGAATTTGTCTGTCTCTCAGCTGACATACACAAGTCTCCATTTTTAATCCCATCAGTACGCAAGAAAGCTCTTCCATCCGAACCATTACCAGGTTTTACTGCCTTGGTCTCATTCTTGCCTTCAGCAAACACCAAGGCAGTGTCTTCTGTCTTATCAGACAAAGAAACTTTGGGAGATTCCAAGCTGTCTTCCCCAAAAGCCACAGGTATAGTTCCCTTTTCCACTGAAGTTCTTTTTGTCATTGGGTTACTCTCCGGTGATGGTAAAGGTTGCCTTTTTGAGGAGTTATCTTTTACGTGACCCTTCAAACCAGTAGGGGAAATGGGGACAGCATCTGACTGATTCTTTTTATATGATCTTCTCCTTGCTGGGGTTGCGTTTGAGATCTGCTGCTTGCCTTTGTCAGCTTCAGTTTTAGATGCCCCTTTGTGAGCAGATCCAACTTTTAGGTCCTGATTATTACCTGGGGAAGAGGAATTCCTTTCAGGAGTCTGTTGCGCAGACTTCGCTTTTCTTTCTGAGTTTATTATCTTGTCTGAGAACACCTCGGAAGGGACATCATCCTCAAAAACAGACTCTTCTCTCGCAGTAGTGTCAGTCTGGTTTCTCTCTCCATTTGGAATGTCACTAGATGACTGAGATTTTCTCCTTTTTCCAGATCTTTTATTAGCAGCTTTTTTATCCATTGTGTCCGAGTCACTACAATTTTCTTCTGATGTAACAGTTACAGGTTCATTAAGGAGTTCATCTGTTTTTCTTAGATAGATATCAACTGTTAACACTCTAGCAGAATGCGTGTGTTCACTCGTTGCAGATTCCAAGTCGTATGGCAAATCCTTTGGTTTTGCATGCCCAGGCTCCTCAGACACCCACGTGTTCACGAGCTCCTTGTGGCTTAAGATACTCTTTTCTAAGTCTTCACTAGACAAATTTCTCAGGCTTTTAATGAAATCCGGAGTTGTAGAATTATTTATATCTGTGACAGATTCTTGAGTCTCCAGTTCTGGGGTTTCCACATTCAGGTTACCCTCACAGAAAGCGTTTTTAATGGTTTCACTGCTGCCACTCCAATCTGCTGACCACCCACTGTCAGAAGAGGCTCCCCTACTACTCCATTCTGAAACGGTATCGTGATACGGCAGTCCTGCTTCCCTACTGAAATTATATTCCTGTGTCTCAGAAACAGCACTCACGTTTCTCACTTGCTTCTGTACTTGAGGAGCTTCACATACATCCTTTAGGTGCCTACAGTATACCGGCTGCACTCTGTGAGGTGAAATCGACCTCTCCCTTTTCTCACGAGAAGTGTGTTCCAGTGAACTTTTGACAGTTTTCCTTTTCCCTGTACCAAAAAAATTTCCAAGTCTTTCCAAAACTGGTTTCTTTCTATTCTCGTCTCTGGAAGAATCTGGAAATTGTGAGGTGGACTATAAAAACAAACAAACAAACAAACAAACAAACATTTGGTTAGTGTCAAAATTGTCTCTGCAATACATTTGTTTGCATTAGCACCACCTATAAATTAAAAGGACACAGTGAATGAGAACAAAACAACTTACTGAACAACACTGGCTCTCAAAAAAAGAACTACAAAAAGGAAACCCTCAAAAAACAATTAAAATCCCAAGATCTTTCTGTATGTTTTTGCCTGTGCTTGTTTGCAAGTACGCTCATCTTGCCTTACAATACCAACATTATGTCCCAAATCTCAAACTTTTGCACAACTAGTTAACGTCACCCAGAATAACACAGGAAACCTTGGTGTCTGCAAGACTGGGGACAACCTGCTTGGTCAAAATCTTCCTTACAAAAACAAGAGCGGGGAGTTTAACCTACTCTCCACATTGGCTAAATAAGTTTTGACACTTGTGCTGGTAGAGAATAGTTTCAAGGGTGTAAGCTGCATTACAATTCATACATTTCTCATTAATGAAGTCAAATAAATACTTGGCTTGTGCTTTGGGATAGAAAACCAAGAACTATAAAAGCCACTGCATCAGTCAATGTGCATTACTGGGTCAAACACTGCCCTGGATTACTCCTGGTGAAGTTTTCTCTTATAACTTCTAATTAACATGGTAAACAGGAAACATGCAACAGCGTTGCCGAGTATACATACACATTTGCATTTTAATACATTAGCACTTTTTACGTGCCGGTACGATGAATACTTGTTTTGAGATGTCCATTTCAAAACACCGCCAGTATTTCCTACTCCGGCGGACCCGACCTCCCGAGGAGAGCACGTTTTAAACTTGTGTTTAGGTTTTTTTTTTTCTGCAGATGCCGCGACCGCCTGCCCAGAGTCCAGGAGTTTCTACGCTGGTCGAGCGCCAGCCCGGGCGGCGCTGAAGCCCCTACGCCCCCCGCCGCGGGGCCGACACGGCTCCCCTCCCGCCGCCGCCTCCTTCCCCGCGGAGTCGGCTACGGAGTACGGGCCCAGCCGCTGATGCCGGGCCGGAACCACCTCAGCACCCGCCACCCTGCGCGGCCCGCGCGTTACCTCCCACCCCCTGCAAGCTGCCGCCGTCCTTCCCCGGCCCTGAACGGAACGAGCGGGCGGAAAGAACCGCGGCGGGCTTGACCCGCACCGCATCCTCGCCCGGCTCCGCAGGTGCGGGCGCCTCGTCGCCTCGCCTTCCCGCCCGGGGCCCCGCCAACGGCCCCGACACTCACCGCCCGGCCCGGCGCAGTCCGGCGGTCCCCGCGCGGCGCTGCCCCACACGCACCGCGCCGCTACCCGCCCGGCTGCCCCGGCGCCAGCTGTCTGGGCGCTCCGCCTCCGCCCGCCCCCGCAGCGCGCCCCGGCCCGCCCCGAGCCACCGCCCCGGCCGCGGGCAGCGGCTCTACCTGGCCGCGCCACTTCCCTCGGCGGCGGAGGGTGGGAGGCGAAGGCTGACGGGCAGCGGGAAGCGCGGGAAAGAGGGCGCCCTCGGTCACGGGCGAGGCCGTCGAGGGGGCAACGGAGCGCGAGTGGGCGCCGCATCCCGTACGTGCCCCAGCAGCCCGCGCTGCGGCGGCTTCCTCGTTATTGAGGGCAAAACGCCGCCGCGGGCAAAACCGGCGAACTTTTGATGTTGAGGGAGAAGCGCCAAAGACTGAAGGCGGGCAGGCACGCCGCCTGGCTGCAGTGAGGCTGCCCGGCGCGACGCAGCGCCTGGGCCGGGAGAGGAGCAGCACTCTCCCTTCGCCAGGGCTAGGGGAAGGGGAAGGGGCGGCGCGGCCCGCGGGCACCGGTTTGCCTCCGGCCGCCCCATGCGCAGTGCGCGCTCCGGCTGCCAGGGGGCGCTGTCTTCCCGACGGCTCCGGGGCGCGGGGGGTGTGCGTGGGAGGGTCAGCCCGACCTCCCCTGGCCCCGACCTCCCCTGTCCGGGCGGGGGTGCTGAGCGCCAGCAAGCGCCCGGGAGTAGGCGTCGCTCTCCCCGGCCCCGCGGCAGGGCCTGCGCAGGTAGGCATGCTGGGGCTGGCACCGCCCGGCGGCTGGGGCCCGTGTGGGAGATGTCGGTTCAAAGCCCCGCGGGGAGATGAACCCGCATTTTCCACCTCGCAACGGCGGGGCCGGCGGGCGCGGCTGGCTGCCGTCTGTGCCCGCCGCCTCGGCCTGCCCCTGGCGCGCCGCCAGCCCGCCCGGGCCCCGGCTGCAGGGCAGCGGGGCGGTTCCCCCCGGCCCGCCCGCCCCGTCACCGGCCGGGGCGGCGTGAGAATGGCTTCGCGGCCTAATGGTGCCGGCGCTCTCCCTGGGCATTCAATTAGTATTTAATGTTTAATGAATGCTAAACTAAGTCCTCTTCTAATTAACGCTTAATTACTTATATGAAGTGGAACAGCTTCGACAGGAAGGACCACGCAGGTCTCACTCGGGCGCGTTCGAGAGCTCTGCGCGGGGGCGGGAGAGACACCGGGTCAGCCCGCCCGCGGCTGGACGGGCGGCCCGGCCCGCGGCCTGCCTGACCCTCTGGCTGTTGAAGAAAATAAGGGCCTTTTCTACACGGTCGCTTCCTCCTCCGGGGGAAAAAGTATTAAGTTATTTTTGCTTCATCAGCAGACTAATACTTGGCCTCTGTTCTGTAAGTCCACCAAACGTGAGTTGAGAAACGTGGCCTCAGCTCTGGAAGAGCCCCACAGAGGCCGCGTACTGCCCAAGAAACGTGGTGTGCAGCAGCAAAGCTTGCCCAAACGTGAAAAATACAGAAAATCTGAACTGGGGAAAATGCAGAGTTAACGTATGCCACAATCAAACCAAAATCCACCAGAACCCTTGTCTTTCCCTGCCTTTCTTACATCTGTTACACAACTGATGATTGACTACGACCAATGAAGTCCTGTGTCCACACACATAGTGATCTTCCCCCAGTGGCTTTCAAATAGGCATGTCTATAATCATGACCATAAATTGAAGTTGTTGGGGATTTTTTATTTGTTGTTTCTTGTTGGTTGTTCTGGTTTGTTTTTTTGTTCGTTGGGGGGGTTGTTTGTTTGTTTGTTTTCCCATTGTTTGGGGTGGTTTGGTTTTCGATTTGGTTTGGTTTTGTTTTTTTCAGAGATACTGAAATAATCTGCAAATGAGAAAATCTGTCTTTTCCCTCCCTTCGCCAACTATTTTCAACTGGAACCAAAACACTCGATGAAATAAAGAGCAACATTGAGGGCTGCGTTGGGTTCATACTGCTCAGACAGTTACTAAGTGCTTTAGTGCTAACAAAAGCAACTATAAATTTCCCTATCAGATGCAACAATCATGAGTAATGCAGCCCAATTACTACCCAGTTTCTTGATTCTATGTGTATATTGCCAGTACTAATTAATTATAGAGAAAGGATAAGGAGATAGTAGTAAACGTTGCTAGCTTAAAAAAAAAAAAGTAAAAATATGAAATTTTCAGCAACATTTAAGCCAAAAAGAATGAGTAATTTATCTGAAAATTCATAAAAACTACAAGTGTGAGGAGGATGCATATACTGTTCATATTAAAAACTGGTGAAGCACCAAAAATAGGGGAAATTTAACTTCATTATGGTGTCGATCTGCATGTTAATATTTGGATGTAAAATAGCTGTCAGTCCTTTAAATTAGTTGAGATTACATTATCAATCTGACCATCATTATTACACTTGCAGTCAAGTTTTAGGTTTGCAAGATTACACTCGGAAAAAAAATATAGTTACTTGAACTGTGGATCTGGATTTCTCTCTTCCCAGCAGCTGATTTTCATAAAGTCTATGGGAACTTAATTATCTTTGAGACGTCTTCCCCTTTAGAATGTAGTTTAAACTGTCCAACAAGTTAGAAGGTGTTGGATCGAAGGGAGGAGGGACAGCCAGCCAGTCCAGTCACATAAGTCTTGTTTCCTCAGGCAACAAGGCTAAAGATTTTTTCTTGATCTTGAAATAGCTGCCCTATGTAAACTGTTTTGAAGTAATTTCTTCATACAAAGTACCTTAATTATATACAGCTCTTTCAAAACACATAAAAGGCCGGGTGCTTGCCCTGAAGAGCTTGTATTTTAACTCAGATAAATGTAGGTGAGCCAGTATTGCCAGTGCAATAGGGCACAGAGACCGAGCTTCTCAAGAGGTCCCAAAGTGGGGCCCAGCCTGACAGAGCGCAGCACAGGAACACTTGATTTCAAGAGCACAGCTCTGAAATGTTTGTTTTTTTGGAAGGGAAGGAGTATCCTTGCTCTGCAGATCGGGCTCCTTCAGCGTTTCTGCTCAAGCATTCTTACCCTCGAGACATAAGCTGTTTCAGAAATCCCTGATCAAAGGCGTTGGCAACTAAACAAGCCTGAGGACTTGCCTACCTATTGCTCGGACAGCATGGAGGACGCCCTTTCAAGCACAGTGCAGGAATCTTTAAAGCAGTGTTCTAATCTGAAAGCAAAACACCACTTTCTTAACCAAGAAATGTAAATCTTGTTTGTATTTATATTCATACCTCTTTATGTGAGCATTAAAATATTTCCTCTGTTTTTGGCTGGTTTTTTTATTCTCATTAGTTAATATAAGTTGCCACAGCCAAACCCCTAATTTAACAGCATAATTAAACATGTGCTTTGCTGGTCTCCAGTGGAGAGAAAGCGTAAGGTACTGTGATGTGTTGAATCAGAACTTCAGGCTGTGTCTCAAGGGATCAGCTGGATGTTATTTTCTTAGATTAGTTCATCTGAGTCAGTTGAACATGACTGAAAACACTTCTTAGAGCAGACATGATAGAAAAAAACCTAGTATTTTTTCTAGTCATTAGCAATTCTGTGGTAACTAACAGGCACTAATATCTAATGTGGGCAGTTCTGTAATGGAAACATTTATTTGCTAGCATATGTTCACCTTCAGAGGGGAAAAAAGGAACAAACTATTTAGTGAAGTTTGAGCTTTGCAGTTCACTAAAAGGTCTTAAATAACTGGATTTCAAGTAACATGAAAACCTATGAGACCTTTCTATCTCGAACAATTCTAATAATGTAGAACCCTTCTAAATTCATACTGGAACACCAGGAACTTTGGTTATCTTGAAATCACAGTATTGTAATTCTCCCAACCATGAGAAACAGAAAGCCTCAGAGTTCTAGCAGTCACGTGATACCCCAAAAAGTGCATTAGCCAAAAGCATTTAAATAAATATACTACTTTTCAGGCTCTGCAGCAGCTGAGGCTCAAATATTCAACACTGGAAGTGCCAGGCTTTGTTAGGCTGAAAATTTGGCTGGAGTATTTCTGGCACAATGTGCTGTAAAAACGTTAGCAAGAAAACTAGAAGGAAGGATGTACAAATAAAAGCTAAGAGAGAAAAGTCTGAGCAGCACAAGACCCACTCGAGTCTCTGTTCCAAGTTCTACAGAGAGAAGAATTCATGCAGCTCTCCCACAGGTGAGTGCCCTAACTACTGACAGAGAGAGGGAGTTGTAGACAGAAATAAAGGTTTGCTGCTTTTGCTTGTGCTCTTATTTAAAAAGCATGGGAAAAATATAATTAATAAAACATTTGACCTGAAACTTTTTTTTTTTTTTGGTGATTCATTGAAGGGAAAAAAACAATTATATTTCAACTTCACCTAAACAATTTCTAAACTTAACCAGTTACCTTGCCATCAGTCAACTAGATCTGAATTACTTCAATGCACTATAATAATTTTTCCTCATTTATGCTGACCCTTCACAAAGCCACAAAAGAGGGTTTCTATTACAAAAAGTACAACTTATGTTTTTTGAACCCACACACTGCCTCCTTCCAAATACCAAGAGTTTGGCAAATACACATTAAACTTTGTTTAGCATTTCTTTTAAATATATCAGGTTCCAGGTTGACAGTGTCGTCTTCAGAGGCAAAGAAAGCAATACACTTTAAATTCAGCAAGTCCACTCTAGCACAGAATTCACTCCCTGCCTCTTCCAGATCTTTGGCTGTTACATTTTACAGAGGATATAAATAGCAATAGCTTCATTTTAAACAATTTCACCTGAGCTCTGTATACAGGGAATAAATGTGACACTGTTGAGCAGGGTGATGTGAAACAAACATAAGTTTTCTTAACAGTAATATTTTTCTACAAACTACTTATATTTTGATACTAAATCAGGATGTTTTAGCAAAGCAGTTCATGCCTTCAAGAGAATAGGACCTGTCTGCTTCCAATTTATTTTTTCAATATAAAACTAAATTTTCAGCTCAAATGTACACCGAAAATTGACCATTTTGCAACAGCATATATACTAATGAGAATACTGAGCCTGCATGTTTAACTGATTTTTTGAAAGGAAATTGTTCAAGAAGCATAGATCCCATATTATAAATAAATCCCATATTATTTCTTAGGTGTCAAACACGGAGATTTAGATATTGGATGTATCAGCAAAACCGAAAGAAGCATATCATGCAAAATCAAATAAATAGAAATATTTCGAAAAAGCTCAGGAAAGACAAAGCAGCATAAATAAAAATTGAACAGATCCTTACATGTGTATTTAGGAAAGGAGGCTGATATAAAGAGCAGGCATGTCAGAAAAGGCATGCCTGCTCACATCTCCTTTTCCCCAGAGCTAGTTATTTCCATATACTAAAATCTTTACCCCCTCCCCTTCTGTCAACAGTAGCATCTGTCAGTTAAAGAGACACTCTGTAAAACTAATGGAGATCGGTTGATTTTATGATTTTTAAAAAATTAATCGTGCATTAACCTAAAGATTTCTGGTGGGATTTAAAGAGGGAAAAAAAAAAAAGAGTGCCGTTTGCCTTACCATGATGATGATAATTCTTTTTGCTGTTTACAGAAGAATAAACAAACTATGGTGTGTGAGATGCAGTCCTGTGTGTCATTAACCAAACCCTTTTTCTTAGCAATCCTCCCACACTTTAACCCCTTCTTTCTTCTGGCAGCACTCAGTTAAAAACAAGCAAAAAAGGAAGTAGTATCTGACTTGAGCCTTTCCAACTGATAAGTCATTTGGCAGACAAATTACAACTATGAAAGGGACTCAATTAGAGGATAGGAGAAGAAGCTGCAGAAGGGTGGCAGCAAGCCCTTCAGTAAGTGCCTCCACAGAAGGAGAGAACCTGTTGCAAAGAACTGTGAAGTCAGTGTTGGGCAGATGCCTTGCGCGCATTAATTAACATGCAATACTAGAACACAGATATGCAACAGGAGGAAAAAATATACCACACACGTTGGTTCTCACAAACTCGATTACTGTTTGCTGATCCACATTTAAGATGGCTAAAGAAAAAATTATATGTGCCTTTATTCAGTAAGAGACTGATTTATAAAGGCATCCTTGGTTCTTCACCTTCCTGAGCTCATATATTAAATCTGTATTTTTTCTAGCAACTTGTGGTAAAATGATACTATAAAAGAGACTCAAAAAAGCAGAAGAGCAGCAGCACCAAAAGTATGAACAGGGATTATTCAACACTGAAGAACTGAGAGAATATTTAAACTTTTCTGAACTTGGAAGACTTCCAGATATAAAATTATATGCAAAAATAACATAAATGTAGATTATTGTACTTGTAACTCTTTGTGTTTCAATGTAAGAGAAAGCGAAGAAGTTCAATATTAGTTAGCCTCATATCTTTGCTCTCAGGATTTCAAGTCTTGCTGCTGGGTCAGAACTGTATCATTAGATAATCTACTCAGTGTAAAGATTCTTTTGAAGTAGAGAGTGAAAATAAACATATATTATCTGTGTTTTGTTCTAAGAGACAGGAACTTGAAAGTACTTTTTCTGTCGAGCAACAGAGGATAAATGGCAAAAGCATTTGGGAGAGGAAGAGAGGGGCTTGGAAGTCTTTTAGGTTTCCCTAACCAGGAGCCACAACTAATAAATCTAACTCCTTTTTTTTCAATCCTGGATGCAATTCAGAATGATGAAGAATCTGTTACATAAGTAGTTTTGCATTTGTTAGGTCTCTTTCTTCTAGGTTTCTAGGTATTTCTTCTGTTTTGTGAGAGCATAGTGTCCTGCCCCTAACTCTGAATGGTGTTGATTGATAAGTATAGATTTAACATTAACGTGTCTAATTTAGATTTACAGCTGACCATGACACTTTTCAATTCCTTTTAGATTCAGTATTTACGTATAATTACTGGAGAGAGGAAATAGGATTATCTTGCTCCAAATCTGAGAGTGTCTGTACGGCAGATGAAGCTGTAAATCTCTGGAAACCAGTTCTTTCTTAGGCACCATCAATCTTGGTCTCTTCCCCTTGCTTTCACACAAAATTGTTGCTGTCAATAGGAGCTCCACAGTGTTGAAAGTACATGACTTTTGGAAAAATCTTGTAACATTTCTGCGCACATGCAAGAATTTCATAAAAGCATCAGTAAATTCCCAGAGCAACCCAAAATCAGGTACCATGGCAAAAACTGATAGTTTTCACTAATACTACTAAGCTTACAGTCAGGTTAGGTCAGCTAAAAATGCACAGGTGACAACTCATTGCGTTTTCCATTCTGCGTTGTTCTCATTTAATAAAAAGGATTTTAAGTAGTGATCTGAATTGATTTCTTTGCTAAGCACTTAGATACAATAAAACTGATATATATTCCCAGAAGAAAAATTATGTAGACTGAAAACACCTTTGAAATCAGACTGTGGAAATTGTATTAAAACTGTCAGACTCATTGTAATACTTGGATCTCATTCCAGATACTCAAATCTGTCTCCTCAAGACTGTTTATACATTTGACATTAAATTATTATGGGACAAAGAGGAAATAATCCTAAGGAGCCACGTATATTATTAGCCTTTTCCAAACACAGTACTGATGTGGCTGCTTTGTGCTGGCCAACTGGGCTGGCTCCTGGGCTCACTGGGGCATCGCTACATGATTCTGCATGTAGCTCAAGAGCAAGGCAGGATTTCTAATAAGCTCCTGTGCCCAGTCTTACTTGTTAGGTAGCTCTAAGTGCTCAGCAGATGAAGGATATAGATTGTCTCACTCTGCTTGCTCTAGTTAGGAAACCTAGGTCCTTCCCTGAAGTTTTAATTTGGTCTCAGGAAAATATGCCTAGGAGTTAGTTTATCTAACTTAAGCACCTAAGTGTTTTAGTCCTTCAGCAGCTCTAGCTCTAGGTACCTAAAACTAACTTGTTATGTCATTTGGAATTTAGAAAATTGGGGTTCTTTTCGTTGGGTAAAGCGGATTGTCTGAAACTATAAATGGAAAACTAGAAGCCTTTTGCCAGCAACATGAGGATTTTCCCCAGGTGAGGCACAGCAGAAGGTAAGCTGTCACAGGCACACAGGGCAAGAGGCAGAACGCCATCCTTCTCAGCCCTGTGCTGTTAATGCGAGTCTGTAAAACTGCAAAAGAATAAAGGCAGTAAACAAGCTGCAAATTGGACTGCTAGTCTGACCCAAGCCAAATTTCATAAACCTAACAACAAAGTGAACTGCATGTTTGACATGCTTGTTTTAGGAAGCAGATGTGACAATCCTGAAACAGGAAAAAATTGCTGTATGTTTATGATTCTGAAAACCATCCAACAGGATGGAAAAAGACAAGATTTAACCAAAGTGTATTTAAATATGAAATTAATAGAACCTCTATGGAAGTTCTCATGAAATAGATAAAAATCACGCAATGTAACTTCTATTAGAAATTATTCCAGGGTACCATTTGGTATCCTTAAACAAACAGAACCTTTCAACTGAAATGTATCTCAAGTCAATCCCCAGTATAAAGGCACCCAAGATAGCAGCTGCTTTGGAAAATTTGGTCTTGATAGACTATATGCTTTAAAGAGCCCTTTTGTAAAATGTATAACTTATTTATACCCCTTGATAACTTCTTTGATGTACAGATTTTCCATCACTTACAGATGAAGGGTACTAAGTACAAGGAACTATTATTACTAGAATACCTTATCCTGACTTTACAAAAATGGCTGGGCATCTCATTTTACATTTGAATTACAATGTTATAATTTAGCATTTATTCTAAATAACAGTGTTCACCTAAGGTTCCCAGAATTCCTCAAACTAATTATTATTATAGTTATTACAGAGAATTGCCTTATTATTAATCAGAATAAACTTTATAAAGCCAGTACAGAGAAGATAGGAATTACTCAAGACCCGCTGGTTCCCTGCAGTGCAGTGGGCAAAAATTAAATCAAGTGGAATAGTCCTGCTAACTCTTTGCGTTTAATCCCACAATTACATCAGTATTGCCTAATACTCGCCATTAAGCAAGAGAAACTTCTAAGAGAAAATGTTTTAATGAACTACCTTTATATCCTTAGGTGTGTTTATTTTAGGCTCTGAACAGAACTTAATAGTATATAAAACATTAAACTAAACAATACATGTCTGTCCAGAAAACAGATACATTAATACTTCTGAGAAAAAAGGGAGATGTAGGTTTTCCTGCTATTATAGATGTATTATTACAGACATGTTGCATTATCCTACTGTGCACTCAAACTACTAAATGTTAGCTGCTAAAGAGATTTAACTACAACAGCATTTAAATATCACTATATTGCTATTGTATAGTTGGATGAAAGTTCAAATTCCTACCTGGTACTCTTAAAAAAATTCAGGTTTTACCTCTAAAAATATATTTTGTTGATTAAAAATAATGCAACAGGGAATTGGATCAGAGTTAAGCTCTACCGTTCATAAATACCAGCATTTCCAGGAAAGGTCAAGATTATTGATTCTGCACTTGAATTTCTGCATAAGAGGTTAGTTTGGGCATAGGCAAATCCAGCATACTCTAGGATTGGCTTTGGTGTCTGTGGTTTAGAACAAGATACATTACAAAGGCAAGTTTAAAGCTAGCCCTTAGAAGCACCCTGATTAATCCAACACAGTTTTAACTAACACAGTTCTAGTGTTGGGCTCAAACTATTTTAGTAAAAAGCAGTAAAGCCGCTCCATTAGCATCTCTTGGGGACCACCTCGCATAAGCGTACTCCATTATTTGTCAGTGCTTGAGAACATAGGCGGGACCTGGTTGTCTCCCATGAAAACCTGGCAGCTGACTAGTGCTTCCTGCAGGCAGACGGCAGGCGTGTGTCTTCTCTCCTGCTCCTACTCCACTGCTTCCTTCCCACACCTTCTCAGCACCTGGTGGGAAGGGGGTGGGAAGACAAACCTCTGCTACTCCGCATGATTCTTCCCTTGGCAACCTACCCTTTCCATCTGCAAGTGACTCCATCTTTTGTCTCTGCAGCAGCTCAGGCTTCCCCACCCAGCCGCATCAGGAACCCCACAAGTTTCTTCAGTCTCCCAGCTGGGTGCTAGGCTCTGAACAACCGCCAGCAACAAGCAGGGTGAGCTGCTGCTTCCCTGGGCGGCTGCTTAAGAAAAAAAAGCCCTCCCAAATTGCCTGTACCTTTTCCACGTTTGGAAAGTGGTTTTCTTTTTCAGGTCCAAGAGTCAGGAATTTATCTGATAAAAATTAAGTCTTACAAGCCAAAGGAAAAACATTATCCTCAGCATTTCCAGAAGCAAAACAATCAAAATTCCCCCGGAGTAGAGGGAAGGGGAATAGCCAGAATTACCACTAATAAGCCTCCTAAAATCACAAGTTTCTCTAGATGAAATCCAAAAAAGTAAACAGGTCTTGATGTTCTTTTTTATCTAAATTCTGGTTGCTAAACAATTACAATTTTTGTTTGTTCATGTTTGTCAGACTTTTCAAAAGCTACAGTTTTCAATCTCTGTTTTTCTCCTAGACTAGTATACTCTTATTCAGTAAATATACCCTAGAAATCAAACTGGTAATACAAAAAGAAAAAAAAAAAAAAAAGGAGGAGAATTGTAACAATGCGAGAGGAAAAGAGGCTATATTTTTATTTGCATGTCATAAGGTTTAATTTAGAAGAAATTGCGATGTGAAGTTGTACTATTAAAAAAAACAATATTTGTAGAACAATACATTATATCCTATTTAAATCTTTAGATATTGTTTGCAACCACAACAAACTCAAAACTTATCTGTTGAAATTTTACCCACTGTGATTTTGAAAATTATAGGAGCAGTGCTAGTTTGTCAGAATGGTAAAATTATTTTAGAAAATCTCTAAATCGTATTCAAACAGTAGTTTAGAGGCAATTCTTTATTAAAGTGCATCACACTTTGCCTTTGCAAATCTTGAGCCATGGCAGATCAAGCGCTTATTTTAAAGGGATTAGTGAACAAGCATTCCAGTTTATTCACTGTAATTCAGTTCCCAAGAGAATAAAATCAGAAAGATGAACTTTTTCATGATTACCTTTTGCAAACCCATTATTAAACTGCTGCTCGAACTACAGAGCAATAAATCACACGTAAATGTATGTATATATACACACACACACATTTCTAACGGTCATATGCATTATATAGCATATAAAGTGGCAAAAGCCTGGTCAGAAGGAATGAACCATCACTAACAGCTTTGTGTCGCAATCTTCTCAGATCTGAGGGTGCACAGGTGTACTGTGCATATGCTGAGCCACCTGGTCACGTAGCATGGCAAAATGGAAATAGGGTCACACCCAAGGAGAGAGAAAGCACAGCACAGCTACCTGCCAAGGTCCTGAAAACCATTCCAACACATTGCACAAGTGTGGAAGTGGTACAAGAAAAGCATGATGCAAAAGAGTCTACAGCTCTCCACACTGTGGACCAGCCTGGTGTGGAGGCCAGAAACAAACCCCTGGTGATTCAAAGAACAACTTCACAGGACTGTGCTCACCACGGGAAAGAGAAGGGAGGAGTATGCCCTTTGGGGAGAAGGCAGTAAAGTGCCTGGTGTCATCCTAAGAGAGAGTTGCATGAGCAACCCCAGTGAAATGTTGAAATGCTATGTAGCTGGCTGCTTGGCACGATGATACACAAAGGTGGGGCAGATAAAGGATGGCCACTGGTAACACTGGACTGCCTGGTGCACACTCCCATGTCACCATTACTAGACTCATTACATACTGTCCACGCTTGATCATTGATGACAGACCTCCTTGTGCAATGCACAAATGGTTTGTTGCCTTCCCTGGGCAATGCCACACTGAGCAGGTAGCTATCCACATTACCTCACTCCTGCAAAGCGCACTATTGTGCCAGTTTGATAGGCCTTTTATTTTGTCACTGCTTGGGGTACTGTAGATTATTCTGCAGTCCAGCCCTGAAGACCTCAGCGCTATCACATTCCTGGACCATTGCTTATGTGACTGTATTTTAAGCGGTCTCTAACATTCTCAAACAGGAACACATTTTCACCCATTGCATCCTCTAAATTTTTTCACAGTATTGCACAGACCATGCAAAAAAAAAGATGTAATTCAATTCCAAACATAGCTCAACACAAAGACTATGCAGGATGCAAGTCCAGTGTAAAGTTAGACGTAGGCTTTTTCTAATTCTTCTGCACCAAGGTGGATGTGTTTAACTGCTTGAAAGGAGAGCTCTCCACTCCAAGTGACATCTGTCTTAAGTTGTTAGCCAAGAGTAAATAAACGTAAGCTGTCTGATATATTGCAGGTTGTTGTTGGTGTTGTGTTGTGTTTATTTGTTGTTTGGTTGGTTGGTTTTGTGTTTTGTTTTGTTTTTTTTTAATGGCACATAAAAAACCCCAACAATCTCCTCAATAAACTTCGTGTGTACTTGAAAGATGTCTATCAGAACAAGAATTTATTGGTATTCCTACTCTGCCTTCAAATTTATATTGTAAAGGGGTGGAGCAAACCTTCTTGACTTACTACACCCGTTGCCATCTTGAATGCCAAAGTGTTAGACTACGAGACAGATTCCTCTCACACCAATATTCCAGGAGCTATGTTTCTTCTACGAAAATGCTAAATACCTCCATGTCATCTTTCCTCCTGTCTTTTGCACTTCTCCAAGGCCCAAGTTAGTTGTCAGCTGTAGTCCTGTACACCTGCAGTCAACCACAGCTGGAATGCTCTTGTGCTAAACTCCTCACCAAAAAGCACTAGGAATTGAAAAGGTGTTTTCAAGGTCTCTTTGAACTAGCTGTAAGAAAGAACTGGACATAACCTAGAAACTAACTTTTAGGAACTAAGAGAGTTGGAAATAGCAAAATGAAAACCATTTTAAGTTACTACTGAAATGAATTTGTGGTTCAAATGGGGATAAGAGGAGTAATGAGCTGGGAATATGGAAAAAAGTGGACAGACAAGGAAATTGCAACGATGCCATCAGTCTAGTCAGCAGAATGGTATTTTATTAAGCAGAGAAGTAATTTTGTTGAGCAATACTCAGAGAGGTTCTGTCATGGATAGCTGAGAACCTCTCTTGTGCTGTAATTAGCCATAAATTTGCAGACTTTTTGGAAGGTAAAAGGATGAGCAGGTCTTTAGTGAGCTGTGTTACAAAGCCAAATCGTAATAATCAGTCTTACAGTGGACCTGATGTCCAAGCTTTTTAACATTGGGACTTCTCAGAATTTTGGTCTCTGCCCACACAGTAAGTATGACCGTGTGTGTATTACTAGCTGCTGGATTCTTCCGTCTTCATTATTAACAAATAGGTTGAACTGAAGTTGCTTGGCATTTTCTTCTCTGAAGGATTCACAGTTTTGTATCCAGAGCATCTCTGCTGCAATGCTATGGATGCTTGCTGTGTCCTGGGAAATCTGGGCAGAATGACGCTTAACCAGAGGTGCGTATCATTATAGATATGCTTAACTCGGGAATTCTTAATTCCGTTGTATGCCTCAGACAGTTCAGTTATGTTGGAAAGAATATTCTGTTATGAATGGCTTAGTCTTCTGGGGATGCAATTACTAGAACTGTAGCTCTTTAACCAGAGCTGTAAAATAAATCTGACTTATGGTAGAATCCTGGAAAAGCAAAAACCTGATATCGGTAACTGAAAGCACTTAAATGACAGATACAGCTTATTCAATATTCTGAACACACCTACTTATCTTTTTGGGTTTGCTTTCTTTTCTTTCTGCTGTGAATTTAATCTATAAACAAGTAATTGTTCTTGCTTTGGGTTTTTTGCCTTCCTTTGGTGCAATCTTTTTGGTCTCTCCTCTCTGATATCTCTCTTGTCCCCTCTCCTTCCTCCTGTTGAGGCCTTGACAAAGACAGAAACAGATAAAGCAATGGAAATGCAATTATCGCAGCCCAAAAGCAAAAGCGCTTGAGGTACACAAATTCATATCACATTTATCTTTTTTTTTTAAAAGCAGTCATAATATCTGTCAGCCCAAGAAGCATCGCCAGTGGTGACTTACAACTATGGCTAGCTATCCCAGTGTCCTGATTCAGCATTCCTACAGGTACAGCAGTACCCATGCCCTATTAAAAGTAAGTTGCTTGTATAGGGGCTCTGCTACTTCTACAGTTTTTACTGTCGATGTTGATAAATATTTATATTAAAAGACAGCACCATAAGTTATTAAAACGAAAAGAATTAACAAAAATGCAATTCAGTCCTCTGCCGTTAGTTAGCATTGTTCTTTAGGAAGAGCTGGCCTACATGTGGGTTCTTGCTAGCAGGTGGTATTACACAAATAGTATCTGTACATGCTGGGGCCAGTTTTGCTTTCTGTCAAATATACTTACATTAGTCAACACTGCCATTATATCTCTGTAGACTATGCTCTTAAAAGTTCTCCCAAGAGAAAGCACTTCGATAGAAGCCATTTTCAAGTTATTCCCCCTGTACTTTCTCGGTTTTAACATTTTACCACATGACTTCAGGTTACTGGTTTATGACACTACTTACCAAATACTGTGGACAAGTAATTTAAGATATAGTGGCTTCTCAGAGCACACATGTTTGTGGGAGACATCACTGTGACTTAAATGGTCAGCATTTAAATTCTGTCCCAGTTCTGTATTTTCTGGCTTCCATGATGGTTTCAGTACTATTTAAATTCTGTTTGCTTCTTATTGTTTGTGGCATTGTTGTGTTTTTAATTATGAATTGCATATTTATCAACTAAATAATTCTGAAAGAATATTTCAGTATTAATCATCTCAAAATATTGCAAAACGTATGATGACTCAGAGCTAAACATCCTATAAAAATTTCAAAAGTTTAAAGGACAGAGCAAATTAAATATTTGCTAAGTGTATAAATCCTTTGTCAACCATGTAAGAAATGCTGGCATTGCCAGGACAAAATGAGGCATTAGTTTTTCCTTCCCACATCTCCCCACCCTACTCAACTGGTTTGGTTTGAAAATTTGATTACTTTTTTTTTTCCTCTCCATGAATTTCAAAGTAAAGATTTCAGGGTTCTTCTCCTTTTAGCGTCACCTTCCTGCCCAAACCACAGCATGGTTGCAGCCCAAGAATAGGAACAAATTGTGTAGATAGGATAAAAGAAAAAAAAAAGAAACTTAAGAAACTATTATAATGTTCTCATGTTTTCCTAGAAATTTTAAACCACAATAAGGAGTTACTGTGCTGACAAGCACAATAACTTCCTATTAAAATCCATATTAAAAACCATACAGACAATGAATAATGTAGATATTCTGAATGTTGTCAAAGAGCTTTCATGTGATCCATGCTTCATCATATTTAATCTTTTTCCATTCTCTCTATATACCGTTTTCTTCAATTCATATGAATATATCAGGACAGCAATCCTAAATCCATGGCTTACGGATAACATCCTCCAAACTTTCTTCATTTCATACACACATTTAAGTATACATCCATACATATATATCCATAAATATATAAATGTAAATAAAATTCTTCTAGCCTATAAAAATCTCCGTTGCTGTATTTTTTGATTGATCTTAACTGAAGAAATGTATTTCTCCAGATTTCCCATAAATTAGTGCACTAGAGGCACATAATACATAGGTGACTGTCATAGGCAGACCTGGCTATTCAAAGAGTTTAAAAGTTATGTTTTAAAATTTAAAACTTGCAAGGCTACTCTCTCCTCTGTAGGAATGACAATGGGGAGCAACGTGGTTAAAAAGTAGCCCTACCAGAGTGAGCACAAACATGACTAATTGAAAAGGGAGCAAGTGAATGCCAGCTTTTTGTGGAGATTATCATGGGATTTTGAATCTATTGGTCGAGTAGCAAGGGGAAATTCCTGGTGAGAAAAAAAAAAAAAGAAAAAAAAGAAAAAAAAAGAAAAAAGGAAATTTAAACGGAAAGGAAAATGATTCAACTTGTTAAGCCCGGGAGGGAGATGGAAAGTGCAACCATTATTTCAGGGAAACAAGTTAGACATGGGGTAGGAGGGTGACTGGAAGCATCATATAGTAGCAACAAACAGTCTGCACAAAAGAAAGAGCAAAGTACATTATTTTATACAGAAGTTGAGCGTAAGTGTAGTTAAGTAGGTAGAAACTCTGGCAAAAATCCAGATGTCCAGAACAGCACTGAGCAGGCTTTTTTCCCTGGTTGTTCTTTGGGGTTTTTTTAGGTAATACAATGAAACTTTGTCCTGCTGCAACATTTCATTAGCTGGAAAGGTATAACCTATTCCAAACAGTTGAGGGCTTACCTAAATTTTAAAAGAAAAGAAAGCCAAGAACAAGCTTGCTCCCCTACTCCACCTAGGCCCTTCTTAGGTGACTGCCTTTCATACCTTCACTCCAGCTCACAAGAAAAACATCCTGTAGCATCATACAATTTCCCCTTCCTTTTCACCCTTCAGTCTTTGCACGAGGCAGGGTAGTGCTCTGAAACTGTTGTGTTTGGGTTTTTTTTTTTATGTCCTCTTATAAAACCTACACCAGCAAATATTATCAGCCCCTGTATGACTCACTTCATAGGACTTTGGCTGTAAGGTTTTGTTGGGGTTTCTGATTCCAGGCTGGAGAAAGATGCCTTCTCTTCTTTCAGTCTCGAGTTTTGGGAGGAGATCAGCTAACCACTGAAAGGCCTTATCTGTTAAAAATTGTGGTGAACCTTAAGGCAAAGACTTGTTCTCCTCAGGGCAGTCTCCTCTCACCTATCCACAAACCAATAATTTTGTTGTCTGTTACTTTGGAAAGTGGCTCACCTGCTTTCTCACTTACTTGGCATTGGAAATGTATCAAATGGCATATAAAATGCCTTGTTTCTACCATGTAAACATCACTCTGGGAGGCGATTTTATAACCCTGTGGGATCCCCAATAGACTTTAACTTTCATTATTTCTTGAGGAAATAAAGCACTGTAAGGAGAAGCAGTATTAGGACCTGGGCTGGATGTCTGGCTAACATTTCTCTAGGCAAGGCAGAAATGAAATTAAAGAAGCAGATCAGGAATCCGAAACTGAAAATATCCTAGACCTTGATGAACTATCATCTTGACAGATATGTTAAAAGAGCAGGAGGAATTAGGGATCTGCATATCTGCTGTCTCAGGAATATGGCAAAGGCAGTGATAGAATAAACTCATTTAATCCAGTAATTTGACACAGAATCAAAATGGGCTTCCAGAGCCACACCTGGGTGTTAGAAGTACTCCACCCAGTTTCCTTAGTTAAATATTCATGTCATAGGACTGCATCTTTGTGTGAAAGGCAGTGGTTGTGTTCAGGTAGCAGGTAGGTGTGAGAACCCTTATCTAGATGGAGAATCCTGAGAAACCTTTAGACAGGTACTGGGTTATAGGTCTGAAAATATGACTAATCAACACCTGAATATAAGAGGAGAAACAGCATTACGGCACATAGATGTGACTTAGAAAAAAAAACCTGTTTAGTCCTAAGTATCTATATGGAATTTTAAAGTCTAGACTTTTTTGTGATCATTAGTCCTAATGCACAGGAAATGTATAAATAATGAAGGATTACAAACTCTATTCACTCATTTTACTATCAGCAGAAGCCAATCTAAATTTGAAATAGTTCTCTACAGAAATAAATGCCTCTCAGCTTAACTACGTGGAAACCTATCAGCTTAAAGCCTATTTAACTACATAATTTAAGGTCATTTGAGTTTGCCATATCACAGGTAGGAGTCCTTCTCAATTGGTATTACTATTTTGTCACCATTGTAGCTGTATGACTTCAAAAATATACATTTATCTGTGATTTGGTCCTCAAATAGCATTGTTTTTAATTTGAAGAGAACAGAATGAACCAAACATCCAGGAAGTTGTTTCTTCATTCATAGTAAGAACACTGGCCACATTGTTTTATTAAACAGTCTCAAAGATATAAAAAACCCACAACAGTCATAAAATTATGGCCACAGCTATCTGCATAGGCATTCTAAATATAAACAGCAATCTAATCAAGCTATTTTGGTTTCATTTGCAAACAAACTCAGACACTAAACCTTATTTAGCTCCATTGAGCCAAACTGAATTGTGCAAATGTAACCATGGACGGAATGCATTATTTGGGAAAAGAAATAACCTGAGTTTTAGAAATCTAGAAATAGAGTATTTTGCAGAACAGATAGCTAGAAATTATTTCTGGGTTTTTTGGGTTTTTTTGGTTTTTTTTTTTCCCAGTATTTAATAGGGTGTTACCAAACTTCTGTTTGCCAAAATACCAAAAGAGAAACTGCTAACCTTCATTTTTGTAAAACAAATGTTTTGCACATTGAATAGCACAGGACTAGAAGAGTCAAGAAAATGAAATTTATATTTCAATTTGTATGAGTTACTAATTTATCATAGACTTGGTTACCTCCAGTGATTTAATAAACATGTTATTTATGTATTTGATAAGAGCACTTAAAAATCTTTCATTATTATATAGCTGACATTTTCAGTTGTTCAAATCAGAAGCTTGCAATAGAACAAAACGATAAATTCCAAAACGCCTTACAAAGAGAGAAAATGTGGAAATCCTTGTACAGATCTAGAAGTACACCTGAATCAGCATCAGAGGTATTTGATGAGAAAGCCATATTGATACACAAGGACCTTGCTTTTCTCCTAAAGCAATGGTGTAGTGAGGGGAAATATTTTTGCCTTATACTTCGGGCAACACAACATTTACTTCACTGAGCAACACTATCAAACAAGTGACTTAAACCATTTTTAAATTTCCTGATGTTTTACCACCACTATTTATGAAAGTCGAACAAAAAGAAAGAGAACCAAAGCTGCACTGTATATCAAGAACAGTTGCTGTGAAGTACAGGAATAGGTAAGATGAAGATTTCTGAAACAACCCTGGAAGAAGACGAAAGGGGAAAACCAGGTTATATTATGATAGAAGTTTATTATACACTAGTTAATTGGGTGGAGAGAAGACTGGTTTTTGATCAAGCAAGGGAAGCATCCAAAAGCACATCCTGACAGCTTTAATTACTTCTTGGAATTAATTTTTTTTCTGTTGGAAAAGAAATACAAGACAGAGACAGTCCAACAAGTTCTTGGAATATGCTGGGGACAGCTTTTTCTTCAGAAGGTGAACAAAACTATTAAGGGAGTGGCTATTTTAGATCTTCTGCTGACTAGTAGGCATGAACTGGCTGAGAGTAGAAGGGAACTTAGGTGAAAGTGAACTCCATCATATAATGATCGCTACTACAAAAAGGAAAAGGAAAGCGGCAAAATAAAATTAGTTTGGCTTTTTTTTTTTTTCCCCAGAGAGCAAAAGCAAATGTTAGAATGCTCCAGAGACTGATAAGCAAGGTGTCTTAGGAAGACTGTTTAATTAATAAAAGAATGCAGGAGTGCTTGTCTGTTTTAGTCATTGATGGAGTCAGCTCTTAATTATCTGAGGTAAAGAGAATAACCTAAATTAGGGAAAAATAGAGGATAATACAAATTAGTCTGTGTAAATTAGTCTGCAAGACTCTACTTAGTATATTCACCTTTGAAATGCTTACAAACAGATTTCCGTAGAGAGGATAGCAGCAGAGAGGAACCTGGTGCAAACAGCTTATGTTCTGCGTCCTGCACCGTTTTCTACTGCTTTCCCACAAGAAATGCTGAGGGAAGGCAGGGCTTCATTAAATCCTGATCCCCATAAACCATCTATCATCAGCAGGTGACTCCTTATCATTACACGCATTAGCAGATTATCCCAAGACAGAAGAAACTGCTGAATTCACACACACACACACACACACACACAGAATTTCCTTTATTTTTATGATTTAACTAACAATCATACCTATGCATCAAATTATGAAATTATGTGGCCTGCTCTGATGCTTCCTTTCATACAAATGGATTGGTTCCAGATTAGAGGAATGACACCCCAACAGTTTAACTTAGCTGTAAGTATAAGCAATTAATTCCAAAAGAACAAAATGCCAACTCAGAGCTCACTAAATAACAACTGAATTCTGCCTTTCTTAAATTTCCACTGAAAAAAAATCAAACAAAATCAAACTTTCTTTTCTAGGAGAAGTCTTTGCAAGTAGTTAATATAGAAGTCCATCCAAGACAGCAATAGGGTGAACAGCATTTTTTTCTGCTGGAAATCTAATTCCTCAGCTATCTCTACTGCAATAGAAATTTCAGCCCACCACAGTACTGCACCATTTTCCTGTTTCATAACTGTGAGGAACTGGGCTCTTTTTGTAGGCATGTTTCTACAGTATCAATAGAATTAAGATGCTAAATGAGGCCACAAAGGATGTTTGGGGGTTATATTATTTGTGTAGTCATCTAACGACGAATGAGTCTTTTCCAAAGGCCTCATATAGAAATTAGTAGATGAGATTTTCTGGCTTGACAAGACTAGACAACACATTTTTTTTCTTAAAGACAGAATATTTTAAGTCCTCATCAAATATATTCAGATGAACATTAGTTCCGCAACCAAGAAAAAAGCAACTTTTGTAATTACTGGCCTGCTGTTTACCTCTGTTAATGTGGAAAAAAAGGTATTTCTCTCTGCATAGAAAGATTACAATAAAGACAAGAATGGCATTGCACAACCTTGTCTGCAATCTGAAATTAAGTTCTCACATTAGAACAGAAGTAATTAGCATTTTCCCTAGCTTGCTTCCATACAGTAACACTTCTGCCAAGCAAATGAGTAATACTACATGAACACTAGAAAATAAATGTGTAGCCATTTCTCCTTCTCTGGAATAAAACAACATAGAAAACAGTACAGTTTAAGTGAAACACTGTAAAAGTGTAGAGGCTGTTCCATTATTATTTTGGCTTATGTATATTTTATGAACAAAAGGAAAAAGCCATATGGTTTGTGAGAGCATGTGGAAGATCTCCTCAAGCCATTTCCTTTGTTGGCTCTTCATGCCAGCTATAGTCATTATGTACCTTCTTTATTTCCGTATATGATATTGATTTGAAAATTTTCCAGTACTTCAAACACAGGTCCTTTTAAAGGAAGATTAAAAATACACCTGGCATTAAATTGTCTTTTCAGTCATCTTCTTTATGATATATGTAAGTGTGTGTGTATATATGTATATATATATATTTATATAAACACAGATACTTAGCTTTCTCTTACCTTTCTAAGTGCTGCTGGTAATGAGGCAGTAGACATTGATATCGCTGGAATAACATAAGCGTGTGGACAGATTACTGCTGGTATTTGGTTTTCTTGAACAGTACAGTGTCTGCCTGAGATATCATAGTACCTGAAAGAAGAGTAAACATTGCTCAGTTAAGACATCCTAGTGAAATAAAGTCTGAGCTAATATCTGTGTTATTTCTTGACAAAACACATTAAGCTGTTTTCTCCTGTTGTAGTGATTCCAGGCCTCTGGTACTTCTAAAGTTTATGGCTTTATTTTAGCCAAACTACTTGCTCATCTTCTTAGACATTTTTTTGTCCCAGATGCTTTAGCTATCTGAAACTCTTATCAGCTTTTTCCTAATAACAAACCAACACAAAACTGAATACAATATTCATCAAGATAACCACATCAGAGCCACAAGGTAGAAATATCAGTCATCTTATGTCACTCCAACTCTACAGACACAGTATAACATTTTATTTTATAGTTCCACATTACATCACATGTTCTGTTCACCTTCCTTCTGGAAGCTGTCTTGGTAAAGAATCAGTTGAATTATTGAAATGGAAGGTCATTTATTCGGTAGATGCTGTCACAATTAAAGTGTATATGATCTTTAAGTCAATACTTTAACTTTTAGCAACTCAGTCCTAAAGCTTAGTGGACCTAATTTTGCTTATGTTTATTCTGCAGTGTCAATTTTGAAATTCTGAATCCAAAGAACATGGCAAAGTTCACTTAGTCTCCTCCTAAGAAAGAAATAAAATAGCAAAAGCTGATCAACTTATTTCATCCCTTTTATTTCACTCTCTGAAAAATCGAAGTAGCAAGAATACAGAATTCTCTGAAGATTGATTTCATTAAAAAGGTTCATAAAACATTGCATTTTATAGATCTAGTCCTTTAGATGATTCAACAATTAGTTCACATCCATAATGTAAAAAAATTTATCTGTTTTGATATTTTTATTTCAAAATTGGACTGTATTTTTCATAGGATCATGGGACAATTCAGGTTGGAAGGGAGCCCAGGAGGTCCCTGCTCCAATGTCTTGCCCAAAGCAGGGTCAGTAACGGGATCAGACCAGGTTGCCTGGGGCTTTTACCTGTCAACTCTTGAAAATGAGACAGAGACGTCACAACTTCTCTGGGCAATGGCAAAATGTGTTGTTCCCTTACAGCCAGCCTGAATCCCACCTTTCTTAAGTTTTGCCTGTTGTCTCTTGTCCTCCCACCATGCACCACTGTGAAGAGTCTGGGTCTGTCTTCTTGGTGACATCCTCATATGTACTGAGGGAAGTCCAAGCTCCTCATCACCTCCTCAAAGCTGCCTCTTCCCCCAGACTGAACAAGCCCCAATTCTCCATTCTCTCCTCACAGGCAGCCCCCAACTGTACTGGTGGCCATCTGATGAACTCACCCCAGTTTGAAATACTGAGAGATGTTAAGGCAGAAAATACCCTCACCAAATATTTTACTTTCATGGAAAAAAAAAAAAAGTGCCAAAATGTTTTATTTTATCCTTCAAATATGTATATTTTCCATATGAGTTGGATCAAAATTCCCTTTCCCATAGGCTTGTTTTCCAGACACATCAAAGTCCCAAATCCAGCTCTGTTTGTACAGCTTTAGCTTCAAATTTAGCTTTATAACTGACTGCCAAAAAGAGTTTTCAAAGAGTTAATAAGGGAGCAGAAAAGCCTCAGGCATATTTATCATAGAATCATAGAATGTCCTGAGGGGTTTGGTTTATTGCATAATTGTGGTGAAAATGTTTTGACATTTTAACACATATCCTAATAAACGTGTGCAATTATTTTGTTTATTTAGCTATTTCTAAGGAAGAAACTGCATCGCTCTGAATAGCTGGTTACCTTCTCCAAGCCATAGCTGACTTTGAGCTTTCCAGCCTGATTTTCATTTCTTGCCTCCACCAGAGGAGGTTGGTTTTGGGGTGGTTCCACACACATTGTATATGAGAGAATTCAAAAGTCCTATTAACCAGCTAATCACCTAGTGCTGAAAGATCCTGTTGCACCCTGCCTTGTCTAATGTATATACTGGAGACCTCTGTAAGATTGCTCAAGGGAGCAACTGCAGACTGAGGACTATCAACTCAGTGGCAGATGAACAAGTGACAGATTCCAGTATGGGCAGGAGACTGGGATGGCGCTTGGTTGAAGTCCAGGTAAGAAGGAGAAAAATAACGTCATACCGTGGGAAGGGGATGGAAGAGCTGTCAAGCGCTGAGGTGACACCAACGCTCTGCAAGAGGCCACCATTCACAGTGGCACAGCTGGGCTGGTGCCAAGCATCTGCACCCCAAGTGCTATATAATGCACGTATGTCAGAAAACAATGTGCCACCAATCCCACATGTCAAAGTGCCAAGAGGAGGAAGCTCTGTGAGCAAACACTTCTTAGGTAGCAAGTCATGATGCTTCCCCAGGATCTCCCATGTCCTGCTGCGGAAGGGGGCTGTGCTGGTCCCCAGGTGAGCCGGCAACATCCACCTGGGAGGCAGCTTCTGGATCCCTTCCAGCAACTGAGGCAGGGGCCCCCCCGGGGGACTCCAATACCTCAGCCCCCCAACCCCACTCCTGGCCACAGTGGAGGACCATCAGTCCCTGAGACACCGTTAGACCTCAGAGCGCTGGCAGGTCCGTGGTGCAGTAGCCAGGAAGCCACTGCTTGCAGAGTACGGTGAGGCAGCACTTGCTTATTTCAGGCACCTTTTTTTTGAAGGTCACAATTTCACATGAAAAGCTGGAGCTGACAAAAGCAGCATGAGAAGTTTCAACCCGAAGACAGCACGGTGGAAAACAGCCAACTCCAGATTTCCAAATGGGTGAGAAGAAGCACTCTTTGAATTTCTTCACAGTTTAAGGTCTATCCTCCCAACAATCTGCTGATGAGCTGAGCTCACCAAAGCCTCCCAAAAGCTTTACTTTATGGCACCAGGCAGTTTTCCAGGGAAAGGCTGCGGTACGCTTCCCGCCTGAAGGCATGGGCAGGCACGCAAGCTCCCGGGGGCAGGCTGGGGTGTGAAGGCACAGCGCTGCACCTCCTCTGCCCCGACTGCCCAGCCAAATTCTCTCCTTCCAGCCCAAATACAGAGCAGCTTGTCCCAACCCACTGTGGAGAAACTCACCGTGGGGCAAGGGCAGGCAGGGGGACAGTTACCGTAGAGGAGCTGATGCGCTGTCAGCCTACACCCTGGCTTTCTTCACCTGGGCTTGTTTGTGTAACCATACCCACTCGCTCAGAGCCTCGAGGGCCCAAGGGAAAAAAAGGTGCTTGCAACACACTAGGCATGTTATGAAACCCTTCCAGATGTTTTGCAAGGCCTATCAGTTGTTGGAGGCGCTTGGAGAAGAGCTTTGTCTGTGGAGGTAAGAATTTTTAAATCAGGAAAAATGGTGGGGTGAATATTTATGATAGACCAAGTAGTTTATTGTTTGCCATATGTTTGGCTAGCAAATAGTAGAGCTAGTTATGTCAAAAACGCTCAGAGTATGTTTACCTGGTCTACAGCAATATGTGTCTGGCATGTTTTCATATAGCTAATGAAAATAATAACTGATTTTACAGTAGAAGCAAAAGAAGAGCAGGTAGGAGGCCCTGGAAATTACCACGCCTTTGAAGAGAGCATGAGGCACTAAGAGGAGGAAGGAGAAGCTTGTAGGTATATACATCTTCTCTTTACCAGTGCAGGGATACTGGTTCACAGCAGAGCTACTGACTGGAAAAGGAAAACATCATACAGGAATTAAAATGAGGTGTGCTCTCTTTACGCTGCAGACCACACACCTCAGCCCCATTGCTTGTACCTGTCTGTGCATAAGTCCCTAGTAGCGACAAAATGCTGTCCGTTAACCACCTTAAGATATTGTCTTAAAAAATCGTGACAATTATGAATCATTTTGAAGGGAATTAACCTGAAGACAAAAATACATGAAAACACTAAGATAGGACCAATAAGCAAAGAACTCACAAAGAAAAAGAAGAAAAGAGGAGTTAGCCATACATTTTAAACTAATAGTGCTTACTAAACTGCCATCCTTAAAATTTTACAGTCATGGCTTCCCTCATAATCCATCATATTCAGCCCTGATATCCATCTCCAGTCTGCTATTTTTTAGAACAGTCTTCAATCTGTACACGGTAGATGGTTCTTGCATATTAATTCCCAATTTCTATCAACACTTTTACACAGGATGAGATAATGATTTTAAAAAGAGCATGTATGAGCAAGAACAACTTGATTAAAACAGAAAGATATTTTGTTTGTTTATTCAGATCCTCTGCCCAGACTCCCTCCTCCCATGCCATATCAGCAGTTAAATTTTTCCCTTCGACCAGGAAATATGAATTTGATCAGCAAAGTGTCTGTGCTAAAGACTTACTGCAAAACATAGAACAACATTAAGAGCAGTAAAGGGCTCTTCCCCGTCTCACCCACCACCTAGGTGCTCATGACGATGATGAGTGCACCTAGGTTCATCAAATAATTTACCTCCCTGGTTCATTCCCTGGTCCTGGTCCCCTTGTCAGCCATATTGCCCAGGCACCACTTTGTGCTTGGACTCTCCTCTGGAGGAAACCAACTACTTCCCTCCAAGGAGAAGCTGAGGCACAGCTCTTTGGATGGACTGCCCTACAGATGGCAGAGCAAGGATGGGACTATACCAGCTTTGGCTCCTCCTGCCCTACACTATCCCAGGAAGCCTCCTGCCCTCAGACACCCCCTGTGTGCCCCACACCCAACCCCACAGCATGCTGCATACCTTTGGCATAATGCTATAAAAACACCAGTCTTGCAGGCAGCAAAGCAGCCCTCACATTACCTCAGACACTTTGAACTGAAGCCACAGAAATATAATTACGGTCTTAGAGCCACAGGGGCATCGGGCCCAGGTCAAGTGTTAGGCAGCACAAACACAGCCAGTTCACTCCAGAGGCGTGTAATCTTGAGAGGTGTGGATGCATATATAAGGATCACTCCCTGGGGCAGATCCTTTAGCAGTGTAGACTCTTATTTTAAACAAGTTTGGTGTTTTGTTTTGTTTTTTGTTTTGTTTTGGGTTTTTGTTTTGTTTTGTTTTGGGGGGTGGTTGTTGTTGTTATTGTTGGGGTTTGTTTTGTTTTGTTTCTTATTACACATTATTTGAGATGCTGTAGCATCTTTTGAGCATTTCAAATAGCCTGTTCTGGGTTGAAGTTTTCCATACATACTTTTTCAAAGCTACTGCTTGTTATGCTTTCTGTCATGTGTTCCACATAACCAGTATGTGGACTTCCTGAACAGTCTGCAGTGTGCAACATACCACATTTACATCACCTCTTCCCACCGCCTCATCAGTCCCATTACTGCATCCTTAGTTATAGTAGAGAAGAGCTTCTTCTCCTCCCTTCATTAGAGCATTGTTCAGATCCAAACCAATTTCAGCTCCTGTACAAAGTGATTTGTCACACTGGGGTAACTAAACACCTCTTGTACCTACCTACCGACCCAGAAGTGAAAAGTCTGAGCATGCGTCCTTGAAGGGACATGTGCTTGGGACACGGCTGTTGTATGATTTTCTGCCGTGCTGGTGACGGGGGGGATGTGCGTGTGATTTTTACAGGAAATCTTCTCCGAGGCCCTGGGACTGACAGTGGCTCTGAGCTCCTCCTGGGACATGGCCCTCAGAAGTGGCCAGGAGGCACACACCCTCTTGTGCCAGAGCCTGCCATCTAATGGCCAGGCTTCGGATTCACAGGTGAATCAAGTTTTACCTTTCTGCCTCCACCTTTCTAGATCCCAGAGATATAGAAGTCTGTTTAAAGTACCTTAGGTCACATCTTGTCAGGGCAGATGTATTCCTACTGGCTTACTTCGAATTGGTTTGTCATACATCTTAATAACAGGGTTAATACCTCACCTAAAAGCACCCTTTGTTATAGTTACTCTACTCTGTCTTACTGTGTCAGCCTAAGTAATTCCTTTTGGTTTTTGGCAAATTCACACCATTTAAATATTTGCAGGCTTCAGCTGTATCTTTCACTCAGCCATTATTTAGCATAATCTTTCCTTTTGTAAATTAATTCCTGTGTTCCCCTCTGTTTCCCTCTGACATCTCTCCAGCAAAAATGTGTCCAGACCTGGACACAACGTTCCCAATTCTAGTCCCATTAACAAAATCTCAAAAAGCAGGTCTGCTGCCTTGTTGCTTTGTTCCATAATACACTTGCAAACACAACCACTGCACAGAGCTTTTTCTGAGCCACTGTAACACCACAAACTTGTCATACTTGTTGTCCACTGCCATACCTACATGTATTTGTTTTTTTCAGCCCTACTGCCTTCCCACTACAATATATTAATTTCAGGTTATTAAATGTATTTGTTTGCATTTGGCAGTTTATTGAAGCTCTGAGCAACTGCTCATGAGATGAAATGGTTTCAAGCTTCTGGCTTTCTTGCGCTTCAAACAGCATGCAATTGGAAATACTACAGTCATTAGTCCTTCAAAACATGTTTTCCCGAGTCCTAACACAGATACACAGTGTTGCTCTGTAGCCAAACCTTTAATACAGTGAATCCAAGCAGCTTCTGGCTTCTTATTCCAAAGGACCCTTTTTTGTTTTGCAAAACCAAAAAGCCCCACTGTCATAGAAATCGTTGCAATTATTCATTATGTTAAAGTTAGCTTTAGCACCTCTATTAATTGGGAAATAAATCCAATACAGACACTTCAGACTGAGAGTAGATGCATTTGAATTACAAGGTTATCTCCTGGATAATCTGGAAACTTAGTGAATAATGGTTTTAGCTGCACCAGAAGCACAGTCCTAATATAACCAGTTAAAATCTTCACGAATAGCAGTGTTGAGCTTGATCTATGCCAGGCCTGTACCAGATGCTCATCACCATTTCACTTTTTTTCCTGATAGTCTCAACTAAGGAATTTAATCACTGTAATAGATTAATTTTCGTATCTTGCTGGCATCATAAATACCTTCTGAGCAACTCCACTTTTTCCCTTTTTGTATCTATGAATCAGATTATCATTCTGTATTAATGGCACTGTGAGGAGATAAATTTCAGTTAACACATACCACAGACAATCACTTCTCTTTAGTTGTACCTCTAGCTCTTGTTTGCATAGGAAAACACACAATCTAACAAAAGCAACAAAAACAGCACCTTAGTTTGGTACAAAAACACTTGATCATATACTGATACACTTTCTAAAACCTGGTTTCAAAGGAGGAACACATTCTGTCATTTGATTACTTGGAGATTATTTGAATTAACTGAAACTTTTTCTATTCTGCAATTTGAAGACCATTAACAAACTGAGAAACTGAATCCTATGTGCTGATTATGAAGTAAGAAAAATAATAATAAAACAATTATTGTAAAATCCCTCAGTCGATTGTGCTTTTATTTTTTTTCCTTTAATTAGTCAGAAAAACTCATTCGTACCATCTGGCCACTGGGTGGCACCTCTACATAGATGCCAGATGTTCCCCAACAAACCACATTGCTTGTGATAACCAATCCATGCGTTCCACAGCCAAGTGTTGACATTACATCAGCTGCACACATGCAATCACGTTTGTGAGACAGCTAAAGTTTATTACTAAAATTGACTTTGCAGAATATTATTGAAATTTTCCAGTGTAATGTTTTTACTACAAATTTTTGAGAGAAAATGAAGCTGTATAAAATAATCCGTCAATGGAAACCTAATTCTTTGAATATGTGTAAGTACTGACAACTTCTGAGAGCATCTGACATTTAATTGGCAGATTTGACAGAAGAGAGCACAAAGAGAGCAACCTTTGTTGCTTTGTATTAATAGAAAATAAATAATGTCTGACATTGCAGTAGCATCCCTGAGCCCAAGCAAAGTAAAATTCCAGTTTGCGTGGGCAATGAACAAGTATACACCAGTAACATCCTTGCCCCCAAAGATTACCTGTAACTGTGCTGCACTGGAGTACTGCACTGACTGCAGAGCTAATCTTTACATTTATATTCTAGTTTAGCTTTAAAGCATTGTATGAACAATAGTCATCACATTGACTTAACCTAACAAAGGTAATATCTCATTTTATTCAGTAAGAAGTTTAAAGAGCCTGACGAAGCTGTTTGACTGAGGAGACGGAAAGCCAGCATCACTCATTTCTTTAAACACATGATGCTTTTCTTCCTTTGTTCATATTGACTCACCATGACTTGATGAACAGAAAAACCATGTTACCACATAATTTTGCTACTTTCTGTAGCTACATTGAGAGATATGAAAGTACTTCTGAACATACGGACTCACACTTGCAACATTTTTCCCTCTGCTCTTTTATGCCGAGTATTAGCATTAGCTTCAAAGTGATAGTCAGAAAAAAAAATAGGAAAGTTTGTGCTCACTGCTCTTTAAAGTTTGTTGTGAGCATCTAACAATCTGCCTTAGACTAAAGTTTCACTTTGAAAAAGTCCAGTTCTTTTGGGCATCTAAATACAGTGCGACTCCAGCAGCAAATAGGAAAGTCTTTAATTCTTAGAAAAAAGTTGCTGCCCACAAGAAGGGATGAAACAGGTTCACATTGCACCCAAACAGGCCTCTCAGGTTCCCACCAGCCAAATGCGAGAAAGCCCATACAGGACGGGTACAGAGGCAGCAGGGAGGACGTAGGAGCTAAACACACCTGAACATGAGCCCTCATGGCAGGGCCGCATCTTGCCATACAGAAGCAATCACAGCACCAAACTGCGGCTGGGAAACGCAGCTTCCAGCAAGGACCCGTTCAGCATGAGACCCTAGAAGATGACACAACCTTTCAGCCCAGTGCTCTGGCTGTTCCCTGCTCCAGCCTCTCCTGCACCCATCAGGACAGCGAGGAGCCCCCCAGCTGGGTCCCGGGAGCTGAGGGACACTCGGGGGAGCGAACCCACAGCAGGAATGAGGAAAGAGCCAAATCAATGAGATATGCACAGGATTTGTGAGGTTTGGCTGGTGCTGCGGGAACTCATCGATTTACCCATTCGGCAAAATCTCCATAAACCGCACTCTGCAATTACAGTAAAGGAACTCACCTAAAATGAGTTGATTTCATGAGCTGAATTAACTCACTGTCCGGAACAAAGACAAGCAACTAGTGTGGTACCAGCCATTTTACATTTGTGTCAATTACGGTAAGCCTAATTGAAAATCAGGCTTTTGGCAACAAGCACTGAGCCACCTTTTGCCTAGAAAATAATACAGTGGCTTATATTCAATGGTGATTTGTGATTACAAATTGCATTAATATAAGAGTTTATTATGTCATTTCTGAGTGTCAAAAATCTAAATACCTAGTAAACCTATAAAACAGTTCCAAACATGCTACATAAAAAAAGCAATTTTATTTTTTTTTTTAAAGTGGCATTATAGAGGCATCAGTTAAGAATGTAGATTTGGAAATTAAGTTTTGAAAATTTGCCATTAAAATTTTACTGAGCTTTAAGTAGAAAGGAAGAACAATTTATTACAACAGTTGAATAAGTGGTTTTGATGCCAGGAATGGAAAACTGAATTTCAAATACATATTCAGTAAGAAGTAATACAATAACATGAAGTTCGATAAGTCAGCTCATGTAACGTGAGACATTTTGTTGCTTCCAGACTTAATAATGGACTGTTAATTTCAGGTTTCAAATAATGATAACTTCATTGCAAAATATATTAATATGAATATTCTCATTTTCCTGAAAACACACACCTGAAGAAATTTTAATATAAATCCTAACATTTTACTATTTTGGTTTAAGAAACCACTCTTTTCTCCCATTAAAATTCTTGGCATAATTCTACATGGAACAACTGAGTGAAGTTTGGATTGTATCTTAAAGTAATAGGAGGACAATATTCAATCACAATTTATAAATGTGTTTGACAGGCCAGCAAACAATTTTCATGTTATATGTGTATTTACTGTTATATTTCTGAGAAGAAGAAAAAAAACAAACCACAAACACTAAAAATGCTTTAAACCAGACATATTTCAAGATATAACTTAGAAAAATATATTTTCCTCCTTCCTATGGCTTTTCAAGTCATGAGTCCAGCAGAAAAAATAGTTCAGGGAAATCTTGGGAATCATCGAGACAGGAGAACAATGGAGAAGATGAAAAGGCGACTCACAAGTAATGTGTATCGACTGCAGTCACCAATGCAACATAAAAAAAGGTTTTGTCACAAACTCCAGCACAGCACCACCATGAGATACCATTTCACAGTGGATCCTGTAGCCCTACAGATTATCATCAGCGCTCTTCAGTCTTATATTCTTTTGAGAGCAATTAATACAGATATTTAAATTGTCAAAAGGTACACATCAAATTAAACACATGGATGTGGATGGGCTTTCTTCATACCTCCACAGAGGACAAGCTTTCTGCCAGCTCAGACAGACATCATAGCACCAATTTACACTATGAATGGCTTCTTTGAAGTCATATTGGCTTTCCAGGAAGGACTAACTCACAGAGTGAGTAGCAGCAGACTTCAGGATTCCTCCTGGAGAGGAGCTCGCTGCAAGGCAGCCTACCTGCACCTCTGCATCTGAACTCCACGGAGCCAGAAGATCACAGGCTTCACTTTCAGAGCTCGTTTTGCTTCACCTTTTGAGGTATAACAAGTTGTCTCCTGAGAGTATTTTGGGCCTTTGTCAAGCCCATTTAGCACTTCTCTCTTTCACCTCCTTCTCTTTTCCACATTTATCAAAAGCGATCTTGCAGGCAGTGAGGGAAGGTAAAAGAAGGGATGTAACAAACAGAAGAGAGGGAGAAATTAAAAATGAAAATGGGAGGATCCTGGGAAAGGAGGTGCAGGCAAACTAGAGAGAATATTTTTTAACTGAGATGCTGACAGCCCGGTTAATTTTGTGTAAGGTCTTGTTATTTAAAATGATGAGCATTTTGTTACAATTCAGTACACTTCCTTAATATTGCATCCATTTTGCTCATTAACAGCTCTCTCCTGGATTACTAAACTACAAGGCCTTCAACTACTGCTCATGAACAGCTCACCCTCCAGCCTCAGTGCTTGATCATCCTAGGATGCTTAAATACCTCCTGAACAGGAAACACCTTCAAGTTAATTATATTAAATGTCTGGGATGGAGCCTGCCAAGCGGTTCTGAACACAGGAAAGCAGGCAGAGACTCCTTGTAATGAGTAAAACCAATGTGCTTCTGTAATGAGATAATTATATTTAAAAAAAAATCGTGAGAAAAAAACTAAGGAAGTTTCTAACTCTGAGGAAGCCAGTTAAGACAAACTCTTTATTTCTATCTCTTGCGCTGATCTGTGGCCACACCTCTATACAAGAAATACATTTATCTTGTCTCTTAGATTTGACAAACATATAGCCAGAGCAGAGGTGGCTTATCTCAATGCACATGCACTTCTGAGTGAAAACAAGTTTGGTCTGTCCACCAGAAGAATTAACTTTCGATGACTGCAGCTCTCCTGATTGGGTCAAGTCTGTTATTAATGAAAGCTCCCCCTCCATGTGACAAGCAAATTTAGATACAGCCCTCCTTATCTTTGATTAAAGATGTCATCTATAAAATTATAAGATTACTACAGTTGTGTTTGAAGTTGAATTAATAAGAAAAACTTAAGGGAGTGAACTTGCTCTTACTAGCCCGCAGCTATAGCAGCACATAGTCCCACCACGTCTACCTGACCTGGTCTATACCTTGCAGGAGTAGCCTCCATGGCGTTCGCTGAAGGAGTAATTTTCATGTCTCAGTAAGTGTCATGCTTCAGGTCTTTGTCATCAAGAAATTAATTATTTTGGTATGGCGCAAAGTGACAAACTATATTGTTCAAGCGTGCACGCATACTATTTCAGGGATTCTGAGGCTTTATGTACTTTCAGTATGTGATCTCCTAAAGCTTCTAGTTTTAAAAACATCAGGTGCCCATTAAAAAAAAGAAAAAAGAAAAAAGAAAAAAAAAGAAACAAACAAAACCACGAAGAAACAAAAGAACCACATACCAAGTTTTCTGGTGTTCCTTTGGAACCAAAAGAGTTCATACCATCCTACTATCTCAGCAGGTTAGGTGGCTCAGTTTGGATCTGCGTCTTACGCAAAATGTCTAATTGACAGTTGAATACAAAGAGTAATTAAGTAAACATCTCGAATCACACAAAATAATTCTACTACAGTTTCAATCACACTTTAATTTTAAAAGAGTTCACACATTAAACTTTATCCTAAAGCATCATTTGCTACAAATGTATTATGAGTCTTGGACTTTATACATGAAATGCAAGTCATTCTGGAGCCAGTTCAAAGACTGACTTAAGTCATCTAGGACGTCCTATTTACAATAGCTTACTACGGAGTCATCTGCCAGCAGCTCTGTAGTTACCTGCTAAAACCTTCTATTTTAATTTCTACATTTGCCTACTTTCAACCCTCTAAGGGCTTGAACCAGTTTAACAAGGCATTTGTCTTGTCATTTGTGATCCAGACAGGGCAACTCCTTCATAAGGGACAAAGCAACTAGAACCTCCCACAGATAAATCCTCAGGATTTGGGGGCAAAACACTTTTGGTACTGGGTTTTACGCTGCAGAGTATTTTGTCTTGACAATTTTTCAAAGTATATCATAAACCCCTCCTTTTGTAAAAAACCTTCTCCCAACTAAAGTAGCCACAGTTTCCTTTTCAAAACCCTAAGTAATCTCTAAAACAGAGCAAGAGTAAACAACTAAAGTAATTTATGCTCTGTTACTAGCATCAGTTATGCAAGGGAAAAGAAAGAACATGGTCCTGTTTTTGTTGCATTATATATGTCATGAAACAAGTGACAATTTCAAAATATTTGGGTTCAGGCTCCAAACCCAGACCTTCAAGCATTCTAAAAGACTCTTCCGAGCTGCTGTGTGCAGTCCACGCACATTTGAAAAGACAGTTAACCTGGCAGCAGATCTTTAGAGCTGCAAAGTTTCTTCCTGCAATGATACACTCTGAAATCTCTGTCAATCCAATATCATGCAGAATAGTATTTTTTTCTGCCTTCGTATGAGATAATACTCACCTCAACGAAGCCAAGAATCAGGAAGAGGCAACTAAGGATGACAAATAATTCCTAAAGGTTTCAAGTTTATTTTCATGATAGATCATTTTATTAGTTCAAATGCTGTAAATTGCTAAATTATAGATGTAAAACTACAATGGAATGATTTTGCTGAAGCACGATAAAGAAATGACCTTACTAAAAGACTTTATCTGAACTACGTTTCCATCAGAAGGCAGCACTGTAGCCTGGTCTGTAAGTCTGCTGATTACAAATCTTTCACGTAAAAAAGTAAATGAAACATACCCTTTCCTACCAATGTTTCCATTAATTTATGTGGGAAAACAGGAGCTACAGAAACAAGAGGACACTGAGGTCTTGGTTTCACTAATTAAAGCTAGTTCAACATAATTTTAGTAACTCGGGTCTCACTAATTAACATGTGAGATAACACTTTTAGGAACTTCAGAACAACAGTGTAACTGTGCAACAACTGTAAGCAAGACCCTATAATTGCCCAGCAATGATCTCTGGGGTAAGTCCAGTGGTATAAAATAACTTAGACAAGTATGCCTAATAGTCTTCTCCCTTAAAGATGTGTTACAAGACTCATGAAAATGAGGCAATAAAACTAATCAAGCTTTACAAATTTCAACACAAAACCCCAGAATTAATAACTTTAATTTTACACACCCATCTGAGTATGAAACCAGCTTGTTCATTAAAAATTTATTTTCTTACCACATTAAGTCGGTTTAATTTAAGTATTATCCCAAATCCCTTTTTATCCTCTCAGTATTATGTTTGATCAGAAGTCACAAAATGTGTTAAAATGCAAGGTCAGTCTCCTAAAATAAAAGGTACAGCCGAGGTATAACAAATATAGCCAAACACCTGTCTATGTTATGCATAATACAAATTAATAAAAGTAGTCTGTGTCAGTGATGCAGAAGAAAAGATGGCAGTCCTCAACTAGTAGAGAAATACAGAAAGGACCAAAACAACCTGATTATGTTGCACTCTGTACTGGTTTTAGCTTAATTCTATGTCCTTAGTCATTCTTTTTTAATGCTCTACTAAGCAAATACTCAAGAGTTGGCTCAAAAAGTAGTTTTGCTATAGAAACCTTGGCAGACACTTAGAAAACTATTTCTGTTAAAAGGCTCTGGTTGTCCCTAGTGACAAAGTGCGCAGTTTTCATTAAATGAAAGCTCCAGTTGTCCTTTGGTTTTGCAAGCTGTACACAGTGGTATGTCTGCACCTCACTCTGTACACAACTACAAGACAACAAGCACCCTGAAAATCCTGAGCAGACTGAACCATAGACCACAATAACACAAGACGCAAGATGACTGAAGGGTTTTGTTTTACAGCTAACTTCTGAAACTAGAACCACCTCTTTTCCTCAGCCCTCACCTTCATTATAAAATTGTAATTTGGGCTAGATTAAAGGACAGTGGAGTAGCATGAAAGGAGGTGTGGAAAGCTAACCAAAATAAGCACTTTTGTAAAGACACTTAGGGAGACAAAAGATTATTGAGCAGATGAAAATAATGAGACTGTTCCAGGCATATGAGACATAGAAAAATCAGAATGAAAGAAGTAAAACACTCCTGAAAATTTGAGATGAGAAGGGTACTTAAAGGAAAGGAAAAAGAAAGAAGGGTAAGGACTTTTTAAACAATTAATAAAAAGTCTCCTCAAGCCATTTTTTAAACCATGCATTTCTTACTCTTGAAGGAAATGGGAAGTAGCTTTACGAAAAGTGAATTTGCATAAACATTAAAGAATTGTTGGTACTGATTCAAGCTTTTGCAATTTATTTTCTGATGCATACATGCTATGTAGGCACTGTGTAAAAGCTCAGACCCAAATATTAAGCAATACAATGTAATCAACAGGTAAATCATATGTAAACACAAAAAAGAGGGCATAAGAAGTAAAATCTGGCATTATTGTCACTGCAATTATGCTGGGAATCTTCAGAGTATCACTGTGGTAGGTCCCACCAATAAGTGGGAAGAGAGGAGACACAATTATGCTGAAACATCTGCAATTATCATAACAGTTTCAGAATAGCAGCTGCTTCACCAGCTTTATCACCACCAAGACCCAACATCTGACAGGGAAGACTTGTGGCAGGAGGCATCAACACCGGGTAACAGCAGGTATGAACATCAAAGCCAACTGATAGGATGCGAGCAAGCTCCTGGGAGCCATCCAAGATACACAGAACATATGTACCTCTGTGGTCTTTCAAATCAAGATCATGGGACAATAGTAACAGTCGCCCAAACCTGATGGCATTTCTAGTAACCTCCAGGATAAGAGATGTATCAATGATAGCACTTCATTACTAGCTAAGTAATGAGGCAGGACAGCAGGGAATGTCAAACTGTTGTTTGTTGCCCAGAAAGGTGGTAGATGCCCCATCCCTGGAGACATTCAAGGCCAGGCTGAATGGGGCTCTGAGCAACCTGATCTAGTTGGAGATGTCCCTGCTCATTGCAGGGGTTTGGACTAGATGAGCTTTCAACGTCCCTTCCAACCCAAACTATTCAATGATTCTATGATTATGGTAAGATATGTTCAGTTCTTTACTTGGACATGGATTAACAAACTTGACTAGAAAAGTTCAACAAATCTTCCCCCCTCAAACAGAGTCTACAAGAAACAAAGAAAAATTAAACAAGAAAAAGTTAGAGAGTGAAACAATGTTAGATGTGCAAACCTGTGTTTCATTAAAGCATTAACAAGACCATGTTTAATTTATTTTGTAAATAAAGTGAGGAAAATTTTCCTCTAATTTGCAACAGAGTAAATACAGGACAAAAATAGTATTTCCTAGGCAATCTTATTAAGCTCTGAAGTCTAGGATTTATTTTTTTCTTACTGTAAGCTTACTAACTACAAATGTTTTGATATGTAAAAATTATCCAGGACTTTTCTAAACCTGAGCTGCACCATTTGACCTCATGTCCACCCCAGGCAATTCGTTTCAAGAGCTGTCAAAAGGCAATGTCATTTATTCTTCCTTTTCAAAAAATCAGCCTTAAATTTCCTTGAATAATTTGGGGATTCTTTCATTAAAGATTCTGTGTGGGTTTTAAACATATAAACCAACATTGTTTATCATGTTTATAAAGAAGAGATTCATATATTTTCACCTTTTCTTGGGTAACTTGAGTTATTTCATACAGACCTTTCTGATCTTCAGGTCACAGCTATTTTACTCTTCTCAGTATGTACGTGCATAAAACTCATCACATGTATAACTATCGCAGTTCTTCCACCACCTTTCAGTTCAGTTATGCCTTTAGTAAGACAATCCACAAACTGATGTAATAAATATCTCCGTGGGCAACAAGTAACTAACTATGGATAAGCACCTAAGAGCATGTACTGAGTTTGGTTGAGATGGAGTTGATTTTCTTCATAGCATCCTATGTGGTCCTGTGATTTAAGATTTGTGACCAAAATCAGTGCTGATAACACATCGATGCCTTAGCTACTGCTGAACAATGCTTGTACAGTGCCAAGGCTTCATCCATTTCTCACGTTGTGCCCCCAGCAAGTAGGCTGGGAGGGAACAGCTGACTCAAACTGACCAAAGAGATATTCCATACCACGTAACGTCATGACTAGGCATAAAAACTGTGTGCATGTGTGCTGGGATGTGTCTTTCCAAAGTCGTCGCTGCTCAAGGACTGGCTGGGCACTGGTCTGCTGGTGGGAGTTGGTGAGTGATTGATTGTGCATCTTTTTTTTATCCTTCTTCGCTTGTTGAACTATCCTTATCTTGACCCATGAGATTTTCTTGCTTTCGCTTTTCCAATTATCTCCCTTATCCCCCTATCTCCCTGGCAGAGAATGAGCAAGGGACTGGTGGGTCAACCCATCATGAATACTCAGACCTGGTGAGCTTTTTGTAGCTGTGCCTATGCATTTGATGTCCTTTGTATGTAGCTTAACGTTCTTGGTATCAATTTCATACAGGGCAGAGCATGCCCAAAATCTCAGTTTCCTCATGAGCATCTGAGCCCAAGCTGCCTTATCTGTAGAGAGAGTGGTCGCAGAAGGTGCTTGTGGACAATCTATCTTTAGGAAACCTAAATAACACATTAAAAAAAAAAATCCTTTCCTCTGACTGTCCACAGGCACACACATGAATAATTACAAAGGAATAATCAGTTAACTCAAAGGTGGGAAGTATTACAGAAATAAGACTTGAAGGACTGTTTGGCTGAATATACCATCAAATCTGGATGCCCTGAGAAAATGTGTAGTATTTTTTGAATGTGGAACTGTAAAACTGTCCTTTGGAATGCTTAAATTAGATAAATACAGTTTTTAACCATGTTGGAGGTGCTACTCCTGAGCCTGAGCAGCCTTGGTTAGTTTGACAAATCAGTTATCCAGATGTCACTTGTTTATAGGCACAGACACTGTTCCCAAGGCTGTTTGCTGAACTACCTTCAACAATGGCTGTCTCTTTGATGCAGTGCTATGTTGCTACTCCATCACATCTTAGACCTTAGCTCTGGGGAATCTTTTCACTTGCAGGATGCTCATCTACAGGTAATCACTTCATCTTGAGAGGATGAGCTGGGAACAGGATCTCCAACACTTGTGAATTCAGTCACTGTCTTACAAGTATCTTCTCGGCCCAGGGACTGCTCCTGGGTGGATGCAGGGCTGAAAGGTTCCTCATCAGGCCATCCAAAACACTCTGCACCTCTAGACTGTCTCAAAAATAATATTTTCTTTCCAAGACTCACACACATTGTCAAAGGCAGAGAATATTTACACCCATTACATCCTTCTAGATTCCTGCAAATGGCAAAGAGTCACAGAGAAAGGCAACACCCTTCCTCCAGAGTGATAGCCTTGGTGTCAAAGGCAGCAGGGACATCACAGGAACTGAATGCCATCAGCAACGCAGTTTCAAGTCCTGGAGCATTAGTCAGTGTCACCTGCTGCTCAGATGCTCTGACATGTCCTGGGTTCTCTGTCAAACATAAGCTGGAACCCCGGCTTGTGCCAGCACTAGTACTGGATGCCACAGTGGTAACAAGGATCAGGCGACAAAATGCCACAGGGAGGATCAGTGTCTGAACTGCTTTTTTATTGTCATTTGCCTGGGATCCAGCCCTGGGAGAGAAGTAGAAGGCACCAGCAGTACCACAGCACCCGTTCCGCACCCAGGCACTTTGGAAGCAGGTCACCAGCATTAAGAAGTTCCATGAGCACCACTGGAAAATATTCATGCTTCCAGTCTTGGGAGATGCCTGCTACTCCTCCACATGCCCCAATGACTGCTTTGTTTGTTCACATGGCCTTTGGTTCCGTGAAATCTGTGACAAGGGACGTAAACCAGTGGAACCGGGCTTATAAAAAATATTGAAAACTGAAGTTAAAAGCTCCCCAAGAACAAGAAGGTAGCACTAAGGCTGAGAAGTGACTGAAACACATGGAGACATTTAGGCCTCTATTCCTCTGATATGACGCAAAAGTGACAGCAGCATATCTACAGATGCCTACAGATACCACTAGATTAGAAAGTTCTTATGTTTGAGCACAGTAATCACACACACATTCACACCTGAACACAGATGAGGACTATTGCTCAAAATCAAACCAGTCAATTTAGAATACACATGCAGAGAAACAAAAGGTTCTGCCCAACCCTTCTTCTGAGGAGCAGGTTATGAAGACTGTTTCTTTTAGACCAGTTTCTATAATCTCCTGTAAAAACCTGATCCTAAAGTTCAAAAACCAAGATAATCAAAAGACTCTCTAAAGTTTCAGTGTTCACAGGCTAAAATTACAAGGAAAGGAGCAAGGGCAACGCAGGGAAGATATAAGAAATGCTAAATCAAGTCTGTCCACATTTCAGCAACCACTTAGATTATATTAAATTTCATAACATTCAATATCCTTTCTTTCACAACTGTTTGCCCTGACACTCTTTACATTATAAAATAAAGTTTAAGAAGTAATTCAGTGTGGGAATTTTTTAGTTTTATGAGGGGCATCCAGACCATCATATAAAGTGAGAGGTTTTTTAAAGCAACGTGATATACTAACACTACCGACAATACTACAATTTACTGAGAGAGACAAATATGCCCACAGAGAGTTCAAAAGGAAAGCTGGATGTCGTAGTGCCTCAGAAGTCTGGAAAACATGACTGAGAGGTAAAGTCAACCTCATGTGTTCTTCCCACAAACTGAGGAAGATGCTACTTGGAAGAGGTTTCAAAATTATTTTCCAAGGTAGAAATGACTCAGCCACTAGATGGAATATCTCATCATGAAACGACAAAATCTACCTTTGGAGAATCACACCCTGATTGCTTTTGAAATGAAAAAAGCAAGCACATGTATTTCACGCACACCGTGGCCTGCTGCTGTGAACATGTGGCTGGTCACGCCTGCTTCATTAGATGACATGAACATCTAATTTGTCATCAACAGCCAAATTTATTTATAATCATCTTCAAGTGTAATGGACATCCTGCTAGTAGGAAAACACATTCAATAAAGCAAAATGTATATGTTAGAATGAAAACAAGTATTATGTGTAGTATATAAAATTAATATCATTTATATCTAATCTAATTTATATCTAATAAATCTACTCTACACACCTATGCTGCAATATAGGCTGTAAATCAGTGAGTCCTCTGAAAGCAGATAAAAATATATTTCAGAATTATGAGAGAAACAGATGGACAGCCTGGCAAATATTATGTCCAGAGGAAGAACTGAAGAAATTGCACTTTGATAGAGAAATCCATCTGTCTCAGTTACAGAGAGACACAATCAGGACATAGATGTTAAACTCTATCAACTCTTACGTTCTGTGGAACAAAGTCAGAACTGATACCTCCCGCTGTGGGAAGAAATTAATACACGCTAATAGCTCATTGTTTTGGCAGCTCTCCCAGGGTAATGACTGGAGGGTTGAACTTCAACTGGAAAAGCCTATCCAATCCGTCATTAGAAGAGAAGGAATTCCATGGACCATAATAAAGAACAGTAGCAACACAGAATTTCTGGACTTTGATAAATCTTATGAACCACAAATAATCAAATTATCAAAACACGGAGTCTTCAGAGCATAAAGGACTTGCTTTAAGGTGGATTCAGGAAAAGCACTACTTCTGCAGAAAACAGCACAGGGGAGTGTGGGGAAAACATTTAACAGAATTACACCAAGGAAATATGCCAAAGGTTGGCAAATAACTCTGATCTAACTTAGAAGAGATTAGACTTGTCCAAACAGGTACAGAGAGGTTCCTTTTAAAACAAAACAAAACTGTAGAATACAGTGAGTTAGTCACAACTGTAGTGCTATTAAGGAAGGATTAGTAAAATCACCAAAAAAATGAAAACAATACCAAAGAAAACAACAGCTAAATAAACCAAGGATGACAAACTAGACAAAGTAAATAGGTGGCCACCAGTGAGAAATTATTCAGATACCTTTCCAACAGTAGTGAAAAACCTCTCATGGACTAATTGTATTTCATACTTTTAAAAGAAACTTGCCAGAATATTAAAATATAAATACCTATCACAAAAATTCAGTTTAATCAGGCCACACTATATCATCAGAAATACTGTTGTGCTCAATATTTGAACTTGCTAGAGCTCATTTAGACAAAGAATTTGTGAATTTAAAGTTGCCGAGTGTTTGCCAGATACTCCCTGTTCAATTCCTCCTCAGCTGTCACAGTGAGCACCCCTGTAACATGTAAACGTCACTCAAATACCTCTGTGTAAGCCCTGAACAATTATTATTGTTCTTCTGATGCTGCCCCACTGGTTTAGCAGCTAGTGGGACATTCTTGCAGTGCCTGATGGCTCCTGCCAGGCTCACACACAGACTCCGAGCACTGCATTCCAAAGTGGGAAGAAGATATAGCTCCTTTAAACAAGGTTCGTTTGGGATGTAGAGCATTCACATAAATACTCCAGATCTGAATTACTACACCATTTCACATACTAGTAAATATTCATAATTGTGGTAAATTTTTGCTTCTGTTTTCAAATTAGAAGTCTTAGTATCACATTGTATTTAGTATTTACAGAAAAAAGAGAGACCTTTAGCATAACAAAAAACACTGCTGCCAAAAAATCACGTAATGAAGTATGTGCTGATTTTCTAGGGGTATTTTTAATTTATAAGACATTCCTAGCACACTAGCACACACGTAAAAGTTGTTCGGAATAAGACTCTTACTTGTTTTGAACTTAAGTTTATAAAAATTAAACATTTTCTAAACTATGTTTTTATCCAAACATAGTATGCTTGTGCTAAGAAATACTTATTGAAAGTCAAGATAAGAAGTCAGGTTTCCTGACAGAAAAAGCTGCGTTTAGGCTTCAGATTTTTTTTATTCATTTTATTACGTGTATCAAGACGGCAGAGAGTACTGTTGTATATCTACTCATTTTTTTCCTTTCAGAGTGAATTGTAGTGAAAACATTAAATCCCTCCCATAGAATTTAGCTTACTCATAAATTTATCTCATATAAAACACTAAAAATCCTGCGTTAAAACTATTAGTTCTACCTTACCTCAAAGGCTGTATATAGTAAAGATTTCTATTTGTCCCAAGCAAGGAAGATACAATCTAGATTTTATTAAAGAGCTGGTTAGTTCAACTGCTGGTCGTTCGAAGCCACAGATGCGTGGCCTAAGATAGTGCAAACAATAAGACAGTCTCACAGGAATAATAGTACAACTCTGGCTGCCTTTGGATTCTTGCTCTACTAACAGAGAGGACAGAAACCTCCATAATTCAGTTTTGTTAGAACTTTGAAACATGAGCATTTTCCTGAAAACATCAGAAGATTTCATCCCAAATACAGAAGAGTCTACCTGATGCCCTGGCTATGCTCAGTTTTTCACAAATGTGACGGGAAGAGAGAATCACAGAATGTTAGGGATTGGAAGGGACCTCGAAAGATCATGAGGTCCAATCCCCCTGCTGGAGCAGGAACACCTGGATTAGGTTGCACAGGAACGTGTCCAGGTGGGTCTTCAATGTCTCCAGAGGAGACTCCACAACCCCCCTGGGCAACCTGTTCCAGTGCTCTGTTACCCTCACTGTGAAGAAGTTTCTTCTCATATTCAAGTGGACTCTCCTATGTTCCAGTCTGCACCCATTGCCCCTTGTCCTATCATTGGTTGTCACCAAGAAGAGCCTGGCTCCATCCTCCTGATGCTCACCCTTTATATATTTATAAACATTAATGAGGTCACTCCTCAGTCTCCTCCAAGCTAAAGAGACCCAGCTCCCTCAGCCCTTCCTCACATGGGAGATGCTCCACTCCCTTAATCAACAGGTATTGAGCTGTTCACTGGGAACCAGGCACGTGAATAGACTTACCACCTGCAGGACTGTCACTGATACTGTATTTAAAATACACCTCAGTGGAATGTTTACATGCCTCTCAGCCTCTTTCTTAATTCTTCACCTCATACACACCATTTAAATTACACAAGGACTATAAAGCCTGATGAGTTAAACTGAAATTGCAAATGATATGTATTCATTCAGAGCTTTTGAAAGGTGCCAACTTTTTTTTGGTCTTTAGTGCTGTTGTTTACTATTTGCATATAGAAGCCATAGTCAAAATCAGACTACATTATTCTAGACATTTGATAAACACACAATCCAAGCCACAGCAGCCTGGGAGAAATTACTCAGTAAACTAACAACATAGACAAAAGGTGTGAGAAAAAGTTTTCTTATTACCTAAACTGAAGATAGATAAGGTTGCCTCCCATTGAATAAGGAATCCAGCCTTGAATCAGAAGAATCCCACAAGATTAACTCAGAATATGTCTACAGGATGGGTTGAGGCAGATGTACGTGTTCAATGTGCCCAAGTTTAAATCAGCCAGGTAAAAAGCAGTTCTAGTTCACAAGCCATGGCACTATGTTAATTAGGTGCTGTGTCTGCACATTTGTCCTTTCAGGCTGAGTATGTGAGCTTATTCTCAGTGCTGTAAAAACCCAATCAATCAGCCCAATTGATCAATACTGTAAGCTATCTGTGTCTATGCTAGCTACACTAGCCCATCTATGGCACTTCCAAACAGAATATACCTTGCTCCTCAACAACTTCTAAGCCAGGAAGACCGAACACTCATAAATCTATACCTCTTCTCGTGACCTACTCTGCACAGGTAAGAATCCAGAGCTAACACCAAAGGCAACATGAGGGTTGCCATTTCAGCAATCCCACTAAATTATCTACAGTGTAAACTGTCAAACATATTTAGAGAAGACAAACTTGACAATTTTTTCCTCTTTGCCAAGCACACAAATATTCTTCAAATAGAAAGAACGTAAGGTAGATATCCTTTCATTTCCATTCTTATTTTCTCCCCTACTGCTTCAGCTTTTGCACATAGCTAAGGGAGGACAAAAAGGGGCTTCATCAGGGGACAACAGATGAGTTCCAGCGTATATCTACAGGTGTCATCTCTACACCATGGAGCATGAATTATTTGTACTTTATCTGCAAATTGGTAATCACGGGTGAATCATCAAAACACTCTCCTTAAAGACAGAGATGGCACTATAATGTTACAGACTCCTATTAGTAATCATACAGTTTGGGTTTATGCCAAACGTGCTTGCACTGTCCCAAAATTCTAAATATATGTTCTGCCACAAGAATTACTGGTTACTCGCTAAATGATTCATAAATGGCACAGGATCTCCAGCCAAGGGTAAGAAAACATGTCAGCACGGGTAATCACAGAGTACCTCCCAGGCTGTTGTGGAATGTCCACTGTGAAATCCCAACTGATGGTTTCAAGGAACTAAAATTATGGAAACCAAACCAAATAGATCAGTAAAGCCTCTGGAAGTTAAAGAATAAGAAACTATAGACTTCCCCTAAAAAATGCACGGGTTCACAATGGCACCTGGCATTACCTTGTACTTCTCAGTGCCAAGTCTCTGCGAGTCCTTAGTTTTCACATTATTCTACTATGAGACATCATCAGCAGTGTGCCCTTCTGACAATGAAGGCTACCTGTACATCTCCAGTACAAGAAAAGCGTACAAAATTGCACGAGCACAGAAGAGGCCCACCGAGATTGTTAGGTGCTTTGGCTACCTAAAAGGAGCCAGCCTCTCCTCAGAAGTGCACAGCGATGGACCAAGAGGAGAAGGATACAAGTTGCAGCATGAGAAATTCTGATTAGACCTGAGAACAAATTTTCAGTCTTCACAGAGAAGTTGTGGATTATCTGTCCATGTAGATATTCAACCCTTGACTAGGCAAAGACCTGAGCAACCCACTCCAAATTTGGGATGGGATCTAACATCGCATGGGATCTAACATCGCATGGAATCTAACATCACAGTTGGCTCTGCTTGAAGTGGGGAACTTGCTGAAATGAGCTCCAGAGGTTTCTTGCAACTTATTATAAATGAACCTATTTTGTAAGTATGATATATTGAGGACAGCATTCTGCTAGTTTAATGCCAGGAAAAAAACATATAATCTCCTTACTTCCTAAAAAGCAGCCTCTCCTCACAAGTCCACTGGTATTAGAGGTTCTCTTCTGCTTTCTTAGCATTAATTAGAAGTCATCTGTGACTCTACATGAGCCCTGAGAGACTGTGTTGTGGTACCTGCTCCTGGCCACAGAAGAAGGTACAAATGGAAAATGGCATCAGACAGCATTCCTGACCTACAGCCTTGCCTCAACAGCAGCACCACAGCTGCAGCACCAGCGACAGTCCAAAAGACTCAAGAGACAATATAATAGTAGCTTACAAAGATGAAACAGCAACTATAAAAAATTGGTTAAAGGATGCACTGCTTGCCTACTGTTCTTAAAGCATTTACAAAGTAAGACTAACAGCAGAAGAAGTGCTGTAGCCAACATAAGGTATTCTTAAAGAGGAAAAACAGACTTTTTTTTGTCAAAATAGCAGTTGTGCTTCTGGTGTTGGGCTCTGCCTGAAACATGGGATTTGGGGAATTTATCAAGCATGCCTGATTTCCAGAATTTAATAGTGCAGGACATTCTTTTAAAACTTAGTTTGACTGACTTTATAACTGTAATTTCTAAGTGAATAAAGAATTAATTTAGCAAAAACGACTATTTTGTCCAACTAATATTATTTCATTTTCATTTCAGAATTTCCAAGTACAGTTCCAAAGTGAGGCTGACAAAAATTACAACACTTTTGCACACATGGAAATGAAAAATATAGACAAGATGATAATTTTTCTTTAAATGAATACTGTCCTTTTTTGTAGAGCGCACCAATAGAGAGAACTAATTGATAAGTCTTTGCCCGTCTTTCCCTTCTTGTTTTCAAGGAGCACTGAACAATGAAATACTGATGATAGATTGTATCAGCTCACGGTATGTAGCTGCATAAACAATCGTGTGTGAGAAGTAAAACCGTACAGCAGAAAGTTTGCTAGGTGTAAGAAGTGACTGACGTAAGAGTAGTATATACCAAGATACACTGTTATCAGCCACATTACATGCACACAAACCACTCATGACTTTTCTGTCTGTTTTGAAAGCTGGAGAAGGGACTTCTTTTCCCTCACACAGAAACCTCTGACTATAGAACAGCTCCTTGTGTTATTATTCTGTTTTAAAATGCAAGCTGCTAAAGAAAGAATTGCCTAGTGTAAACAGTTCCCCATCTTCCCCGTTATAAGATTCCATTTCAAGCAGCCTTTAACTTTCCTAAGCATTGCCATTTTGGCAGAAGTTCTGCAAATGAGACCCTAGGTCAAGTAGTGTCCTCTCCCCTTTCTCCTGCTCCCCCTGATCTCTCTCCCTAATCATCTGTGAAAGGTTTGTTTTCCACAACCTTCCCATGACTTGCTCAGCTTTCCCTAGGAAACACAGCAGAATTAGGGATCAACCCCAGTTCCCTAATGAAACTTAAAAACTGATAACCACAATCAACTTAGTAATACAGAAATTCTGCAGAATATTAGTCTTTAAAAGCAGATTGCTCATGAACAAAGAAGGTGCCTTAAAGTTGCACATACAAAATCAGAACGTAGTTTTTGAAGCTAGTGGCTGTTTGACTTTGCACTGTAGCATCTCCTGCATGTGGATTCCCCCTTATCAGGTAAGATGGATGGAATTCAGCTGTCAAAATTCAGATGTTGGAGGCATCACCTTCAGGCGGCTTTTAAAGTCAATGGGAAAAAGCTAGCACTTCTAAGATGCAATTCATTTAGCCTGCTTTAGACACTCACCTTTGGGTGAAATGAATTGCACACTAGACATGCCTATTTGCCTTCCTTGATTATAATGTAAATAACTAGTTCAGATGTAGATATCTGAAATTAGAGGATATGGGCCCCATCTTGTATATGCAGTACATGAAACTCATTATATTCACCATTTCAACAACAGATTGAATTTATATCTAGAAGTGTAGTCCTGCCTATGCCCTAAGGCCATCACAGACACAATAACACATCCTTCTTGTGTTTGTTCCATGCAAGCAGGAACACACTAGAGAACGAAGGCTGAACTGCTTGATGCAAATCTCAAGAGGATGAAAAGTAATGGAAAGATGGGACAGAGAATTGTAGAAACAAGGGAACATGACAAGGAGAAAAGGAAGTAGGTATTCAATATTTAATATTGGTTTTAGTGCTTCATGCATTATTAAGTGCCAACTGTATGTACCTGCATTCAATTGGAATTTTTTGTTTGTTCACCTTCCTGGGTGGTTTCCACAATGGGGTTTTATTTCTCAAAAATGTCTCAGAACACTTTTATATTTGTACTTGTCTCCATTTCAAAGTGTGGGTCTGACAGACTAAAACCAAAGGTGTCAAGACTGGCACCTAGTTCGAGAAGGCTACAACCTGCTTTTTCACAACAGTCTTTGTTTTAGTAGACATTTAACTATTCAGGACAGAACTCTTATCACCTCAATGGTAGTCAGTACTACTATGGAGCAAGTTCACCTGAATACAGTAGGGTACACCATCCCTCCAAAATAAACACTCAACAAAGATGGAAGCACCCAAACAAATAAGGAAAATTGTTTGATTTGTGAATGGCAGGAGTCCATTGGTTCATTTTATTTTTCAAGATCAATGTTTCTACATTTAAGGGAAAACATATGAACAAAGAAAGTCAGTAATTCTTCTGTACCACAGAAGTCAGGAATGAGATCCCAACCAAGATCTAACCTTCCACTGACATCCAAGCAGGCTGATCAGGAAAGCACCAGCAGTCTTACCAGTTCAGATGGTTTAGACTGTCATTTGATTTTTAAAACAACAAAGTAAAAAGGAGAGAGCTCTTCTACACACTGGTGTTTCCACAGCCACCAAGCCTGTGAAATCAGCACCACAGAAACACCAGGTGATGTTAAACTCATGCAGGAGAGACAGACTACTCCTTTCACGGCACAGATGTCATTATGTAGGTTTTCACGGAACAATATTCTTTACTTCTTATGAATACAGAGTAAGTGAATGTTTTAGCATGCCATCCCTCTTACCTTACTATCTTTCTAGAAACATATTTTTTTAATAAGCACTGACTTCCTCATTAGGTCACAGTACAGATAAAAATTTGAGAAAAAAAAAAGTTCTGCATTTAATAATTTGATCATAATAGTTTAAGAGGACTTCTTTCCTCTATAAAACAAAGTTAAACTAATAAATCTTTGCTATTAAGGCACTAAGCTTACATTACAGAGTACCAAGAATTATATGGCAAACATAATTACTCTTTTTAATTTCCAGCTCTCGTGAAGTAAGTGCAACCAGGAACACCTGTAGACATCCACATTCAGTCTGACAAAGAACAGAGGTGAACGATTCCACTTTTTCTTTCAACCGGACAACTCACAAATGTAAAGTTACACATATAAAGTACACTGAGTTGAGGGCTCGTATTTTACTATTTAACACAGCTGATTGTATGATATTGTGTTCTTATCAATCAAGCTACTAATGTTCTGTGTTATTACAAGCTCTGTTATTCACAGGGTGAATCATTTGTTCTTCATCTTTGTGCAAAATGGGATGCTACATGCGGGCTGCAAAGCATGGTTTCTTCACCTCTCCTAATACAGAAGTCAAAGAGGAGTAACTCAAAGAATATCAAAGTAGGGAAGAGGTAACAGATTTTGGTCTCAACACCATGTTCTCCTCTCATAACACAACATTTCTTCACATTCAATCTATCTCCTGTACATGTGTGTTCCTCTACGAGATAAGGTCTAAGTAATACACATTCTAAGTCTCCTTGGACGTAGCCTACTAACCTTCCCTTCACTTATTTTTATGCTATTACTGAACCCTAATTCACATTTGTCTTCCTGCCAAATCATTGTACAATAACAGTCATATAGGCTTATTTTCCTTCATGTATTTAGTATGTTGGTGAAGATGACCTGAGTTAAATTTAATTAGGGAAGAGGAAAGAGTAAAAATAAGGGTGTTGCTGATGGCAGCTGCCCTAGCATTTCAACATCAAGTTCAACACCAAACTATCACTGTTTCTTGAAGCTGTAGAAGTAACATGCAGTAAAAATGTCCTACTCTTTCCAACGACACATTTTGGGCAAGAATCTAGCTACTGACATTTATGTGTTAGCCAACTCATAACCAGACTGAAGTAACTTGTCTGGTCTTGACCATCAAATACCAAAAACTCCAGACACATTGTGAGAAAGACTGCTAAACAATCACACCCCAAAGATATACAATTTGTTTTGTCCTCCTGTACCAAACTTCCTGCTTCAAAATTCAAATCCAAGTCATTATCTTCATTTTTAAATTTGCCCTTGGGTGGAAATCATTCAAGATCCAAGAGAGGACTTCCAAGAGATCAAGTAAAAATCAGTTTATTAATAGTGTGTGGTTTCCTACAGCACAGAGGCAACTATAATTCTTTTTCATTCTTCTCTTTCACTGCACCTTCTTCTGTGTAGAGTCTCCAATTTGTAGTTATTATCTTCAGGAAAGAAATTCTACAAGCTTTTGCTGGAAAAAGAGACCAGAGGAGTTCATCTGGCTTCCCTGATTTAACCCTGGACATCCATGAAGTCAAACTCCATCAAGGCATGAGAATGCACACTTGTAGCCTCAAGTCTAAAGGAGTTGGGCTGCTTGTTTGTTTTTTATGGTAAGATTTTTTCATGCCATATTGGCTACTACTCTTCAAGATAAGTAACTAACAGCAAGGAAAAGTACTGACTACCTGAAAACATAACATAAGAATAGCAAAACAGCTCATCAGATAATTTTAAAGTTGGAATCTCATATAAATAGGTGTCTTCAAACTGCCAGCTGTCATGTTAGTTATGTGAAAAAACATCTCTCTCGTAGCAAAAACCATGGTCAGTTATTAAGCATCCCAAATTTTCAAAATCATCACTGTTTAAATAAGGCTTTTATTTGGCCTATACAGCATTCTTGCAACCATGCATTACAGCCTACCATTCACGTAATAAAACTAAAATACTTCAAACAAAGTATTTTGAAAAACATAATAAAAATGCATTGAGTATATTAAAGTCTTTGTTTAGGTAATTTTTTAAAAAACGAGGGTGGTAGGAAGCTACACAAACAAGAGAAGTTTGTGCTCTCTGAAGACAACTGACTACAGTTAATGATGGTGACATACACGTTTATTTCCACATGTCACATTTCCACATTCCAACCTGTTATCAACAGTCAAAGGATTAGTTCCCTGGCCAAAAAGCAAAAAATCCAGTATTTTGTAACAGGAGTTACAAACCTATAATTTCAGAAGCCTTGCAATTATTAGACTTCATTTATAGTCACAGAACGCGATAACAACATTACGCAGCAAATAATCCTCCATTTTTTTCAGATACAACAACTGAACCCCAAATCTCACAAAGCACTTCTGTTTTGGTTTCACACTGTAGGTCTCGCAAGGTATTTGGAAGAAAAAGGACCTCACACCAAAATTAAAGACTTGTCCCACTTTTCTTGCCATTCATTTGGCCAGATCTAGATAAGGTGTTGATAAACTGAGGCAAGCATAGTCGCCCCAAGTAGTTGAGCATAGGGCCCCAAGATGCTCAGGGGCTGAAGCACTTGCCTTGAGAGGAAAGCCCAGGGGAGCAGGGCTGGTTCAGCCCAGGGAAGAGGTGACCACAGAAAGGACCCAGCATTTGCCTGCCAATACACATGCGAGGATCACCAAGAAAAGCCAAGAGGCTCTTCAGTGGTGTATGTCAGGAGCAGAAGAGGCCATAAATTGAAAGAAGAGATGTTCCAACCTTGTACAAGGAGACACTTTCTCACATAAAGGCAGTGAAGCAGTTTGCCCACAGAAGTTACGCACTTTCAGCTCTTGGAAGATTTCAAAACTCAACTCGACACAGTCCTCAGCAACCTGTGTCTGATCTCAGAGCCAGCCATGCTTGGGTCTCCTTTCCAATCTGAACTACACTACAATCCTCTTCTTTTGGAAGGCAGAAGAAGATCTGTTCCTGGTTGAGGTCACCTGCAGCACCACTCTGAGCTTGGCCGCTCAACAGCACTGTGAAGTACATAATTTCCCAGTTTGAAAGTTCTCAGAAGCAGACTTCATTATTTTTTCCTATACATATGTAAACATATGCTCACTTTTTTTTCTTTTATGAAGGATGCTGGTGTTAAAAGTTTTCAATAACACATTTCAATACCAAATGCAAGTATCATTAGCCTATAGTTAGTCAAGTCTGCATATCCACATGATGACTACTTTTAGGCAAGTACTAGCATTTTCTGTATAACTTTTTTATATATATAAACACACAGAACCCCCCCTTCTGTAACTTACAGATTACTCGGTCTGAAGCAAACACCTCAGAGTCCAATAACTTACAATATGTTTTTTTAAAATCCAGATACCACTGACATCTCCTTGCTTGGGTCTTGCTGTTCAAATATGAGCAGCATTAACCAAACCAGTTCCTGACGGAGCCCCAAGTTCACTGTACCCTGCTGTGAATTACTTTCATGTCAAAAGGCTCTACTGCTCGCCAACCCCACCAATCTCACTGAGCTTCCCCATGCTTCGGCCACAGGCTGTCAGCTGCCCCCAGGGAATGCCTGTGTCCTCAAGAACTTACAAGCCAGCGTGCATTAGACGGTCACCACTTATGGGACACCTCGAACCACGCTGGGCAGCAACAGCTACTACAGTACTACTACAGTACTGCAGAAAAGCAGTGCCAAGCCCTTCTCTCCCTCCTTTACTACGTCCAGGAAAAGCGTGCACAAAGCAAGTAAAAGCTATTCATGCACGCCAGCCACACTTCAGGAGGCTGTTTGGGGCACGAAGCCTCGCTCTGCTCCGGGCACAGGGTGACTGTTAGTTATTCGCACAGGCGCTGCTGTTTGTCAACACCGCTCAGGCGCCGCTCTCCCACAATGGGGCAAACGCTGGACCCGAAGGCGGCTGCGGGACACCCGATTCCCGCCTCGGAAGTCAAAAAAAGCCCTGGACTCCAGCCGTGCCTTGCCCGCCGGCCCCCGGCACTGCGGGTCCCCCCGGTCCCCCCGCTGCCCGCTCTCCCGCCCCCCGCAGCCGCCCCCGGGGAGGAGGCGCGGAGTCGCGCTTACCGCGGGTCCGGAGAGCCGGGGGGTGAGGCGGGCGGGGTCCGAGCGGCAGCGGCACCGCAGCCGCCCCCACGGGGGTGCTGCTCCTTCTTCTTCGGGCGCCAGTGGGGGAACGCGGAGCGCCTCTTGGGCGCGGCGGCGGAGGGGCAGCGGCGTGGAGGGGCGGCCGCCCCTTCGGGCTCCGAGTCCTCCGACTCGCTGAAGCCGAAGAAGCGCTGGAAGCGGCCGCGCCGCGCCATGCCAGGCTCCGTACCGCCGCGGTGGGCGGCGGGGTTGTGCGCGGCGGCGGTGCCCTCCCGCCGGCAGCCGGGGCAGGAGCGGCAGCGGGGTGAGGGCGGCGCGGGCGGCGGGAGCTGCTCGCAGCGCGGCGCTGCCTGCGGTTTCGGACTCTCCGCGGGCATGGAGGGGGCGGCGGTCGCAGCCGCCGGCCTCAGTGTATGCGTTTAATAAGGCGATTCCTTCCCTCCCTCCCTCCCTGCCCACCGCCGGCCGCGTCGGTCCCTCCCCGCCGAAGGAACCGCGCCGCAGCAGACTCCCCGCCGGTGGCACAGGAAGGGAGCGGCCCGCGTGTGATCCGTGCCCAGGGTGCGCATTAGGGGTCATTATCTTGTTGTTGTTTCTCCTAACCCTCAGGTGTGCCCTGCGCCTCGGACACTCGTGTAAAGTCGCGGGGAAAGGCTGCGCTCCCTCCCGCATCGCACCGCGCAGGGGCAGCATCGGGGGCTCCGCATCCGCCCCCCAGCCCGACCGTACCGGCTTCCCCGCCCGGGGAGCCGAGGGGGCTCCTCAGGATCCAGCACAGCCCAAACCCTGCAGCGCTGCTTTTTGTCCCGGTGTCCGCGACATTAATTAATTAGCTGCTTATCCCTCTCCCTGGGAATAAATTGGCTTTAACCGTCCTGCTGGTTCGTTATTCCGCCAAGTAGGGCCGGGGAAGTGATTTCGTGGGGAGCCGTTCCCGCGGCACGGCTGGGGCAGGGACGAGCCTCTCTGCCGGCTTGCGACGGGGAGGATCGAATCAGGTCATATCGTGAGCAGCTCCTGGCAGGACGTGGTGATCCCCTGCGTCCCTCACTGCTTTTAGGAATCTTCTCTTAAACGACCCCGAGGTTTTCTCCAGCTTTCTTCACGAGACTTGCTGTTCTGCACTGCAGGATACCGCCTCTCCTAAATTGTCATTTGTCTGGTATAAGGAGTTTTTTAGGGTTTTGTTTGTTCTGATTTTGCTTGCTACTGATGGGACACGGAGGTTATAATTGTCTGCTAAAAACGCTAACATGATAAAAATGTCCGTGTGCTGGAAATCTTTAAATTCACTATTAAAAAATTGTCATAATCAGCCAATAATTGACGAACCATACATCAAGATGGACATAAATTTATGCTGGGGTCTTTATGGCAGGAGGACAAGGACATGAGCAAGGCAGAGGAGGAGAAAATACAGAATAGGTTTGGCTGAGTAGGTCAGCCCTACCTATACTACTGTCTTACCCAAAGAAGTATGTATGGCGGGCAATTTGAGTTATTTCCTGAGTTGTGTATAATTTACTTGGCTAGTGATTAACTAAACAGATTAACCTATGAGGAAAGTTATTTTTTCCCAGAATTAAAATAGGTGATGAGTACTATATTAAATGTGTGATGACAAAATTGGGCAGAACCAGAAAGGTAGACAGTTGTACCCTCAGGAAGTGCATAAGGGATTAAGAAAAAAATGTCAGTTTCAGTAATTTATATAAGCATGGAAATCATAAAATCACAGAATACTTGAGGTGGGAATGGACCTCTGGAGGTTGCTTATGACAGCCTGCCTTGCTCAAGCAGGGTCAGCAAGAGTTGGTTACTCAGGACCGTGTCCAGTTGGGTTTCAAGTACTTCCAAGGACAGAGACAGGAGACCTAAAGGAGATAGGAGACCCCAAGATGAAAGGTAGTATGCTGTCCTTGATGGATGGTTAGGATGAAAGTAGGAGGTCCTGTTTCCTGTATATGGATAAGATTTTTGGACACTGACTCTATACTTTTAAGATGCAAATAGCTACACCTCTTCTCTTATTTTAGCCTAAAATTATTCCTTTCTATTTCCTTGACTAAAGATCCACAGCTGGAATAACTATGGTACTTTATGACATCCACTGTTGAAGAAGCCAGATAAATATATTACCAAGTATTTGTACTACATTTCCAGTTAGGTCTCAGTTGTAATTAGGATTCTGTTGTGCTGAAGTAAAGGTGAATATATTGGTGTTGGTGAGCCACTTCAGCTAAACCGCACTGGAGAGAAAGGAATCTGGGCCACTGCGGTCCCAGTTTCTCCTTCCTCTGCCACTGTGCCCACTGGATACCCACAGTTCTCAGCAGGCCAGATGGCCAAGGGTATGTTCAGCAGACCTGTGCTGCTTCATTCCACACCCACACAAAGACAGACGTGTATGGCCAGAAAACATACAGTTTAAATCACAGAACAGAAAAAAAAAAAGAGAAGTGCAAGGCGCACATCTCTTTAAACCCTTTTAGATTATCTCAGCAGGGTCTGAATCAGCATTGGCATCATAGACTATCTAGAAAATGCGTAGAATTAAGTACCTCTCTGGAGCAACAAATATTGGAAATAAGCATGTAGCATCAGCTTTGAGGTGTCCAACGTTTCTGCCTCAGTGCTAGTATACGCCACAATATGAAGGTAGGTAAAGGGGGTTTGGTTGGTGGAATTTGTTCCTATTTTGACCATATCAGAATAATACATGATCTTGATCCAAACAGATTTGTGGAGGCTCAGTACTTGTAGTAGTACTTGTTCCTAGGCATATTTAGAAGATTTGGACCTCTTCTTTCAGGAAAGGCATTTTTAAGACCATTAGTTAAGACAGAAATTCATAGCCATTTAGGAAAGTTTAAGTGATGGTCATGTTTACATCATCAGTCCTAACACATGTCACAGAACAAGTCAGTCTAGCTTTTATCTGAACCAACACAGTTTTGCAACTGTTCATAGTAATTCATATCATAGAAAGATATGCAACAAACTATCCTTCTCCTGTTTAGTTTCATTCCAACATGGTGAAGGTGATCGGCTGTCTAGATTAGACTTCGTCATATTCAATATCCACCTAGCCTGACTGCATACTGTATGTGAGATTTACAAAAATCGCAGAAGCATACTAATTTTGGAATTATGATGAAAATCAGACACATACAAACTCAAAATCTGCAAAGCTATTACAGAAACTAAATAACACACAAGTTGAGAAAACACGATTTATTCAAATAATTGTTCCTCCCTTTTTATTGTTTCAATACAGAAACACTGTTCTAATATAAAACTGCCAATATATGACAGACACAATATTCGTGAAAACAAAACAAAACAAACAAAAAAAACCCAACCCCACAACAATCTAAAGCCCATAAGTAAATTACAGAAAAATAGGAATGGACTATCCTCAACTTTCTTGTCAAATATTTTATATTAATTTCCAATACAATAGAGGTCTGACATTTTTTCTAGAAACAGTAAATTGAAGTTAACAATTGAGATCCAGCTAATTTACTGTCAGAGTACAGGAAAAGTGGTTTGGATTCCCACACTTTGGTGCTGGTGACAAAAGAGCAATAAAGTATTTGGGGGCCTAAATCCTGCCTGTGTCCCACATAAAACATGGAAGACCCAAACTGTGATCCTGAAATCCCGCATTCATTTGACACCTAACCCTACAGGCACCTAAATTCCAGAGGTGCCTCCCTGTTTGTCTGGAATGTGCCTCAGGTTGTTAGGGATTCACCTCTCCACATGCCCAGAACTGCCTCAGTCTTCACAGGACTGAGTGCTGGGTGCCTGGTTCTTGCCTAAGTCTGACAAGGAGCTAAAACACAGGTATTGCTTAGCCTAAATCTCCACTGGGACTCCCTGTGGTTGGCATATTTACATCCTGTTTAACACATATAATAATACCAGGCTCTGTACAAAATGCTGCTCTGGCTTCCAATTTTTTCCAGGAATTCAAAGGCATGATGTAGAAATAGGAGTGGAAATGGTGGCCTTAATTCAGGAATATCTGACCTACAAGAAGATGTTCTACCTCACAGTCATATTGCCACTAAAGCTGTTTTTTTCTGGCCCAACAAAACTAGAGGTTCCCTGGCTATGCCTGAAAGGAGGAGTGAGTCCCAATCCATGCCTTGAAATAAAAAGCATAAATACATATCCTCAGTAAATTATCAAACATGGCAGGATGTGGGTAATCATTCTTGGTGGTTAAAGACAGTCTGGAATAAAAAAGGGAAAATGCAATGAAATATGACCAGGGAAAGTCAAGGCTAAGGCTAAGTTAGTTCAAGAACATGCCAGCAAGAATTGCAGCTGCAGCAATAGGTAGGAAGCCAGAGAAGCCAAGAGACCCTTAAAACAAATACCAGGGCAAACCCCATGAAGGTCAGTGAATCTATGTCACAGGGAAGGGCTTTGGAAAAAGCATGCAGGGACCGAATGAGACTACGACTAAGGAATCTGGAAGCAAGAGCCAAGGATTTCATCTTCAACCAAGAAGTAAATTTGGAAGCCATGAAGAATTTGTGGGATTGCCTTACCTACCTGGCAGGTGGGGCAAAACATCAGTCAGGCTCAAATGGCAATCTTCACTTAGTCAATGTTACTGGCACGCCAGTTGCCATGACTTACTCTGGTCTATCAGGCAACCATATGGCTGGATTGCCTCAGGAGACACACGGGTGAGCACGCAGATGCTGAAGCTGGAGTAGATGGAGGCACTTCAGGCTCTGAGGGACATTTTGGAGTGAGGATGAATTCCCATAACCTCATGCTCTGAATTTCTTCTTACTCGTACACACTGCACATTTACTTCAGGCAGCACTTCAGCTTTGTGTGTTGGATGCTTTTGGTCTCATTTTGCGGTGTCTTGTTCTCATCATGGTCTGATTTGGGATCTTTGGCATTTAACACCATCCATGAGCTGGTACTTCTGTGGAAATCATACAATGCCCATCTCTTAGGTGCTAGTTATTGATCAGATTAAGTCAAAAATGCATATGACCCTTGTCAGGGTCAAGATTTCACCTTCATTCTTCTGATAGCTTTGGCTTGATTTCTAATCCCATTATATATGGATAGTTCTGCCGAATCCGTTGATACTCTAGGTAAGATTTTTATTGCTTAAACTGAGTAGTCCACAGCAGATAGGAGTGGATGGATTTAGTAACAGGAAATTAGCATATAAATAATTCAATTCAATATTAGTATGTTTTCTTATTGTTGCTGTAAAATGCAAACAACTTATCTGAGAGTTTGAGTAGCCTATATATTCACATAGATGGAAGGTGTCGTGTAGACCTCCCCGCTGCTACACACCTCCTGTCAGCTACTTAGAGAAAAATCCTGCAACCCATCGTTGAGCCTTTAAAGAGGCTTTAGAATTAGAATCCTACAGCTCAAGGGAAGGAAACAAAACAAGTCAGTATGTAGTTCATGGGGTTCTATAACTTCAGTGCTTACCATTAGAAGTGTCCCACAACATGGCCAAGGTGTAGCATGTGATCTTTAACTATAACATGGAGTTCTACAGTGTTATCTACAGCTATCCTATTTCTTTTAATGTAGAAGTGAACTACTTCTGTATTAGTTACTACCTCTACATAATACTCCCATTGTGATGCTCACAGAGAGAGTGCTTTATTTGAGATTAACGCCAACTAGGTGCAGCCCATGAGTACAGGCAGATAGCCAAATAGATTTCAGTTATGAAATGTTCAGGAGTTCCCAGCGTAGGACATCACTTTCATTCTTGCTTATGCAACTGTGGTAGTAGTTTTCTTTCCCTCTCCAATCAGTTTGCAGAAAAATGCTGTCCCATAGAAAACATTTCTTTCAGGGGTTTCCTTTTCTAATACCTGCTAAGCACTTTTCTCGTTCCGTTAATGACAATCCAATGTTACTTTTCTCTTAATTGTAATTACCTTTCATTGAAGTGCAGTGTCAGTACAAAACCAGGATAACACATATATCCCACTTCAGTCTTGTTCTTAGTATCCAAGTATTATGTTCTTCTGACCCCCTGTAAAAGATCCATTTTTTCTTGGTGCACTTTTCATCTCCTGGTTTCTTCAAAGCTTCCAATCATTTGACTTTTCAATCTGTGTAAAGAGTTTGCATGAAGATTCTGTGCCTGGTCTCAAGCTGAACATTCAAGTCTCTAAAACACTGTATGTATGCTATGTTTTCATATCAGCTCCTTTAATGTTAACATTTGTTCACTTTGCATTTGTTTCATGTATGAGTTTTCTCAATAAGTAGTTTTTTCCTTCCTGGAGCTGTAACAGGGGAAGATAAAACAGCTATGAGAAAACAGACTCTCTAACTAGACTGAAACAAATGCTGTGGAGGCTGCTGAGAGGAAAGAACCTTCCACATTGTGGCAAGTTTTCTTTCTCATCTCAGTGATTCTGTAGACTGAGAGAAATTGAGTGGGAGATCGTGCTGCCCTTATGCATCTGGGGCTCAGGCTCCTCTGGAGTTTGATTTAAAAAAATAAAATTAAAAAAGCGTTAGTTCTAGCACTCTCTTCTCCAGTAGTCACAGTGTCACAATTTAAAGGTGAGAACAGAAATGAATGCAATTAAAATATACCAAAATTAACATAATAATGAGGCATTAGGAATTTAATACTAACAAATTGCTTATTTACTGCTTAATTTCAAGATGTGCTTATGTTTTCCTGAGTAGGTGTAGCTCTGCTGATATGTGTATATTCCCAGGTTAATATTTCGTGGCTTTGTTTCTCTTGCTTTCTAGTGTTCCACTAGTATTGCTATAATTTTATGTAGTATTGCTATACTTTTATGGTTGCCCAGAAGCTAAGCTATAGCTCATGTTCTTATTTTGCATCCTGATCTGTATTTTAATTATTCTCTAGGTTGAAATGAATTTGGAAACCTGTCACCTTAGAGAACAATTTTTAATTTAAGTTTGACTAAATCAGCATTTCCATTCTATTCTATTTTCATCATATTCTTGTAGAAATCTGTCAGCCAGCATTGCTTGAGTTAGGATATGATCATTCTCTTTTAGTTTTTAATAAATTTAAAAGTAATTATTTAAAAGAGATTTCAATTGTATTACTAAATCAGTAGCCCTGGAAATTAAATACATAATTATCGGTTATTTATTATTATTTATACTAACAGATGAGCTGGGAAACGTACAAGCATGCAGGAAGGCAGGTCTCTGTCTTCAGCAGTTTACACCCTAAAACCATAATGCTGAAGACTGAAGCATAAGTACAGCTGATTAATTTGCTATGGGATGTGAGTGTCCTGTGACAAATCGAAGAGCTATCCAGTCTTCTGGTTAAATGCTAAAGAATCTGCAATTAAATATTAAGCTGACCAGATGTAATTAAAAGCATAACTGTTCCTGTATATCTGCAGATAACACAGGAGCGTTACTCAGAAATTGAAACTGTTCATAGTTATGTTTACCAGTCACTTCTTCCTCCTGTGTCCTGTACATTACAGAGTCCTTTCGTCTGCCTGAAGACCCTGTGAAATCCATCAGTCGGCACCACTCTGTGCAGTCATCAGCTCTGTCTGCTTCTCAGGTGGATCTAAACCTCACACTGTCCCATGAAAAGTTACCCAGAATAAGAGGTTATGAAACAGCCTGATGAAGCAAACCAGTTATCAGGAGTCCCAGGGAGTAGAAGCATGAAGTGGCAGAGCTGTTCGTCAGGATTTGCTTTTCCCATGATTGCAATCCCTGAGAATAAGGATGTAATATTTAAAACGAGCCCAAAGAGTGACTGTGAAAATGCAGGTCAGTGAATTTCTCCCATCAATAAACAATAATTAGGGAGTTATCTACTACCTGGTCTACATAAAAGTAGATGAAAGAGAATGAGTCTTCATAACCATGCCCTTCCCAAGAGGTTATCAAGGAAACAATATACTTATGAGTTGAGAGAAGAAAAGGGCTGTCATAGACCAACAGAAAGAGTAAGAATAATCAATATGAGATGAAACAAGCAATGGACTTCCTTAAACATGTCTGGTAAAATTATAAGATAAAATATTTATTGATGAGCTATGATATGTAACAAGACAGTAAAATTTATGTGGGATAGAAAGTTTTGGGGGATAGCTAAAAATAAAAGAGTTCATGGGGAATTTCAGGGGTATCGAACAAAAACCTCCAACTGGCTGGAACCAGCACCATAAGGATGAAGTAATGGGTAACAGCGGCTAAGACTCCTTTCTCCAGGGGCCAGACCACCCACCTGCAAGTCGGGCCTGCTGTCAAGAAGCTAAGCCCTGATGTGGGACACTGCAGAAGGACCGACGGCGTCTTTGGGCCATTACTATCTATTTCTGTCTTTGCATTATTACTATCTATTTCTACTTACCCATCTGGCCACAAGTGTTGCTGCCAAAAGAGACCTTGAGCAGATCAAAGACGACTGCTGTGCTCTAAGCTGTGGAAAAGGGGCCAAGGTTGTGTTCCTTTTTGATCTTACCGGTCAAGTGGCTCAGCAGGAAAGGATGTATCTTGCAGATCAAAGCCAGTGTGGCTGGTGTCACAAGCAGGGCCTTTGGCTTTTATGCTCATAGACCATCTTCTGAGAGCAAGGACTGGTGGAGAGTGATGCCACCTGCATGAGAAAGAGAGGCAAGAGCATCTTTCCCAATAGTCTTGCCAATCTATTGAGAAAGGCTTTAAAGCAGGTACATCAGGGTATGGAGATCAAAGCCTAAAAAGAAGTGGAGAAACAGGTTGAATTTAGGATGCTAATGGATGTGAGGAAAGTACATGGTAAAGACCTGGACTTCAGGACAGTGGACTTCAGCTTGGTCAGGAAACAGGTAGGCAGGAGTCTCTGGTGAGCCAAGAAAGAAAAAAAATCCCATTACAGCTGATCTTCAGATAAAATCCACTTGAAGCACAAGAATGGTCTGTTGTGGTTGTACAAGAAGATGGGCAGATATGGCAGGAGGCCAGGTTGGCTGAAGAGGAAATTTCTAGCTGAGCGCAGACACAGAAAGGACGTATGCAGCAAGTGTAAGCAGGGAATGGCTACCAAGAAATCTAGCAGCATCACCCAGGCATGCAAGAGTTGAATTAGGAAAGCCACACAGAGCGAAGGTTGAAACCTCCAAAGAATTTGGAGGGCAACATGAAGGACTCTTACAGGCAAGCAGCCTCAAAAGAAAGATGACAGAAAACGTAAGCTCGCTGCTAAATAGTGCAGGTAAGCTAGAAAGAACCCAGTGAAAAAACAATGTGGAAAAGCCTGAAGTACTTAATGCCCTCTTTGCCTTGTATTTTACTGGCAAGGCCAGGTCTTTGTACCTAGTAGCGAACTGGGGGAAAAGAGGTATTACCCATTGCACAAGAGGATCAAGTTAGGGAGAATTTAAGTAATTCTGGACATGGGACCAGATGAGGTGCATCCACAAAAGTTGAGATGGCTGATGTCTTCTTCATCTTTGAAAGGCTGTGGCAGTTGAGGGAATTTGCCAGTTGCTGGTAAAAGGCAAATGTTACATCAATATTTTAAAAAAAGAGGAAGGAAGACCTACAACCTGGGCAGCTCCTGGGAAAACTAAGGAACAAGTCCTTCCCATTTGAGGCACATGAAGGACAGAGGTTGACTGGAACCAGCCAGCAGTGATTTATCAAGGTTAAATCATCCTTGACCAACCTGATTGCCTTCTATGATGAAATGGCTGCCTCTGTGGATGAAAGGAGAGTTACAGATGTAGCTTATCTGAAGCAAGACTTTCAACATAGTCCTTTATAGTATGCTGGTACCTAAACCAAGGAGATGTGGACTGGATGAGTAGATTGAGGTGACTGAAAAACTGGTTGGACTGCTGGGCTCAGAGAGTAGTGGTTAATGGTTCAAGGTTGTATTTGGTTTGCATGGCAAGGTTTTGGTGGTGGGGGGTGCTACAGGGGTGGCTTCTGTGAGAAGCTGCTAGAAGCTTCCACCATGTCCCATAGAGGCAGTTCCAGCCAGCTCCAAGATGGACCCACCGCTAGCCAAAGCTAAGCCCTTCAGCAGTGGCGGTAGTGCCTCTGTGATAACATATTTAAGAAGCGGAAAAGAACTCGCACAACACTAGCAGCAGTCAGAAGAGAGGAGTGAGAGAGACAATATGTGAGACAAATAGCTCTGCAGACATCAAGGTCAGTGAAGGAGGAGGGGGAGAAGGTGCTTCAGGTGCCAGTGCAGAGATTACCCTGCAGCCTATGATGAAGTACGTGATGAGGCTGTCTGTTCTCTGGCAGCCCATGGAGGTCCACGATGGAGCAGATACATACCTTCAGCCTGTGGAGGACCCCATGGCAAAGCAGATGGATGCCCAAAGGAGGCTGTGACCTGGAAAGCCCATCCTGGAGCAAGCTCCTGGCAGGACCTGTGTCCCCATGGAGACAGGAGCCCAGGCTGGAGCAGGTTTACTGTCAGGACTTGTCACCTCATGGAGGACCCATGCTGGAACAGTCTGTTCCTGAAGGACTGCACCCCATGGAAGGGACCCACACTGGACCAGTTCATGAAGAGTTGCAGCCTGCGGGAAGGACTCACATTGGAGAAGTTTGTGAAGAACTGTCTCCCATGGGAGGGACAGCACACTGGAACAGGGGAAGAGTGAGAGGAATCCTCCCCCTGAGGAAGGAGAGGCAGAGACATATGATGAAGTGACTGCAACCCCCATTTTCCAACCGCCTGTGCTGCTGGGTGGGAGAAGGAATAAAGTTGAGCCTGGTAAGAAGGGAGGGGTGGTGGGAAGATGTTTTAAGATTTAGTTTTTATTTCTCATTATCCTACTCTGATTTGATTGGCAATAATTTTCCCCAAGTCTATTTTGCATGTGATGGTAATTGGTGAGTGATCTCTCCCTGTCCTTATCTTGATAAGCTTTTCGTTGTATTTTCTCTTCCCTCTCCAGCTGAGGAGGGAAGTGATAGAGCTGCTTTGGTGGGCACCTGGTGTCCAGCCAGGGTCAACCCACCACAGAAGTATAACTTGAAGCTGGTTACTAGTGGCATTCCTCTGGCATCAATACTAGGGCCAGGGCCATTTAGCATTTTTTCTCATTGACCTGGATAATGAGCTGGAACACACATTATCTGGGTTTTTGGATGACACAAACTGTGGGGTGGAGTGGTTGATATGCTGGAGGGTGGGGCTGCGATTCACATGGATCCCAGCAAACAAGAGGAATGATCCAGTGGAAAAATCACGAAGTTCAACAGGGGCCAATGCAAACTCTGGTGCAGCAATGAAGGCCAAGCACGTACAGGGCTATGTTAGACACAGTGTGGCCAGCAAGTCAAGGGAAGGGGTTGTTTTCCCCTCACTCAGCACTGGTGAGGCCACTCGTAATTATACTTATGGAATCAAGTAGACTTTAGGATTTTTACTTTTTTCCCCATCAACACTAACATCCATCTTCCTATTTTATATGCATTGCACACTTACCTTTTTCCTGAGAAATCAGAGTGATTTAACAACCAGCTCATATAACAAATGTTCTACAAATACAACGAAGAGAGAAAACAGAAGAAATCACATCCAATATTGATTTTAAATTCCCTAAAGTCTTTGTAAATTTAAGCTTCCTTAACACTTCATTAATGGAGAAACAAAGATATCTCAGAGCTTCAGAACTGGGGTTATCAAGACTTTATTACTATGAAACGATCAAATTGAATTTGGAATCACTGAGAAAAATTATTTCCCTGGATTAAATTGCTAAAGGTCATCCAGTCATACCACAAAAACATTTTTGTCTGAAATAGAGAAATGCTCTGTTTTATTACAAATTGGAAGCATTTCTTTTCAGAAAGCTAAAAAAGAAACCATGGTCTAGGTCAGATGTTAATAGATAGACAGGTTTACTGAGAATAGAAAATTACTTTTCTGAAGCCTTGGTGACGTGTGGGCAAGGAACCTGGCCTGATGTACTTACATCACACTTCACACTGGTTTATCTATAGACCCCTATGATATTTGATACGTTAGTGCAGTATTATGTCAGGTTTCAGAAGTTAGCCCATAGGTTAGGTTGTAATGAGTATCTGTGGGGACTGTGTCTAACTCAGATGCTTGAAATTATGCAACATAACATACAAATGAATTAAATTTCATTGAAAGGGTTTTAATAAAATGCTGTACAACAAGAAGGCTTCTTACCAAAGTAAAAAAGATCAGTTGTTGATAATCTGCAGTTAATGCTAGTTTCAGTTCTGGGAGTTCCTGAGTACTGGGTGACACATGCGTGCTTAGTGTCTTCTTGTACTGAGGACTGGACGGCCCTTGTCTCAAAAGCTGACATCTCAACAACATTAACAGGAAGTTTCTGTTCAGATTGAGGGTGAAACTTCGTCTTGCCTAAAAATAAACAACCTAAAGCCCGTTCCAATAGCCAAACAGCACGGGATTATTATATTATCCTCCTTGTATTTTTGTTTTACTTCCTGGCCATGTGATGATTCAGCACTAAGTTAGTGTTGATCCTCAGTCATAAATGGCTAAATTTATGTATCACACATAGATGGAGCCAATCCTGTCACATACTAAGATAGTACTGACAAAACCATTAGCCTTTCAGTATTTCCAACAGAAAAAGAAAAAAAAAAAGGAAATCATCATCATCCTGCTGCCTTTGGAATACCAGGCACTCCTCCTTGATAAGTGACAATATGTGGCAGAGTAAATATTACTTAGTTAACATGCGGAAGGATGGAAATCTAGCTAAGTGAACAAATGGGTGTTGGCACTATTAATGTATTAAAAAAGAAAGCTTATGATCTGATTTAGGTTCATAAGAAATCTCGATCCATACATACCACGTAATTCTTAAAAATTGTATTGCCCTACTCCTCCCTAAGATCAAGATATCTTAATGGGTCTATGATAAAGTAGCAAACACAAGAAATTTTGTTCAAGGTAAATAATAAGCAGCAGACTTAGAGCTAGGAGTTCCTAATGTCCAGTCTCTTGTTTTAGCAACAACAAAAAAAATCTTTTTTAGTCTGAAAGATGACTTAGGAATCTTACGTTAGAATTAGAATAGGAAATCAGCCAAGTAAAGAGAGTTTACTGTGAGTGAAAACTAGGACAGCTGTCAGTATACTTCAGTTATTTAGACAAGCAAGAGTTTAAAAACAGTATAGAATATTTCCAAACCTATTCACGTGTTATAGAAGGCAAATATTAGTAGGTGAAGAAAGCATGAAAAGAGAAATATATCCAGTTAAGAGTGATTTTTTGCTTCCACAAACATATACATTTAAATTGGATCTGGAAAACATAAAGTGCCATCAGATGTGGTACTTGTGTCTTGTAATATTTCCAGACGGGTTTCAGATGAATGAATCAGCTTCTCATGTGATTAATCAAATTAATTCTTCACTGGGAGTAGTGTACTATTTAGCTAGATATAAATAGCAGTATTATGTGTTTCATTTGCCTCTTACTCACTGTTGCATGTTAAAAGGTGTACATTAATGATTCTCACAATCTGTTTTTGCTTACATACACAATAGACAACAGCTTAAGGAATTAAAACAAAATATGTTTTGCTTTCTATTGAAAGCTGTTAGGGAAACAAAGGGAAAATATTCATAGTAATTGCTGATCAGTTCCTAATAAAGCAATACTGGAGTAAGTTAAGTTTCACATATCCTTGTGTGTTTTGCCATTGATTCACTGGAGTAAGGATTTTACATAATGAGGACCCAGGCCTGAATAAAAGGAATTTTTTGTCTACCTGCCAGGGTTCTTTGTTATACATATGAGTGAGCCTTTTTTTTATGTTTAATGTAGGTGCCATAAAATACCAGTTATATGAAAGCAGCATTAAATTCATTCCATGTGATTAAAAAAATCAATTGTCCTAGTTATAGCAAAATATACAGGGAAATACTTCAGGTAACTTTTCAGCAACCAGGTATTGACATTATTTGCCTTCATCAACATGATCTAACTTTGTAGCTACTCCTACTTTGAGAAGGAGTGTTGGCCTAGAGATCAGGAAGGGACTCCAAAGGTCCCTTCCAATCTAAATTACACGGTGATTCTGTTTACTAATCTTCATCTCCACTACCATTACACAAAAACCTAACTGCCCACAAATATGTAAACCCTCTGTTCCATTTATCTTATTTCTGTTAGAATTAATGCATCTTTAATTATAATCTTGTTCTTTACAAGCATCTTCACATTCCATATGTACTCACCAACAGGTGTTTTGATTTGGGTGCTATTAGCCAATGACGCACTGTGTGTTGTCTGATGATGGCGTTCAAGATGGGGAATATTGCTTGAGGATCTTTGGAATTAGAAATATCTTTCTTGAGCTCTTCCCCTTCCCATTTAGACTCCATTCTGCTGAGTGATGGTGCAACTTAAAGCATTAGATAACAATGTGGAAAACAATATGCCAAAGGAAGTAATTACTTTTTTATTATGACTGTTTTGACATTATTTGTAATTTCTGGATTAATTATTTATAGTAATATTAATATCAAAGTTGGTATTCACTTCAGGTTTGATTTATTTGTTCAGTCGTTACACTGTATCTCATGTGTTTACCTACAACTAAATTCATCTCACTAGTAGTAGTACCTCATTTACCTACAAAACTTTGGTTTTCATAATCTCACACAGATTTTACAATGTATTTTACTGATGGTAACCACATCAGCAGTTTGATGGGATGTTTAAATAGGAAGATACTCCAAATAGCAAGTTATCTCACTTATAACTTACTGTGTTTTATTCTCTACTTAGCATCTTGTATCTGGATTCAGCAAAAGACTTGGGCACTCAGTGGTGCTCCATTTCCAGCGTATGGAGTGGAATCTCTATGCCTGAGTCAGGTGCCTATGTTCCTTATATTATACATGAGGGAATAATGCAAAAGTAGATGTTTAATCTGTTTAGTAGTTGTCATTAGTAATCCACAGAATGCTGATTACACAGTCTAGCTGGGCAATGTTGTACTGCAAGACCTGTAGCAGTAGAGGTTAAGTAAGATCTCCAGAGGCAAGCACAGGCAGAATGGGTCACATCCTCAGTGTACACACACTGTTAGTATTATTGCTAATAGCAGTGCTGGCAGACTTCTTCCTGACCAGCAGGAAATATGAGTGCGTGCAGTTGTGCCAGTGGATGTTTCTGGGCCATTTTCTTTTCCATACAAGCTGGCATTAGTTTTAGTGATGCTGCTAAAACGATCGGTCGAACCATTCACCTTTTCCTATAGAAGTGCCCTGAGGACTCATGGGTGGAAAGGGCAAAGAATAAACATGTGGTTCTCCTTGATTTCCTGTAGCGAAATCCATATGTGCAAAGCTTTCTGAAAGCTTGTGTATCTTGTAACCAGGGCAAACTACTTATTTTTGCAGTGGTGCTGGCACCTCACAGCAGCTCCACTAGTCAATGCATCCTCACCAGACTGGTTTCAACAGACCCGTGACATCATTACAGGGGTTCCTTGCACAAATCTGTAAAGAAGCCCGTAGCAATGATCACTGCTTGTGGGATGAATGCCTTTTTAATTGTGGGATCAGTTCTGCACAGATCTCCATGGATGTGTCCTTCTGTATCCAGATGTTTCCGCCATTCCAGGCCTGCAAGACAGTAATTTCCACACCATCCATGCTGGTTAAACTGCTGTGAGTGCACAGGGAACACGTCTGCAGGAAGCCCTCTCCTTCCATCACCACAGCATTAGCATGCCCTTTAGAGGTGCTGCCCAACACGTGCACCGAACACAAGTGTGTGTTGCCTATATTTGGGAGTATAAGGGAAGCGATCACTTCAGAGTGTAAAGCCCTTGCAATAAGGCATGTGCTTTGTGCCATCTTTCCCGATGCTTTGGGGTGTATCATACCAAATGTGAAGTTTAATCCAGGTTTACACCAGTTTAGCTGGGTTATTTTTCCAAGTGAATGTGTCACAAAAGCCTTGGAGAGCAAATAGGGAAAGTTTCACTGTGTATGTCCCAAATCACAGAAGTGTCATGGCTAAACTTTTTGCATGTAGGGCATGAATAAAAAAAAAAAAAAGGTACTTTTTTCTAATAATAATAATTGGGGTCATGTTCAAAATGTTATGTTTTATTAAAAACAGGTTTTCATTACAAGTTTACTTCAACTAGAAGAAATAAAACAATTTCTTCAGACTTCTCTAATATTTCAGATGACTGAAAAAAAAACCCTAAAACTGCACAAATCATATGGCTGAGTCAGCAAGATGCATATTCATAAAAACGCTAGTCTTTGGATAAAACCCACAAAAGTCAATAATGGGAATTCTTGAATTCCTCGACACCTTCAGCAGCAGTGGCCACTGCATGACATCTGGTGGCCACAAGGGAGCACAGCAAGAACATCACACCCTTGAAACTGCAGTGTGGTGTGCCATCCATATCCGGTAAAAACACGTTTTATCGGGTTTTGTTCGAACGTATACTACCGTAATATGTGTTGTAATACACTTGCTACAGTTGTACGCCTTGCCACAGAAGAACCCAGCTTTGACACTGCTAGTGTGTGACACATACTAGCAAGGAAGATGTGACACAGATCTTCCTTGGAATGAAGTTGTTCCGTCCCACCTGAAAAGTTCTGTCCTTCTTGCTCACTCCTACAGTTGCTGGACATCGAGACTGGGAATTTGCAGAGTGACAGAATTGCAGGAGATTTTCTTTAAAATGCAGAGATGGAATTCACTGCGAACTTGCATCCATCGGCCCGATAAAAACTGATCCTGAATGATGCTTTGGTATGTAAGAGATGTCCCTGGTGGCAGCACATTCTCCTCACCCTCCTGTGATCACGGTATACAATTATCGTGTATAAAATCTACTACATAAAGAACAGGAAAAGAGAACACTGGGGTCAGAGACCGGAGAACTGCAGTGGCTGCATTGTGCTCACAACCCTCAGAAGGCCGTTTAACCCCATCAGCACCCAGAGTTTCTGCCTCCAGCTCCGCGGGCAGAGCGGGCTGTCGCAGGAGCGGGCCCGGGCCCAGCTGCAGCCCCGCGGCCCCCGCCTACCGGCCCCGGCGCTGCAGCCCAGCAGAGGCCATGGCCTTCCCGCAGGGAGACCCTGCGAAACCGGCCCCTGCCCGCCAGTGCCGGGGCAGCCACTGGTCCCAGCGGTGTCGCGGCGGGCAACGCCCCGCTCCCGGCCGCCCTTGGGCCGCGCTCCGCCCCCGCCACACCCAGAAACGCCAGACCCGCCCCTCTCCTCTCTTGGGCCGCCCCCTCTCAGCCACCACCCCCCGCCCCACTTCCGCCTTCCGGCGCCGGTTAGGGGCGGGGATGACGCCAGCGCCTGCTGGCCAGGAGCCGGGCGGAAGCCGTGCGGCGGACAGCGCGTGCGCGAAGGGGTGGGGCAGGGGCGGGGTCATGGCGAGGGCGGGGCCGTGGTTCAGTTCCTGCCTGGCGCACCGCCTCACTCCGCGCGCGGCAGGTGGCGCGGGTCGCAGCTGAGGTAATGGGGACCTTCTCTCTCGCCAACCCGTTCTCACCCCCTCCAGCCGGGGCTGCGCGGCGCGGGTCCCCCTCCCCCGGGACACCGCTCACCCCAGGCGGGTTGGGGCCGGGGTGGGGCCGCTGCGGCCCGCCCCCCGGCCTTGCCGTTGCCCGGGGAGAGCATGCCGGGGCTGCCGCTGTAGCGCTTCTCGGTCCGGCCCCGTGAGGCGGGAGTGCCGCCGCGCCGAGCGCTGCCGATTCCCCTCCGGGAGACAGACCGACCGACGGACCTCGCGGGGCCTGGCCGGGCCGCTGCTGCGGGCGCAGAGGGCGGCCGCCGCCCCGAGCCTGCTGGCCGGGCGACCCCGGGTGTCAGCGCAGCGGTGGGCGATGCCGGGGCCCGTCCTGGGGCCTCGGTGACCCCCTCGGGCCGGCCCGCGGCCCCGCCGGCGGGAGAACTGCTCGCTTCGTCGTCCCCTCCTCTGCCCGTCCTCCGGCTCGTTTGCGGCCAGCGGGTCTGCTGGCTGCCCGGGGGCGCCCGCCCGCGATGAACCCGGGGCCTCAGGGGGGTGCGGGAGCTGCGGAGTGACCGCAAGGCGGTAACGGGAAAGGTCTCTTTACCTGTACGGTTGGAGCGTGATGCAGGCTTAGAAAATGCTCATTTACTCGTCATCCACTGTGTGTTTGTAGTTGAGAAAGAGTTGACTTGGAGGCCTTAACTCATCCCATTCATTGTACAAACTGATGCATTTAAGTGTTGATCATGCTTGTGGGAGTGTATTATAGTTATGGGAGAGCCTTTAGCAAGATGTATTTTATTTGCAGTCATGCTCACTTGTTTCTTTTGGGTGGAATGGGTTACAGTTCAGGCTGAAGAAATGAAGTGATCTACATGTGCTTCCCTATCCATTGGAAGAATGACAGATGACAAAGATGTACTTCGAGATGTGTGGTTTGGACGAATACCAACGTGTTTCACTCTGTATCAGGATGAGATAACTGAAAGGGAAGCTGAACCTTACTATGTGAGTATAAAAAAGGTGGTCACAGATAGTCCAGTGCCATAGTTATGTTTGTTTCCTTCATTCTCATCATGTGTACTACTGCATGTTGTGAGAAAAAACAAAACAAAACCAAAAACAAACAACTCTTTTCTTCATATTCTTGGTACTTTCTGAAAGTAAGTGACTTATGACCATGCTGCGTCATTAGTTTCTCTTCACAGCAGGTTCAAAGCTTTACGCTTGTTTCACCAGTGAGATAAAATTATCACAGATAATTAAGAACTTTTAAAAATTATGAAAAGTAATAAGGTAAAAGGAGAAGGCTCTGTGTGTACTCATGGTGAGCTTGTATGTTATTGGATAATGACCAGAAGGAGAGCTCTTGTATGTTACCGTACTACAGAAATAACTTCAGTCAGAGCTTTGTGTAATCTTAAACACTGAGATAAATCACCCGTGTAACACAAATTCCCAATTAACACTGGTTCCAGTATTTCTACTAATTTTTCTTTCTTAAATGCTAGCAGCCACGGAAGATCTAGTTCAGATATAGGAAAAGTAGCTATAATGTCTTAACAGTACAGTGCCTGGACTGGATTGCTAGCTGATGATAAAAACAAGGGTGAGGTGGATGTATTTGACTTGTAAACTGGAAGGACCTTCTATAATAATGTGGTATTTCTTTAGTGTGCTCAGCAGTCTTTCTCCTTTCAGCACCTAATAGAAATTTGATTGATAGAGAATGTTACCTGATTCAGTAAAACTTAAATTGAAAATGTAACAAGTATGTGGGAGGAAAATCTTGTACTATGAGTTTTTGCTTGATTCTGAAATCCTTAGGTCTTGTCATATCACATTCTACTCCCTTTGATAATATTACTGGATATATATATTTTTTTTCTTCTGTGTTTAATAGCATCTTTATGTCATCAGTTTTTGATTTACATGTGTGCCCAGTGGGTTTTTGAAACCTAGTAAAGCATTAGTGCTTTTTGTTCAGGGATAGTAGTGCTTATTCTGGGCTTTAGTTTTACCACTGGTAAAGCAGAAGCACCTTTACTTCATGCAGCTGACCTGTTGCCAAATATGTTTGAGCTGTCTAGAAGTCTCAGACTTTAAATTCTGTATATTTTTAATACAAATATGATTTTAAGTATATACATATAGATTGTATGAGAGTTACATGAAAGGTCTCTGTTGACATGCGGTCTCGATCTGTTTAACATCAGCATGGAAAATCTGAAACCATGTTACCTTCTTGGTGTGGCCAACTTTCTAAGCCAAGGAGATAGATTTAAGCTGGTAGGGCTTCTTTTACTTACTCTGCTTAAAGTGCGCACAAAAAATCATGAGTCTTAGTTCTCTGGTTGTTCTATTGATCTTGTTATTCACAGAATCACGGAATGTTAGGGATTGGAAGGGACCTCTAAAGATCTAGTCCAATCCCCCTGCCAGAGCAGGAACACCTAGATGAGGTTACCCATTCATAGATCACAATTCTAAAATTTTAGCTTCTTCCTTTTTCAGGTCATGTTGCAGCTGATAATATAGCTTTGTCTCTTGAAGGGACCAAGTATTTATAATAGTAAAAGGTAGAATAGTGGCCAAGGTTTTAAATCATGGGTTAGTTCTCGTGGTTTCAGAGTTCATCTACATTAATGTTTTTTGTTTGGATGTGTGTTTTTGAAGCAAGTCTTCATCCTTTCCATTTACTGTGTCCAGGTTTGCATCACACAGCAGTCTCACAGCCCACAAGCTGAATCATTTTCATGTGAAGCTGATGCAGATGACGAGCCTCTGCTGCTAATGGGCATTTAGTTTATGGGATCAAACTAAAGCTAAATTGAAGTAAAAAAATTCAACATTCCCAAAACTGAATTTAAAAAGTTTATGTAGTGAACAGTCACAGCCCTTTACACCAGCTGTTCAGCTTTGTACCTTTCCTTTTATCACACCTCAATACTTGTTAATATAGATATTACCTCTTTATTCAAGAGTGCCTTCCACAAATGGGAGGGTTTCATAGGAATGAAATAGTGGCATTGGTATGATAAGAGGGGAATAAAGCTTCTGTTTGAAGAACTTTCTTTGTGAAGATGAGGGCATACACCTGGAGGGTGAAGGGTTAGAAAAACAACCCAGAATCTGTGTGATGGATTTCAGTTTGTTGTGAATGGTGTGGCAGGGGACCCTTGTCTGTTAGATGTATTAGCACAGCACAGGACTGATGTGTGTGTGCGTCACATTATGGCACTGCATGGGGGTAGCAGAGCTAATTTAAAATGAGTTTGTCTATCTTTTGGAAAGAGTAGTGATATCAAGACTAAGCAGCTCAGGTAAAACACTGTCCTATTTCTTCCTGTAGTCAAGCCAGATACGTTTCTGCAGAGTTAGGCTGAAGTTCCTTTGGATTGTTTCCTACAGATGCTTGTGTTTGCAGTGGAAATGTAATAAGGAACAGCTAGGTTGAACTACCTTTCTTGCTGAACAATTTGGTTTTTCCCTAGTCCTAAAATTGTCATGATTTTTATTTTAAAATGGTATACTGTCTGTCTCTTGGTGCAAAAAACGGCTAGAAATAGAATGTGTACAGGAAGCAGACTACTCATTGGCTGAGATTTGTCAGGTGTGAAGAACAAAATTATATCAGAAGGCATTCATAGAATGATACTCTCCCCAAGGGGCTAGCCTTTACTGGGCTGCTCTTCAAGCCTCCCCAATGTCAAAATGGTTGTTTTATTAAGATGTATATAATAGTGAGCAAGGTGAAGCCATTCCATGTTAAGATGCTTTGTTTCTTCACCCTGGATGCATGGGTGATCAGACCAGCCCAATTCCTGTTAAATCTAGAATTTCTCTGTTTTATAATTTGTCTTGCATGAAAAACGTTGTTTTGCTCTGCAACAAAACCCATGGAGAGGTAGCTGGAGAGGTACTGTTTTTACACAAAGGTGCATTGCAAACATTCACTTAGGCATTAGGAATTCCTTGCATTTCATTAAACCTCTACAAAAAAAGCATTCCTGCTCATCGTGCTTAAATACTGGAGCAGTACACAGTATGCAAAAGGACAGTGTTGTGGTTTGTATAGTTCTGGGGATGGCATGATCTAGCCTGCTGGGATTTATTCTGCCTGGTAATGTATTTGGAGATTTACTTTTGTTTTCTTAATTTAATGAGGCAAACGCCTAATCTTATATGTTTGCTCCTCCCTGCATCAGTTTCATATAGCTGTTTTGGTTGAAGTTGAACATATGTAAATCATATGCATATTTTTCACAATTTCTTTCAAAGCTCAGGCTAGAAATAATATCAAAAGCAGTTATTATTGTTGTGTCTCATTGTTAACCAAAGAACTAGTACCTGTTTATTCTAAAAGGATTAAATAATTACATTGGCTATGACCATTGACTTAAGAATCTAGATGTGAATATGAATTTTACGGTTTTTTAATGTTCTCAAATGGTATTTTTTTTAGTTTTTAATACTGAGTGATTATTTTCTCTTCATTACTGTTGCAATGGTCAGTCTGATCCCAACAGGCTATGAACATCTACTTGGCTTTACACCATGTACTCTGGTTACTTTGAGGGAGTTTGTGCCAATTTTTTGTTTTTATACCAAGTGGGGGAGAACTTACACAACTGGTTGCTGGAGGGGAAGGCACCCAGCCTCACATTTCAGGAATCCTGACTTGGTCTTGACACTTAAAAGCAATTCACCCACTGACTGCTTTAGACTTCTCTTGAATCTTCTTGCAAATCTGTCCTTTCCAGCTCAACTGGAAGTGAGATTTTTTTCATTTAGGTTCCTTTGTTATGCAGTATAGTGATCAGCCAGCATTATATTCCTCTGCCATTGATCAGTGGGCAGTATGGCAGTAACTGCCTGACAATTTGAATCAGAACTGGGATTCTCTTCTTTTTAATTCCTCATGTGTTATATCATGCACTTTATGTGTTGGTTTAACTGTAATTGAGTTAATTTTCTTAATTCAGTTAGAATCTATTCTCCTTCATAGCTAGTGTGGTCTTTTGTTTAGGTTTACTGTGAGAACAGTGAGATAACACTAATTTGTTGCTGAGACAGAGTTAATATTTTTTTCCAGTAGCCTTCCAGTGTTTGGGATTTGGTATGAGAAGAATGTAAAAACTCACTGATATCTTGGCTCTTGTCGGGGAAACCAAGGACTTCTTTGTCCCTCCAGCTGCACGTACAAATTGGTATGATGGGGGCACATGCAGGACAGCACTGAGACTGACATCCATGTTGATCAATGAAATATGTCTTACCATTAGTGTCATGCTCAGTATATAATGAGAGTCAGATTTTCCCCTTCCCCCCAAAAAAAAGTCAGAAGTGAGAGAGGGGCTGTCATGGTCTTAGTTGCTAGCTGGGCTTGAACCATGACACTTTCTTATTAGTTGTTTTCTCTCATACACTATTTAAATGTATAAGTATTGAATCTGTGCTAAATATGCACTCAGTTTATTTATTATAAACTTTGATACTACCTTATGTGCATGTTTGCTTGTGTGGTATTGTAGGTCGTTTCATTTATGATGGGCATTCTGTCTTTTAGCATATTATGTGGTAAGTTATCAGTCTGACATTCAGTTGTTACATTACTTAAAATGTTGGATGTGTTTGATTTTTCATAGCATATAACCTTTAGCACAAAGTCTGCTGATACCTTATTTGTCAAAAAAACCAAAAAAGGCAATTGAGCAAATCTGACTTAGTGGAATGAGTTTAACTTGGATAAATAAGTCTCGTCATATGATCATGTGGGGTTTTTTTTCTTAATTAGGTATTACAGCCCTAACGCAAGAATTAACTTTATCACTGAATCATGGCTGTTGATTCCCAGCATCCAGCAGGATTTCTGTAGGGTAACCAAAGGGTGAAAGGGTGTTGTGTCACTGGCCTGCATGGACTGGTTTAGGAGTCAGTAGCAGAAGCGTTTGTAGGGCAGGTGTCATTCTGGTGAACATGGCTTTGCCTGAAGGGAAGGCTCCTTGCCATGTGGCTGAAGTGTTGGAGAAGCTTCTGAGTGTGTAATGGTCTAGACCAGGGGTGTCAAACTCGTTTTCACTGGGAGTAACTACTCCTTCATTTATACAGTCAGAAAATTACATTTGGCCCTTTCAAGGCAACCACGAGGCTGATGTGGTCCCCAGCGAAAATGAGTTTGACACCCCTGGTCTAGAAGGTGAACTTCTGTGTAGAAGTCTGATTTTTCATATAGGGGCTGCTATGAAACAACATGATTCTGTGCTGAGTTTACCTAAAGCCCAGCATATAGTTAAATACATTAAGGTGTGTGGTGTTTTTTTGTTTGGTTGTTCTTTTTTTTTTTTTTGTCTTTTTTAAAAAATATTTTTAGTACTTTTCCTCTGAAAATAAGTAATAGCATTTTAAAATTACAGAACTTTTGGAGTAAAAATGTTTGTGTCAACCTGTATCTTTCACTGAGTGTAGACAACTGGTAGAGAAGGGATATTAAAAAGGGCAAAAAAAATGAAAATGTCTTTAAACTATGATTTTAAAGGTCTCACTTGACAGATTTAGTATATTTGTAAATCTCTGGGATAACTAAAGCTAGAATAGTGATAGAATTGGATTCTTTTGTGTCTCCCATGAAAGGGGAAGACTGTAGCAAGGTAGAATCATAGAATATCCTGAGTTGGAAGGGACCCACAAGGATCATTGAGTCCAGCTCCTGTCCCTGCATATGACAACCCCACAAGAAGAGGCAGGAAGGCTAACAAAAGAGTTCAGCAGGTGCTGCAAATGCTCAGCATCTCTGAAAAACAGACAGTCCCTTTTAACCTGATTAACTGTTAAGTTTTGTACACCAAAGAGGCCTGTTGGGAGTGCTGGCCACAGTCTGTTGAATTCAGTTAAATGTTGTTTGGTTATTATATGTGTCTTGAATTATGTTGAAATTGACAATTTGACAAATTGTCCATAAGACAAACTGAAGTAAAATACTTTACAGAGGAAGTTAGTGATGCAGTTTAAAAGGTTATGTCAAATACTGTTGCAATCAATAATGCTTTAATATATACCAGGCATGAGACTTAAAAAAAAAAAAAAGGGGGGGGGTGAGGGAGCGGGTTGCAAATAAAAATAACACAGCATTCTGTTTAAAAAAATAGATAGTATACTAGAAAGCTGTAAGAAGGTGTCATGTTTCATCTGATAAAATACTGGGGATTTTCTGTCTGATTTTATTTGCTGGGCAAAGGTTAAATAGTGGAAGAATCATCATAGTAGCCTTAACTAAGACATTGAATTGGCAAACCCAGTGCAAAGAAAACTGAAATTGCCAGCTATTAGAAATACAAAACATACTTGGAAAGCAAACCATTAACCAGCTAGATTTCACTCTTAAAAATGGAAATTCCTACAACTTTTTTTTTTAAATAAAGCTGAAACACAGTTGCTCATTATATTCAATAAGAAGTTAGAACACATTCCTATCTGCTCATGTGAAAAAGGTTAAAAACTTCATTCTTTGGCCTGCTTAAATACAGAAAAGGAGAAATTAAATTACACTCTTCTCCCTCTGACCATATTAAAAGAATCAATAACTCAATTTTAATTGTTCGGGGGTTGGGGTTTTTTCTGTGTGTGTACTAGTATATTGGATACTGCTATTCTGCATCTTCTGAGTACATAATTGTATAGCCTTTCATTGACCATTAATAAATAAATTGTCTAAAAGACATCTTACCTTAAAGTGGAGGAGGGAAGGGTGCTAATTGAATTTTCATTATGAAAATGCATGCCTTGTTACAGATTTTTACTAATTTAATACATTTTATGCATAATTAAAGCTTCTATAATTTTTTCTTTCAGTTGCTTTTGCCAAGGATAAGCTACTTGACACTAGTAACAGACAAAGTGAAGAAACACTTTCAGAAAGTTATGAGACAAGAGGAAGTTACTGAAATATGGTTTGAATATGAAGGTACACCACTGAAATGGTGAGTTTATTTATAATAACTTTGTACCTTTACTTAATTTATGCTGTAAAGAGTTAGCAAGTGTCAGTACAGAATAAAATAGAACTTGTTAATAATATTTCTTATTCTAATTATTTACTTTGCACTGTGAGGTCACAGCACTTGCAGTCAGTGCAGTTTCATGCCTGGTTGGGATGTGGTGTATCTCTTTCCACCTGCAGCTTTTCTGTTTTCCAGTGAGATTTTGGAGGAAGTATGAAACAGAGTTTTGACTTCATGGTCTGCAGCAATCAGGCGAGGCTCCTGTGGGAGGATGAAGATCTCCAGGTCTAGCGCTACAAGGACCTGGGGCCTCCCACTGAGATTGTTTGGGCAGGGGAAGATGGTCTGCTTGCCTGCGGGAGGTGTGTGCTAGGGGAAGGTCTGTGTCACCAAGTTGAGGAGCTGCAGGAAGAGTGCACCATCAGCAACTACAAAAGGAAACAGATGCAATTTTGTCCAAGACCCTGCAGCTGCAGGAGTCTAAACCTAGAACTACCTTGAAGGAGATGCAGGCAGCATCTGTAATTATTGAATTGGAAAATGGTTGAAGATATGGAAGGGCTGGGAGCTTATGGCAGCTGGCAACAGGAGGAAAGTTCCTGTTCCACCTGCAGTTCTGTAACTACAGGATAGGTTTGGTGCTCTGACTGCAGGTGAGGGACTGAATGTTCTTCCAGTGATGCATCTGAGGTGGCTGAGCCTAAACTGTGCAGGGGCACCAGGAGGAAGTGGCAAGTTAAGTCAAATGTCTGTGTTCTGCTTACTCTCCTTTATCAGCCTCTCCAGGATCTTGACCTCTGCCATTTCATGGTCACTACAGACAAAGCTGCCATTGATTATCACATACATAACTGTTTTATTAGTAATTAGCAGATTCAGCTGTGGGTCAGCTCTGGTCCATCCCAATACCTGTATGGAGGAATCTTTATTACTTGTGTTGTACCATGTTGCTTTTCCAGCAGATGTCAGAGATGAACAAGAACCAGGATCGGTGACACAGAAACTTCTTGAGTTGTTTAGGGAATACTTTTATCTACTTCCTTGCCTGGATTGCATGATCTGTAACAAACTCACCATGATCTTGCCCTTACTAGTCTCTCCTCTGATCCTGAGCCACAAGATCTCAGCCAACCTGTTGTTTGTCCTGTTAAGTTTCATACATCTGAGCTGCTCCCTCATGTGGAAGACAACCCCCTTCCCTCATCTACCCTGCCTGCCTTTTCCAAGCAACTTATGTCCGTCCATCCACAACAGCATTCTAGTTGTGCAAGCAGTGTCACCATATTTCAGGTAGCCCAGCATTGTGAGAGTTATGTTACTGCATGTGGAGCTCTAGCTTTTCCAGCTTGTTTCCCAAGCTATGTGCATTTATGTACATACACTTGTGGTAGACTCTTTTCTACCTTCTTTTATTATTTTGAGATCTCCTGTAAGGCTGTCACCTTTCCCCACTTGCTTTCCACTGATGTCCATTAATTTCTTCTTGTCTGTGGTTTGTTATTCACACCCATATTTATGGTCTAAAGCTGTCCTCACTAGGCTGGGGGACTCCATCTCTGCCTAGCAGTCCTTCATCCCCAAAGAGTGTCCTGTGGCTGTAAAGGCCAAGCCCTTGTCATGCCAGCTGCACTACTAGTTATTGACCTGCGGTTATTGACCAACGTTGACACCTCTCTGAGCCTTTCTCCTTCAGTGGCAAAATTGTGGAGATGCTGCCTTGCCCCTGGAGCTATGTAGTCAGTCTTCACACTGTCAGCAGTTAAAATTTGTGTCCATGTGGATGAACAGCAAGGGCTAATAATCCAAACACAGGACAAACCTTGCCAGTCTGTCTGCAACTTCTTAGCAAGCAGCGAACCTCTGCATGTAGCAAGTGAGTTTGGCAGATGGGGGAGGACTCTGTCCCCTGTAGGAGGGAGTCTCTTACCACTGTCACTTCTTCCCCTGGATGTGGATGGGCTATTCAGGTTGCTTTGATCCTTTCTCAGAATTTGCAGCCAACCTTGTTGGCCATTGAGGCACTGACTGTAGGTGGAGGAGCAGCCTGCTTTCTCTTCCCAGAGGTGACAAGACTCTGGTCTTCCCCGTCTTCAGAGTCTTCAGTCACCACTGCAGTGACTGCAGACACTGTCTGGACGACACCCTCTAGGTGGTTGCCATCCTCTTGGAGCACTTGCATGTGTCCTTGAGCAGAGTTTCTGTCCCCTTTCTGTGGATTGTGCTCCAGCATAGTTGCATAGGTGTCTTTATTACCAACTGGATGGATGCTTGACCTTTCCTAATCAGGAATCAGTGGAAGACAAAAGGTCAGAGCACCATTTGATCAGGCATAGCTGACATTTTATTTGAAAGTGCCAGAGATTGCTTAAAAGATCTAAGAAAAATTTTTTTCTTACTGAATACTAAAGGAAATGGTGAGACTATTTCCCAATGCAGCCACAATTTCCCTCAATGAGGCATTTGTTCATAGAAATAACTAAACACCAGATTTTGACCACTTGATACACTTAGTGCCCCAAACAGTTCTGGAGCATAGGATTTTTTTTGTCCTGGATTTATCGGTTCATGTTACATGTCCTACTGAATTACCACAGTAAATTATTCTGGTCTGAAAATGACCTACCAACTTATACTGTCCCTTTCTGTCCTGGGTCCAGAAAGAAATTGTTAGAAGAATAGTAACTAATTTTCCTTACTGTCCATCTGTCACTTTCAAAAGCATTTTAAGTACTTAATGTGGTGTTTTCCAGGACTTCTCTTGTACTCTGAAACCACCTTCTGTATAATAACAAAAGCAGTAATAAATTTACAATGGCTGGAAGTCCAGATGCTGATGCACTTCTATAGATTGAAGACTTTCCAGAACCGGTCATTATTCTAGCAGCTTGTTAAAAAAAAAAACAAAAAAACAAACAAAAAACAAACAAACAAAAAAAAAGCTTTATGGTGTCTTGGACATTTTCTCTTTGACATTTTTCCCATTAGTTCCTTTGAGAAAGTTCTGCAGAGTCTGCCTGTCCTTGGCTCCCACTGTAGTTGAGACTAGTTTGATTTCAACCACCCAATAATATTTTTCCAAAATGATACATTTCTGGCCTGGATGTTTCCCTTTGCTGTTGTTTGGTTTGTTTTGGGGGAGGGGAGGGTGAGGAGGCACAAATCTTGAAAGGATCTCTTGGATTTTTGAATTTTATTTTTTTTTAATTCCTCTGATTACTGTAGATTCTAGAGAACATTTGTGTATTTCTCTAATTGGAACGCCTATTTTTCAAATAGAAGTTCAGAAACAGCATTGCAGCAGTACCACTGGAAACAAGATCTTTAATGAGGGAATACTGGCTCATAGCACCAGGTAGATACATGCTTAAGAATGGAGTGAGGGGATGTTCATGAGGTTGGGGGTGGTTTTATGCCCTGTACAGATTAACAAGTCCTCTTCTTTTCTTCTCAACATTTTTCTTTATGTCTCCCTTAATTCTCTGTCCTACTTAAGAAACCAGGTGTTTATGTTGAAGGAAATAAATATGGTGAATAGCTTTAGTGTTGTTATATGGAGTGCTATTGTTTCCAGACTCTTAAAAATGCTTGTAACTGTATCTCAAAAAGAAGTGAAGAACAGCATTATGCACAGGCATCACTTAAGGCTTCTGTTTGCTTCAGATTAAATGTCAGTGTGTGAGAACTGGAATTTGAAACAGGACATATCTTATGTCAGAATCGGTTCACTCCTGTTATGGACTTTACTCTTAATGGAAGGCTGCACTTCTGAATAGAAAACAATTTCTCTCATGGTTGGTGGTCTTCATTAATCTGATGTGTTCTGCTATAGAACAAAATGAAGTTATGGCTGGCCTCTTTCAAAATAAAAACTATGAATCATGCAAAGCACAAGGATTTTATTTCGGAAAGCTTGAGTACACGAAATTCATTTTGTAATCTAAACTGGATAGAAAATATAGAGGTAGGCCAAGAACTGGTGCTTTTTTCTTTTTTTTTTTTTTGTAGCTATCTGCTTTACTGTATAAATTGAAAATGACTGAAAGTCATTGTTCATCTCATTATCGAAGGAAATCTGATTTTTGTTACTTGGCTCACCTGGAGAACCGCTCATTCATGGAACTCTTGCTGAATCCCTGTCGATGTGCTCAAGACACGATTAGCAGTTCATAGTAAAGTCTTGGTGCTAAAAACTTGAGCTTTAGAAATGAATTGGGATAAATCTGGATATGCCTTATCTGTTTTCTTTTTTCCCTTTGTCAGGAAAACACAGTTCTAGATACTTTCTTGATATTTCCCCCTAGTCTTTCTTTTAAGAAGTTCATAAAAATCACAGAATCACAGAATGTTAGGAATTGGAAGGGACCTTGAAAGATTATCTAGTCCAATCCCCCCACTGGAGCAGGAACACCTAGATGAAGTTACACAGGAATGTGTCCAGGTGGGTTTTGAATGTCTCCAGAGAAGGAGACTCCACAACCTCCCTGGGCAGCCTGTTCCAGTGTTCTGTCACCCTCACTGTGAAGAAGATTCTTCTCAAATTTAAGTGGAACCTCTTGTCTTCCAGTTTGAACCCATTACCTCTTGTCCTACCATTGGTTGTCACTAAGAAGAGCCTGGCTCCATCCTTGTGACATTCACCCTTTGTATATTTGTAAACATGAATAACATGTCACCCCTCAGTCTCCTCTTCTCCAAGCTAAAGAGCCCCAGCTCCCTCAGCCTTTCCTCGTAAGGGAGATGCTCCACTCCCTTAATCATATTTTTTGCCCTACGCTGGACCCTCTCCAGCAGTTCCCTGTCCTTCTGGAACTGAGGGGAACCAGAACTGGACACAACATTCCAGATGTGGTCTCACCAGGGCGGAGTAGAGGGGAAGGAGAACCTCTCTCAACCTACTGACCACCCCTGTTATAATACACCCCAGGATGCCATTGGCCTTTTTGGCCACAAGGGTACAGTGCTGGCTCATGGTCATCCTGCTGTCCACCAGGACCCCCAGATCCCTTTCCCTTACACTGCTCAAGTTACAAGTTCAAGAATTGTAGTACTATTTTGTTTTGGTTTTTGTTTTGCTGTCGTGGTGGCTTTGCCTTAGCTTTGGGGTTAGCTCATCCGTAGAGGGTGCTAAAGCACTGTGGAGTGAGCATTTAGCAGGTCAGGAAATTGGCTTAGCACAGATGCTTTTAGAGTAATGCCCTTGGTTATCGTTACCCAGACTCTCAAAACTTATATGTGTTTGGCTCTGCATCCTGTGATCAGTCCTATTTAATTCAGTGAAGCTGCTGAGTTTGCAGTTAAGTGTGTGTTCATCTGTTTGTAGGATGAAAAGCTAGTATGGCTCTTTTAGTTAAGACTTTTGAAAAATAGAAGGATAGAGCTTGGTATGCTGAATTAAAAAAAAAACAAAAAACAAACCAATCTTGCCAATGTCTGCTTGTGAGGAAAATTGCAGAAGGACTTTTTTGGAATGTTGGTGGTGGAAGTTTTATGTGTGTGATACATATTCCTTGTATTTCTGGTGCCTGTTTCTTCTAATGAATTTAAAAGCACAAAGCTATTAGAAGTGAATATTTGGAGGAAGCAGCTTTTTTGTATAACTCCTTTAATCCAGAATACTGCTGAAACACAAAACTCTTGTTAATCTTTTTCTTTTTTTTTCTCTCTTTCTATTCTTCTTAATTTAATAGTAAAGATAGAGAATTCTTTTTGATTATCCTCTTTCAGCCCTTCTACAGATGTGTTTTTGCTTTACTACTTATTGTCTGCAATGACATCAGGCATGTGGGAGAGGGAAGAGATATGAAAGCTTAATGTGGTATAAAGCCAGGGCATTTAAGTGTGAAAGCATGTTGACTTTTCTGTCAGACCAGCTAGTCCCACCATTATCAATTTTTTAACTGAAATTACCTTTTTGAATGATTCCACAGGGCTGCTGTAGACCACTTATGCTGTTGTGAAACTAGTGGTGTTTTGTGGGCACAGCTTGGAGACCACTGTTTAGATACTGAATGTGTAAATTCCAGACTTCATTGTACCAGAAATTGTCAGTCATTTATGCTTGACTCTACAGCTTTTCTGAATAAGCAATAATGGATATTAATTGGTGGGGTCAAACAGGTATCTTAACTGCTGTATGTAGAATTAAATGTACAGCTTTTATGTTCATTTAATATCTCTTAATTTTTAGGCATTACCCAATTGGTTTGCTGTTTGATCTTCATGCATCAAATACAGCCCTTCCTTGGAGCATCACAGTTCATTTCAAGGTAAAACTTAAATACACATTTGGTTAAAATCAAGCATAAAGTTACATGAAATTTGGAGGCTAGGAAGAAATTTCACAATTGTTTTATAAATAAATGGATTGTGTGACCTTTTTGAAGTGGAGAATGTTCCTTCTTCAAGGATCATCGAAAGTTTTCTGTAAATCTGCAGGTATTTTCCATGAGATTGTATGTGCTTTCAAATTACCTTCATTTGAAAATTATTCTATTATAATCTGAAAGCCCCAAATTGTTTTTCAAGATAAGTTATGAGACTGTCAGTGCAATTGGGTGGATATAATAGAAAAGCTTTCTATGTTGTTTTTAATTCGGTCAGCTTGAGTTGACTGAAGATTGGGAAGACTAAGTACTCATCCACACAAGCATGGATGTCAGATACTGCAACAATCCTTGAACTCAGGGAATGCTGTTGTACTTCAACAGCTGTTGTCCTCTTTAGAGACCTGAGTGAAATGAGTTTGGTCTTGTGACAGTTTAGTCATAGGAAAGACATTATTTTGATTACACATTGTAAAACCATTAGTTATGACTTCATAGCACTACTGATCTTTGCTCAGAAGAGTATTTGTGCAGGGTTAGCTTTGGTGCAGGGTTCTTTCATGCTCTGAAATGTGTTGAGAAGGTAATACTAGCTGTGTTTTGAAGTCAAAATCAGAAGTAAATATCAGGGTATTTAACTTTGAAATTTCAATTTCTCCATTTAAAAGAAACAGTGCAATAGGAAAACTGATGAAAAGGAACATGCTGGGTTACTATAGGCTTGACTTTAGTGTGTGATATTTGAGAAGAAATTAAAAGCAAACTGAGAAGCAGTTGTGTTGAACATTTTCATTGAAACAGTTCTTCTCTTGAAGGTCTTTTAGAAAAGGTCTTGCTAACAGAAGTAGTCTGATATTTTTTGGAGTATACACCTAACACAGCCTAAGACTGTATGATTATTTTTACATATTGAAACTTTTAAAATGACTGACTGAATTAATTTGAAAATGAGGACGTTTTTGAAACCATTATAATTGGTACACTCTGATATATGTCAGAGAGAGCTGTGGTGAAAAAATTTCGCAAGTGTTTTGAAGAAGCTGTAAGGCATCTATTTTCATAAATCATTATTTAATTGTTACACATTCTGAGCTCTGGAAGATTAGCAGTGGCAATGTGTAGATGTTGCTACCTCAAAGCAGACCCATCTTGAGAAATAAGTTGCAGCGCCACGGTGCTTTTCAATTTCATGTATGAATGTGAACTGACTTAATGTCCTTACATTGGTACTTGCCAAAGGATGAGCTATTTGAAGTTTATCTCAAAGGTGTACATTGAAGATCAGAAATAATTTACTGCTAGGGCAGTATTATTTGAAAATATGTTGTAATTTAATTTTTAAAAATACAACACCTTGAATTAAGCACCTGCTTAATCTCTTTCTGGTTTTGATGTAATCTGAAAGTTTATTTAAATAAACCCCTCTTAATCCTTAAAGTCAAAACATAACTGAAATCACAGAATGGTTGGGGTTGGAAGGGACCTTCGGAGATCATCTAGTCCAACCTACCTGCTAAAGCAGGTACACCTGCTTTATCAAAGTATGTCAAAATATTGAAGACATTTTCACGTGTTACAGTTTCTTACAGATAAATAGTCTAGGTGTGGGATTCCTACCTGGACCGTTCTTTTCATTTGCGTGTAGTTATTCTTCAAAGAGCCATAACTTTTATTTGGCTTCATTAAGCAGTATTAGATTTTTCTGGGGTTTGACTTTTGCTGTCGTGGCTTTCCTCTTTCTTTTACCAAAGCATGCAGTCAACAACAGATAGCTCTAGAACATCTGTAAAGACTGTTTGAAGTTAGAAACCTGGAAAAAAGTTTATTTGTGGTCAGCAGAAGTTTAAAAGTTGGCAGAAACTTGTGATTTACCTCCTCTGTGATTCATGCAGACCAAGTAATAAACACCATTTGCATTAAAGGAACAGTTTATTCATTTGTACTTCTGGTATGCAATAAAATAACATGCATTTATATATCTAGTAAAGCTGAAATACAGTTGCCTTAAATAGTTGTAGAAGGACAAGGTTGAGCAGAGTACTAAGGTCTGAGAATTGTGAGAAGCCGTAGTCTGGGAAGTTGCTTTTGTTACGCAGGTGTGGCCTTATGGGAAGGAGGAAACCTTTGTCCCATCCTGTCAAACTCACCTTACACAGCTCTGCAGCACGCTTAGCACTATCCATGTTCTCAGCATGGTAACCAGCTCTCCAGGTTTTGGGCAAGAGATAGGAGGTGGTGAACTGCTCTAGAAATAGTAGTAGGAAGAGGAACTAAGGTGTGCCAGGGGAAAGGCCTCTGCTTCTGCTGAAGCCCTTATCTGCTGGACCCAACCTCTCCATCCGTGACCTGCTATAGAGGAGAGACTGCATCTGTTTTTGTATAACTGTCAGCTCAAAATTGCGCCAGGCAAAGTGAAAAGGCATTGCTTTTCCTTGTAGAATATGGATATATTGTGGAACTTCTAGGAGACATTGTGGAAGCTGGAAGTATAGATGAGGGGTTTTAAAATTAATCTGTTTTGAAAAAAAGACTGCTGATAGTAACTAAACATAAATATATGGATGTTTCCCTTGCTGTTGGATGTGTTCCTTATGGTTTTTAATGCCATATAATTGATACAATGTTTGACAAACATTGCCTAATGCAATCAGACTATCACAGTATAAACTGATGTTTTGTGAACTGGAACTGATAGATAAATATGTGTGGAACGGAGTTATGAAACCAGACTGTTGAAATTACCTGTGATGTTTTTGAAACAGTTTTATGTGAGAGGGCATTTAGTGCTCGTGTTTGTACAGATGATACCTACTTCTTTATGACCAAGTGCTGCAAGTGCCTTACTGGTATGTGAAACAGAACTAGTACTACTCGAGCTTTCTAAGACGATCAGAGTGAATCTTTAATAACTTTTCTTTCAAAGATACAGAACATGGATGGAGTAAGACATCACCAATAAGAGTACTTGAATTAAAGCAGCATATGGGATCTGTTAAAACTTTCTGCAAATCTCATAGCTGTGTAACCAAGGGTGGCTACCAGCTTGTTTACAGTTGTCTCTTTCTCCAAGCAACTGAATGAAGTTATTTACCTTTCACAGAATTACAGAATGTTAGGAGTTGGAAGGGACCTTGAAAGATCATCTATTCCAATCCCCCTGCTGGAGCGGGAACGCCTAGATGAGGTTACACAGGAAGGCGTCCAGCTGGGTTTTGAATGTCTCCAGAGAACGAGACTCCACAATCCCCCTGGGCAGCCTGTTCCAATGTTCTGTTACCCTCACTGAAGTTTCTTCTCAAATTTAAGTGGAACCTCTTGTGTTCCAGTTTGAATCCATTGCCCCTTGTGTTTGCTCGCTATTTCTTCAAGTAGAAAGAAGGCAAGTAGAATTTAAAACAAATCCTGTGCATACATGTTCTATATTCAAGTAGACAACTTATTCTGTGCCCTAGCTTATAAATCAGTGGGGATGCCATACTTTCTGTTGGTAGTCTCATGTAGGTGAAACTGTTTCATATGCTTCTTGTAGGCACAGCAGTGTTGTTTTCTAGGTTATTGCTTTCATGAGTAGGTTTTGTAGCTTGTGCTCACAGTACTGCATAGATATGTGTCAGTGTTTTTCTTCTAAAGAAAAGAGTAGACAGCACTGAGGTTGTAGGAGTGCTTTCCCGTCTTCCACAGTGTTATTCCCTAGAAGCTGGGAAAATTAATCCTGTCACACCTTTGTACTAGCATGGCTAGGTTATTTCTACTAGTTTAGCTAGCTCTGACCAGTTTTGAATATCTCCTTCCTATTCTGCAGACCACGCTGTGTATGTTTTCTGAAACACATCCCCAGGGAGTAACATTCCCTATAATTTGAAGTTCATTTGAAGTTAGTCAGCAGGGAGATGCCTACCTATAGAAAGAGGAATATCCAAAAAAAGACCCTGCAGTTCAATATTTAGACATATGTGTGACAGAAGAGTTGTAACAAACTTGTTGTTTTCATGAACATAACTAAAACTTCAACTTTTATTGTGAAAATCAGTTTCTAGGTTCCCATATTACTCAGAATTAGGTACATCCCACTATTTCATCTTTTTTTTTGAGCCTTGCCAGTGTCTCGCTTTGAATTCTTGTATATAAAGAGCTTTTTTGATCTTGAAGTATGCTATTTCTGACTGCTATTTTCTTCTGGATTGATTACCAGATTTTACTTTTTTATTTGAGCAAGTAAGTGAAACTTCTAAAAGTATTTTACAAGCCTATACAGATGTCAGTTGGCAAGTAACAATCCCAGCAATGTTTTCCATTCATCTTGAGCCCAATTATACTCAGACACTCAGCTTTGTTGTAGGAGGAAAGGGAGTGAGGTCTGTCCTAGAAGGAGAACTTTCCTTTCTGTTCTGTCCTCTTTCATGTCTTTATACTTGGCCATCCTCATATGAGAAACAAGCTTTATCTCTGTCCTTAAATTTCTAGGCAGTTCTACATAGATCAGTCCTAAGTAACAATAGCACTCCCTTTGGGAGTTCAACACCAAACTGTGGATACTTCAGTGGAAAAGATCTTAGCAATCTTCTCTTCCATTTATACTCCTGTTTTTGGAAGATGCTCATCCTTGTGATCTGCAGTTTCCAGAGTGTGGCTTCACTGTCGTAAGGAGGAACCGCTGTATGAAATTCCATTATTTAATTTCCAGTTCTTTTCAACAACCTTATGAGGAGGGGACTGCCGTTCTTGTCCTCAGAATTTCCTTTAGGGAGGGCAATCCCCAGCTCCCTTTTGTGTTGCTAACTACTAGTGGTTCTTGAATATTTAGAGTTTCTCTAGTTTGAAGCAGTCTTCACTATTTTTCCTGGTTTTATGTGGAGGAGGGAAGGTATGGGTTTTTCCAGCATTGTATTGTTCTTACTGTGACATGTTAACTATGTTGTAAAACCCTTTGAAAAATATGCCATTATAGGTACTTGTATTTCCAAAATTATTTTTACAGCCCCTCACAAAAGCTTTTTTGAAAAGCCAATTTGTAATGGGTTAAGAGGAAAAATCCTCTTGTGGAATAACAGATGAGAATTAAAGTATAAAAATAAGTGGCAAGCCCATGTTAAAAAGGGCAGTACTGATGGTGCTGCTCTGGTTTGGTTCTGGGAGTTTGTGCCATTCAGCATAATCATAAGCCACTGTGAAAACAAGATGAATAAGGAGGGGATGAAACATGGCAGGTTTTTAAACTTTTGAAAACTAAAGACAACTAACTTGTGACAGTGAATGCTTGTATTGTGAAATGGCAAATGATATTAAGTGTTAGAAAAATTAGAAGAACAACCCTAACTGTATACCTCTACAGTGCTGAACTTCTAGTGAGCTGATTTCCAGATTCTTTTTTTTTTCGTACCTGGACAAGATTTACTACTATATTTCCTTAAAAAATGAGTTAGTAAATGATAGCTACCTTTCCGGAGGGGAAGAAAGTTACCCAAGGAGTGGCAATGCTGAATGCAATGCACCAGCTCCAACCAAAGAAAAGGGGGATAGAATCAAGCAAGGCCCATGAGCTAGTAGTAGGCACGTGTATTAGGTAAAGTTGGAGTTCACGAGGATTTCCAATATATTTGAGAAAAATGTTTTTAAATGGCATGTATGCTGTAGTTCATGCGTGCTATAGTGGATTATGATACTTGGAGGAAGCATTTTTGATGGCTTGCATAGAAATGGGTGCTAAGGTGCCACTGAGAGCCAGTAAGAGTTGAGTGCTTGTCACTTAATTCTCCCACTTTTCTCCCGTTCATTGCCAGAGAATTGAACATGTGCTTGAAAACATGATAAAAGTAAATTCCTGAATTTTGATTTTAAGGGCCTAAATACATCCACTGATGTATTTAAATGTATTTATTAAGTTTAGGTCGGGTGATTTGGAGTAATTTGTGGTTTTACGGAAAATTGTTCAACTTTTGTTTTTCAGTGCAAAACCTTTCTTGTCAGCAGACTGAGAGAATGGTTGTTACCTTCTTCCACAAGCAGAGGATTCCAGTGTGCCTCTTTCCTATTAATATAAGCCTAATAAAATTATCATTTCTTCATCTTCTAAGGTGTGTGATACATTTACTTCTCTTGATCTGTCTTTTTTTCTTTGTAGAATTTTCCAGAAAAGGATATTCTACACTGCCATTCTAAGGATGTGATTGAAGCTCATTTTATGGCTTGTATAAAAGAAGCAGATGCTTTAAAGCACAAAAGTCAAGTCATCAATGAGATGCAAAAAAAGGATCATAAGCAACTGTGGATGGGATTACAGAATGGTAAATCTGATGCATCAAGTATTAATTATATTTAGGTATAGCATGCTAATAAATAATTTTCTTCAAGTTTTAGTCATGTACAGGGTATAAAGTATAATTTCAGATTTTTAGTCTAATGTCATAGAAAAGATCCATTGTTTTTTAAGAAGTCACCATTGTTTTAAAAAAGTCACCTTTTATGTGATAATCCAAATGTGGCTTGAAGAAACTAAATTGGGTCATGACCCTGTTTTAGCAAACTAAACTAACAACAAAACAAAATAGGTAAATATTGTGTCCTGTACTTTTGTGCCACTAATGGTCTTTATTTAGGAAACACCTGAAGTACAAGTATTGTTCAGTATTAACTGTCTCGGACTAGTCAGTAAAAAAGGTTGTCTCCTCTAGTTTATGTTAAGGATTGTCACTGATAAACAATACAGGTAAACTTTTTAAAAGTCTCCCAGTAGAGTAATAATCTTTTCCTTCTGCCATTTTTTTTTTTATTGCTGATATTGCCATGGCTTTCACAAAGATTTCTGTATAGATAAGTGTTGACTTGAAAAAGTCAGGAAAATAATTCAGAACAGGATATTCTAAAATAATTAATATTCTTACTTTGCACAGATGGCATGACTTTGTAGTGCAGTGCAAAATATAACTTTTGGTTTTAGTGTCTCATCTTTCTTATTATGGTTCTTAGAGGCCCATAAGTCAAAAAGGTTTGGAAGTGTTTTAGAAACTGCTATGTGAAATGGGTGGTAATGCAACTTTCAATGCATCTTCCTCATCTCCTGAAGCTGTCATTATATTATTACTGGTAAATTTATTTTATGGAAGCTGTAAGAATGAGGATGTTTATTCTGTGTTGAGATACAAAATATTGAACACTTTGAATTAACATCTTCTCATAGGTTTATAGGAAAAATTAAAAGAAACAGGAGAAGCCTTGAATGCAAAAAGACCTGAGGCATGTGTTTGCTTTAGACAGTGAGGTTCCAAATTAGTTTGGGTTTAATGTGTGTGTGTAATGACTGTGTGGGTTTCCTATTTTTTTTATTTTTTAGTGGTACTGCCTTTCATATTAAAGGTATTCTTGTAATAATTTTGAAGGTTGAATGCTTATTAGAAACTCTGGTTTCTATTTTTTTAATTAGGGGAGAGTTAGAAATTGATGTATTATCTTAATTTGCCATTTGAGTGGTAAGATCTTGAGGGATGCAGTACATACCTGCAAAGTTTACGAGGTAAGAAATTGCACTTTATCTGGTTCCATTCAGAGATTCTGTTTTGTATAATATTAGTCAGCAGACTGACTGTAATATATTCACTTTTGTGAGTTAGCAGTAAAGAGTTCTGATCCACTAGAAGCCAGAATCTGTATAAATACAGATGCTTACATTGTTATTATACAACTCAGTTTAAACTGCAGTTTTAATAATTCTTTGAAAAAAAGTATTCTGCTGTAGCAGGATGTGTCTTGCAAGCAGTTTAGTTCAAGAGAAGAGGAAAATGCTGTGCCAGCGTAATTTTGATTCCTCTTTCAAGAATTATTAGCTTTATTGCAGAAAGAAGTCCTGTCCCTTAGTCCCTGTGCTCAAGTATCCCAGCAGCACACTTTATGCACTCTTTTTATTAATGTTTTCTAAAATTAAAGCAAAAATACCTCTTAACATGAGTTATCTTTGCATCATAACTCATTATACACATAATAATGGCAGAAAAGTTGACTACATAATGAAATGGCATAAGTTAAGGTTCTTTTCTTAACCAGAAGTTCTAGAACCTCGATACCCTCGATATGCAGGGTAATAGAACAGATACGTTGTGTGTTCTTTTCATGCTCATCTTAGGGTCTATTTTTAGTTGATTATTTGTTGAAGAGTATCTTCAGTAGGGAAACCAGAATTTTACTGCTTTGCTTTACAGAGTTAAGAACAGAGGTTGCCTAGCAAGGTTGATTTCAAGGAGGTTTTGCTGTACTTAATGAGAAATTGCACCTGTGGAATCTGACACCTAAATGAGAAGTTTAAACAATCTTTTGAATACTTTCAAATGCTAATTTTAATTTCTCAGCTCTTCATAAAAGAGAAACAAGAAAAGCTTGTGAAACCAAGAAAACTCTTTTTAAGCATGTTGTATCTTTCAGTGTGTTTTTATAGGCTTTCGTTTGAGATGTAATAATTTTAAACCTCTTTGTGAAACAGAATGAATGACCACAAAAAAGAAAAGAAAGTAGCATTTGTGATAACTGCCTTGTAAGTGATAATACATCTGCAGGCTTTTTTTTCTGTGAAACTTCAAACAATTTTCTTCAGTTCTTAAATATAGGAAGTGTTATTTGTTTAATGAGTGATAGCAATACTTACAGGATGTGTATTAAACTTATGATTTTGGAAAACAAAATCCAGTTTTGCTTGTTTGGAGAAATGTAACTACCAGTTGCAAGTGTGATTTATTGTCAATGTTTATGCGGAGAAGGAAGTACTTGAACAGGTAGTGTGAGAAACTTTCCAGTTGCCTGTAATGGCTTTTAGGGGAAGAGCTGTAACAGTGAATTTGTGGCAAAATCTTGTGCTGGTAACAGCTGGTAGGTGTTCATAACCACCTTTACATCCCTCCTCCCACTATTTCTGCTTTTGTGTTAATCTGCTACCAAGTCAGGAAGGTAAACATGCTTTTCTGTCTGTTGCTTGTGCTGTGGTTTTTCTTGTTCTTCAGGCTTCATTTAGCCAGCTTTTGTCCATAAACCAGATATTTCTTAGCTAGACCACTTGTTTGGAATGGGTACATTGATGTTGCCCTGATTTTGACCAGTGTTGTGGATGTCTGACTGTGGTAGGGAGGTGATACAGTCAGGCTATACAGCTATACTGACCTCTGTTCCCTTGTACAAATTGTTAAAATACTGTGATCAGAATTGATGGAAAGTGTTACTACTGTTGTTGCTTTAATAGTATTATGGCCATTTTTATCATGGGTAAAAAGGATTTTCAAGTGGGTATTTTTTTCTTCTTGCCTTTTGTATGGAAGAATAAAGACTTTCAGCTTGGAAACATTAAAACTGTGGGCCTAGTGATGACTCAGGATCAAACAAATGAAATCTCAACTGGTTTTAAGGAGAGAGCTGTATTTTTTGCATGGTTCAAAGACTTAATATCTATAACTTCAGTATATAATGGTTCTGATAAAGGAAGAGGGTTTGGATTCAATACAGCTGCTTTGCATCAGTTGTGGAGAGACATAAGCAACTATGCCATGAAATTTTCACAGGCATCCTTTATAACTGGTGAAGACTAGACTTAGTATTTCTGATATGAATGGAGGAAATAAACAGTAAAAAGCCATAGCCATTTTTAAGGCTTCTTTATGTATTATAAAATATAATGAAGTCATTATTTTACTGAAAATATTATGGAAAAAGAATGTAATGCTCATTATTATGAGAGGGCTTACCAAAAGTTCAGTGGCCATATTGAATTGTTCTTATTAAAGGAGAAAAATCCTGCAGACATTCAGAGTATGCAATGTTTTATATTTTAATGCATGTCATCTTTCTTGTCTTACTGACAGAATCAGGCCTGTGTTTTCTTGTATTTCTTTCTAAATCATATATATTCCATTTCTGGGGTTTTGAGGGTCAGAAGTAATTATTTTTTTTTTCTGGGTTATGACGTTCCTGTTTAGAAATGTTTGAACTGCCAAAAAGAAATAGTGTAACACATTATCAGCATCTCTTCTGTGCTGTGTGCACATGGCCCACTCAGGTTTGCTATGCATGTTTCCTGCTCGTTGTAGAGAACTGCTGGAAGCACCTCTGTTCTTTTCCACAATCCGAGATTATGAATGTGCTTTGGTAGCTGAACAAATCTCTGTAGTCTCAACTGGTCATTTGAAACATAAATTAGGCAATATGTACTTTAAAAAATTTCAGGAATTTAAAAGGAGAATGAATGAATGAGCCAACTTTTTTTTTTTTTAATCACAAAGCCATCTTTTTGTCTTCTTCCCTATATCCCTAACAAAATCTCTAGAGATCTGATGAAGTGTGAAGAAAGACTAAACAGTTCTTTTGAGCTTTGAAAATGTATGTAATTGGTTTAAAATTATTAGATTTAAGAAAAAAAGAAGTCATTGCCTTCCTGGAGTTAAGATAGCATGGCATACACCAGACGTTGTGGTTGCTGATAGTATGGAACCAGGGGGGTGCGGTACAGATTCAAACAGCTCCGCACAGCCAGCCCAGCACTGTTCTGTTGCTGGGCTGGGCTCAGACAGGCTGGGCCTGCAGGATGAACCAGATGCACCAGAGCAGACCTTCCCAGGGAGTGTTTTTTTGGTGGTGGTGGTGGTTTTTGTTTGGGGTTTGTTTGTGGTTTTTCTTCTGATCATGGACTGTGACCTAGACTCCAGTGCGAGTTCTGAAATGTTTACTGGCTTGTCACCCTTTCTGCACAAATGACTAAACTCATGCTCCACCCGTGTGGGTGCAGCATCATGACTCTAAACTGCTGTCCCCCCAAACTGGCTATTACCCTATTACTCTTCTGTGCTGGCCTGATGCCCACCTGCATGGCAGCCCTTTGTCACAGCGCAAAGGTGGGGCTTGGTGGCAGCCCAGATTCCCTCTGTAGCTTTCTTTTGCAGAGCTGCTGCATTGTTGAGGCCGGGGAGAATACGTGGTTCTCCCAGAAGAGCATGAACTTTGTGAAGGCAGAAAAGGGAGCAAAGCAAAAGGCAACCCAGCGCCCACAATGCTTCTTTATACTGAAGTCTCTACTGTGAGAGGATGTTGACCAGAGTTAGGCAGACAGGGACAGACAGAGCAGCTTTCTAGTGTTTTTACCATCTCATGTTAGATGTCCATGTGTCTAATGAAAACAGCTGAACACTGAGGGAGGAAGCTTGGAGGTCTCTACATCTTTGACATGGGTAATCTGCCAACCATGTAATCCATTCATATAAATTCAAACTTTCCAATATATATACCTGTTGCAGTTTCAAGAGCTTTGTGTTTTGTCTTCACTTTGACTTTCTTCCTCCTGGAATGACACCATTTCTTCAGAAATACAGCCGCCTTCCAGATTTGCTACTGAAACAGGTGTGCCTTTCATCTTCAACCCAAATCACAAATATGCTGGTTCTGTACATTCACTGCTTCTATCTTCAGAAGTTTTTTCGGATGTTTGCTAGACTTAGATTCAGATTGAGAGAATCTTTGACTGTATTTCTCTAAATGTATTTTACTTAGGTGTAAGTGATGCAGAACTTTTTTTTTTCTGCCTCCTGCTTTCCTTCCTCCCTTCCCCCTCAAAATGTCATTTCCTGAAAGACATGTAAGGTCTAACTAAATTTCAAAGTAAAAAACAGACTTAATTTTTAAGATTAACTTTCTTCAGTTGTTGAGCATTTTTTGATTTGCAGTTTGAAGTGTTTCTAAGTTGCTTTCTGCTAGTAAACTCCTGAATTTGACAGATGCATTAATATAAAGGTTCTTTAACTTTTTAGAAAAGCTGTATTTTAGAAAAAGTGTAGTACAGAGAAAGCAAAGTAGGTTAGCAAGTTATACAGATATATGCTTCTCTACTCTGTTATCATGTATATAAATGGAGCATAATGGAGCAAAGAGGGCATTAAAATATCCAGGCTTTCTAGACTTGGAGCAAAGAGCTGGAGGATGGGTAGAGTTGTCAGGTGTTCTTTTCCCTTTGACTTACCTAGGGAAGTCTGTAACAAGCCCTGCTGCTCTGTTCTTACACAACCTGTGGGTTCTGTGTTTCAAAAATGGATTACATGTTTTTGTTTAATAGTCATCAGAGCTTTCTTTGTAGCCTAAGTGACATTAGCAACAGAGATCTCCTGCTTTTAGGCTACACAGAAAGCTTATATTTGGTAGGATATATGTGTTTGCATATTTGAATACAGAAAAGTAGTCCATCTTGATGATTGCCTTCCCCTGAACCTTTTCCAGATAAATTGATGACCTAGAAATGAAGGGAGGTGGTGTTAAGGAAATAGTGTACTTAAAGTGAAACTTCGTTTTGTGATTACATTTGATAAGAGAAAAGAGTGTTGGTAAGGTATAGCTTGCTTGTGTATATTCACAGGAAACAGGGGGGAAAGGCCTTTTTGGATCTGATAATCTGAAGTATGAAATGCTGATTTGTCATACAGTTTTCACAATGTCCTGTTAACCTGCAAAATTAAAGCAATATACTTTTATTTCTTTATTGTCAAACTACTACTTTGCTATAAAAACTAATGAATAAATTACAGTGTAGAAGTAAATGTGTTGTTAATACATTGATCTCAAACCTAACTGTACAGCATAAGGAGGGGGATCCTCCACTTTTTCTTGGGTTGCATCTGTAGCTCAATTTATAGTATGGCTTATGAGTTAATACTTTTTTAACCTAGAATTTAGAGCTAACTACATAAGCAAGTTTTTCGTAATTGTCCTCTGCTCTTGGAAGTTTGTTATAGTGCATATAGGCAAGCTGAGTTGAGTTGATTTAATTAATTTACCCAGTAATAGTACTAAAAAGGGAGTGACAGACCTAGGTAGCCAACTCTGAGGCCCATACCACGTACATGACTATTGTTAGTACTTGAGCTAGTTAGCACAATGTTTACTTCTGTAGTGATTCCATGTCTTACTTAGTGTGGACAGGCCAAGTAAAGCCTATTTGGCTTTTACTTTCAAATGTTATGTTTTTTACTGCTTTCGTGTGCTATTATATAACAGCATGCCTCCTGAATGCAAATTTGGAGCGTATATAAGATCAATGGGCACATGATGCAGTCAAGATATTTCAGGTAATGACTGTTGTGTACTTACAAGGTGCAATTATGACTACTTCAGATATGTAATTTCATGTTGAATGTTGTTACTTTGTTATCTGTGACATGAAGAATATTTCCACATGTTTATGTAGCTAGCTTCTGTCACATTAAGTCAAAAGAGTTCTAAGGTCCTATCTCTCTGTATCCGATGGTTACTCTAGTCTGAAAAGACTAGTGAACTTGTCTGCCTTCTTCAGTGGTGGATTTGTATTATATGCCATGATCTGTCAAAATAACAAAGTATAACCTATGCTTCTAATAGCAAGAATATTTAAACTGTGGGTGGTGGCAATGTGTAAAATAGGAAAGAAAACAAAAATCTTAATGTTTTAATGATGCCATCCCAGTATTTCAAACTGTGTTCTCAAAAGGCTGTCACTGAGCTGTAGTAGTCAGCAGGAGTCAAATATGTATCAGAGTCTTGATAATCATAATTATCTGTGGTTTTATTGTACAAGAATAAGAACAATGAGTTTATATGACCTGAAGTCATTTAGAGACAGGTCTTTAAATAGCTAAGTGTAAGTAACCAGCTGTAAATACTGTTTCTGAACAGCATGGTACAGTTAGTTTTGAAGTGTCAACAAAGCTGCTTCATGCTTGAGGTATACTGCAAAAAATTGAACTTTTTATAAAACTGGATAAAATTACTCCCCAGTCAGCAGAACTACGTATGCTTGTAGAATCTTAGTCTTCTTGGAGACAATGTGGAAGTAGAATTGATATTTTAGGAGACTCCTTTCTGGCTCTACCAGCCAAACAAAGTGCTTGTTAAGAGCACGAGTCAGTAGAAAATATACTTGCTTTAATGTTAAGAAAATACACTTTGTGTCCTTGAGTTGCAGCCATCACTCTCTGTACAGTACAGTTTATTATGGGTATGTGATGGGTTAAACCCTTAGTGAGTTTGTTTATGATTAAAAGAAAACACTGATGGACAGGAGGGCAGATCTGCCATGCAGAGGGGTGGTGAGGAGCTGGAGCAGTTGTCAAGCAGGAGCCTCCTGGAGCTGACAGACACAAGTGCAAAGTCCTGCACCAGGGACAGGAATAACCCAACATGTTGGGGACAGGCTCAGGACTGACTGGGAAGCAGCTTTGTGGAAGTGGGTAATGGTGAACAACAAGCTGAATGGAAAGTCTGTCATGTGGTGTTGTAGAGATGAAGATTAACCAGGGGGCTGCTTGAGCCCTTGCGACCCCCAGAATCAACCAGGTGGTGAGTAATTCTTCCTTTAGCTCGGCACTCACAAAGGTGTGCTGGGAATGCTGTGTCCTCTTTGGGACCCCAGGACAAAAGGAATGTGGACAAACAGAAAAGAGTCTAGCTGAAGAGAGTGGCAAAACTGCCTCGTTTAGCCTGAACACGAGGGTGCCGAAGATGGATCTAGCAGGTGCTTTCTACCACCTAAAAAGGAAGCCTTATAGAGCAGATGGAGTCAGACTCTGCTCACACATACCTCCATTGACAGGGGAATTGGGCAATTACAAAAAACAACAACAACAAAATCCCCTCAAAAAATGGTTAAAAGTTGTGGCAGAAGGAAATTATTAGGGCAGGGGAAGTGAAAGTGTTTGAGTGGAAACCTGTGGAGAAGGTCAAAACTTGAAGGCAATGCCTTGAGCAAACTTGTTTAACTTTATGTAGACAGCTCTTTGTTTTCCAGGGCCGGAGCTTTTATTCTGAAGTTTGCTCTTCAAAGGCACATCCCATCTTATGTATCAGAACCATAGGAAGACTTCACTTGGAGAGTCTTTGGCCTCTTAGTTAATGCTATGGTTGATTCTACCCAAGTACTTCTAGCTGTGCATAGTTTCTGTGGTTCATACAGTTATTAGACAGTGGTGAACCACTGAGAGTAGACAAAAGGGTTTATTTTTTAAAATTAAGGATTGGACACATTTTTATGCAAGCTGCAAATTGGTATTGCTTCCATAGAGCTAGAGATACAATTCCATTCCAATAATTTTGTCTTTAAATTTATATAATTAGATGGCTTTAAGAAGAAACCATGAGTAGTCAAGACAAAAAAAATCTTGTGTATATGCTGCCCTGAGGGCTATACCTGTTTGTTCACTTTTTTGACTTTCTAAAAAGATATTAGAAGATAAAAACCATTAATTACTATTTCCTTTTTTAATTTAAACAATCTTGAGTTTCAAAGAATGACTGTAAGACACTAGCACAAAATAAACTAATTTTTCGGGTTGTCTGAACAGCATTGTCCCCAGGTCTCAGCCTGAGAAAGAAGCCCAGCCTTGAAAATTTCAGCCTGGACTAATCCTTAGTTGAAACTGCGTAGTATAAAAAGGTTCAGCAGTTACTGTCTATTAACAACAAGCTGCTAACAGCTAACTACAAGCTACATCTTTTTAATGTAACAGTTATAAATGTTTTAATTTCAGTGGTTGCTAAAGGATCTCCAGTCTTGCTTAATGGAGGAAACAACAATTCTTCAAGTGTTTCCCTGTAACAGTCTTTCTTTAAGCTGTTTTAAAGGACTCTTTAAAAACATGAACAAGTTCAGTGATAGGTTTCTGAACATTAAATGCATAATATGGCATGCTCTTTTTGTTAATTTATGTTTGAGGTTTAATTTGGTGCTTGCTTAATTTGTGTGCTGAGATTATTGTTACGAATGACATTGAGTCCGTGTAATTTTGCCAAGTCTTGCTATTTCTATATATTTAAATACGTGTTTTCAAAGCTGTTTTTAGATTCTGTTCATCTCTGTAGTACTGAAGGCTAATAATATCTGTCTGATGTTAGGACCTGCAGTGACTGCATTTCTAATAAATGAATATAAATATAAGTGCCTTAGCTGATAGTTATGGTGGGTTTTTTTAACTGGATTTCTCCTCCATTGTTTGGTTAGGAACTTCCTGATCTTTGACATAAAATGCAGGGAGAAAAGGTTTTATATTTCACTTTATGTAAAGTTATATAGCAACTATCCCTGCTTATTTAAGAAGTAAGTTTAATAGAGTAATCTGAAACTTTTATACTGTCACTAATCTGGCTTCTGTTTTAATCTTGTTGCCATTAATTTTAATATTGTAATTCAGATATGAACATCTGCCTTTTGCAAGCAATAGGTTTTGCTAATACAGAAACTCTTTTAACACATTGGTCAAGCACTTTCTTAAAAACAGATGGATTGTGGAAAACAAAAGTAATCAGATTTGACTGTTACGGGAGTTTAAATATCACGTAGACTGCATAAGCTTTTCACGAGGGAGGGAAATGAGCCTGTAAAGTGCTTTTGCTGATGGGTACAGAACTCTACTTACTGGCTTGATGAAAATGCAGTTTTGTTTTGATTGTCAAATTTCCGGCCAGCACCTTCTGTCTTTAAGTCCTGTCTAGCCACAGCACTAATTAGTTCTTATAGCTTGTTGTCGAATTAATAGCTTACTTAAGTCTGTTTTGCATAAATAGGAGACACTGACACACAAAAATGAGCAAATGATGAGTTCATTTGCTTATCTTTTCAGGAGGATTGGAGGGGAGTGTTGGACGATGTTCTTTTTGTTTTTGTTTTTTTCTGTTTTAAGCTTTGAGTCTTAAGGGTTCTGCAAAATTAGGTGGGATTATTTATTTATTTATTTATTTATTTAGGCGCTTTAGAATTCTGGCATGTAGCCAATGCTCCTGGTATATATACCAGTGCAAACTAGATAGCCTTTTCCTGCTACCTGCTTTTAAAAAATTGTGTTAATTTTCTTACATCCAACTCAGTTTCCTGTAGTAAAAATGTTGTATCCATGCAAAGATGCTTGGAGGACAGCAGTGTAAGATTATGAGGATGAATTAGCTTCAGGCAGTCTGTAGATGTCTTCAGACAGTGCTGTACATGTGGTGGAGATGTGTCTTAAGATGTCTGACTCCATTATGTCTGGCTAATTTACTAGAAAGTTAATTCCCAGAGGTATCAGGTGGATTGACAGAACATACTTGATTACAAAATGCAACAAGTTCATCATTCAACTGTTGCAGATTTATTGCTGTTAAATTTAGAAACTACAGAAACTATTAGAAATTTAAATGTCTTGATAGAACAATAGGTTGTCTTGAATGTTGGCTGTGTTTAGAGAATAATCTGAGAAGTATAAATCTGTAAATTTACCTGCCTTAAATAAGATTACTTATATGATTTCTGACAGGTGAGGAAGCTGGAATGTAGAACTGTATGTCACTACTGTTTAACTCTTTTTGTCCTTCAAAGGTTCACTTGTGTGCCACGTATGCCACAAGGGACAATACAATTAAGCTCCTGCCATAAGTCTGTTACTTGTTCAGAATTTCTTATTCTTCCATATATGTTGCTCATCCCTGTATAACTTTGAAGACAATAAGCTGTTTACCTAACTTTCCTAGTTACTGTAATATGAGCATTAAACAAGTAAATGAAATTAATGTTAGTTTTATTTTTGAGACAGGATGTCTCCAAATATGTAGATTCCTTATTTAAGAGTCTGCTGAAGCTCACTAGCTTAAGTAGATCTCGATTGTTTTGTTTTGTGTATCATCACCATAGTTAGTAGTTTTATCAACTGAGTTTATAGTCAGAAGTGGTAATTGAAGCATAAATTGATTAATGGCCATTATAGGTTGTATGTTCACACCATCTGTAGTGAAAACTGCAAGCTGTTCTCAACGCTGTCTTCAGGGATGAAGGAAGCACGCTAAGTCTTCACCTTCCCCTGACAGAGCTGGTGAGAAGGATGCAGCCGTTCTTCATGTCAGACATTGCAGGAGTAAACCTCTGACTCTGTAGGCTGGGCTTCCCAAATCCAGCCTTGCTGGAGTAGAGTTGACTCCAGGGTTGTCATTGTTACTGCCACCTGCTGAGCTTCCCAGCTGGTGAGCTGTGGCGTGGGTAGCACCCTACTATGGGGTAGTCCAGGCAGCTCCTTGTCTCGGACAGGTGCCTGCGTGGTGGTGCTGGCTGCAGCACAGGTAAGTGCTTGTCAAGAGGCCCTTGCTGCTAATGGGGAAACAAGGGTGTGGAAGTGCTTTCTGAGATAAGTATCAGGAAATGCTCCTGCGGAATACCTGGCAGGAGTTTATGGCTTCTTGGAAATTCCTGCCTTGTGTGACAGTCAGTCAGGACAAGCAGTGTGCTGCAAACCCTGCAATATATATTAACTATGTCTTTTAGTGCACTGACAGACATCTGTGCTGGATGCTGGAGTGAAGCAAATCTCAGACTGTTCTGCAATTGCTTTAATTGTTATCAGCAGCTTTGGAATAGGGAAGAACCTTTTTTCAGCTAATAGATTTCTGAATTTTATCTTCAGGGGGGCTGAATTCTGTCACAGTTACACCACCAGGCCTCCTGAGACTTGGCTGAATATTGTGCCGAGGAGGGAAAATTGGAGACTCTCTGTTCTTTCTGCAGAGATGTCCACTGATTTTGATGTCTTGCGGAGTTTGGGCCTACAAGGAAATTTACCCCTTGCTCGTCTTCTTGAGCTGCCTTCTCCAGTAAGGCTATAGCAGCAGCTTTATTCATCTTAGGTCTTCGTGTTCCTGTCACTTTTGGTATTATTGTTTGCTTGATTTAAATAACTGATTTGAGTTTATAAAAGCCCTTACTGCTCTAGATCTATGCTGTCCTTGATACATTTTGAGCGCAATAAACTATTCAGTTCTTGTAATGTCTAAATACGATCAAATGGTGTGCTGCCTCAGGCTACTTTACTAAACCTAGTTACTTGGATAATATTAATAAAAATATGTTTCAAACATAAACTTTTATTTTCAGGTTGTGTCATGGAACTGGAAGTGTGTTTTCTGACTATGGTCATACATTGTTGCAGGTTATTTTAAGATTTATATATCCAAATATAAACCCCTCAAGAAGTTTTTTCCACTGCTTTAGTTTCTTGGTACCTTACACCTATTGTTCATCTGTAGTTAAGAACAATTAGATGTTTATAACAAACTATGAGACAGTGTGGGCCTGTAGCAGCAGCGTGGAGAAGCAGACACTGTTGGCTGAGGTAATGAAATCCATAACTTGTGGCACAGTATTTCCCTATCAGTGGGAGATATGTTGTGAATTCAAGTTGCTTTCTCTTTCAGTTTGATAAGTTGCCACATCATTGTTTTCATAGGAGAATGCACAAGACTTACCTTTGCCTTCAGGCTGAATAGGGAGGAGAAATGTTGTGAAAATAAGTTCATACAGGTCAAACTTCTGTAAGAAAAGTTTACTTGTTGTTCCAAATCATGTCTCGTTTATCTCTTTTAGCTGAAAAAGAATATATGTTATCAATTTTAACAAAAATCTCATTTTACCTTCACAGATAAATTTGAGCAGTTTTGGGCAATAAATCGAAAACTCATGGAGTACCCTCCAGAAGACAGTGGATTCCGATACATCCCATTTAGAATTTATCAGGTAGGAGACAATGAAATAAAAACAATTTTACCAAACACGTATCATAATCTGTTTTCTGCATTATATGTTTCCTTTTCCAACATTATGGTAAAGCCTTGTACGTTCATCTTTGCTGGACCATTGAGATGTGTCAGTCAACAAAGACAAAACAGACTGTATTTATTCTTATAAGTAATTACCATTCATTATGTTGTGTGGAATACTTGAGAATGTGCTAAGGTTGGTATAGACTGGTTTTTTTTTTTTAAAAAAAAAAAAGCTAGTTCTGTCATTAAAAAAAACCCCTGCCAACTATGAAGACTGTTTTGGATGCATAATACCCTCTGAAAGGTCTAAGTCAAACATTTCAGGAACAACACTTCTCCCTCAACCACTGTGTCAGCTTCTTTTCTTGTTGGCGTTATAAGGTGAAAGTAATGGCATAGGTCTTGCATCTAGTTCTTCCTTTGTCTTCTAATTATATACTCTACAATCCAAAACTACCTTTGAATATTTTCTTTTTTAATACACCAGTGCTCTATTTTTAGTTTATCTGAAGACATATTCCTTGGAATACTTGCGTTTTTTTGACATCCCCCTAGTTATAGCATTATGGTCACAATGAAATTTGGAATTAAATATAGTTAAAAGCTTATTCAGAATTCGTTCTCTGTAAATAAAACAGTTCTGCGCAGTTTCATCTCTGAAACATATTCATCTATTTACATGTAAGTTTTACACCTGTAACTATAAAAAAATATTGAATAATCTGATGCTACTTTAGAATGGGTTTTAATGACAATACAAACCTATACAATCTCGCAATGGGATTGAAGTAACATTTAAGCTTAGATATAAGAGACATTTATTGTCATAGTGAAACCTTGGATTCAGAATGGAAGTCAGTTATTTTGTCAGAGATCATAGCAGATGGGAAGGTTTGTATAAGTATCAAAAAATACTTATCAGGAAAAGTAGTTTACTCAAAGCATTTTGTTTGATTGGTAACTAAGTTGCTTGTTTGCTGATAGGTGTCTTTTTTTAAATCTTTTTGTAGAAATCATGTAAATGGGTTTGCAAAATGGAGGTTTTGTTGTCTGAATAAGGTACGGACCTTTAGGTCATGAGGAAAACTTTGTATGATATCACATGATTTCATATTAGCAAAGGCCATTGTTGTTTTGTTTGTTATGTAAATTCAATAATACCTATCCCTTTACCCGGCAGTATTTATTTTGATTCTCATTATATTTTCCATTGGAAACCTTTACTTGCTGTAGTTCAAACCCAAAATACCTAAGAATAGAAGACCAAACACAAATAAAGATGGTACTGAGGCAGCCTTTAAGAGGGTTGGTGTATATTATTTTCAGCTCTTAATATTTCTAATTTTCAGTAATGTTCCTCTTTTCTAAAAAGTGGATGCAGGTGTTTCTGGCTTTTTTGTTTTGTTTATTGGTTTGTGTACTGATTACTGCTAATCATAAAAGTCTATGTATTTAAAAGAATTTTCAGAAAGCGTTAGGAAGGGTAAGGTGATAATTTGATTCTGAGCAAAGAGTTATTTCCTATAGTTTTATTTTATTTTTGCAGTGTTTAGTGACAGACTTGCATATACTGAAGTAACTGATTGAAAAGTATTAAGAGGCATTTAACACCACCCCAATTAGATTTAATTTCCATTAGTGCTGGTAGAAGTCAGCTTTGCATCGTAATTGGTTGCTTGAATATCCCTGCATAAGTACTTGAAAGCAAATTTAACCTGGGTTCATATTACAGTGGACTTTTATTCCCCATGTGTTTTCACACAGTGTTTCTGTAGATACTTAAGGATATACAGGTGGGTAACAGGAAATTATGAGGCATTGCCTTTGGTGGGGGAGAGTTCCTCCTCTCAGTCTTCATATCTTCCATTACCCCAAAATTATTAGAAGGAAATTCTGTGAACTGCCTAGATTGTGTTTTGGCATTATGAAGTGGATGAAATTATTTTCCTTCAAAGAAATGTGTTAGATTATTATATCAACTAAGGAAAATTAGTCTTAGCAACAATTAAATGTAACTGGGAAAAATTGCTACAGAAAAGCTGCACACAATAAAGTGATCTGGCGTGCTTTTCACTGAAGGCCGGATATTTTCAAAACTCAAAGGCTCTTTCAATGGTAAAGCTTGTCTATTAAAATACATTTCTAAAGAATAATATGAATCATACTTTGTGTGGTATCCAAATCTGATGGTGTGTGGGGGAGAAAGAGGTGGCAAAAATACGAATGTCATACTTGGGTAAGTCAGAACTAAACTAACCACAGGTAATTTTACAAGCCCTTGTCCAGCACCTCTTCTTTTAAGTGTAGCAGCTAAGATTGGACCAGAATCTTGGCATCTATTGTAGAAAATGAAGAAAAAGACTCAGTATCACTAAGGATCCACTCATTTGCAATTTTAAATGTTAGCTAAGAGATCCCGGAGATTCTGTTACCAGTGGTCATAGCCTAAACTGTGCCATATGGAACATGAACCAGATGAACTTCCACGTAGGTGGAAACTTTTTCCTACCAGAGATAGTTTAAAAATAGTGATTATACTTTTTGTGACACTTACTTGTGTCAAAAAAAGGTGCCCCACTTCATCACTTCAGAGATTTAAGCTGCTGTGTCTTCAGTTGACAGATGCATGAAAACTTTTTTGCCTTTTTGTCCTATAGTACTGTTAAATAGAGTGCTCTTTTCACTTGTTCTGTAACAGCAAGAGAGAAACAAATAGTAATGTTTTGAGTATATTATGCATTTAAGAGTGTTGCTTTTCTTGTACAGTATAGAGCTAGTTTGGTTTGATGACCTTTTCCCCCATGTTTATAAGATCAGCTGGTTTTGCACATTCTGATTAAACAAACTACGTGGCTGATAGATGGCAGGAAGTTTTCATCAGTCTTTGGCTCCAGATGCTGCGATGGGGCACGTTAGTCAGGCACCAGGGAGGAGTCTCTACGTGCTGATAGAGACCACCCTGTTGAAGTGCTGTCTGCTGTCTTAGCTGCAGATGGGAGCACCTGAGTCTCAGTTGTTCTGCACTTTAGTTTGCACTTACCCCTGAGTTTTGGTGTCTTGCCCTTTCCCCATGTCGTGCTCACCCACTTGCTCTTGCTTGCACTCGCCCTGTCAGTCTTCCTCCTTTCCTCTGCAGTCTGCCCTATAAACATATAGGGTTTAAACCTGTAAATTGCATTTTGTTCTTGAGAATAAAATTTTAAAAGTATGTGAAAGAAAATCATAGAATAGTTTGGGCTGGAAGGGACCTTTCAAGGTCATCTAGTCCAACCTCCAGGGACAGGGACATCTTCCACTAGATCAGGTTGCTCAGAGCCTTGTCCAGCCTGGCCTGGGATGTCTCCAGGGATGGGGCATCGACCACCTCTCTGGGCAACCTGGGCCAGTGTTTTACCACCCTCATTGTAAAAAACTTCTTCCTCATGTCTAGCCTGAATCTCCACTCCTTTTTTTTAAAACCATTACCCCTTGTCCTATTGTGACAGGCCATGCTAAAAAGTCTGTCCCCAAAATACATTAAAACTATTCATGACAAGTTCTGAGCTTTTCTAGAGTCTCACATGGCTCAAGGCAGGCTGGCTGTTGTGTGCTTGCCAGCCCAGGAAGGGCAGTTTGTTTGCTTATTCTTTTATTTGGGTACTGGGACGTGCCATGATACTGGAATGAGTGCTTCCTTTAGCCTCCATTTTCGAAAGATTTCAATTAGGTTATTAATTTTACTACCTAATTACAAAGTAGTCCTTAGCTTTGAACAGGTTTTTCCTATCGTAAGTCCCTGAAGATGTTGTGATTAAATCATACAGTTACAAATTATGTTTTTCTGCCTTCGTAACATGAGTGAAATGCTCCATACTTAATAATCCATCAGTTAAATCCAGCACTTTGCTCTTTCTCTTGAAGTTGCAGTACTGAGATGTTGAAATAGATTTAAATGTATACCATGACCTGTTCTCTAAAAATAGCAAGGTGGGAGGGGGAAATGAAATATTCTAAGACATTATTAATATCTGGCTTAATAAGTGAATCAGAAGCATGGCCCTTTTCCAAGCAATGGAAGACTGTTTTATTTGTATTTCTACCTTAATTGGCAGAGCTCAGATAATCAGTTGCAAAACCCACTACAAGCATGCAAATCAGCATCACAATTTGTCCTGTGTTATGACAGCTACTTAACTGATCAAAACAGATTGTTTGGAAAGATATTAGGCCTACCTATAAAGTTTTCAAGTAATAATGAATCCATCTTTTTATGCCAGTAGATTAAACTATTGTTTTGTGTGAAAAGTTGCTATTGCATTTCAAAGCTGAATTTGTCTGACTTCAAGTCCAGTTTCTAGATTTTGTTTTGCTTTATGTCACTTTAAAGTCATCTGACTTTCTAACCTCCAAGTTCACTTACTTTGTGTTTTCAGCAGCTTCAGTTTCCTTTGGTGAGCTGAATCAATTGATCTCTTTAAGTTTCTTGTCATGAGGCTTGCTCACCACTCCTGAAGTTGTTTTATTTAGTCATCTTTTCAAACACCAGCTGATATTTTTATAATCCTCAAGATTAGTATTAAAGTTAGGGAGATGCAGAGGCCAAAAGTAAAAGTCTATTTCTGTAGGATTTTTAGATCAAAAATTCTTCAAGCACTGGTGCGATAGAAGTGACATTAGCTGCTACTTGAAACTGCAAATCTGAATTTTTTTGTGGAAGAAGAAATGCAATGTGTTGTCAAGCAAAAGAATGAGAAAATATAAGTGCTGTTGGCCTGAAGAGGGCAACACAACACAGCAAGTTTCAGGATCTTGTTGGCTAGTGCAACATGCTCTTGGGTAGACCTGTGCCTAATACCTTATTTAACTTTTTTCTTGTGTATTAAAAATTACATTTTCATAAAGGACAAGTGGAAAAGAGATCAATTTATTTCTTAAAAACTTCCTTTTACAAAAAGGAATTTTGGGTGGATAGGAAAATAATGTGAAATAATGGTTGACTTGTGTAACAGAGCTGTGCTCAGCTGAATTTCTGTGGTGAAAAGAAAAAACACAGACTCTATTTCATCTTGAGTACATAAAATGACTTATTCTAATAAGTCTTCAGTAGTGAAGAAACATTAGCAAACTTTTACCAGTTTTAAATTATTTCAAAATCAAAGCTCTATGAATAAGAAAGTTTAAAAGCTTTGCTCGGTGAATATTTTTCCTTGTGCCTCATTACTGAAAACAAACAAACAAAAGCCACACAAACAAGCAAACAACCACAACCCCCCCCAATTTTTATCAAGTATTTTATATGGACAGCATGATCCTTAAGTTGCTATGAGTTCTTGTTTTCTAAACTTGATTTCTTAGTTCTGTGCTGAAATAGCAATTTGACAAGTTGTCACCTTGAGTTGAAGCTCATTGTCACCACAGTTTAGGTTCCATAATTGCATAAGCTTTTCTAGTCTATCTAAGTGCAAATTGAAACGGGCTATCACAAACCAACACTGTTAAAGATGGCTTTTTTTGTATATTTTTTTAATTAAGATATGTCTATACAGTTCTTTTAAAAGACTTAAGGAATCCACATGCAAGATCAGTGTTGTGCCTTTAAGCATCTCAGTATAGGATGGGGGCTGTCAATCAGAGTTTAAAAGAAAATTCTGAGATTATAAAATGTATTTGTTGTCAGAGATGTAATTAAGTTCACGTAAATATACCCAAGTTACCTGTAAAACTGTCAATCTGCTGAGTTCAAAGCTATTGTAAAAGTTGCGTAGTGCTCATGGAAGGAGGCACAGAAGAGATGGGACTATAAAACCTTGATCTGGGTCTCTTTGTTGAGCTGTGGTTGAACTGTTACCAAGCTTAGTAGTTTTACGCTGGCTCAGGCTTGGCAATAGGAGCTACAGTAATTCTTCCGAGTTTAACATAGATGTAGCTTGTATACAAAAAATAAAGGAGTTTTGCTTGTATGAAAAAATAGTTTAAGGTTCTGAATTACATTATAACTAGTTTAAAGCAATTTAGGCATAGACTGGATTCTGCATATTGGGAAAACTGGGAATATTTTGTTTTAAAACCTTTTCTGTCTTCTCAGATACTCTTAATCTTAGAAGGATTCTAGGTGTAGCAAAGAACAGTAGCATCTCAGTAGTTAATAAATTACCTTTGTGTAAACAGTTATATAGTGTGTGGGGGGGGGGGGGTATTAGCAAAAGATAAGTCAGAATACATTGAATTATTATGATAAAATTAACACTTTTGGTGGAAAAAAGAAATTGTCTGTTCCTAATTTGAAAATGCCTTAATCTTACCAAATGTTTTATGTACTGCCTAATCACTAAATGATATTTTTAGCAAATTATTATTGTATAAAACTCTAATTTGTATTTTTTCTGAATTGTCTTATGATAATGAACTTGGATATAAATAAGTTTATGTAAATGTTCATGCTACAAATTTGAATTTAAACCATGAGGTTTGAATTCTTGTGGCTCTATTTCCCTAAGCTGTTTTATTAAGCTAATAATCCTGTATATGTATATATTGTCCTAAATTTGTTATGAAAGTTAATGTATGCATGCAATTAAAACAAAATAATTGCACTTTTCACCTCAAACCTGAGTGTTAATTCTTGAGGATATGAACATGTTGAGACTGCTGGGATGAAGACGATGAATGGAGCAGTAATACAGTTGAATTACATCTCTGTAGGGTTACTGTTAGATCTCGTAATTTAAATGCAGCACTCTTTAGGATATCACTGCCCTTTTTTATCATTAGAGCTCTGATCACTTTACTTCTGTGTTTTACTTAGTTTAGTCAACCCAAACTGATTTGCCACTTTCACTACATACTGTGTTATGTAGTCAGACTCTTATTTTGTAGCAAGAGGGATTTTTGCTACCTGAAACTTGCAATCCAGAGCTGTATTCCTCTGAGATTGGCTCTTGTACTCTGATGGAATAGCACAAAACCCCCCTGGCTGGTGAACTGCTTTGCACTGAGAAAAAGGGGAAAAGCAGATATGGAATTTTTCTTCAGAGGGATAAGAATGTCATCTTTGAGGGCTATTTCTGTGGTTGTGCAGCATACACAGTGCCTATTGCTTAGAAATTAAACTAGAGCAAAGCATAGCCTGTGAAGGTGATGACACAAAAAGTAACTCTGTGTAGATGAGAGTCACAGTAGTATCTGTTTTGGTTTGTCCATATCAGTATGCCATTTTATTTTTCCTTTACAGTTTTTGAGGCAAATAAAGCAGGTAAACTTTTGCCCAAATTTGAAGACTAAAAAATACAGAAAGTGTTCAATTTTTTTGAAAGTAAGACGACTTTATTTGCACTTTCCAGAAGACTGAAAGCAAATTGTACACAGGTAAGTATGGAATAGAACAAACTTATGAGAAAGTGGGATATGACACCATATTCTAGGCATATATTATTAATTGATAAACAAATTTCTGAAATTTTGTTACCCTAGACTATAGGAGTTTCTTCTACTTAATCATGATTGTAGAAAACTAAGGAGCATTATTGATTTTAGTGCTTTTAAGTAGACTGAAAACATTGTATGAGGTGGTGTGCTATTCATTGCTCTTAAGCAAACAATGTGATGTTTGCTTTTGTGGATGCAAAGCCATATCTTAAGTTTCTTGCTTCATAGGTAGTCAGTACTCAATTGCTTACTTTTATGTGAAGCTTAGGTCTGCATAGGTGCCTAGGACACTGCAGCTGTGAAAAGAACTATAAATCTGTTTTCACTGACTCTTCAGATACCTTGAGATTTTACCAATTACAAATACAAAACCTTTTCTGGGAAGGAAATTTAATACTTGAAGACCATGCTTATGTTGTGGCCTCAAGTTGTGCCAGGAAAGGTTCAGATAGGATATTAGGAAAAATTTCTTCACGGAAAGGGTTGTGAAGCAGTGGAAGAGGTTGCCCAGGGAATTGGGTACCACCATCTATCCTCCACCATCCCTGAAGGTGTTTAAAAGATGTACAGATGAGGTTCTTGGGGACATGGTTTAGTGCCAGAGTTAGGTTATGGTTAGACTTCATGATCTTAAGGGTCTCTTCCAACCAAAATGATTCTAGGATTCTATTTCTGGCCTTATGACTGTTGCCTGCTGTCAGTTCTGTGTGTTGTCACTCTCAAGTGTTGACTTCCTTCTGCTTGTAGGATCTATACAATTCACTTGAGGTTAAATAATACAAATTCAGTTGTTCAGAGAATATAGCGATACTTTCCCTGCAAAAGCAAATTCAATGGATCATTTGAAAGAGCAGGCTACAAGCAGAATGTGGTTCAGCCATGCTTGTTAGGCATTTTGAAATGAAAGTGGTGGTGAGTGGTACTTCTGCAACTTTTGGGGTGGAGCTTCTGGCAATATACACACTTGCTAAAAATGTTCCACAAGGTATAATAGGACATTTGCTTTGGATGATTGTTCTAGGTTGTCCTAAAAACCTTTGATTTCTTGGTACATTCCACCTTCCGATTTCAGTGCCTAGAACTCTTATTTGTTTTCCTTAGACCCTTCCTGCTGGATCATTACCACCTTTCAAACATTTGTTCCCTTTTTTCTTGCAACACAGACACTGGGTAGCTATCACAGTATTACAGATTTACTATTTGCCTGTCAGAAATGTTGTATCACAGATGACACCCAGTAGAATGCCTATTTAGAGAAGCAGTTTGAGTTTTTTAGATTGTTATGAAGCAAAATTGCTGCCTGTAGGTAAGATATTTTTTATTACAGCATGTAACCCTTTAATTCTAAAGGTTTTTAGCTCTTTCTGACAAAGGTCACTTAGTTGGATGTATCTGGTAGATATCTGCAAATGAAGAGTTTTTTAGGGTTTTTCATTTACTTGGTTACTGGTGGGCTTCTGAGAGATCTTTATTTCTCTCTCCTTCTTTTTCTGTGAGAGATCTTATTCAACAGATTCCCAGAGTGGAGAGAGTATGTTCTTAGTGTCTTTGTGTTACTACTATATATTATTAAAGCTCCAAGCAAGTCTTTAAATCAAAAGGACTAGACTGTACAAGCTCTTACAGATGGTCTTTTTCACTGCTTATAAGAACAATACCATATTTTAGACAATCCTAAATACTTAAGGTTTTCCTAAGTCAATATTCAAGATGCTGTGTTGCCAGAGTCTTGTCCATAACTGCATGCATCCTGAACTGAAGCTTTGCTGTGTATTTTTGCTGTATTGTGGGCTTTGTCTTTTGATATTGACTGGGGAGAATCCTCTAGGAGAATTCTTTGTCTGGCGAAAGAACCCGAAGCACTGGCCACTTCAAGACAGCTTTTTTAAACCAAATATTCTGTTAAGAATTGTGTCCAATTTGGTCAGGATACAAGCAAGTATTGATTAGGGCTGAGTCTCCTTCAACTCTGGCAATATTAGTAGCCATCTTGCAGACTTAGGGAGATTCTTCGCATATTTGTTAATTTTCCTCACGTGATGGAAACCAAAATAACATGGCTTTTGTGGTGCTTGAGCCTTCCTTTAATGAGGGACTTTAGAACCATTCTCCAAGTGATCACGTTCTGTAAGGAATACTGCTTGGAGTCACAGCATAATGAGCATTTTAAGGGTATTCTTTAATATACCTTGAAGAATGGATGTAAATTCTCAACCCATCATCTGTCTAACTGTTTTCTCACAGAAACCTTGAAGAAATATGAAATTCTTGGTTGAGAACTGAGGGAAGGGTAAACTTGGTCATTGCATGGCTGATTAGACAGTCTGCAGAAGAAAGACTTTCTGTGGGCATAAACCACATTTTGAAGAAGAGGAGTTACTTTTAAATGATTCGTACTTTCTAACAGCAGTGGAATTTATCAACCAGTTGCAGACTTGCTCAGAAACAGCAGTATGAAAGTACCCTACTTTTAAAGGGATGTGGTTATGTCATGGCCTTTCTTAATTTAAAGGGTCTGCAACTACTGTTACACACAGTAGACTGAAGTGTACGCAGTGGGACTGAGGTGCTACAACAAGAACTTTTTACAAAACAGTGAAATCCACTTCAGATGAAAGAGTACGATCTCTGAACATCTCATAAAGGTGAAGATTCTCCTGGATAACCTTTGGATTCAAAGAATACAGGGAGTTCAGCAGTGGGACCTATACAAGGAAGACTGACCAGTGTCCTGGGCTGCTTTAGAAGGAGTGTTGCTAGCAGGTGGAGGCAGGTGATCCTTCCCCTCTGCTCAGCACTGGAGTGCTGGGTCCAGTTCTGGGCTACCCAGACATGGAGCATTTGGAGAGAGTCCAACGGAGGGCCACTAGGATTTTTAAGGGACTGGTCCATCTGATCTGAGGTGAAAAAAACTGTGAGAGAGCTGGAACTGTTCAGCCTAGAGAATAAAAGGCTCAGGCAGGAATCTCATCAATGTGTATAAATATTGGAAGTGAGAGTACATAGAAGAAGAAGCCAGGCACTTTCCAGTGGTGCCCAGTAACAGGACCAGAGATAATGGGCACAAAATGAAACACAGAAAGGTCCATCTGAAGGTTCGGAAGTACTTTTATACTATGAGAGTCATCAAGCCCTGCACAGATTGTCTAGAGAGATTGTGGAGTCCTCATCTTGGAGATAGTCACACGCTGCTTGCGCATTAGTATCTGTGTATAGGCAGCCCTGCTCGAGCATGGGATTTTAACCAGGTGTCCTCCAGTTGTTTCTTCTAGCCTTAGCCATTGTGATTCAGAATCAACATGCTAGCATGCCAAAAAGCCATTTGAAAAACCCAAAAGATGTTCTGTCAAGCCACAGAAGCTGAAGTTGTTCCTTAGGAACCATTGTTCTTGTTAATTCTGTGACAGGCTCCTGCTTGATACTGCAAAGTTAAAACCTAGCATTCTAAAAGGATCTGAGAGAAGTCAGTGCCTTTTTTTCTCCTTTATGCCCTTACACAGTGTGATGTGAATATTTTTGACGTGGGCACAAAATCAATGTGGGCAGCAGGATGCATCTTTAGAAATAGTTTCAGAAACTGAAGCAGTGTCTTCTATTCTGAAGTGTTACAATTAAGCCAAACCACTACATTTTTAATCACTTGAATTTGGCAAAGGATGTGTTCGAACTAGGCATATCTTATTCAGATGAGTAGAATGTGTGCTAGGACTTTAACTTTGAGATGTTTTACATTGTTGTAATAATTCATTTTTTGCTATTACATAAAGCTTTTTCTGAAAGTTTGTAAGGAAGCATGTTGCCAGTTTATGGAAAAGGGTAGTATTTAAAAAGGTTCTAAAAGGTTTAAAAGGTTCTTTAATCTTTTTAAAGATGAGGAAATAATGGCCCTCAACAACATGCATGGGAGAATTAACTGAAATAGCTGCCATATTTCTATGTAGGTGTGTAATAATGATAAATTATTGTTAATTGTGGAGGAAGTTAGGATAGAACTGCAGTTGCTTCATACAGTGTGCTCTGCTCAATGACAGGCTCCAAGGAAGACAGGAGTTTGTTGCCCAGGCACGATTAGGAGAATAGTCCTTAACCATTCATGACCAAAAATTGTTCAATATTATTGTCTAGACAATAGAATAAGCCCTACTACATAAAGTTTTAACCTTATTCCAGATGTGTTTACAATTCTAGCTGTGGCTTTAATTTGACAACAGTCTTGACTAAGATACTAGTTAATTCTGGCATTAAGTATTACTTGCATTAATTCTTGACATAACATTGACCACATAACAGACCATAACAAGTTAAAGCTTCCATCAAGGGAACCCATCATATAATTGCTCTTACTTTTAAAACGGTGATCATTAATGTTCAAAAACTAAAGGATTTCCAGCTTGTGAAATACTGTTAAGAGTGCTTTCAAGAATAACGAAATTTTTGCTTTATCAGGTATGTGTACAGGTTGTAATTCTGACCACAAGTTTGTATTTTCCTGATCATGTAAAGTATGCAAGTGTAAGAAAATCAGTTTGAGTTAATTTGATACACACTTCTATAAGAGAAAAATGACCCACTGAGTAAGATTGTGTGTCCTTCATGTTATGCAATGTATGTTAACGGTGTGTTATTTTCATATTTTATCCCTCCATGTTATTTCAAATCTTAGGAGTAAGAAGTTTTAAAGATGTATCCAAATACACATTTGTCATGACCATGTTAAAGCGTATGTACACGCATTCATAGAATTATCTTCAGCTTCAGTCTAGTGACATACTTCTGCATTACTAATTTATGTGACTGGTATTAGTGTGAAATAAATGTATAAGGCTTTGCCTCTTTGTTTCATCATTTTGTTGTTGTTGTTGCGTGACTCTTAAAAATACCAGGAAGTATAAAGTTCTTGTTTATCACCATAAAGACTTTTAACTTTATGAGGAAACCAAAGCTTCCTTCTCACCACAGAGCTACAGAAATTCTAACACAAACTCAAGAAAAAGTGAAAGGATACATTTTTTTTCTATAGGTTAATAATCATCATAATAGGTTATAATATTGTAATTTTTACATAGGTTATAATATTGTAATTTTTACAGCCACTGAAAATATGTAATTTATTAGAGCAATTTAAAATGTATTATGGGAAAAACAAGCCATTTGATATATTCTGTATCTTGATTTTCCAGGTAGTTCTGCAACCCACATCACATTCTATCAGAGAGTCAATTTTTCTGGTAATTCTAGACAGGTGTGTTGAGCATGGTTATGCTCCTTTTTGACTTACAGTTTTTAGTTATATATTGAACATATAAAACCATTACTTAGTTCTTTTATTTAAAAAAGTTCATTAGGTCTGTTTTGTAATGTGACATACCTTATTCTCTGAACAGTGTTGTGATGTTGCAGGTAAACAGTTCAAAATTCTGAATGCTAACAACAGCAGAGAAAATCATAACTGGAGCATCTGTTATGCAGAGTTGGCAGAGACTAAAGAAATAATAGAAAATAGGCTTTTAATTTTCTAGGACCGGAACAACATTCCGAACAACTTGGAGAATAAGTGAAATAGAAAAATCATCAAACATATACAATAAAGTGATGAGGTGTCTGGGTGGTTTGTGCGCAGGTACACTATACTACAACTCCGTAGCGAAAATGAAGTTACCTTGGTGTTGTGTTTTGGCATTTAAAAAATGGATTTCAAGTTATGCTGTAACTTGAATCTGTATTCGTAGAGTATACAAGTGTATTTTTTCTTAGCACATTTTGAAAATATTGTTTCAAGGTTATCCTGACAGAAGCACAAAGTGATCGCTTATAAAATAGTCAATAAAGAGAGTATAACAATGTTTTAAAATATTTTTGAAGCAAAATATAGAGACTCCGTCTGACACACAAATCTTTCAGAACTTACTTATTTAGAGGCATAACCTGGAAGATGTGCGAGGAAATAGTAGCAGTTGTGAATAGGGATTTTTTTTAAAGTTTAAAAACACAAGTTAAAAATAAGATCGGACCATAGGAGAACAGATCAATTTAGTAAGTAATGCAGTGTCTCCCAAGTTGTTTTTTTAATTTGAGATTAAAAATGAAAGTGAAAGGGAGAATTTGAAGTTTAACATAGCAAGTTTATGCCTAGACTAGTGTTTCCTTCACTGCATGCTTGACTAGCTCTTTTTGTAAGCTTTTATTAATTGAATAATGGAATAGAAATCACAAGCATCATTTAAGCAGTATTGATATTTCTAGCTGTGTGATCATCTTTACTCTGTTGTAGAGTTAATTAGGATGTATCACAGAAGATTCTTCTGTCATCCTATCATAAGCTTATGATGCCTTGATAGCTGGAACATAAATTAATAATTCCAAGTATTAAATGGGTTGTATGAGCAAGAAATATGCAGGAAAATGCAGAAAAAGACTGCCATAGATATTGGCCAGCTACTTATACAGAAATCTTTTGCAGTGTTTAATTTAACTTATAAAATTGATTTCATCTGCTTGAGTTACGTTGACCATGGCAAAAGCAAATGGTTGGGGTTTAGTTTTGCTTTTGTTAAGAAAGGGCATGATTGGAGGTAAGAAACTTAAAACAGCAGCACCGAATGGTGGGGGAAGAATCAGAAGTCTATGTGTGTACAATTTTGCTTATAAAGCATTTTATTATGTGCTATGATCACAAACTTATGCAGCCTGCAGGCATCCCAGTAATGCAGCATAATGAACATGAGTTGGATGAAACATGCTCCTAGATTTCTTCACTGTCTAATTACCTGTTTGTTTTCTAGATGATGACAGTCAATATTTGCTCTGTTATTCAAATGTTCTTCTCCTACATCACTAATGTTATTTGTTGCATAGGCTGCCTTACTGGCTTGTTTTGGCCATCTAATGTTAGCTTTTTACATATGCAAAAGCTCTCTGGTATTTTTTTATTCATTGGTGATTTTGTTTTTAAGCCAGTCAAATGTTTCTATTGGCCTTATTCTGCAGGTATCAGGATATATTAAATGAGCTTAAGAGCCAGGTAGCCCATCTTAATATGTGACTGGTTTCTCAGTGGAAGTCAAAATATGCAGCAGTTGAAGGAACTGCAGATAACATTATTAAAATCCTAAAACTTGGGACAAGAGGTAGGGCAAGTTCAGGGCGGTCAGCCTTAGACTAGGTCCTCCAGACTTGCTTTTTATACGCACCCAGAAATACTTCTTTCCCATTCTGACACAAATTCTTGTGCTTGTTGATGATTTTTTAGTCTTAGCTGCCGCTTCCATTTAATCTTTTGGTCTGATAACCTGCCTGTCTAGTTTCCAGTGAGTGGAGTCTTTTTAATTTAAAAAAAAAAAATAAAAAACCCAACATTGTTTGTGCCTTGTTCACAATGAAGTACTTGGTGATTCTAGTCTAATATTAAGCAAAAAGAAGCCAAAGATACACACCCAGAAGTATCAGCCAAAAAAACTGCATTTCAGCACCAGTGTAAGAGCAGGATTTCAGATGGGGCTTTGCAGTTTCTTGCTTTCAGACAGACGCGGTATTGTGATGGTTCCGGGACTACAGCAATTTGTCATCTTTTCAATTAGTCACTTTTTCATTGTGCATTGAGATTTTAAATTGAAAACATTTTTACAAAGCAGAAGACATGTTAGAAAATGTATGGAAAATGTACTTTTGAGCAAGTGTTTAATAAAATGTATATAATTTTATTTTCAGGGAATCGTTACTTTTCCTGTACTTTTCTTTTTATATAATAATTTAGATCATTATGCAAACTCTTATTATTACTTTTAGAGCTTCTTGGTAGAGTTTAAATCAGTTTAAACAAAATTAGAAATCTAGATCATGAGAGTTTATTTTAGTGTAAAGTGGTTCATTACAAAACAGCACAGACCACGAATTTGACAAGTTACTGAAAATATAAGGGTGTATGTAGGGAAGTCTCAAATTTTATGGGTTTAGGTTGTCACCTTATGCACATGTAAGAATTGTAAAAAAATATTGGTTTTTATTTCATGGGTTCAATGTATATGATAACTTTTTTGAATACTGTTGGAGTGGCAGCAAAGTGTTTAGGCAGAAAATCCAAGTCCCTTAGTCTGGAAGGAAATACTGGTAACTCTGTGATTTCCATCCCTGGCCCCCCACCAGGTTAAAACCCAGCAGTTCACAAGTTGTTTTTCATTTGGGGATGCATCCTGTATAAAATATCTGACTAATTAGATTGTGGATTTCATGCAGTGTTTGATGTTCCATTGATGCTGAAAAGGACCAGGCAAGCTGACTACTCTTTTTTGGCAGGATGATAGGGAAAAAAGAAGTTATAATTGCTGGCATAATATGTAACTATAGCTTGTCTCCGATCCTGTGAGACTTTATGCCGCCTTGAAGAGCCTCTTGAAACTTTTCCTCACCTATAATTCTTCTCAGTGCCAATGTACCCGAATAGGTAATTTTAATCTATTTTTTTTCTCACTGTAGTGTGTTTTTTGTTTTCCCACTGCCACTTTCCTATCACTGTGATTGTTTAAACTTCCTTTAATAAGAGTAAAGTCTTCATTTGTTCTGCAAAGCACAAGATTTCTGATGCTGTGTAGTAGTGCAGAAGGTTGAGAAATTTCAGTTGCAGTAAATAAGTCTAACTTTCTAGAAATATATTGAATTAGTTGAATTTTTGCTTTGATAAAAATTTGATTTTTGATACTAAATGGTGGACATGATCAGTGGAAACAGACTGCAGATTTTGGGCCAGGTGATGGTCTTAATATGCTTGTATACTTGAAGGCTTTTCTTTGCAGTTGGCAGATCCGTCCTCAGCTGTTACTGATTGTCTCTCACCTGTTGTATCCTGCAAATGCATCCAGCATCTTTTGAACAGCTCGCAGCTGTAATACATCTGGGCTAGACTGCAAAATAAAATAAATTTAAAAGCACTATGTTCTGCTGAAGCTAATCTTAGTAGGAAAAAAAGGATGGATACTGTACAAGTACGTGCTTTAGGCCTGATGTAGATTATTAAAATCATTGTCAGTTAACAGTTACGCAGTGAGGTCTTTGTGGGTTAGATTACAGATAGTACTGTTTTGCGTGATTGATTAAGCAAATATTGTACAAAACAACATTATGTAAGTAATTACTCATGTTGGCTATTCCTGCATATGTTATGGAGTAGAAAGCTGTAGTCAAGTTGGGCTTATATTACTAGCTACCACACTTCAAAAGGGGTGATGATAAGATTTTTCTAAAATGATTTATGCTTCTGTATGACTAAGATACTTTGAAAAGTTATGCTATAAACATTCTAGGTTGTAGAATGGGACTTTCCTTTTGACTCTTTTAATGTATAAAGTGTCTGCTGCATGGGAGGGAAGAAGTGTAAGCATGTTGGGTTAATACTCTGCCTGTAGGATTGTATTTGTGAACCACAATCTTTGTATAAACAATGTGCAGTTACTTTTATTGTTTTAACATTGATGCAGACCAGTGATTTTTATTTACATTACCACATCTGTATTGCTCAACACTTATAAAATTGAATTCATTTTCTCTGATGTTTCATGGTAGCAGCTGAGGGTACTGCTTTGTAGCAACTATGTGGGAGATTTTAGAAAATACGTCTTTGGCTTTTTCCTCTTCATGTTCAATTATGATAACTAGGAAAAGACTGGGTTGTAATTTATTAGTAATGAGAAACTGCAATATGTACTTGGACGTTCTTATCTTAAAAGTCCATTGTTGATGACCACCTTTGCCTGCATCCTTCTTCTGGTGTTTATTTCCTCTTCTGCCACTTCATAGGGTAAGCACTTGGGAGCTGTGATTAGACTTCTGAATAATTTATTATTTTTTAAAAAATAAACTCGATAGAAAACCCTTTTGGCTATAACAGTGTTTTAGGGTTTTTGTCTTCTCCAGTGGATCTGTCTGAGGGGGATCCTGCTGGCCATGTGCCTCCCATCATTTTTCAAATGTTCAGACATTTCATTAGCACTGTTTGTATCCAAATTCTGCTACCCTGAGGACACATGGAATTGACTACAGCAGCTAGTCAGCTCCTTCTGACCAGTCCTCATAAGAAAAACTGGGAAAAGACTATTTTTCCAGTTTCGGAGACTGTTGGCAAGAAGTAGCAAGTGTCTGCATCAACAGTCCTGCCCTGCCCTGGAGTCACTCTGAGGTAATGTATGTCTCTTAGGAAAAGACTCCTTACCCTGCTATTTCAGAGAGCCAAATGACAATTAACTTGTCATAGTTCATCTGCTGCTTGTGGCTTTTAATGTATGTAGGTGACAGCGACCACATTGTAACTTCCTTTCAAAATTGATTTTTAACTATCAAATTTTTTATTGCACTTGGTGTTTATTTTTTTTTCCCAAAAACCTCCACCAGGGAAAAAAAAAATAATTCCTGATGTTGAGTTGTGTTGGTTTGTTTCTGGTTTTTAATTACCATAGTAGGACAGGAACCACTCTCTGAGCAGTAGGCGACTACACTTGGAAGGGCCAATAGCTTGTATTGCTTTTTCCAATTAAGATAGGATGTGATGAAAGCGTAATTTACTGGAGCCCAGTCACCCGTAATGCAGGCCACACCAGCTGCTTTCTGGTGGTAGCTGCTAACAGAAATTTGTCAGCAACAATTCAGAGCTGGATTAAAATTTGAGGGTTGGTTGAATATGAGGGTTTTAACTTCTGCTTTCTGGCCCAGGCACCCAGTTTAGGAGATCAGGTTAAAACCTTTTTCTGTCGTTTCAGTATCAGATGCTCACTGACCCTGAGGTTGCTTATACAGATACTCAAAGAAGGGGATTTACCTTAATATAATGACAGTTCTTCAATGAGCGCATCTACAGATCCCATAAGCTACTTGCTTCTTCTGCAGCATTGGGAGTTCTATTGCCTACATTGTGGACAGTCCTTGGCAGCACTTACTGCCACTTTATTTGCTTTTTTTTTCATCTCCAGAAGAAATTATGATGATGTGTACACAAGATCTAACAGGACCTATAGTTGAAAGAATTCTGCAGCAAAGTGGGTCAAGTATGTTCTTGACATCTAATTCCTTAAGTAGGCAGAGGATTCTAGGTTACCTGTCAAAGCACACCACTTCTTTAATCAGACTCTTTCTTGCAGCTGAAACAGTTTTAATTTTCCAACATAAAATCTACTGGAAAAAAATTTGCCTGGCCTGAGCTGTAAGGGTACTTGTTTGGCATTAGGAGTGCTTAATGTGTTTCTAAAAGGAGGAAGATAGACTACTGCAGAAAGTATTGCATATTTGTTACAGTATTGCTTTGACTTGGCAAAACAGATAGGCGTATGTTGAGCTCTTAAGTTTGTGCTCACTGCTTGTTTTACTTAATTTAAGAATATATTGAAATGTTTTCTTCAAGCGGACTCATTCCCATAACAGGTTTGGGGTTTTTGTTTTTGTTTTGTTTTGTTTTCAAATTAAAAAAACCCAACACTTTTATATCCATGACACAAAAACAAAACTACCATGGAAATGCCAGACATTTCTTCTTCTTCAAGCTCTTGTTCTGTCCTATCTTCTGCCTGTATCAAGTAGTAATACTACATATTTGCATGGTCCTTAAACTTGTTGTTTTTGCTGATTTTGTTATTAAAACAGGCAACAACAGAGAGACCTTTTATACAGAAGCTATTTCGACCAATTGCTTCAGGAGGACAGTTGCATACTTTGGGAGATCTGCTAAAAGATGTGTGTCCTAGTGCAATCGCCCCTGAAGGTACTGTAGAAATAACTTCTGTCCAATAAGATAACTTTTTCTGTTGATTTATTGTTTGTTTGTCTTTTAATATGGGGATTTTGGAGGCAGAACTATGTAACAGAGGTTCAGATTTCACTCCTTCCTGCCCCTTTTGGGTGCCTGTTGTACATCACCTGCAGCATTTGGAGGGGGTAAGATTGAGTCCTTGGGCACTACTGAAAAAGTAATCTCTGAAAGTTTTATTTTAAAATTTTTGTACTCCTTTACCACCGTGCTGTTCTTAATAAAAACATTCATATGTTATTTTCTACATTTAAAAAAAATTTCTTGAAGTACAAAGAAGTTTTATTTTAAGTTACCTGTAATTTTATATTACATAAACTTTTCATATGTGAAACTCCAAAATTGATAGCAATCGAATATGTTTTCAGAACACTTTTTTCCCTGTTGAAGCCCAACCTTTTAAAAAAATACCAGAAAAGGAAGAGATTGCTCTAAATATGTGATAGTTCATGCATGATAATTTAGTAGTATTGTGTGACAAGAGACCAACTAGTTCATGTAACATTAGACTATTTTGTACAATAGTGTTTGTTGGTCAGCATTTATTCAGAAACTAAGGATTTGTGGATGTTATTTTAGTCTCAGTGGTTAGAACTATTGGAACTTGGATATACTTTTTAGACGGGATAAATATAACAGTTACATACTCTGTAAATTAAGATCAAAATTATTTCATGTGAAATGTTTTTCATCTTGTTCTTGTTGTCTTACCAGTGTATGTAAATGGATAACTTTTTTTTTCCTCCAGTCAATAAATCGCAATTTGTTTTGTGAAGTGTCTGATATTCTAGAGAAGGTGTTGGCACAGAGTTTGCTGGTGTAGTGTCAGCACCTTTTGATGGTAAAGCACTAAATTTGAAATCACTGTGAAAATCTATAAGATGATATTGTACATAGAAGTTGTGTAATTCAGAAGCAAATTGTTATCATGGATATTTTTAAGTATGGTGATACTGGAAATCAACTGAAATATCAAACAATGTTTTAACCTCTCTTTAATACTTGTTAACACATGGAACCAATTTCTAAAAATAGCAAAATGTAAGAAAAATATGGAATGTTGCTAGCCATGTGTCCATTTTTTCCTAAAGCTACTATGAATTTTAGAGCATAATTTTAGGTAATGCTTTCAAATAACTGTCCAAAAGATAAAGCAACATACAAATAGATACTTGAACGTTAGCACAAGCAAGTTTAATCCTTTTAAGTGTGAGGAGCCTACAGATGCTAGTGAAAAGGAGCAAAGTGATGCATTTTTACTTGGAAGGCAGTCAAGAGCACAAATTAAATGAAGGAAACTCAAAAATACTGTTTACTCAATGGAGGCAAAAAATTATTATTTGGAAGAAACCAAAATAGGTACTATCCTTACACTTAGGAGTGATTTGAAATTTCACAGAAGGGTTTCCTTGTGTTGGAATATACTTGTCCCTGTATAAATCTGCTTAAATTTGGCCTAGTTTTAATCCTTAAGATTCTACTGAATAACCTGCAAACTTAGTTTAATAAATTAAATAAATTTGATTCCTCACATGGGTATGAACCATCTAGGATTCAGCAGAATTTCTTCTGTAATGCAGCTTTATATTGTTATGTTGTTCAGTTGTTCTTCTTCTATTTGGAGTGTTCTCCCCTTGTGCTGGTGGGTAACAGAAGGAAAGCTGTCTGAGCTAAATGCAGAAAATAACATCATTTCTTGAGGAGGTGTGCGAGTATATTGATACATAGAGTCCATGACCAAACAAGTAATGTGGGATAAAATGGCAGATCTGAGAGTCATGAAATGGCATGGGAAGAGTGACTGTAAACAATGAGGCAGGATGAGAGAGATTGCAGCAAAAGCCAAAAACTGACATAATAAATGTGAACACCTGAACAAAGTGGGATGGAAGATTATAAAAGGATGAGAGAGAAAAAGAAGCATATTGCCTATGGATCATACACTGAGACTGTCCAAGGCATCCATGGAAGAATGGGAGTACAAGTTCTGCTGGTGAAGTATTTTGGATAGTCTGGAGACTGATTTGGAGAAACACATCCCTGGAGGTGTTTAAAAGACACGTAGAAGAGGTTCTGAGGGACATGGTTTGGAGGTGGACTTGACAATGTTAGGTTACTGGTTGGACTTAATGATCTTAGAGGTCTTTTCCAACCCGAATGATTGTATGATTCTATTATCTATATTGTTTTTCTGAACAAAGGAGAAAAGAGTAGTATATCATCAAAGACATGCTTAAAGACATAATAGACATTGATGAAGTAAGTTGTTTTCAACTTTAACTCTTGTTTTCAAAAATAATTTAGATATTTTTCCAAGATTGTTTTTTTAACCCCCCCCCTTTAGTGAATGAAGGCATCAGTGACATTAGTTGCATACTTTTGTCAGTGCAACACAATCAATATGAGCTTCTCTTTCTTTCTGTTTTTCTCCATCTGCTGAACTTTTTTCTTTTCCCTTTTTCCTCTATGATTTTTTCTTTTCCAATGACTTTTCATTCAACTGGAAGCATCATGGTAATTGTGATGATTGCTTGTCTGTGGTGACATCCGTAACCGAGCTTTGTGCCGTGGGAACACAACAAATACATGATTTTCAGACCCAGCATTTGTATCCATCGATGTGAGCTGTTCCTGCTGCCAGATACTTAGGGACCACCAGAAGGAGAGGGAGGGAAGGGTTTCAAGAACCACCCACAGTGCCTATATGCCTTTGCTTTAGGAAACATGGATATAATTAAGTCTGTCTTTTAACTGTGCTGAGAAAAAATATTTCAATGAAAAATGTATTTATATGTACGTGTATTTAATATATATGTTGATTAGTAGCTGTTTAAAACAGAATGTAAAAAATGTTGTCAGAAGTAGAACAGGTTGAATAGTGTCATTAAACTGATAGTGAAAACAGTCTTTGGAAAAATACTGTGTCAATATTACTTTGGACTGTTATGGACTGTGGGTAGCTGCTTAGATACTGTGTTTTATTTAAATTAGCTTATGAAACTATTTATTCAGGGCTTTTATTGTTTGACGTGCTTTAAAAAATAAAGAACTGAGAAGCCATTGTAGTTCCTAAAACTTGTGGCAATTACATTAATTATCTTGATTGTAAAGGATACCCTGTTCCTCTAGAACAATAAGGAGAGTGGCTACCTTTGTTAGTAGCAAACGTCTTTAAGAATAATAAAATGTTCACAGGATCATAGGATAGTTGGGGTTGGAAAGGACTTCAGAGAAGATGCTCTTTTTTCACTTTACAGTGCTCCTACTACAGTAGTGTACAGTAGTTTCTACCAGAAAACTAGGTTAGAACTGAACTAATATAACCCTCTCTAATTTTTCTGTCTAAATGAGTATTTACACAACAAATGTGTTAAATTGCTTATTTTCTCATGCACTGAGTAGTTTTTCTTTTTCCTTGGTGTGTTATTTAGCTGCTTCACAGGCAGTAGTTGTGGTTATGTGGCAACAGAAATAGCAAGACCAAGCCATCACAGAAGGTGCATCACCTTGCATTTAATATTGATGCATTTAATTTCTTTCAGGGTTTTTTTATCCTTTGTTCTGCTCCTCCTGTGTTGATGTGAAGCTTGGGAATCAGTGAAATCCTATTTGTCATGCTTAATAAATATTAAAATTAATATTCTCCATCGCAAACTAATCCAGTAATCACTTGCTGTGTATTGCAGCCTACTATGATCTCTCTTTAAGGCATGTAACTGTTTATATTTTAGTTATTGCAATAATAAATTGTAATTTATCACTTACCCAGCAGTTCATAAATGAAAGACCTCAGTCTGAAGTTTTACTATAAGTAAACCTATACTGTGTATTAGTACATTTTTTATTTACTGTATTTTGACAATTAGTGTCTATTTAAATGTCTCTGAAGGCTACATACAATTAGAATTGAACTTGGGAGTTCTATGGTTATATAGATAATGCTTAGCTTGCTGTTCATGGACTACTATTCCTGACTTCATGGGGTTATTGGGAATCCTGACTGTAATATGTGCAATTTCATTTTCAGTCTTTCAAAGAAAAGCTTTGCAAGTTCTGCAATTTGAGCACACTAAACTGTGTTTGGCTCTCAGTTGTGCTCATACCCTGTTGGGGGGCTGTGCTTGGTTTTGGTTTTGTATTTGTTTCTCCCTAGTTGTTCATACTTAAAACCAAGGCAAGCTGGTCATCTAGGTTTTGGGCAATGCTTAATTATTTCTGACCTTGATCCCAGCATCATCAAAGAGTGGCACTTCAGTTCTTTTTTCAACTTGTGTTGACCCATCTTACATTATTTCATGTCAATGGCTCTACATCTGTTTCTTTTTCCTGCCTCGTGTCCCTCTATTCTAATCATACAGAACTCTTGCTGTCCTTTGTTACTCTTTAAATATCTGGCTTTGCATCCCTTAAAATTGACTCTACTACTTCTTTGACTAAGCTCAGCACAATTTGTATAAATATTTTTGTAGTTTTTCAAACCTTAGCTGATTGCCTAGTATAAATAGATCTAGATCATAAGGGAAGTAGTTAGTCATTGTCACTTCTGCTTCCTTTCCTTTTTTGCCCCCCCTTCTTGTTCCCCCCCTACCTTGTGGTGTTCCATTGTCTATACTTCACTCTCCTTGAGTTTTCCAACAATTTTTTTACCATTGAATATGAAGATCTAAAATATTAAGATACGTAGGGACCATGTCTGTCTATCAACTTTCTTCCATTTCCCAGTTTAGATCTCTTGGTTTTCTTTCTTCTCCAAGACTAAGATCCTGGTTGCTCAAGGAGATCTGGAATTAAATTGTCCAGTGTCCCCCTTTTCACGTACACTCCTGAAATTGTGCAAAGATCCTTTCCAGCCAACAGTCTGAAGTCTGAGTTTTACTTGTCATAGACTGTGCATCATCTAGTTTTGAATCTAAGCTCATGACAGATGTCTTTTTTATTATAATATAAAACATCCATTCATGAGGACTCCATGGTTAGAATAAGATTATTCTGATTATTCATGCTACAGCTTGTAAACTCTTTGTCTGATCTTTTTTTTCCTATGCTTATGGATGCCACTTGCACAGACAAAAGTTGATCCTTTAATTGGATCGTTCTTGTGTGGTAAAGTGGAATTGTCAGCAGTAGTTCTAGTTCTGGAAAATTAGGCAGTTGTTATTCCTATTCCTCTTTGTGAGAAGATTTCTTGTATTATGGAGGAACAGACGAAGATGAAGCTTGATATTGCCTGTGGTCCCTTTACTGCATAGTTATATTTTGTATATAGGTAAGGAAGAGAAGATGTAAGACCATGTTGTTGCCTGCAAATATAGCATAACGTCATGTAGGTGATATGGTAGAACACATTACTTACGGGTATTCTTCCTGAAACTGCTGAATCACAAAATTATCTGTGCCTGAAGGAAAGGGCACTATGGCTATTTTTGCCTACTGTCTGATAACCTCTGTCTTACTGAGATTAGCTAAATTAGGCTACCTGATTACAGCAATGATGTCATTTATGACTGGTAAATAAAATTGTTATCTGTTGCTGCTAGAGGGATTATGCTACATTTCCTTGCTGTTTCATGCATCTGATGATAGGTGCTCCTGTTGCTAATTAAGGGGTCTGTGTTTCCAGCAGTAGTGATATCAGTTCTGAACTTCAGAGTTTTATCAAATTTGAAAAAAAAATGTGAATAATTCACAGCAATTAAAAAAAAAAAGCTTAGTAGACATTTATGAAGTTCCTGTAAGAGAACTTCCTAATATTGTAAACAGTTCATTTAGAAATGGTGACTCATCTTATTAGAAGGGGCTGAAAACAGTATGATCTTGCATAACTACAGATCAACAACTGCAAGAGGAAACAGTGAGTTCTACAGAATGCTTTGAAGAGGCAAAGGGTTAAAATGATAGAAAACAGAGTTATTCTGGCGGGAAGGAAAGACTTCTTTCCTCTTCTACACCAGAAATTTAAGACATTGTGCATAATGTAAAGATAAAAATTGTATAATGCAGAAGGAAATGCTTTTCTTCCACTGGTATCATGTCTAAACAGTTCTGGATACAATTTTAATTTGCCAGTGCTGTTGAAGTCTTCATAAAACTTGTTTTGATTTTTGTCTCATGCTTCCTTGAAGACCCAAATGGTAAACATTTGGACATAATGACGCAAACAGTAGGCTATCCATCAGTCCCAGTTTTCACAGCATTGTTGTTCATTCAGAAAAGCTGTGTGAACTGACCTCTTTCTACATCAGTGTCATTAGTTCTTTCAGAAATAAAACAAGGATCAAAAAGACTTCCAGGATTTTTCTCTTAAGACTCGCTGTACTGAATGATTTTGTAAAATTAGGGACCAACTGTTTTCAATTAACTCTCATCTTTTTTTAATGTATATTGTATGAGAGACTACATATTAATTGGTTTTGTTCTCCCTCAGTTTTCCAGGCACTGACTTCCAGTAAATTAGTCAAACAGAAAATTTAATTTATATTAGATTTGCAATGTAGGCATCCAATTTTGATGCAAGTGACAAATAAATAGTGCAATAGAAAGAGGTAAATGTATGCAGTGTGAATATCGTTGGATTGACATAAGATATAACTGGGTTTGCTCTGTTTGAGGTCAGAACTAGCTGGACCTGGGGTTTACCGTGGGAGCTGAGAGGAGCCAGTCTTGGCTGCTCCAGTGGTGAGCAGGCTTAGGATGCTTTTGCTCCCCGTGTCAGGCTAGTGGAATACACCTGACTGCTTGTGCTCTCGGCAGGATGGTCTCTGCTGGTCAGTGCTGTGCACGTACAGTGTTGAAATGCTTTTCCAGGCTACCTGAATTTAGAAATACAACTACCCCTCATCAGTTTTAGCCAGTTTATTAGCCACACTTTCATCCCAAATGGATATGGCAGTATTGCAAATGGTTGCACGTCTTGTAGTGTGCAGGCATACTAAAAGATGACTGAAAGCTCACCAGTGATATGATTCTGATCCACTGTCTCCTCTGCTGTAAGAGTCATCATGCAGGTTGGACCTGAACTTCACACCACTGCTTAAGCCATTCTGCCCTCCTTGTGTCCTTGACTCGATGGTGCTCTCCATGTTAGAGGAGGTCACCGTTTACGTCTCCTTTTTGGTGTGAGTCATTGTTTGTGCCTGTTATCTTTTCCTAACCAGGTCATCTGCTTGGATTGTGCTCCTGCATCTGCCTTTCATCTCTCAGACTTCCAACTTCTTTGTTTTATTTTATTTTTTTTTTACACCCACACACACCTGTCTGCCCCAGTTGCATTTTTTTAAAGTTGAAGTGGAAAGATTATTTTTTTTGTGTGTGTGTTAAAATTGCATGCCTTTTGATTTATTAGTTCTTTTTGATCAAAAGGGGTGGAAGTCCAGAGGGTGGCTTGAAACTATAGAATTAATAGTCATGACTACAGAATTAATATAGAATTAATTTGTCCTGGCTACACAGAAAGGTGCAAATAATCTGAGAGTTAGTGTGGCAGCTGTGCTGTTTATATGGCTTCTTATTAGCCTTATTTTCTAAACAAGTTCTTTGTATAATCAGAGGGGGCTTCTGTGTGTGCAGAATATTCTGGCTTACTTGCTTGCAGAAGAAAAGAAAAAAAACCTGGTGGAGATATGGGGCTGTTTGTCATCTTTCTGCATAGAATTTCTCAGGAAACAGCAAGCACAGCTTGATTTGAAGGATTGCTCCAGCTCTACCTCAATCGACTCCACAAGGATTATCTGTTTGGTAGCTTGTGAGCCCTCTGCCCCTTTCCTAGCAGCAGATGGATGAAGTGTAACGAGTCCAAATGCTGGGCCTCAGCACCTGGAGTGCCGTAATGTCAGGTGCAAGTATAAACTGGCAGCCAGGAGGGCAACCTGCATCCTGGGGTGCATCAAACACGGTATGACCAGCTGGCCCAAAGAGGTGATTATCCCACTGTATTTAGCATTAGTACTGCCTGCAGTTCTGGGCCCCACAATTTAAGAAGGATGTGAAGGTCCTTGAATGCATCCAGAGGAGGGCAATGAAGCTGTTGAAGGGGCTGGAAGGCATGGCCTGTGAGGAGCGGCTGAGAAAACTGGGTTTCTGTTGTTTGGAGAGAACGAGGCTGAGGGGCAACCTCATGGCTCTCTGCAGCTTCCTGGGGAGGGGATATGGGAAGGGAGGTGCTGAGCTCTTCTCCCTGAGAGGCAGTGACAAGGCACATCGGAATGGCTCAAAGCTGTGCCTGGGGACATTTAGACTGGACACTGGGAAGCATTTCTTTCCTAAGAGGGTGACCAAACGTTGGAACAGGCTTCCTAGAGAGGTGGTTGATGCCCCGAGCCTGTCAGTGTTTAAGAGGCATTTGGACAATCCCCTTAACAACATGCTTTAATTTTCTGTCAGCCCTGAATTGGTCAGGCAGTTGAACCAGGTGATCATTGGAGGTCCCTTCCAACTGAAATAGTCTAGTCTAGTCTTTCCTCTTCCATCCAGCAACTTTCCTAACATCACAAGAGTAATGTGCTTTTTCTTTGTGACTGGTTTCTGGGCATGCACATACATGCACATTCTGAAGGGCAAAATATAGAAAGAGGTAGAGCAAATAAGGAAATAATCCTGTTTCTCGGACAAGAAATTTGTTCAGCTTCAGCTAAAATTGTTCTGTTGGCCACCCAATAAGTTTTATTAGTATCAGACTCCAGACTATTCTCTTTAAATTTGTCAGAAGGCCAATGACTTTATTCAGGCACAACAAAGTTTAAGTCCATTATTAACAGCAGTAGTATTAAATGGAGAAAGTAAAACCTTCCATAGAGCAAAATAACTTTTTCAAAATTCAGCTTATTCTGTTTGGAAATCACAAGCGAGCACTTCTGAAGTTCTCTGCAGAGGAGAGGTGGGATTTTTCATCCTGGATCAGTCTGCTTCATGGGCTACAGTAGAGCTGCAGTTCATTGGAGCATCAGCGTCCTACCCGCAAATCCCTGATGAAATGCTATGGATCTGAAAATCGAGGCAGTCAAGAAAAGACTGTGGAAAATTACAAGAAATTGGGCAAGTTTTCTGTCAGTAGTCTACCACGCATATGAGTTTTAGGAAAACTGTTGGAATCAAAGCATCTTGATAAAACGTTTTTGTTGTGGTGAGTTTTCCGTTTTTAAAGGATTTTTTTTGTTTGTTTTTAGGAGTAAACCTCAGGTTCTTTATGCACTGTATGGACGTTGCAGTGTGTTCCCATAGAATGTACCCCTTAGACAAAAGATGGGTGAAGGGAGACAAAAAAGAAGAAGAAATTAGAGGCACAGGGTGATGTGACTTGCACCTGGTCACACTGAGGTCAGTAGCAGAGTTAAGAATTGCATTTTTTTGAATCCAGATCTAAATCGGTCTGTCTCACCCCAAAGAGTTCACAGGTGTCACTTGATGTGACTAAGCTATCAAAAACTTCACAGAAAAACAAGCAACAACAACAAAACACCACAGCACAACTTTGTTACAATTGCTCATATCCTTGCTCACAGAAACAAGTATGAGAGCAACAGATAAAGTACACGCTACATAGACCTACAGGATATTTTTTTTTATGGTTAGTTTCATAGAAGATGTGAGAATGCTCCAATTTGTTTGGTTTTTTTCATTAGGGGTCATCATCCTGTTAATGTTCATACGCTGTATAATCACTGCTGCATTTAGTGCTGTAACAGGTGCAAGTGTAACTGGAGATTTTAGTGGTTCTACCAAAGCTTTCATGTCACCACAGTAAACTTCTGTGAGGACTTGCAGTGTGAAGTTCTCAACCAGGACACTGCAGTGCGCAACCAGATTTAGACATTGTGGTGTTAGTGTTTTTATTTATACTAGTAAACAAAAGAGGGCTAGAATTGTTTGTGCTGTATGACTGTTAGCAGTTTTCTGGCATAATCTTGGTCTAGACCAATTACTACTCTCCCAGAAAACCTGAGCACTGTTCATGGCTTAACAGCCTGAGGGCTGCTCTCAGTCAGCAGTATGGAGGGTGAGATAATTTAGCTGAATAGGCATGAGCTGTTCTCTGGCACTTGCCCTGAGGTCCAGAGGGTGGCTTCTGGTCCATTTTATGAGCTCCATCTATACCTTTAAATTAGGTATATGTACTGTATCTTTACAAGGAGTCAAGAGTGCTTCTCTCTTGCACTCTTGTTCTATTCTGCCTTGGTGTGTATAGGTATAACCTAATTTTCTCAGGAAATAAACATCTTATAGGGCTACAAATAAGAGAATGTGCAAAACTAAAGGACCTACAAAAATAGTTAGGAGAAAAGCAGCAACCTTACCACTCAGGTAAAGGAGAATAATCCACTAATAAATGCTATTTGCCATGTCCTGCTCTTCTCTAAGGATTCAGCAGCACTTGTTAACATTAGTTGTGTCTTTGAATACCTCATGCTAATCAGAGACTTTCGATGACTTCACATTCAGTGGATAAATTGTACTTCCTATCTTTTTTGGCACCTGTGACAATTTGGAGGATATTTGTAGGAAAATAGAAGTAAAACTTTTCCTTATGTCAAAGCCAAAGTCTTCTGCAGTGGCTTCGCATGTGCACAGAGGTGCTGTGGTCATTGAGGATTTGAACGCCTCTTGTGCTCCTTGCCCTTCTTCCTGACGGTATCATCACCGCACTCACTGTGGCAAAACACAGCCGGTGTTTATGCTTTGGGAGATTTCACTAAGTCCAGTATCTTAACGAAAACTGTTACTCACTGGCAATTTAAGCAACAAAGTCACATGTATGGACCAGATACACAAATAGGTGCCATTCTGCCACTTGTGATGTTGGCATCGGTATCCTCAGATGGAAGAGTGGTCACAGGTCTCTTTAAAATTGCAAACAAATGCAGCAAAATTAGCTGTAACTCATTTCAGAGCTATGTGCCTGCAGCTAATGATTCCTAGTACCATTACTAACTAATTAATGATACTAACTTTGCGAATTCTGCTTGCAAATGCTATATGTACAAGTTCTAAGTTTTATGGATCTACTTTTCTGCTTTAAAGTGGGAAAATACTTCCTGAACTCTAAAATAAAAAAAAATAAAGTTAGTAGTCAAACTCTTTAAAGATTATATGATAATCTATCAGCTTTGAAGATCCCTTCATATTTTGGAATGGAAAAATGAAATTAAAGTTTGGATGAAAATTTACTTCTAATCTTAACTCTCAACAGGTAGTTGTTTTGTGGATTATTTTTTAAGTTACTGCACGGTGTAAAGCACCCTTCTGCTATTCCATTACTCCTTTATCCATCCTTCCTTGAATTTTTCAATACTAAATTCTTAAATTTTATTGTGGTAGAGATCTCTAAATACTTCTAACTACTAGCTATTCAAAGGAACTTACCATATGTGTGCAGAAACATGTATTTCATGTGTGCAAACTGTATTGCCTACTCGTTAAAGAATATATTTTTCATTGAGTAAGGGCCCGGAAGAAGGTGATGTAAGTATTTTAGCAAGGGTTTGTATTTCTCTGATAAACAGCACTCCCCTTCTGTTTGTGATCACAGGATGAAAGCTCTCTAAGCTTGTATATGTACATTTTTACTGCTACATCATGTAGTGTGCTCTTAAGATTGAGATCTCATTCCCCAGGAAGCATTTCTGTCTGAGATTAATTGCCCTTTTAAAATCGGTGTTTGATGTATTCCTTTGGCTATATCCTGACTCACTTTAACCCTCTTTGACCTGACCCCACTGACTATTACCGCCATGGCTGAAGCAGAAATCCTTCAGCTTGATGTATGTGGTACAGACCTGAGCCTGTGGTTTTTCACAGAGATGGATTCAATTAGCCCAGTTTTTGCTGATCAGCTCAGCAGAGGTTGAAGAATTTGTCAGACATGGAACAAAACTGTCTGTGCTTTGGGGGTTAATTGAATAGCTCATCTCCATTTGCATGTTTAGTTTGCTCATGGAGTTTGCTTTGTTAAGTAACACAATAACATTGCTGGAAGCAGCATTTTAAAAAGGCAAAACCAGTTTATTTTTCTCCAGTTAAACGGAGAAAGATACAAAACAAGAAATAGCAACCATTAAGCCTTTGATCTGTATATATTGCTTATCATTTTTCGGGCAAATGTTTTTAAGTTGTAGTTATGTCTGAATGTCCACTTTTGAATTTGATTTATGAAACTGGACAGATAAACTAGTGATTAGCATTATCGATGGATAAAAACAAGTAAACTTGCTGGTCTTTTCTGTTTTGACAGTGGTTTTGCAGCAACAGTAAGCTGTCTTTGTTTTGCCTTGCTAGGAATAGTTCATCATTTGATTAGCTGAAAAGTTCGTTATAAAAGATGGACGGCCATTAGAATCAAAGAATATTTGCGGGCATGATGTGAATTATAGTAACTTGAAAATGAAGTAAAGTAGAGGTTGAAAGTTCAAGAATGCCATTAAAAAACTTTAAAAGTGTATGAATGTGCATGTGCATAGGGAATATGTAATATGATTGTGTGGAGAATTTGCTATTTAATTGTTTGGCATAACAGTACTTTGAAAACAATATAAAAGTTCTCACAAACTATTAGTAACAAGAGGTCTTTTACAGCAAATTGATTTGCTTTATACCAATCTTCATAGAGAAGAACCTTTATCAAATGTTTTTATGTTTTTCAAGAACTATATTGATTACATTTAACTCCCTAGCTGTATACAGAGGTAGCCTTCATTTCTGAAAGTGTGTTTTATACAGTTTAGAGGGAAAGGAAACCTCAATTCTAATGAATAACTGATGCGTGAAAGGGTTAACTTATTGTAAGTCAAGATGCTTGCTGTTTAAAAAAGCTACACAACTCTTAAAAGTGATTTAGCTCTCTCTCAACAATGGCAAACGCATCATGGAGAGCTGGGCTCAATTTGTCATGCATTCTAGAGCTTACCTTTTAATGCACACCTTGCCTGGTCCTTGTATACAAAAGTGCATTGTCTGCTTGCTTGTTACGTGGAACAGCAGCATGATTTGCGTTGAACTTTGCTGCTTGGTTCACATGGGTGTAGCCAAACTTAAAGGTGTTGCAGAAAATTGTTTTATAAGCTTCAGTTGCTAACCCCAGTGTTTCATAAGCTAACACAGGCTTATTGCCAGTTCAGAGCTGAGACGAGGGCATTGATGCTGGGGAAGAAGGGTATAAGAATATTTCCTGGGAGTTTCACCTTATAAAATTTCTTTGTAATTCCTGCTGAAGCTGAGTGTCTGATGGGAAGCACCTCAGACTCAGTGCCTATAAGGTTGTCTTAAACCTTTTAACTGTTAAAATGTTAGATGTTTAAGAAAAGTGTTTTAGCATTCTGTCATAAATTAGTTTGGGACCTATTACAACAACCTCGTTAAAAATATTCTGTTATATATAAGAATAACAATAAAATTAAATTTTAAAAAAAAGTTTAAGTAAAGCACTCATTTCCATGCTCTGCTTTTCTGTTGAGCTGCATGAACTCTTCTACAGAAGGAAAAAAATACCCTTGATTGTCTCAGATGCCATTACTGTCAGTATCAACTGTTTTAAACTGTATGGAGAATTGTTAAAAATAGTCTGCTCAGGCAACCTGGACTTGCTGGTGTTTGAGGCAAATTTGCTTTTTCTTAAAATGTTTTCAATGGAATAGGAAAAAGTTTTCTAGTTTGTGTACATATCTTCTGGCAACTATGAGATTAGAAATGTAACCCAACTTCTCATAAACTTCTCCAAAGTGTAATAAACTTTCACTTGTGGTGATGAGTTTAATCTGCATTTTTTGTTATGTTTCAGAAATGTCGCTATCTAACCTGAGGATAGACTTGAGGTAGAAGATACCAGGAAATAATGAGAGAGAAAAAATTGCATGGAGAAGAAAAGGATGAGTAGGAGTGACGCCAAGTATTTTATTTGATCTCAAATTTAATGATACTTAATGTAGATTATAATGTTGCGTATTAGTCTGCTTCCATTTTGAGGGTAGAAAAAGCTCAGGCTCTGCTGGAATATAATCCAGGGAAGCTAATAATACTAAGAACTGTGACAGAGAAACATTTTTCCTCTCCTTAAGTCACAAATGTGTAAAAGCAGGTCGGAGATCTTTATGCCACAAAAAGATCATGTTGAGATCAAACAACTGGCCTGTGTCAGAACCACGTAAAGAAGTACAGCAGTAATTAAAGCCATATCAGTGAATATGGACTTTATGACACTGTCACAATGGAGGAATACTTGAGATATCTTGCCTGGAGTTATGCTTTGGTACTCAAGTACTCTGCAACAACAGACTTCACTGGGGTTGATATAAGTGTAGTTCTGTCATGGAATTTTTGACTAAGAAGCAGTAGCTCTTATGAAAGGCTCTGGTAAGGTGGCTGGTAAGGAGCTGTAAGGTTGAAATTAAGACATGTAATGACAAAACACTCCAGGATGGAGTGAGGCTTAGGTTTTGAACTGTTTATTTTGGAGAAGAATCTTTTTAAAAAAAATCAAAATAATGACTTATCTTTAAGGGGTCATTCAGTAAACGTGTTAAAATTAGCATTCCTTTAAAAAGATAATTTTAAGCAAAATACAAAGTTGTGGATTTTATTTACTGTTAGTTGTCTTCAAGCCCAGGAACTTGCCATAGTTAAAAGCTGTCTGGGATGTTTGCGTGGATATCAATATCCAGAGCTGAGAACATACATTTAAGAGCACTATGACCTTCAGTTTGAGCAATTGAACTCCTGTTACTACCAGCCGTTAAAAGGAGAGACGTTCCCATGTTGTTGCCAGTTAACCAGATCTACCTGTTTGTATATTTATATTTATATTTGGCAGTTAGGTTGTATCAAGGAACTGAAGTTCTTATTCTCCAAACCAAATCTTGGGTCTAGAACAGTGTTTATTCCAGATACAGAATAATTTTGAGGAACATGATGACTTGTTTTGACTGGTGTATTGACTCTATTTCCATGTGCAAGTTCTTTACCTGAAATCAGCATGAGTGGCTTTCCCAGGGCTGGCAGGTTACATGGGCAGGAATGAAAAGTCAATCCTGTGCTTTTGTGTCATGTATCAACCTCTAAAATCTTGAGGTTAGAGAAACCTTTTGTTGTGATTAGCCTATTTTGTGCTCTTGGTCAAAGGGTACTGAACAGCAGATCTTGCTGATTGCAATCCAATATATCAGAAGGGAATAAGGATTTGAGTAGTTTATTTATGATTGAAGTCAGGTGAAAACGATGTTAAGATTGCTATGGAAAATAGGTCACTTCTGGCAATGGAGCTTGCTACTGTGACTAACACGGTCCTTTTTGCAATAGGGTGGAATTCACAGAAAAGTAAGGAAAGTGTGGGCTGTAATAGTGTGAAGCTTCTGAAAACACATACTAAGAATTTATTCCTGTTTGTAAAAATTTAACTAAAAGAAAAAAATCCTGCTCAGTAGAATGTGTAGTAACCTTAGGCCTTGAAGCTATCATTTCTTAAATATAAAATATTTTGTGTAAGTAAAGAGATCTCAAGTGTTCACTGTCTGAAGTACTTGTGCCGAGTTCCTTCGAAGAGCAAGTGATCATTTGACCAAGAGATGTGACGAAGCTCAATTTTTTTTGTATGCACTTCCCATAACATTGCATAGGTATTGAGCACCTGTTAGTACTCAACTGAGTATGTCAAATTTGTTTAAAATACAAGTTTGTTTTTCTATTTTCTATTTGAGATCTTTATATTGACGTCATCATTAGTGTGCAATCTGAACATCTCACCATATTTCTGTACTTCAGTCACTGTTACACACAGACGTGCCAGAAACTGATTGCAGAAATGTTCCAGTTAGATCCAAGTTTATGAATGGAAAGGCCTGAAATATGTTTTAACTTTTTTTTTTAAGATAATTAAGAAAAGCGAAGTAGTAATATTTGGTTTATAGGTGAGTTGAATTCATTCTGTAGCAAAGCCTGTTCACTGAGCAAAGAAATATTTTGCTATAAACTAAAAAACATGGTATCTGGTTAAAGTAAATATTATAATAAGAGATGTGAAAATGTTCATAAATACCCCTTACCTTCCTTTTTTTGAAGTTTATGGATATTTTTTGAGTCCATGTGTGGGGTTTTTCTGTAGCATACACAATGAAAATATTATGAAGCTTGTTTTGTTGTAAATGGTACCCAGTCATTGTCAATGTTCATGTCAGACACTGGAACTGGTTTCCATTTTGGACAGGTTGCTCTTGAAGAGCTAGATGCTGTTCATCAGTTTCAGTGCTAGCAGTAGAAAGATCCCTGTATCAGATTGAACCGTTACTGACAATATTGAGGTTTTGGGTTTTTAGAGATGTTACCCAATTGAAAGTGCAAAAAGTTAAGTATATTAATCAAGTGCTTGCTTGTTTATATTCTGCTGCTGTTGCAGGAGTCACTGGAATTCAGGGCATGAGGCTTGTCTGGGGCTGTCTTGTCTCTATGTATCCTCCAGTATCCAACCTGAGGTGCTTAGAGAGGGGAAGGATGACTTCAGCCACCATCCAGTTCTTTATTATCAGCTGTGGCTGTGGGTTAGAACACAGTCTTTGAATGTGCTTGCTAATGCAGAGTGGTCTTTTGTAAATAATTGCACATAGTTTCATATGTGATCCTCTGTGCTAGACTACAAGTCTAGTTGTCAAGAAGGAAATGTTCACCTTTGCTTGCCTGGGACTTGGTCCCACCCAGCTTTGGCTTTAGGCTTTAAAAATCTGAATTGGCGATATCTGTCAGTAATGAACTTGGTGGTTGCATCTACATGGGAAGCACATTACTGAGAGCACCGTATCTGTAAGTAATTTCCTAAGAGATCCTACGGAGGTAAATGAAAATCTTCCTGGTGAAGATGGTGGTGGGTCTCTTTGGATTGAGAGCTGTCCCAGGCACCAGCTGCCGAGCACACTCTGTGAAGGAGCGCTGAGGCTGCTCCTCAGTACAGGTGCCCAAAGGCCTGTTCTGCCCAGTAACCTGAGGAGCAGGAGAGGTGGGAAGGAAAGCAGTAGCACCACTGCCACGGAAGGAGAACTCTGCTCCTTGTAACACTGACCCAGAATGAGTTTTTCTACAGCGTAGTACAACCTACTGTCAGGAATACTTTTAGTATCATCTAATCCAGAACATATGATGCATCCTGAAGATAAAGAAGCAAATGTTTGTGGCCCACTTCACAGCTGAAAAAGCTGGAAAACTAGTTCTGTTACATTATTCATAAAGCTGCTACAGCATGACACTTCCTTTGGTTATATTTACTCCTTACACTTTTTAGTATCCTTGTCCAATATAGTCCTTGACCTTGTATCGTGCAAGAAGTGCATTACGTGCTCCTAGTTTGGAGCACTGGGTTCTATTCCCCTTTATTGGGTTTTAAAGCCAGTCTCCTAAGTGGTGCAGCCTTGAGTAAGCAGCTGTGGTTTCTGCACTGGCCATTTTGATGACTACAGGCAGGTTCTGGGACCTGCTGTGCAGAGCTTTTGTATATGGAGGATTCTAGCTGAAGTACTCCAGGGACATTTTTTCCAAATCCTGAATATCTTGTATTGTCTATTAGTGAAAGAATTTAAACCAGCTAAATGACCCTGACAGGTGATAGCTGGAGGCTGCAAATCAGAACAGAGGTATTTCATCCTACTAAAGAATTTTAAGTAGTGCATCACAGTTGTAGCCTGGCTAGAGAAGCTAATCTGTGTAGGTAAAAGGGAGTATCTAGCAGCAAGGTTGGTGAGCATTGTGGTGCTAATCTGAGTGGAAAAATGGCTGAAATACGTATTTTTGCCAGAAGTAGTGCATTCTCACTGTTCTGCTCTTAAGTACTTGAATCTGTTTACAGCGTGCTACCATGACATTGCACATCTTCCTACCTTCTCTGAACACTACAGATTTCTCTCTTCTTTGTTCTTTGTCAGTCTCTCACTGATTCTTGAACATTGAGGGGTTTTAGAAGCAGCTTGGGCTTAGCAACAGCAAATATTGTAGTAGTGAGGGCATTCTGCTTAACAAAGGGAGAGTGGACTCAAGCAGCCTCAGGCTGAGAAGGGTTTTGAGCCACGACCTCAAGGAGTCTGCTGAGTTGCAACAGCTGCTCTCTCTTGCTTCCTTCCAGCAGATGTCTATCTGTATAAGCGAGCCCTTTCTCAATACTTTCTTTGGCAGGATCAAGTTGGTTTCCTGATCATGAACACTGAGGTACCTTAATAGGTGATAGAGAACTAGGCCTCTTCTTCCACCCTTCACTTCAGAGCTGCCTGTTCCTCTCCATTTTCTGTACAGAGTTGGAAAACTTCTGACTTGATGTGGTACAATTTATTAGCCTGGGTCAGGTACTTAAAGTGTTGCCTTTGAGTTAGTGTCTAATTAAATCATCTGAAATGTCTCAAAAATATTTTGGTACACAATATGTAAGCATGGTTACCTGCCTTCTGAAGATGGAATATTGTTAAATTTTACCAAAAAGCTTTGTAATCCGTGCATATCACTTGTGGCTAGTGACTTTCAGGGGCTACAGTGCCTTTTATATTCATGGATTTCCATAAGGAATGCAAAGAAAAATCATTTAATCTTGGGACAACCACTCTGATAGGAGATGACTTAATTGATTTTGAGGCTTCTTTTCTCTAAATACTGAAACAGTATTTATTATTTGTGCATCACTTCAGTAATAAAAAAAAATACTCTGATTTTAAGTAAATAGTTACTGTGATCACATATTATAAAAACTTCCTACAAAACATGCATTGCTATGCTTTTATTTTTCTGATATTTCCACTTCATCTTTTTCCTGAGATTAGTTTGCAGCAAGTAAACCATTTTTAGTTGGTATGATAGCTAACATGTAACTCAGTTCTATCATGATTTTAAAAGGAAAAAAAAAGTCAGTAAGGTGACTGGAAAATTTGAACTTCTTGGTTTCAAGGAAATCCTGTTTTAAAGCTATATTACTGAATATTGTAAAATGGGTATTGACAGTAATTATGTTGTTATCAGGTCTGGACTCCCTGCACTACAGATGAACAGAATTATTTGCCCTAATTTTTATAGGCCTGGTCCAATGACTTAGAACAGCATTAATCTTTGAAATTAGGTCAGTTAAATCTTACACCACTCATTTCAATATATGCTGTGTTTAGCAACTTGTACGCTTTTATAGAGGCATTTTGTCAGTATAAAAAGACTTTGTTATCACAGAATATGGTGTGGGGAAGAAGAGAACAGCACGTGGTGTGTCAAGATGCATACAACATAATCCACAGCTCTTCAGATTTATGAACAGCAACAGAAGGAAAAAAATATGTAAATCTATTATATCTACAAACCAGGTGGATGAAGCTTTCATGATAGCTAGCAAATCATCCAGAACCCAAATCACAGTGGTAATGGTGGATATGAATTAGACAGGATTAGGCTAGATGATCTTTCGAGGTCCCTTCCAATCCCTGATATTCTGTGATTGTGTGAGCTGTTGAGAAAGCAAAAATATTTTCCGGTAATCTTTTTTAGTGTATTTGCTGTTGACAACTTTTTGCTACATGAAGCTGAGAAGCAATCTATAGGAGAGACACTCTGTATGTGATTCAAAAGGGGAAGTTACTGAAAACATGAAAGTTGAGGAAAGTTTGGGTAAATGTGACTTAAGTGAGAGTTTAGATCCCTAGTAACAAAAGGAGGGAAGAATGCTGAAGGAAAAACAATGGATTTTGGGAAAGAAGGCTACCGTAATTACAGAATTGGTAGATAAGATCTCTTTAGTCAAGCCTCAAGGGGAAAAGGAGTTAAGGAGAAGTGATGCTTTGTCAAGAGATAATACTAAAGCACAAACAATGCTAATGCAGAGATTTAGACTTTAATTAAACTGTAAATTCTTCACTGACCTCTGAGACTTTCTCACTTTGCTGAGGAACAAAATAAAAGATTTGTGTGAGAAAGGAGCAGGGAATGGGGACGGCCAGATTAACTGGCATTTCATTTTTAAGCAAGAGGCATCAAGTTAGTACACACATGCATACGCATCCAAAAAATGTTCTGTCACACAGTAAAAGATGCATCAAGGAAAGTGTTTATAATTTATAAGCCTTTCCTTCTGTTACAAGAAGACGACACTGAGGTTCCAAAGCTTTTAATCTATTTTTTGTGCGAGCTTTTGCTAAAAAGACAGCTGTGCATAGGTGGCTAGCAGAGCACTGATGTCTCTGCCATCTGTCTGCATATGCATATTAGTTTTTTCTGAAAATTAAGTAATATTGTGGAATGTAAATAAATGTCACCCACTCTGTGGCCAATTCATAGAATACCATAGACAAATTTTAATTTGAAAGGGTTAAATATATCTCTTTGGGAGTTATTATAATATTAAATATATTTAGATGTTCCCTAACTTCTCAGTGTAAAAATTTGGGTTCTGAGATACTTTATTTTGGAGTTTATACCTTTGACAATCTGACTGGCAGTCTTTCAGCCCAATAAATACCTGCTGTGGTTGGAAATACCAGATTATTTTTAAATGATGTGCTGCATTCTTCAGACCTGTCTGCAATAAAACCAGAAACCAGCAATTGCTCATGCTTCATTTAGTGTGATAATGTGTGTACTATGCCATTTAGAGAATCAAGCTTGATGTATTTAATCAAAAATTTGTACAGAATATGATACCATATGTAGATAACATATAACTAATGTATAATGCTTTATTTTAGGCAAACATAGCTGTCTGCTTCTGCAGGCGGAATTATCAGTAGCGTAAAGTCAGCAGCGCATTCAAGGCTGATTGTTCCTTGTCTAATTCAGCCTGTGCTGGCACAGATACCCGGTTACAATACAGATTTCTTCAGGCAGCTGCCAGGTCATTTTGGTTACTGAAGAAAGAAGATTTTTTAATCTATGTTATAAAATAGGAATTATCCTACAACTAGGGTAGCTGAATGAAAGAGCCAGTCATGGTACCTTCACTTGTAGATTCTGCTCTTCTTCCATGCGGCTCTTGGGCAGCATGGTGGTTCCTTCTGTAATATAGACAGTTGAGGTGGGGGGGGAAATGCCAGTTTGACAAGGCTGGGATATTTTTGAGCACTGAATGTGGATTTCACTGTGGTAGGCCCATCTGAGAATGCCAGAGTATAGTATAATAACTGTGAAAGGTCACTGCCTTCCTTTTTTTTTCTTCCCCTAACCATTATTTGAAGCATATTTCAGATGTTCTTCTCATCTCAAGGCTCTGAAATATATATATATATTTTAAGTTCATTTCATGACAGTTATGTCAGTTGCTTTAGCTGGTTCCCATCATTTGAATCAAAGGATCAAAGCACTTGCATCCTCTGGGACAAGTATAAATAAAAAGAATTGAAATATTCTTAGAAAATATTCTTGTCATACTGGGAATCATTTGCTAACTTAGATTTTTCCAAGACATGAAATAAAGTGAGAAAAAGCTGGTGCCAACTCAGCCTTCTGAGTAACTCTGAAATATTGCTAGAAACTTAAGTGAATTATTCTTAGCAAAACAAAATGACTTCAGGAATATTACATGTATTACAAAAATGACATATTACATGTAGTTCAGCTCTTTCAGGAGATCACAGTATTAGGAAAACAACTTTCTTAGCATGTTTTAGGAAGTTCAACATCTTAAGCATGATCTGTGCAAAATTCGTATGGCTTATAGCCAGGCGAGATGGATATGCATTAACTGTGTTGACATCAAGCTGTGATCACTGTAGGGAAAAAAACTTGCAACTAATAAAGAAGAGTGGCACTTTCATTAAGTTTTGGTTTTTAACCCAGATTTTTCTTGGAAATAATTTTGACTCAAAGTTTCTGGTTTAGATGATAGAAATCTCAGCTTTCTCCATACCAATATTTCCTGCTTTTCGTTCTGTTAAATGTTAAACTCTGTAACACCAATTAAGTCTACCGTAAATTAAGTATAAGTAAATGTTTAATCTTTCTGTGAACTTTGAATGGTCTATTAGTGGTTTCTCTTTTTCTTTGAATTAGATGGAGAGCAGAAGACTCAAGTGATGATTCATGGAATTGAGCCAATGCTGGAAACACCCATACAGTGGCTGAGCGAACATATGAGCTACCCAGATAATTTTCTCCACATTAGTATCATTCCCCGACCTACTGATTGAAACTCAGCTATATTGGTATGAGGATCATTCGCAAGCTGGAATTACATGGGCACGTCAACTTCTTCCTTCTGTCACTCTTGACAGAGGCAGCCTGACCAGAAAAGAAAAAACAATGAAAACTGAAACAAAACACAAAGTCCTCACTGCTGCAAGCCAAACAGGAAGAGAGATCGTATCATCAGATAAGGGCAATGGGGCTGATCTTATTTTGCATCACCGCTGCTTTTCTTCACCGCTGTAATTAAATCAGTTGCGATATGAAAGAATTTACAGGACCTCTGCAAGTCTGGTGTTTTCTTGTAAAATATAATGAAGCCGAAACTGTCAGCCGAAGAGCAAATGGAAATATGCCACTTGATTGTATTTCTGATTAACAAATAAACAGGGCTGTTTCCTAAAGCGGTAGTGTTTCGACTTTGAGAGTGGAAACATTGGTTTAATTTTCTAGAAAGTTAGACACTGAGAGATTCAGTTACTAATAGCTTTTTGTAAAAGATCAAATTACTGTAAACCCATCTTTCCTTAATGAGAAGTTCATGTTTACAGTATGCGTATTGGTATGCAAATGGTCTTTTAGCTTTGATAACAAGCAGTGAGAGATTTTAAAGTGAACCCATGAGCATGTTTTGTCATTTAAAAACATGCACAACTTAATAATTTACAAATATTTTCGATTTGTATGCTGTCACTGAATACTCTAGTATGTTTATTATGCAAACCAGTTTTCATAGACTAGCAATGATGTAGGATAATTTGTCTCAGGATTTGTTATGGCATTTCTTTGTGCTCATCTGGTTTTTTTTTGTTGGTTTTTTTTTTCCCCTCCTTGTAAGAATATTTTCTTAGTTTAAAAAGTTTAAAAAAAAGTAAACGGATGTTGCAAATGATTGTATCCTGCTGTTTATTCCCATAGACTAGAAAACAGTTAAATCATTCAAAGACAAACAGATTTATTGCTTTTTAATAATTTTGAATTTTGGAAAGCTGAGGCTTTTCCAAGCTAATACTTCCTTACATCTGAGTTTAGTTTTCTACTGTGGTCCCTGAGCAATCGGTCTGAAATTTGGAAGCTTCTAATCTCATTGCACAGATTTTTCCTTAGTTGAGCAGATGTATTTTTGGATTATTGGATCGCTTTGGTTTCTAAATGTTCATTACCATTGCAGCTGCTACTAGGACTCTTAGAACTTTTTTTGTGTTATGCTGAATTCATCAAACTGTGTGCTATATTGCTTTGGCCAAGGTTTGTGGCTGTTCGTGGCACAAGACTATGTTTATAGTAGACATATTATCAAGTATGTCAAATATTATCAATTATAAAGAAAGCATGGTATTTTTCTTTCAAAAACAGTAACTGTTGAAGTTCCTACTCAAAGTTCTGGCTTGCAAATGTCCCAGTAACTCCCAGTGCTGTTCCCATTCTGCTTAGTTTCCATGCTCCCTTTATCGTGGGATACTTACCTGTATCTGAAAAACAAGAAAATGAAAATCAGTCCAACAAAAACCTCTCTAAGAAGCAAGAGTGGAAGAATCTCCTTGGGTGAAGATAGAATTGAGGCTAAAAAAAGCCCTAAGGGCAGAAAAAGTTAATAGAAAAAATAGTGTTTTACATGTAAATTAGTAAATAGCATTAAGGAAATGGAAGGGAAAAGTTAAGGAAATGAGAGGAAAAAGGTAATAGTGAAATAAATCTATTCTTCGTTCGTGAAGAATTTTTAAAACAAAACTAACCATGCTGATCTGTGTTTATTCAGAATTGAAATATAATATTCTTATAGTGGGATGATTTGACTGAGTTATTCTGATTTCCAGTTCTGTTTGGAATTTTTGTTACAGTGTTGGACTGGCATTTATAAACTTTCTTGGGCAGACACATTTAAATATTCTGGAGAATTTCAAAGTCTTGCCAATGGATAAAGCAAATATTTTGTAGAGTCTTCATATTAATTAAAAAAATCTGTAGGAATAATTTTTCCATTGATCAGGATAAGAGACAGCGCATTTTAAAAACTGTAAAGAGTGTGTTTCCTTTGTTTTAAGTCAGTAAGTCACTGGCTATTTTAATATATTCTGCACCAGCATTTTTAGTACACATCTTTCTCATGGCCCTTATTTGCTAGTAAATCCAACTTTTAAGGCCTAGCATGGAACAAAGAGAGCACTTGGCTTTAAAACATACTCTTCCCTCTTATTTTAACTATTTACACTTTATTAAAAAATAAAACACAGTTTGACTCTGTCTTTATTTGCAGCTAAATAAGGATCTTCGCAATGGAGTGACAAAAACATTTAATTAATACTTCTTAAAGAGCTGGTTGGGTGACATATCCAAGCAAAAGCACATTATCACAGAAATGAAGTGCTGTCTTTGCTTTACCTGATTTAAAACACATTTTTGTAGTTTCTTACTTAGTCTGTGAATAGCAATAGCAACAGAAGGTGTGTTGTGGCTTAATTAGTTTGCTTTGAAATGCTGTAACTTCTGGAAAAAACATTTGGTCTAAATTGGTCAGAATCTAAAATAATGCTCACTAAATTCATTTCAATGCTAAAGAAAAGTGTCAAATACGCACAGACGCTCCTACATTTAGAACTGAAGTGTATCTGGTGAGCAAGTTAAGTCATAGTTTAAAAAAGAGCAAAACACAGATCTTGCTGCTGTTATCGCTGTATTTCATGTCATTTGGCAATGGCTACCTCTATTTTTGAGTGTTCTGTGAAGAAAGTTAATTTTCCAGTGATTTCTTTGATAGCACTGGCTGTCAGCACACAAGGTGAGGTCCTTTCATTCAGAGCTAGAAATTGCTTGGTCCAGTTTTACATTCAGTTCCATGAATTCTTTGGGGGCGGGGGGGGGGAGGGGAAATAGGAGCATACTAAATATAGTAAATTTGTACTAGTAAAAAGTCAGATGACATTGCCACTGCTGGGAAGAATGTGAACTTGACATCTGAAGGGCCGGTAGGAGAGATTTGGGCTGAGCGACTGTGCTGCAGAAATGCAAATGCTGCTGGGTGTGTGTCAATGTGATTGGGAAATCCTGCAGGAACATGATGAAATACTAAATCTTAAGGACAGAGGCACAGGAACAGGCAGTATGAACTAGTCATTAATAAATGTATAGAACGGACAACTATTGAGCTCCTTCAATTTGCTTCTCCACTAAGAGTCTGGGAGCTGTGGAGGCAGCTGATGCAAAGATCAAGTTACAAAAAGGGTGAGAGCTGATTGTCAGTGACTGGGAAAGTCCTTTCAGTTCTGTGCTCCTGTATGTTTTGCTCTGACAGCCAGATAACTCTCAGATGATGAAGACTCTTGATCATCACTTCCAGTATTATTTATATCCGGCATAATAATTATGGCCTCTTTTTTAAAAAAATTTCCTTATATGTTGAATGATGTCTGGATGACAGCTCCTCATTTATGGCACTGACGATAGCTGGTGTGTTTTCACTTTCGATATTTAGGAAAGTCTGCGTCCTGGCTGTATGTGTGTATTAGCACATTCTTAGAAGACTTCCAGGCCTAAAAAATGACTGGTCACTTTAAAGAATTCTTTAAGCGAATTTCACAGCTTGCCAGTGATACCCTACCAAATCAAGGGACTGGGCAAGAAAAGGATAGATTAATCCCTATCATAAGTACTCCAAATTTAATTTTAAACTCTTCAGATAACCTAGATGTTAGTTCGCTTGCAAATTTAGCAGTAGCTAAGTGTATTTATTCAAATGCAACCACATGTAGATGTTAAAACTGATTGCATACTTGTTTAACTCTAATATTGATCTTGATTATCAAGTTATGTCAGGAGGAGAACCACGTTAGTGATGGTGAGGGCTCCCATTGCTCTGGTGCTGCACATGGATGAAATGTGGAGACTGAGTGGGTCTCTGGTGCGTGCTGCCACTTTTTCCAACTTCAGCCTCCAGCAAAACCAAAATTACTTTGTCTTTACTGAGAAAATGTATTTTCTTGACATGGCTAAAATGTATTTCATGGGAAAATAGTTCCAGTCTTTCCCAGTATTTTTGATTCAGAATTTGTGACCGTATTGGAATAATACAGCTTTTGGAAAGTTACTTTAGTAATTGATTTTAGCAGTCCCTGTTTATTTTGACAGGAAAATGATTCCTGGAGTGATTTATTATTATTTATTTATTGTTATTATTATTATTATTATTATTATTATTATTATTATTATTATTATTATTATTTTATTTTCTCCTTTACTTAGGATGAGAAAGGGTATGCACAGAGGTTCTTAGAATATCACATTACATATAGATTTCTGAATTAAAGCAGGTAGGTGTCTTTTCTGTGGTAAAACTTCTGGTTTTGAGACAGGGATGGTGACATTTCAAAATGTCACACTAAACCTGAGTAATATCTCTTGAGACAGAGGAAGAAGATGTGAAGTTTCAAGTGCTCCGAAGTATATTTCAGATTTCCGTACTTTCAAGTTGCACTATCAAATTAGCTTGTGGAAGAAGAATTTAAAATGAGAGAGATGTTTTCTTTCCTTCCCTTGCCTTTCATGTCTCCACGATTCAAGTAATTAAGTCCTTTAACTGTGAAATGAAACACCAGTTTCTCTAAACAGTAGATTAAAAAACACAAAACTTCTTTCAAATACAGCTGTGCAAACAGATACATGAAAAGTTTTGGGTAGTTCAGGCTTTATATGTATAAAATATGTATAAAATAACAAGCAATTATATGATGTTAAAAGGTATGATTTTTCCATGTGATTTTAATAGTATTTATATAGATGAGAAACACTTAGAGAGGCAGTCAAGCATTGTGTTAGGGTTGGAGGAGCTTGACTTTACTGCACTTGAAACTGCCAAAAAATGTGTCATATTAAAACAGCACTTTCCACTGGAGATTTTTAAAGCCTTAATCACAGTATCACAGTATGTTTGGGATTGGAAAGGACCTCGAAAGATCATCTAGTCCAATCCCCCTGCTGGAGCAGGAACGCCTAGGTGAGGTCGCACAGGAACATGTCCAGGTGGGTCTTGAATGTCTCCAGAGAAGGAGACTCCACAACCCCCCTGGGCAGCCTGTTCCAGTGCTCTGTCACCCTTACTGAGAAGAAGTTTTTTCTCAAATTTAAGTGGAACCTCTTGTGTTCCAGTTTACACCCATTACTCCTTGTCCTATCATTGTTTGCCACCGAGAAGAGCCTGGCTCCACCCTCATGGCACTCACTCTTTATATATTTATAAACATTAATAAGGTCACCCACCCCTCAGTCTCCTCCAAACTAAAGAGACCCAGCTCCCTCAGCCTTTCCTCATAAGGGAGGTGCTCCACTCCCTTAATCATCTTTGTTGCCCTACGCTGGACCCTCTCCAGCAGTTCCCTGTCCTTCTGGAACTGAGGGGCCCAGAACTGGACACAATATTCCAGATGTGGTCTCACCAGGGCAGAGTAGAGGGGAAGGAGAACCTCTCTCGATCTACTAACCATGCCCCTTGTAATACACCCCAGGATGCCATTGGCCTTCCTGGCCACAAGGGCACAGTGCTGGCTCATGGTCATCCTGTTGTCCATCAGGACCCACAGGTCCCTTCCCCCTACACTGCTCTCTAATATGTAATTTCCCAATTTATACTGGAACCTGGGGTTGTTCCTGCCCAGATGCAGGACTCTACACTTTTCCTTGTTAAATTTCATCAGGTTGTTCCCCGCCCAACTCTCCAGCCTGTCCAGGTCTCGCTGGATGGCAGCACAGCCTTCTGGCGTGTCAGCCACTCCTCCCAGCTTAGTGTCATCAGCAAACTTGCTGACAGTGCACTCTATTCCCTCGTCTAAATCGTTAATGAATATATTGAACAATATGGGCCCCAGTACTGACCCCTGAGGCACTCCACTAGATCCTGGTCTCCAACTAGACTCCGCACCATTGACTACCACTCTCTGGCTTCTCTCCTTAAGCAAGTTTGCAACCCACCTCACTGCTCTATTGCCTAGACCACACTTCCTCAACTTAGCAACTAGGATGCTGTGGGAGACTGTGTCAAAGGCTTTACTGAAGTCAAGGTAGACCACATCCACCGCTCTGCCATCATCCATCCACCTTGTTACATCCTTGCAGCATTTCCCTAATATAGGTCAAGAGATAACACATTCGTTCCCACAACATATTCATTTTGTTTTATCTAGTTACTAATACACATATTGTCACCTTAGCATTCACAGTAATTGTTAGTATCGTGCAGTGGAAAGGGTAAAGCTGACACATGATACAGTTTGGATTGTCTGGAATTGGGAGGATCACTTGCTAGACTTTGTCAAATATGTTTTGTAAGTTCACATACGTGTCTTAAAGCTACTGGAAGTTAGGTCTGCTTTCAAAGAAAACCAGACTGTGATGGGACAGGGAAAAATCAACAGCGTTGTTCACTAAACCTCTCCCTTCAGTGGGTGTCTGACTGAAAGGCAGGTGGAGGGAGTGCACGTGTAAAAGCTGGTGGTATCTTATTTCATACAGATATTAATATAATTTCTCCTCGTGTACATTGAGATCTTGTTGCTTAAGGTCAGTAGTGTCCCAACTACTCTTAAAAAAAAAAAGACAGTTTGTAATTTATATAGACAGAGGCACTCACAAGTGTTTTAATTGCTACAGAATTAAAGATCAGAATGGAAAATGGCTGAAACTTGCACCTTATATGCTCTTCTAGCTATAATTAAAATCATCTGCACTTCAGAGGTTTGATTTCCATCAGTCATATGTACACATGCCCTCACTGGAGTTTTTCCGCAGTTCAAAATTAACAAAATAAGCTGGTCTTCCTTCATGTTAAAGTTTATCCAAGTCTGTGCAAGGCAAATGGGAGGCAGAGACCAGGCCGTGGGAGCAGGCCTTCGGTCCTGAAGCGCCAACATGTCCCAGGAAGTTACACGGTTTGTTTGCTATTTCCACTGCAATAATTTTATCACAAGTTCTGTCCCTTACTCATAAACCTTTCTTTAATTTGCAGCTTTTCTGTTTTTTAGCTAATCCCTGCCCTCACAGAGCGGAGATGGGGCTGAAGCTGTCCCTGTGTCTGCCTGGCAGACCTGCTCTCGGCAGCTGCTGGGTGAGAGTGACTAAAACCCCATCTCTGGAGCACTCCGTGACCCTTCTCGTGCAGCTTCTTTTCCACATCCGAGGCGTGAGCTCATGTCTGCTGGCTGTTACCACAAACTGGGTAGCTCTGGAAGAAAACAGCAAGAGAAAGGTGCGGAGGAGGGCAGAGGGAAATGAGAAAAATTAGAAAAGCAGTGAAGGTGGGGCTGGAGAGAAAAATACGTTGTGGGGAGTGTAACGATAGAGCTGGATTCTTGATTTCACTGGGTTTCTCATTCACTCATCTGACAGCTCCCACTGTGTGCTTTCCTTTCCGTTCTTTCCATGGCCTGGTGTTGCACCGGCTTTCACCTGCAAAGTGAAATGTCTGGCACCTTTGGTGTCACTGTCAGACATAGCTGCCTTCTCCTAGGAGCCAGCAGTACACTCGAGAGGGTGTGTTTAACTTTGTTGTTTTAGCACGTTGCTTAAGACAACCTTTATTTACAAATTTTGGTGGAGAGTTTCTTCCTCTGCAGCATGTCCTAGGCCTGGGCCGCCCTCAGCTGCGAGGAATTGGGAGGTCTGGCACAAAATAGTGACATGGTTTGCACAGGCACATCTCCTTACTCTTTAATATGTTGTGTTTTGGAAAAGCAAATCATCAGCATTGCTTTTTTATTCAGAGGGTGAATGATGGAGTCACTCGAGGACCTTTGTGTCGTGAAAATTACTGTTTCATAGTTCTGAAGTTTTACTTTGTACTGTTATGAGTGTTTCATACAGAACAGCAGAAAACATTTTCAATGTGTGTAATAAATACCGAACCCAGTTTTGGTCACAAGTCTTTTCTGTTTCATTTTCCAGTCAGAGTAAGATTCCATTATATTGGGTTTAGTTGTAGAAAAATATGTCTATTCATAATCAGGCTACATAGGCAGTAGCCAGAGGATGTGTCACTTTTAATCATCAGCATTTCTGCACTTTGTCTTGACACCTTTCGATAGAAGACACATGAGGACTTCTACCTTTCTGGTGAGGTGTGTTTTCGCTGAACCACCCAGGCAGTTTCTCCATCAGGTTGATTTTATTGTATGTAAATTTATACTTGACAGCTGTTGAGGAAATCACTGGAACAATAGCCATAATGGCAATTTAAAAAAAATCAGCTAATTTATTGCTCGAAAGTCCTTTGCTATGAAATCATAATGTCAGTTTTCAGTTAAATTAGTGATGTCTTCTGGTTGTGCATTTTTTTGATGGTAAAAGGGCACAGTCCTAATGAATCAGTTTATAATTTCCTTGAACTATGTGTGGTTTTAATTAATATAACAATAAGAGGAATTATTTGGTCTTAATTTTATCTCTTACTGAAACTTGAATGCATCCATGGGTTGTGTTGTGACTGGCCTCCTTGGGGAGGTCTATCAGGAGCTGTATCCCCTCTGGCCTCCATACATCATGTTGGGTTCAGTGTCTTTTGGGGACATGTGGGAAGATATTTCAGTTCTCTGAAGCCTACCTACTTGTACTCTTCCCTCCTTCCTTCCCCAAACCAGATGCCACAATTTTCTATAATGCAGCCCTTCCATTTTTTGTTGCAGGCTGTGAACAATGAAGCAGGTGAACTATAGTTACTGGGCATAATGATTAATTCTTCAGCTATCATTTCAGGGGGCTCTGAAATTTAGGTCTTTCAAGTTTCTGAGCCACACCTCTAACAGGGATGTGATCTGGGGTAACCATGTGGGCTTCCAGCAAGATAACACAAGGCGTAAATTAAGTTCTCTTCAAAAATTGGCACTCACGTAAATTGAAGTATCCACAAAGGCTGATACCTACCTTCATTCATACTTGTTTTGCTGTCTCTATGTAGTCAGTTTTCTGTATGCTTTCAAAAAGCAAGCCAAGTTGAGATGGTGTGATGGCATATGGAAGTGTCCTCTTGCACAAGTCCCCTCCCACAGCCTGCGCCCACGTCAGCCCTTGCTTGTGTCACTGAAGGCAATTAACAGTGCTGCAAAACCACATGCGGCTCCTATTCCAAAACGCCATTTGATGATATCAGGAAGCCTGAGAGTTCAAGTAAAAAAAGTTTATTTTTTTGAAAGGGAGTTTATTCTTCATTGTTAGAAGATGCTGAAATAATCAAATGTGTTGAGTGTGCAGCATCAGCAAGTAGATTTTTGCTGCAAGGTATTGTCTGGATGGGATAAAAATGCGTCCTTCATCTTTAAGATATGCTTGAACTGAACCGTAACATATTTAGGTGTTCTGCTTTGATCCTAATGGGTTGTGGGGCGCTACGCTGACATGGATGCAGATACCATCAATAAAGGAGAAGATCTTTAACATCTTAACACACAGGCATGTGCCACAGTTGCCACAAGATAAACAAGGGTGTGAGCTTTTCAGAGCTGCTGGAGATGGGGAACTTTTACCTCCTTTTGTCCTTGGGATAAACAGGTTGCTTGCATCTCCAAGAGCAGCAGGGTGCTTTCTCTGCAGCTGGCTGAGCAGGGAGAACGTGAAGATGAGTACTCTTGTGGATTTGCCAGATGCTCCATGTGTCTCAACCCAGTAGGAATGAATCTGAGTGTTCATCTTTACCTTCTGACTGATTTTGTTCTTTATTTCAGACAGGATTTTCAGAGATTTGAAGTAACCTCAGGACAGGGATCATTTGTAGTAGTATTTTTGCTAACTATTTGAAACAAATCAGTTACTGGGTTTTTTATTTAATTTCACTGTTCAATGACGTGAGTGTCAAGTGTGAATGGTGTGGTCAAAAATTTCTTGAGAATTATTTGAGTTTATTTTGCAATGGCAAATAGGATCACAGGAACAAGAGAATGGGCATGCCTTTGCTGTCTTTCTGCTGAGTGTTTTGGTGGGTCACTGTTTGCGTGGAGCAATGAAGTATCCCTCTGCCATTCAGATCATGCAGTAAGGGTGTTGTACTGGTGGAAACACCTCCTTCCCCAAAGGGCTGACCTAAACCTGAGTCTAGTTCTTCTGAATTCTCTCACTAATACCCTCCCTGAGCACAGCCATGTTGTTGCTGGCTCAGCACAGTCTGCAGCTTTATCTAGATTAATTACCTTGCAGAGATAAAGCATGCTATTTAGTCTAAAGAAATCCTACCTCAACAAATGAAGAACATCTTAAAAGTTTTTCAAACTGGAGGCAGAAGCCAAGTGCTAGGAGGAGCTAGCAGCAACTCCCATGATTTACCAGAAAGAAAGGAGCTCAAATCCTGCACTTTTCATCACTTCACAAGCTTCTCAATGCAGCAGAAAAGTTTCTCAAGGAGTTGTCTGGTGTTCAGATATGGAAGATCTCGCTGCTGCTTATGTTTTAATGTCAGTACCTTGCACTTTGCAAGTGGAGTTTCTCAGCTGGTGCTGTGAAATCTGCTGTCCTTCCCCTGCAGGGATGTGGAAATTCAGCTTCCAGGAGAACTATCATTTCAGTTTTGCTGGGGGAATTAATTGGGAAGTTTGGGAATAGGAGACGAAGCTTAGAAGACTACTTATGGCAGAAGGTCCTTTTTGAAGCCTGATTTAACCCTGCTGTGGAGCAGGCACTAGTCAGAACTGCCGTTACGTGGAACCATCTGCTGACACATTGAGTGAGCTTGTCAGTAATATCTTGGTGATGGTTTGGAGCTCAGGAGTGTCAGGTGCTGTCAGGCTTTGTAGCACACAGCTTAAAGGGCATGTGACTGAATTTGCAAGACAGCCTAGTTTAGTAAATGCTGTACAGCTCGTACAGTTTCTTTATGGGATGGGTCTTTCATAGCATGGTACTCCATTATTAACATGAGAAGTATTGTTTTAATTATCTCAGCTGATGTTCTTCTGAAACTGCTCGGTGGGTAGTTTTAATGGAAGCAGTATGGAAATCATTGCACTGGTAGGTACAATATCTGTTCATCTTATTTGCTTACAAATGTTCCAAGCAATCAAGTATGACACCTTCTTGCAAAGGAGGTAATTCCCACTCGGTGCTTAGGCCTCTAAAGAAGAAAACTTTCATATTGTAACATTAAAGGCAGGCGCTTCGTTTTAATCACTTGCCAAAACAGCTGAAAACAATTATTAATTAATAGGAAACATTGACTTTTAACTTTGCAAGCTCTCCGAAGAAGTGTCTGTGACAACTTGCATCTGGATTTATGGATTATTTGGATACAGTGAAACTGGGCATCGTACTGCAAAGGTTGACTGCTTTAAATTCATTTTAAGTGTACACATAGCGCTCTTAAAATTAATATGTTTATAAACCTAAATTGGTTCTGTTGAATGCCTTTTGTTCTCTTTCTGGCTTCATTTGAAGCAACAACAAAAAGCTGTGCTTGTTTGTGTGTTTAACCAAAATGTTAAATGCAATTAATCTACCAAAAGCACACAAATATTTTTTGAATAATAGAGGCGCCCATTTCACAGTGTCTTTGGTATTTAGCACTATGGTTTGGAGAGTAGAAGGCAACTTTTTCACATCTCATAAATAAAATTTAAAAAATCTTTTGCTTGGCTTGTTTAGTTTGAACAAATGCAGTGCAGCACCCTCAGATTTTCTTGACCGCCTTGATAATGAGGCTGAGGTTAGTATGTATGGTTAGGGGGAGGTGGCATTCCTAGTATTTTAGATCCTGGATCTTATGTTCCCTCCTGGAAAATACTGTGTCTGGTAAATGCATCTCCCAATAAATAAGAAGTGGGGGGGGGGGGGATGAATGTTGCAGTGTGAGACAGAGCTCCTCTTTGATCTGACTTGGAGGGTGATTATGTGGAGATTCATCATGCAGATCTACTGGGTTTGCCTCTTTTGTCAAGCAAAATAATAGAATTCCTTAGACTGTCAGAAATAGAGAATATCCAAAATATTTCAACAAGATCAGACCACAAGAGCTGGTTTGTTATCTTAATTGAGGATCTTGAGACATCCCAGTATCCCAGTTATTTTAACAATGGGAGAGTGGCTGCCTAGCCTTTCTGCTTCTAGCCAGTCCACTGCTCTGTTATTGAGAAATTCATGGGGAATACTGTGACAAGTTTAGTAACTGCAGATTTTTCATCAGTTAAAATGTCTCTTCTAGCAAGCACAAGAGCTTTGCTTTATGCATTTGCTACTAACAGAGACTCTTCAAACAAACAAAAGTGTGTGACCTCATCTTTTATTTAAAATTCTGCTAGTCCTGCTAAACCAGCAACTGGCTCTTTGCTAAGTAATTCAATCTGAGCTCATCTTCTCTGTGTGGGACTCAGTCTGAACGGCTGAGGTTTTGCTGGTCACACCAGTAGCTTCGGTGACGGACAGCCTTGGCATAGAGAGCCAGGTACCAGACTTCATCCATGTCATTTGAAGATAGGTCGCCTGTTTCCCTCGTTAGCATGCTTACTTCTCAATAGTTTATAATGATTGAGAATCTGCTTAGTTGTCCTTTTGATCAAGATGCAACATTTGTAGCCATTCATCAAGCTGTGGAAGACAGAGACAGGTCTATGTAGCCCTGTATTTATGATTAAGAAGAAAATGGTTATGCTCTTGAAAGGTTATGTTGTGCCTTTAGATAATAACCCTTTGCTTTTCCTAGAGTGTTTTACACAAGTTGATCATAGAGAGATTGGACTTGTCCTTGTTTTATCAAATAGTTTGGGCTTAAATGGCTACAGTGATGGTGCCTACAGCTGGTTTCCCTTTCTCTTCTCCACCCCACCCAGCACTGTGTCCCTGTTGGAAAGGGGGTGGATGGTGCAAACGTGTGGATGGAGCAGCTTAAAAGACAGATGTGTAGGAGTGAGGGGCAGTGCTGGTGCATCGATGGAGTGATACCTCTGGTCTTGTTGATAGTGGTCAATAATCTTAATGTCAGTGACCAGCTAAATATCTGGGGATTTTATGGCATGAACTATGGCAACTGCGTTACTTAAATCAATGTTTGTATGTGCTGTAGTCCTACGCATTTATCATGAAATTACTTTTTCTGACAAACAGTGGCTGCTTGCACAAATAACTTCATAATCTCAAAGCAGTTATCTTTCTGCAAGTAGTTAATTGGGTCATTACCAGCTTTTCCTCAAAAGAAGGGGAAAAAATGATGAGTCTAGTACTTTTCAAATGCAGACCGAAAGGAAAGAGTAATTTCTGCAGTGGGTCAGCATTTTATGCACTTCTCTTTTCTTCCACCTGCTGCTTGATATACTACTCAGTCTGGAGACAAATACCTAAACATCCACCCCACCAGGTGTGGCAGAACAGTGAACAGCACTTGTGGCATCTGCAGAACGTTGTAACCATTTGTGACAAAAAGCAGTAGTTTGCCTCTGGTTACTCACTAGTGTGTGAGGTTTCTACTAGCTGAACAATTTTCAGGTTTCTAGGTTGTGTGTGGCAGATGGAAATAATTGCTTTCAGTATGCTCTGGGGTATTGCTGCTTCTCTGTCCCGCCACCCAGGGTTTAGGATATGCCTAGTCAGAGCGCAAAGAGGATCTGGGTTGATTCCTCAGTTTAATTTTTGTGGTTTTCATAATTTCCACAGAAACAATTGAGGGATAAATGTGAATTCCGAATGTCAGCTTCCTGGGAAGGTGCGAATCTGATCTGTGATGGCACTTGTTGAGAATTAATTTGAACTGCTCATACTGCTAATTTTTTGCATGGGTTTTTGTATGGGCTGCAATGATTCGCGGTTTGTCCATCCCACTAAGGTTCCTTTGCACCAGCACTGGTTTGTTCCTTTTTGAGCAATGTCCTTTCCAAAGGCCGTGCCTTGGTGCCTAATCCCAGGGACAACCCCTGTGTAGCAGCAGAAACCTTCCCCAGCTTTTCAGTTTCCTAGGCTCACTTTGGGACTGCAGCATCCTCTGATGCTTCTGCATGTAAGAAGTTCTTTGGGTTTGGTCTGTTCCTCTCCAACACTTTCTGCCAGCTCTGTGAATATAGTGAGATGTTAAAATTTAAAAATTAAAAAATAATACGTGAGGAAATTGTTAGACATGCCAGCTTCAGAAGACAAGTGCTGATTACAGGATAACTTTCTGTGCTGCCCTCTTTGTGACTGCTGTTTTCTGTTACTACGGTAGAATGAAATTTGTGGTGTTTTCAGTGTTATCCTGTGCTTATGGGAAATGGGAACCAGCAGATATCTAGGTATAGAAATCCAGAATTAAACAAGCTATTTGTTCATTTTCTGTGGCTGTCCAGAAGGTAGAATGTGTTGTGCTACTGCAGAGGAGTTTTCACGGTGTTCTCTTAAATTGACAAGCTGTTTATTTTCATTTGCCCATCCTGCTTAAAGTACAAAAGTGACTGCTGAGTCTCCTTTGTGGTTTTCATCTGTATTTGTGGAGAACTTTGCAAATGAAAGCTGAAGGTTTTGCCATCCTTATGGACAATATTGCAAATCCCATTTCCAGAACAGGGAAATGCCTCCCTGTCCACACAGGTGGAGTTAAACAGACGATGAATTTTGCAGTTGTTTTATGTCTCACAGCATAACAGCCATAGTACAAACATCAAGAAAAGAACTTTTTTCATCAAAACTCTCAAGCAATCTTGTGAAGCAAAGCTTCTACTCCTGTTCTAAAGAGAACATTGGTGAGAGGCATAGACTTGCAGCAGTGAATTAGAAGGTTTGGTCTAACTGGTCTTTTTCCTTCTGTAAGATCAGCAGAAAACTGTTTGCCATGGAGTGTTGTTGAAATCTTTAGTTGTTATGAATGAGAGCTAAAAAAAGCAGTAATGCTTGTTCATTTTTTTTAAAATAACAAAAGGCTGATTTGAAGAAAATCAATGGAAAAGAATGCAGGAAGATGCTGATGTGGAAATTTTTAACACCATGCCAAGAAAACCTTTTTATCAACTTTTTTTCTCTAAGGTGTGATTTTGCAAGGTTCTTCCCCATTGCGTACTGATGGCAATGTTTTGCTGCTAAAGCTGGAGGAAATGAGGCTGACAAAAATTTTCTGTGTGAAAACCTGTAGAAGTTGACTTCAAACAGAAAAATATCCGTAAAACATGAATGTGGCAGAGATGTTCCACAGGAATGTTTCAGCTCTCAGGAATATGAACTGCATTGTGAGTATTTCCCCTCTCAGATTTGCATAGATGGAGATATGTTGATTCAAAACAGAAGGATTTTGATGAACAGACATCAGCTTCAGCCATAGCTGAGTAAAGAGGAAAAAAGGTAGGTCACATTCAAAACAACGGAAACTCAACAGTGTAATTATACGCTACAAATGGTCCTACTTCTTCAGTCAGCAAAGGTGGAAAAGTCCTTTGTTAAATGTTATTGGTACACACGAAACTGCGCTCTTCAAGCCAATGCCAACTACTTCTGAAATCACAACTAATAACTGCAAGCTACGCTGCAATTTCTTTCCTGAAATCATGTGTTTTAGCCTGTAAGTGAAACTTCATGGGGTCAAATGCAAAGATTTGGATTTGATAAATGAGCTGGTATATATCTTGTGAACTTTTGTTGCTGCTCTGCCTTTTCAGTGAAGAAATACTGAAAACTTCAGACAAGATGAGTTAGTGAAAGTAATGCAACAACTTAGATAATGTAACTTTCATGATGGCTAAAGGATGGCTCAACATCAATTATACATGATCAGTAATAAGAGTAAGAGAAAATTATAGGCTGACAGTGCTTAGGAGGGGACTCTAAGGATATGTGTAATATATTTCCCTCCTTCCAAAACTTGTCAGACTAGCAACCTGACTACAGGAGAATCATTGTAATTCAGCTTTTGTTTGCAGTATCGGCAGTGGAATCTGGGGCATAAATACATTGCTTTGTATATATCTCAGCCCAGATCTAACACAGAAATAAGTGAATATGGGAGAGTTTGCACTGTTGTCTCTTCTCCTTCTCTTAAACAGGAACAGCTCAGGTTTGATCATGCTGGAAAGCAGACACACTTTAAAACATTACCTTTATTTCATCCCAAATATCCCTTATGACGAAAGGCTGAGGGAGCTGGGGCTCTTTAGCTTGGAGAAGAGGAGACTGAGGGGTGACCTTATTAATGTTTATAAATATATAAAGGGTGAGTATCAGGAGGATGGAGCCAGGCTCTTCTTGGTGACAACCAACGGTAGGACAAGGGGTAATGGGTTCAAACTGGAACACAAGAGGTTCCACTTAAATTTGAGAAGAAACTTCTCAGTGAGGGTGACAGAACACTGGAACAGGCTGCCCAGGGAGGTTGTGGAGTCTCCAGCTCTGGAGACATTCAAAACTCCCCTGGACACATTCCTGTGTAACCTTATCTAGGTGTTCCTGCTCTGGCAGGGGGATTGGACTAGAAGATCTTTTGAGGTCCCTTCCAATCCCAAACATTCTGTGATTCTGTGAACGGAGAGATGAGCACAGGTTTCATTGAGACTAATGCAGGACTGCTCTCAAGCTGCCTCAGAGGAAGCACTTGGGGGAACCCATGGTTGAAGGTTTCAGGCAGGGCATGGGAAGGCACCTCTCATTGCACCCAGCCACCCTCTGGGACAAAAGCAGTAACCATTGCTCTCCGGCCTGTGCCCATGCCTCACTTATGACACTAACATTCCAGTTTCCTTCAATGCAGTCACTGGAAAACATCTGATACAGCTTTGCTTTGTGATGTGTCTGGGGCAGCATTTGTTTCTTATGGTAGGCAGAAATTACAAACAAAAGAGTACTGTGGATCTTGGTCTTACATTATGGAAGAGTACGATAGCCAAGCTGTATACTGGGTGCATTTGGTTCCAGCTCCTGTGAACTAAGGAAGCACACGTGGTGACATGTTTTGCCAAATAAATTAGCATAAGCTGACTCAGGCCAGCCCCAAGTGCGTCACTGTCTGCTTTGGTGGCTCTTTTTGCCCTGCTTGTAAAAAGTCAAGGAATTGGTGTAACCTGAAGAGCCAAATGTTTGAGTTCGTGCCAGCACACACCTGTTAACAGGGCTTTGCCGAGGTCTTTGACCTCTGAAAGGAGATAAGCTGCTCTTGCGGGTTAGGAGATTTGGAACCACGGGGCTGAAATCCAGCACGTTACAACCCAAGCTCTTTACCTTTTCCTTGGTTAATAGGTGCTTGAACTATTTGGAAGGGAGCCAATGAGGTCTGCTGGGCCTGCAGTGGGGCAGTTATGTTAAAAGACCCAGTTTCTAATTAATCCATGGCCTTTGTAACTCTATAAGTGGCTTGCCCAGAGTCATGCCCATGCAGGGTTACACTTGTCCTCTGAGTGTAAGACAGAGTAGATGAGACCTCCAGTTCTTCTAAACACTGGATTTCAGTACAGATCATTAGCATTTAAAAATTATTCATTCAAAATTGCTAGATAATTATCTGTGCGATTATATATTAGGGGGCAGAAGCCAGAGCAGAAGTGACTGGCTGCTGTTTCTCTCTTGGGCTGGAGTTCAGCATTGCCCTGTGCTCTCTTCTGAGACTGTGTTTCAAAGGAAATAGAACTTTGCATGGAGCTGTTCTTGATATGGGTTGTGTTTAGAGGACACAAGAATGAGGGGTAACTCATACACACAATTTAGCCTAATGTTTTTTCTTCTTTCTGCATTTCTGATGGTAGGCACTGGACGTGGGGAAATTACTTTGCTGCACTGGTCTGGAAGCGTTAGTATGGCTTTGACAGGGGTTGCAGGAGATGGTCCTTGCTGCAAATGTGCCTTGGCTTTACTAAGCTACATGATTGGTTTTTATATACTTATGATTCATGACAAGTGTCTTTCAAAGGCAATCTGTGCCCTCTGGTGCTGAAGAATGTCACGTGTGAAAATATGATGACCTGGTAACTCTAATATATGACAGAGCTTTTTGGTGTAGTAGTATCATGGTGAATATGCCTCTTCTGCAACTGAGATGGGGTTTGCTAGCAAAAGACATGATTAACACCATACTTGTACGATCAAATGATCAACAGATTCAAAGCCATGATTAGCAATCCAGTACTGGCAGTGCAGATCACCTCTGAATTGGTGATCATCTGCAATAAATTACAATTCAGTGCAGACCCTTAGTATACCTGATGATTACTTTAACAATTCACCTTTACAGGAGATTTCAGGTACGCCAAATTTTACTCGCTTGAAGAAAATTAATTTTTTAAAAAACCAGGCCGACAAGAAGATTCACACAGGAAGCTTATTTTGTTCATTAATGTAGTATTAATATAGTGTGTTTGTTAGCATGGTATCAATTGAGTTGAGATAAAAGATCTAAGAAACAGAACTTGGGTTGCTTGAGTCCTGTGTGGTGTATGTTTAATGAATTTTCACTTAATCATCCATTAATATGTATGATAAAAATAAGCATGGCAATTGAACAACACAGTACTAAATACTGTTCTGAAAGAAAACCACATTGGGTAAACTAAAACAACTGCATTTCTTACTAATCTACACAATGCATTTCATTTAAAAGGAGAATTTATAGTATTTGAAATATCCTACCACATACTGAAACTTTTAGTATAAACTGCCACTTTCTGACTATCACATATTGAAATACTTGTGGCGCATAGTGAAATTTATGTTACATAGTGTAAAATATATAGTGAAACCAAACTGATGTATAATGAGACACACATGTGCCTGCAATGACTTATCAGTTCCATTATTTTCTAACTAACATCACTTTCACGGTCAAGTTTTTCTGGGTCAGAGGAAGACAATGGTGAAGACCAGGGCTGGTATTACAGTGGAAGGTGTAGACCCAAACTTGCACTTGATAACTCAGCAGAGTTATCTATTGTCCTTTTCTGAGATAAATTCTAAATGCAAAGTCTGCTAATGGTTACAGCGTGTCTCTCTTTCTCTGCCAAAGCTTCATTACAAACATCAACATCACCCCAGCCAGGGAAATACCACCAGCCACAAGTGGAGAGGCCGAGCACCCAATTCTCAGCATTTTTTACCAGTACAGGGCTGCTGCAGAAGTTACCCTGGTGAGTTGTGTGGGGTATTGCAGGAGCACTCAGCCACAGGTTGGGTCATTCAGACTCATGGGAGGGAGCAGCTGGGCACTCACACCTGACCTCCTTCATCCACCAGCACTCCAGACCTCCCATGAAGGCTCTGGGTGGTTGGGCAGCACCAGTGGTGGCTGCAACCTGCAAAAATTCCTTCTCTGCTGCTTAGATTTTTCTTTTCTTACTTGAGCCAGGTCCTGACTATGCAGCCAGGCATCCCTGCTGGGCAGGGCGGGCAGTCCGGCCACTGGGTGTGCCTTGCTGTTGCTGGAGGAAGGCTGTGGTAGCCGGTCCGGTGGCTGGTGGCCACCCAGCAACCTGGGGCGCTCCTCTGTGAGGCTGTCATTTGCAATTCACACTTGCTCTCCAACCTCAGCGATGGTTTAGGCTGAGGATGTAGTATCCTGGGCCATCTGGCTTGGGATGTGGTTTTATCCCTGTCCTGGTAGGCTGACATCTTGCAGATCCCACCCAGTGCAAGGCTGCAGGACTTCTCCAGCCCTGCCCACTCCTGCCCAAGGCTTCCCACTGCACTTGGAGCCCAAAGTGCTGTCTCCAAGAACTATCCAAAAAAAGAAACCAAGATCCCAATACTCCTGAACTAAAAGAAGGAGAAATAAACCACAAATCTCATATCTCCTTGACTGGTCCTAGTCCAAGCTTCATCAGACCTGTTTCTTTTTTGGGTTATCTTTTGCCAGTTTTGCACCAGTGCCAGTGTGACCAAAGCATTTAACACTCGAAAAGTGGGAACAGCAATGAAGTTCAAGTCGAGGTGTGTTTGTCCCACCCCAGCCATTGGGCTACTGGCTTTTTGCTAAACCAAAACAATCTAGGCCATACTGAAACTGAAAGAAGACCTTCCCTACTTCATGGCTGTTGTGCAATCAAGGATGGTTGAAGGCACAAGACAAAACACACCCTGTGTTTGAGGGTAGGATATATTAACCTTTCCACTTGGAATGCCTAATTGCTCAAATATTACCAACATTGTTCAAACTGCCAGATATGTTAGGGAACAGGCAGAACTGGAGGGACAACTCTATATAAGGGGTATGACAAATTTATTGGGTAAATTGTATGGGAGAGCTTAACCCTTCTCTCTGTTCTGTTTTGGGTTTTGGTTTTTTTTTTGTGAGGATAACTGCCAAGTAGATTTGATCATGACTAATTCATGTGAGGAAATAGCACAGAGAAGTTAAACAGCAACAACCAGTTTAATTTCACTTGTAACAATAAGACCTAACTTCAGTTTCAAAAGGACATAAAAGGTATGTTTGCCATTTGCTCTCTATGCTTTAAAAGCTGCAAGGGAGCTTGAAGAGAGATGCACTCTGCATTATTAATGCCACCTCTGTCTTTAGAAAAGGGGGAGGAGACAAACACCATTTATTTCCCATGTCTACCAGGACAAAAGGTCTCTGAAGCATTGTACTTGTCTTTCGTTTTTGTTCTTTCCCATTCCTAGCTTTTAAAAATCATTCTAGAGAGGTATATTAGTTATGTCTGAAGCAGGGCAGAGCATATATGTGCTCCTACATGTCCATGCCAAAACTGACCAAGGTGAAATGATAAAGAAGAAATTGTATTGAAGGGAGAAGGAGAAGTAAGCAGGAAAGGTATCTTAAGTATCTGAGCATCAACTCTAGCAAACAACATATTAGGCATTGAATATTTCACAGGTGGTACAATCACCTGCTACCTCTTTCTTTGACCTATCTTCTTACGTCTCATGAATCAAAGGGTGTGACAATGGTGACAAAGAATAGATGAAGTACTATGTATTTAGACAACATTGTGAAAGATGATCTGTCACCAGGGAAACAGAAATATTTTTGTAATGCTAGGAAAAAAATTCATAGAGTAATCCCAGAATAATAGATTTTTAATCCTTGGTTGTTTCCTTGTATGACATAAACTACCAAGTGTCATCCACTCCTTCAAACCTCTCTGCAACTTCACTGAGATGGACCATTTCCTTTTGAAAGATGCTCAGTCCAGACTGCAAACACACACCAATTTCTTCATCTCTTGTGGCTAGATGTTCTTTTACTAGAACAGAATTAAGCAAAACCATTGCATTTTTTCAAAGTCAGTACATAGAATTACTATCCCTTTAAGCTAACATAAGCAAGCCAAACACATGGTTGAGCTTTCATAAGATCAGGCTTCAACACAGTTCTCTTCATTTAAAATGCTTCTGCATAAACCAATCTTGATATAAATGTCCACTATGTGGGTTGCAGATGAAGACTGTCCAACACAGGCTGCCAAGCTGGAACTGCTCTCTGCTGAGCTACATGAGTCCCTGTGAGGAGACCAAAGGCAAATGGCTCATGCTTAGCAGTTTAGTAATGTTCTCACCATCCCCAGGAATGCTGGTGGTTATTGCTTGCCAGTAAAGGGGACACTTTCCTAGTGTGGTCTCCATTATTTTCTTCCCTGGCTGCCTGTATGCAGCCATGGAAATGTCAGTGTGTGAACAAAAAGAGCAGCTCCACACCACTGAGTTTTCAGCTCCTGGGGGAAGTATTAGCAAAGTATGATGCATTGAAATAAGGAAAACCCTAAAATAGGGAGTAATTTGGCAATAACAACTCAGTAAAACACTGAAGGTAAGCTTTGTCAAGGTGGCAGGAGGCTTCTGAGGAGCCTCAAAGCATTGTGGATGTTATGGTTTGTCAAGTCATGGGTGAAATTTCATGCCTCAGAGTAAAGTCAGAGATGAGAAACTCTGGGCCTTTCAATGTGGGAGAGCTGAATCTATCAAAATAGTTTCACTTTGCATCTACAGACTGTGAAAATATATTCTTCCTTTTTTTTCTCTTGGTATTTCATCTCACCCTTGCCCACGGTTGTGTGGGTCCCCTCACTTAGGAGGCAACAGCTTTTCCAAAGAAAAGGTGCCATTTCACAGCTTCCTTCCACCGGGTTGCGGCTGGGGAAACTGAAGAAGCTGGTGGCCACCTTCCCCTGTGGCTGGCATGATGGCAGGACTGGCAGCACCAACAGGGAGCTGGGAGCCTTGGGGATGGTCACTGAGAAGGCAAGAGGGATGGGGCTGGGTTCAGGGAAGGGGAGGATGAGGGAGGTAAGAGGGATGGAGAGAAAGAGCATGAGGCTCACCACTCACCTGTGTTAGTCTACATCATGGGTGACAGGCTGCTCCTGGCAGCAGTGCCATGGCCAACAGCGCTGATGGAAAATGCCAGTCCTGCTGCATTGTCCCGCCATACCCCAGGCCAGCCACAGAGCAGGACAAGTCTTGCCCATGTGTGTGGTTTCCAAAACCCAGGAGCTTGCTCAGGCAGCCAGTGAGAACAGCACTGAGGCAGCAAGCTCAGAAGGTTGAGAAAAGCCAGAATTAAGGTTGAGTCAAGCCCCTAAGGATGTGAGTAATGAGATGGTCTTCACAGGATGCTCGTTATCTTTCCCCATGGCCTTTGCCATCAGGAAACAAAGGAGGCTCCAATCTGTAAAGCCCACACCTTGGTGGTGGTCTATGTTGAAAGGAGTGGGGTGGATGGAAGGGCCAGGGAGCTGGTGCTGCCTGGGAGAACATGTTCTTCACTGGTTGTTACCCAAGGAGCTGTGCTTAACATGGAGCAAGTCACTTCACCCAAATTTTCACAGGCTGTAGAGTATAGGACTCTCTAGTTGAGGTGCTGAGGATTCCCAGTGACTCCTGCAGTTAGGATGAGCTATGCTACAGTCAAACAACACTTAGTTGGGATAAACTGCCCTGGAAGATCTGGGCACCCAAAGAGACTATATGACTTGCAACTCCCCTGTTTTGTTGCTTTTTCTGTCTTGTATAGGGATACCACCTTCCTCTCCCGTTGAGTGACACAGGTGGAGCCTTCAGCTGTCCTCCCGATGGGCCCACCAAGAGCACCGAGGAGCAACCAGCCCTGGCTGAAGAGCGATGAGGGAGCACGAGGACCAGAGCTGCTTGGCCAGCGACAGAGACAGGAGGAGACAGGAGGCATCCCTTTCCTGTCTCACACACGACAAGCATCTCCCATATGGCGTGCTAAGCAGGTAGCAATTCTGTGGGAAAATCAGCGCATGGTCCTGTGAGCAAGGGGTGCTCATGAGGCCTACATGTGGACAAGCTTAATTAATTCTGGCATTTCATAACTTCTTGGTGCTTGACATTGCAACCGTGCTCGCGTTGTGTTAATAGAGGGAGAGAGGTGTGTGTATGCGAGCAAGTGAAAGTAGCACCAGCGTTTTGATTAGAACAAGGTTTCCATCAGATACAGACACATGTCCAGCCTGATACCCATTTGTTTCCAAGCCATGTGAAGTGAAGGCCCACTCGGTTTCAGCACACTTCTGGGGGCCTGGGCTTTTAATAGTGTGTAATATTTCTGGCAACAGATGAGAGCTAATATATTGTGTTTAAATCTGGGATGAGTTGTTGACCAGCTGTGGTCTATGTGCAGAGATATCAAATGCTTTTCTTTGGGTAATGTCAGTTCTAGCCTGCAGCCCACATGTGGGTCGGAGGCAGGACTGAAGATGGGCAAGAATAACCCATTTAATCTCACAAAGCCATCTCTCTCCTGCAGTGTGTTTGGTGTAGTCGTCCTCTAATGATTTAAACAACTCAGAAAGTTCTGGGCGAGCTGGCTCCTTTTTCAGTGTTGCATGTTGACCGACAGTGGTGGGAGGTTTCTGCCCTGCTGTCTGCACCAGAGAGGTAAATTAGTTAAGCAGAGGCACGAATTATTTGCATGCAGCTGAGGTGGCAAATGTGTTATCTTAACAGCAGAAAAGGAAATGGTTCTCTATAGATTATTAGTTACTGAAAAAGCAAAGGCATGTATTTTGTTACCACCACACCACTGGTCTGACTGTTGAGTAGATACGGATCAATATCCCCCTTCCTCCTTGCCCCCCCCCTTCACTCTTCACATTTTCACTGAGGCCGAGGTGAAGAGGTTTCACTTTAATTTCTGTCATTCTTGTATTGCCAAATGGCATGCCAGAGCAACCGAACCGGGCGTGATCTGACTCTCTGCTGTGTGCTCTCACATGCAATCCCCTCGTGGGAAAATGCTGAGAGAAAATGGAAATTTAAGCTCTGCACCTAGCCACTGTGGTTTTTTGGGTTTTTAATAGTGCTTTGTTTGTAAGCTCCTTAGGGCAGAGAGAGTTTTTGTTGCGTACGGGGTAGTTGTAGCCCATACGTGAGGAGTTTTAAATGTTATGGTATTGCACGTAGTACTATAAGAAACCTGTTCCCTCTACAAACAACAAAAATACATGGTGTTACATATCAGAAGATCTCAAAACAAGGTACAAATATTAGTCTTATACCACAACTTGCACAAGGCTTGTACCTATTCTACAAATGAGTCGGGTGTTGTATGGGAAGGTCAACTGACTTGTTCCAGACCTTGCTACCAGTTAGTGAAGGTACCAAACCAGAACCCAGCTGTCTTGGCTTCTAGGTCCCTGTCCTTGCTGCAAAACTTACCTCTGGCCTTGAAATACTGAAATTTCTAGATAGATTAAAAAAAAAAAATCGTCACTCTAAACATCTATTATGAAGATAAGCTTAAACTTGGATACATTCCCCTGCATAAACAGACATCACTGCCTTTATGTTTAGATTGATCTAAAAAATGACATTAAAATTAATTCTAAAAAAAGAAATGCATTAGGAGTGGCTTTAACAGGCATTCCTGGACTTAAACACCCCAAATCTGGGGGAAGTGAGAACCTGTAGCTGAGCTCTGTGGCTGGGTCCATCCCTGATGGTGCTTTTAGAGTCAGACTCACATGGAGCTGTGGTGTTCCCGTGTGGCTAACAGGCACAGGGGGGGTTGTCGGGCAGGAGGCCAGCGGCAGAGGACTGAGATTTGGGATGTTCATGTCTAACAAGGCTCTTAGAGTGTTTGGCGGGTGTGCATGCTACTTCAGAACAGATTTGATGGTCAGGGAGGGCCCTTGTTTTCTGGCCTCCTTAATTTGGACAGGGAGCTAAGATTTTGAAGGAAATCAGAGAGCACTCTGCCTTCAGTATGGTCTGCACCTTCAGCTCTTCAGCCTGCCGCTCTGTTGAGTGGTTGCTGGTGGAATAAGGATGGTAATTCCCACCCCAGACAGCAGAAGGACCTGTGCCACATTGCCCCTGCCCTGGAGAAGCCTGACCTGCTTGTGTGCAGCAGGGCAGAGGGAACTGTACCTGCAGCCACTGCTTTATTTCACCTCCCAGGCTCCTTTTTGAGCTCAAGCAAGACAAGTGACTATGCAGCAAATGACACAGTCATTCCTGAAGGTTGTATCTGGCTGGGGAGCTGGATTGAAAACCTCAATCACATCTGAGGGAGGAAATCTGCATGTCACTCTCAGCTGCGATGTAGGTCATAACTTCATTTGAGAAACATTCAGGTATTTCATGAACAAGCCTCCCAGCAAATCACAGTGCGTGGCATCCAAGCAGAGTGGAAAGAACCCAGGCATCTCAGGTGAACTGCATTGAATTCCTCCCAGATGGCTCCACATTCAGTGGGACATCTTTCTGCAGACTTCAGCAGCAACTGCTGAAGCCACAGTGGGATCTCTCTCTGCAGGGAACAGGCTTTTCTTGAGGGTGGCGGACCTCCTGGGCTTCTGCCACAGGGCTGGGGGCCACGCAGGACCTCCAGGAAGGAGGTGCAGGGATGGAGGTCATCGGACACCGCTCAGTCACAGCCCTTCTGGGGACAGCAGGACAGGCAGCATGGACATTGGTGTGTAGTCTAAAAGGCAGGTGTCTTTAGCAAACAGATGTGAAGATAGCATTGCTCATTGGGAAATCAGCTGCATGGCAGCACACAGGGATTATTGTTGAGACCACAAGTCTTTGGAGCCAAACGAGAGCCGCTTCCCAAGGGCCATGGAAGTACCTGCCCTTCCCTGTGCTCGCTGCTGTCTCTAATCATGGGCACAATTTTGGTCAGTGGCTTGTGGCCAGGCTTGCTGAGGGCCAGCACTGGGAGCCAGCCTAGGGAGGAATGGGGACAGGCAAGTGCCTCCTGCAGCTGCCCAGTTTGCTGAAGCTGGGCCCCCAGTGCCCCAGCATTGGGGCAAGGGGCCAGAGGAGGCTGTGCAGGGGTTTAGGGCAGTGGGGAGGTAGGAAAAGAGCCCCAAGAATGAATGGAGTCCTGGCTCTGCTCCCCAGCATCCCAGCCAGGGCCTCTCTCAGGATGGCGCTGAGTTTACGGCTCTTGAGGGGGCTTATTGCCTCACTGATCGAAGTGCAGAGGTTTCAGCATATTGGGATGCTCTGGGGAGAAAAAACTCCTCTGATCGTCCCCTCACTCACTTTGCTGTGCTTAAACTGTATTTTCTCAGTTTGCAGTGTCAGGGGGCCGGGTGCACCATGAAGCTCTTCGGATTCTGTCTTGATAAGGCGAGTGCAAACTGTCCCCGCAGCTCTCGAGAGCAGAATCAAACTGAAACTTACCACTCAGAGTAGAAAGCACATAACACCCACAGCTACAGACATGCACAAATTGCTGCAATAAAGGTTAGAAAAGGAGCCCTGTTCTGCACCCTCTGGTCTCATTAAAAACACACACATGCACACAAAATCTTCTCTGAATGACTAAAAGCACCAGCGCGTGTTCCTTCCTAAACACCCAACAAACTTGTAACGGCTTATTAAAAAGGCAAATTTTCACTTTTCATGTATCCTTGCTCCCTTTTGCACCTGGTCGCAGTTTCTACAACATTTTTAACTTCTGTTTTTTTTGTGACCAGTAAACTGAGACCTCTCAGGGATGCCACCCAGCCTGGTTAGCTGGGCCCCCACCTGGGGACATGGACCAAGTGTGACCAGAAGAAGACAAACCTCCCCCACTTACTAAAGATTTCTGCATGGGCCTCTGAGGCTGACAAGAAGAGCAGATCTTGTTTGTAAAGATGCGCAGGACCTGTCCTTTGGAAACAAAAAAAGAAAGTCCATCTGAGTACACAGGTAGACTAAGGAAGGGGAAGGCAAATGTTGCCAGCAGTTTGCAGAGGGACAGTCCTCATGCAGAAAGTTTTGCCATAGGAAATCTGTAGGGAAGCTGGGAACTGAGACTATAATGTCCAAGAAATCCCATATTGACTGCTTCCTGCTGTGTTCTTCTGCCTGCCCTAAGGTTACTCTCTGCTTTGCTCATTTGAGTTAGGATTTATCGTGTAAATCCTGGTAAAGGCAGGAACATTGGGGATACCCTAAACCCAGTATCGTGTTGTGATGGCTGAGTCCTCAGCACAGGCAAACCAGGACAGAGGTCTGCAGCCTTTGATTTTGCTGTGCGTGGTTTCAATATTGCAGGAATCACTTCACTTCCCAGTGCAGTGAAGCCACTTTGGGGCAGGAATGCTGTAAGGAATCTCACTCGGTCCTTGGATAAGGAAATGATCAAGGACTTGCCCATTCACAATTAATGGGGGAAAAAAAAAGAGCTGAAGGCCTTTATTAATCCTTGCACAATAAGGAAGTCATACTGGTTTGGCTCCCTGCAATAGGGCTATTTGGTCACACCTACCTCAGTGGTTTGGCATCCCAACCATCTCCCCTCACACAGCTGGAGAGGAGGAGGGAAGGGCCACTGAGTGCCACCAAGTGCCACTGAGGTGCCTGGCTCCCAGCGTGTGGGGCAGGGAGCAGCGACCATCTCCTTCTTGATGGGCAGGCATCTCTTTTTAGAGATCTCTGCCCAAGACATACACCAGTGCTGCCCATCCCCCTGCTCTGGGCACAGGTTTCTGCCCCAAGCTCTGGCATCAAAAAGGAGCAGGGTGTCACACACGCCAGTGCTGGATTTTCCTCCCTGCCAGCTGCAGGTGTCCCTACTGAGAAGCGTCTCCTCCCAGGGGTGCGTGCCACCCACCCAGCAACCGCAGCTCCTTGCCCCACTGCTGGGCTTCTGCTGGGGGCCCTGGCTCACCTCTCTGGCAGCCAGCTCCAGAAGATGTTTGTGGCCAGATGTGATGGCTTATGGGTTCCTCTGAAGTGCCAGGAGACAGATGTTCAGGCACTGGGCCTTAGCTGGTGCACGGGGCTGCATTACATATGTAGGAGAAGGTGCTGGGGATAATTTTATTGTGGGTGGCAGGACATAATCAGCATGGAATGAGACAACACTTCAGGAGCCCAAACTCTCTCAGGTGCCTTTTGTAGGTAAGCTTGTGTCCAGGCTGAAGTTTGCAGAGCTGAAGGGCCTGAGCCAGCCGAGCATGTGCTGCCTGGAGGTGGAAAGCATCACCTTTTCTTTCCTGCGCTGGGCTTTGCCATTTGACTTGTGCCGAGTTGCAAGCCATCCTGGTGGAGGTAAGGAGGCTTGGACTTGAAGCAGAAGGCAATGTCTGCTTGCACACATCTCTATGCAGTCACCATCTGACCCCTATAGCATGGGACAAGAATATAACTTTGCATCCAAACTAGTTGCCGAAGCAGCAGAGGCTTGGTGAGGTTTAGCAGCTCTTCTCCCCTTCAGCCACCACTGTGAATTGCTGTGACATTGTCCCTGACATCTTTTAAAAGTGAGCAAAAGCAGAGTCCTGCAGCACCGTGGAAACTCTGGAGCCTTCTGCTGTTGACTGCAGTTAGTGCAAATGTGGCTGTGCAAACGTGCTCCCCGCCAGCGCTTCCAGGTGCTGCTCCTGAGAATGGGAACGGCAGAAACCCTGCAGGTTGCAAGATGGCCTTTTTTTCAGCATCCAAAGAAAAATTAAACACCCATGTTTTTGGGAAGTGTCATGTCTTTGACAAAAAGTTATATTTTCACAGCATTCAGGTGGGACCGGTTAGTGCTAAAGTCAACAAAATTTCCATCTGCGCCCCCCACACCCCAGCCCAGGCAGCTGCCTTTCCCCTGCCAGTCTTCCCCGATCCTGAGCAAAAGGAGGGAGATGTCTGTCTCAGTGCCAGGGGGGCAGACAGGGGGACCCAGGTACAGGAAGGGATGGGGATACCCTCCTCCCAAATCTCCTAGTATTAACAGCAGTTTTTGGGGAAACCTTTCAGCGGCTGCCTCGATGCTGCCAGTGAGTTTTTCTGAGGCCACCATGGCAGCTTGTGTTTTTCAGATACCTGCCCCATGACGGGCACATTCCTCAGCCACGCCGCATCCTCTCAGCCCCGGCTCACACAGTAATTAGCCAAGTGTTTCCTGGCTGCCTTTAATTACAACCATAACTATTTCCCTTGCTCTAGCGTAACGCCTCTCAATGACAGCACAGGTTTTGGGCCCCGTCCTGCACGGAGCACAGTCTCAGCACGTGTTGGGGCACCACCATGCACCGGCAGCTGCTGATTTGAACCCGAAGGGCTCATACCCGCTCAGTGAGTCACATTTTTCATTTTCAGCCTCAAGGCTGTAATTGCCCATGCCGGGAATTAGCGGTATCTCCCCAGCACCCAGCTGAGAGACACCGGGATTTATAAACCAGCCAGAAGGGCAGAGCTGCCTTTTTAGGCTGGAGCAAAAGGAGGCTGAGGGGACACCTTGTCAGTCTCTACAATGACGTGAGAGGAGGTTGTAGCATGGAAGGTGTTGGTCTCTTCTGCCGAGTAACAAGTGATAGGACAAGAAGAAACAGCCTCAAGTTTTGCCAGGGGAGGTTTTGGTTGGGTATTAGCAAAAAATTATTCATAGAAAGGACTGTCAGGCATTGGAACAGGCTGCCCAGGGAAGTGATTGAGTCACCACCCCTGGAGATGTTTAAAAGATGCACAGATGAGGTTCTTAGGGACATGGTTTTGTGCCAGCGTTAGGTTAACAGTTGAACTTGATGATCCTGAAGGTCTCTTCCAAAAAAAATGATCCTGTGGTTCTATGTTCTTCCTTAAATCTGTGTTTCGGTCTATCTTGGCTGTGATTTGCCCCATCCCATGGCAAAGCAGCTCAGCTGGCAAAGACGTGGAAGGAAAGCGCATGTCGCCTTCCCACCGCATCGTGCTTTGTCCCCCAGAATTTTCACGCGGGCGGCAGCAAGGTGGGCAGCGAGCTCGCCTGCCCACAGGCAGCCCACGGCTCCATGCTGGGGACACGCAGCCTCGTAGGGCTGCGTTTTATGGCAGCACCCAAAAGTATGAGCTTTTCACCCCTGCTCCTTGCTAACGCTGTCGCGGTCAGCCGACCTGGTGACAGCGGTGTTGCCGTGGCTGGAACTCAGCATATTTCTGGCCACAATACGCAGCTCCGGTGCCTTCCAGCCGGCGCGGGGGGTGCCAGAAACTGAGGCAGCAGCTGCTGGGCTCAGCCTCGCCAGGCTGTGATCTATAATGTGCATTGTCTTTTTATGTAATGTATTTTATTAAACATCTTCTAAAGCTTACAAGTGTCCCCAGGACATAACTCTCCAGCGCAACGTAATGCTTTGCCAAGTAATGAAGTATGATTTATGGCGGTAACGATTATCCTATGGTGGTGTGTTGTGTTTTTTTTTTTTTTTAAATTATTACAGCAATAGCTCTGTCCAATATAGGGATATAACATGCTGCATTTGGCACGTTTATGACAACTGTGCTCTGGTTTTCTTAACTCCACAGTTTGGTGTTGGCAGTATTTCAAATTCTTGAGACAGATGTTTAAATGAATTTTTTAAGAGGACAGTGAAATACTTTTAAAACATCATACGGCGCTGAGTGTCTCAATATGAGCAGGAACGTTACTTCTTTAACGTTCAGGTAGGACAGGGCAGCACATGGCCTCTCTGGTTTAGATCTCATGCTAAATGATGGAAGTAGCAAATGTGGAATTAGCTTTCCTGGGGCACCCTGGCCTGTTGTTACATCTTGTTGGAGGTGGTGGTGGGGGAACAGACACTTGACCTTCTCCTGGATTTAGCTCGCATTCGTGTCTCGTTTGTGAAAACAGATCCCCATTTGTTTTGAACGCCGTTCCCACCATGTTGATACAGGACTAAGTGGTCTCACACTGACATTTTGAGTGTGTCATTGTGGTCCCAGTGGTTAGGGTTTCAGGCCAGAAATGACAATCATTTGGAAAAATGTAAATGAGAGCCCCGGTCACATATCTGCAAGGCAGATAGCATTCAAGTATTTCCATAGAAACACTGATTTATTTATTTTTTAATGTATCTTTTTTTTTTTCTGAAGGTATGCGCTAAAACTGAAGGGAGCGCCATAAATAACCAAGCCGGGGTATTCGGCTCTGGCGTTGCTGTTTGCAACTTCCCATTGTGGAAGATCAGAGCCCACGAAGGCAGAAGCTGGCGGTGCCGGGGACGTGGCGCGTTGGCGGCCGCGAGGGAAAATGCCCCGACACGAGGCTGCGGGCGCAGTCAGGGCAGAGAGACTGAAGACAAGGGAAGCATCGGTAAAGCAATGAACACTTATATTTAATTTACATTTGACAATTTGCACATAAATAATGATGTAAACCAATACGTAAACATATGATAGTTTGTTGTTCTAGCGAAGTAAAAAGCCTGTTAACTTTGGTCAGAGTCTTTCATAAGAGAGACAAAAAAAAAAAAATACATACCCCAAAACACTGTTGATTGTTGCTACATTCACATGTAAAACTTCTAAGGGAAAGGGGAAACAGTAAAGAGAAGTAACAATTCTTAAAGCTGATGCATATAAATTCTTGTAAAATTTGTATCAAATACAAGAAAGCACTACAGGCAAATAATAGAAAGAGTGTGTGTCCAGTGACAGAGTAGTGATACTTTGGTTTATCCTACAAGTAAGTACTATATTTATGAACTATTGCTACATTTAAAAGATGTCAGCCTCACAATTTGCAGGAGTGGAAATGTAATGAACTGTAGTCCTTCAAGAGCTGTGTTGAGCAAACTGTATTTCACTATCGTTTTTTAACAGAAGGCATTAAAATGAAGTTTACTGAAAAAAAAGATCACCGAATCCTGGATTGCTGATGTGGGCTACTTCAAAATTTGGAAGAATATAACAAGACAAAAAGATATACACGGAGGGGAGGTGTGTAATAATGCTACTTGTATTTATGCGAGTTGAGCGTGCAGCTCGTTAGCAAACGAGCTGAGGGGCTCATCCCCAACTTCCACCCTGCCCCTCGCCGTGTCTTGTGAACACACCACGCACGGGGCAGATTTGGCTTCAAGTTCCTTCACGGACGTTTTTTGGCTGTTCATTGACTGTCCACCCGCCTCCTTCCCCCCAGTAGAGACTGCAGGGGACAGCAGGGGCCTGATGACCCCCTCGGTCCTGCAAACAGGGTCATTCCCGCCAAATTCGCCCCGTGGGGGTGACATTATTCACCTGAGGGGTTTGCCAGCTCAGGCATCAGCCGAGCGGCTGCGCCTGCCAGCGATCGATGCCTCGGCACAACCTTCTGGTTTTGAGGTCATTGGTAGTATGCGAAACTGGATAACAGCTGATTTTCACACTTAGATGAAAAATAGGTTTTATTACATGGTTTGGCTCACAACTTAAGTGGTATAAATATATATACATATACATATATCGTATAGTGGTATAAATATATCTATAAATATACATGTATTCTTTGCTACACCTCAAATGTCACCATATCATCTTTGGGCTTAGCAAAACAAAAAGATAAAAGGATGTGCATTCTGTCTTTCCCTGTGCACATTTTGGTTTCTTCTCTAAAGTAGCAAAGCATTTAGATAAAACAGCATTGTCTGCACCACTGGACACAAGCACTGAGGTAATTGTTGTTCAACAACTTTGCAATGCCCTTTTCTTCTTTAATTAAATTAACCACAAAATGTACAAACACAAATACTGAGAAAAATCTGAGTCGTACAGGAAGGAAGAAAAAAAAAAACGACGACGTATGTGCCGGGAAAGGACTTTGTTCCCCACTTCTACCCAGGCAAAGTGGGAGAGGAAAATACAAGTAAAACCGAACCCCTTTTTTCTCAGGGAATCTGACCATCTATTTTTTTTTCATCCCTGGAAGGCTCTGGCCAAAAGAAAAAAAAAACAGAGAGAAGAAAAAAGTCTGCCAAAAACCTTCTTTTAGGCAGAATATTAAGAATATTTGTGTGTTTGCTTTTAAACTGCTTTTGGAAACAAAATAAGGTGAGTGAGATTTTATTCGGGAAGAGCCACTTCAAGCTGATGCATTCCTTTGGTCATAAAATTACATGTCAATGTGTGGGGCTATAGCTGTTTTCTAAAAACCTGTGGTACTGTCCATGGCAGGGAGGTGTTTGCTGGGCCACATCTGTTCCAGGCAGAGCCGCAGGGAGAAGGATCTCTCTCCTCTCCTCTCCTCAGAGACGCAGGGGAGCAGTTTCTTCCCTGCTCACTGCTACTCTGTTTTGCTTTTTCCCTTCTCAGTTCCCAGTGGGGTGATTTGCACAGAAAAGTACACAGCATTATTTTCAAACCAACGGATCTAGTATTCTGTATGTCAAATGTCCAACTTTGGCAATACGAAAAACCACATTTGTTTTAAAGACATTGGTACATAAAACGTATTTGCTGAAACCCCAATCTTAGGTTCTTAAAACAGATGTGCAGAAACAAATATCTACAAAGAATGGCCATAAAACATAAAATAAAAACATTTAAAGTAAAAATTACAATGAATTTTCCAGTCATTGTAAACATTTTCCTAATTATTGCTTTTTAGAAAGATTAATTGCATAATAAATTATGAAGTACTATCATCGAAAAAATAATTATGGATAGATGATTGTCTTTTAGTAACTGGCGAGGCAAAGCACAGTCCTTTGCCTCTTCTTATGCCCTGAGAAAACAGTAACTTTGGAGTTCCTTCTTTCAGCTGGAGAACGTAGGGAAACTACTGTAAGCCAAGATTGCTTTGCAGCATTGAAACTATGTACAAGCAACTGCTACAGGCACCCTGACTTGCCAAGTCATAAATTAAAAAACAAAAAAAATCACTTTGCCAAAAAGTCTTAAGGGTCCATTGGTTCAACTGTTTCTTGCTTGACCTTTACAGGTAACAGAGGTAGTGGGTGACCATGAGGCAACTTCATAATGGACATATCTGACGACTCGTAAAGGTTGCATCCTGAGGAGAGAAGTCCGTTTCCCAGGTTCCTCTGCAGGGATGCTTTCAGGTTTGCTCCTTCCATTTCCCTCCTGAGCACGGTCAGTATATCCTTCTCCACAATCGATGTCAAGTCGATATTGTCCTCCACTTCTTCCAACTTGTCGGCATTGTCACTGATGTCGAACTTCTCGATCTCCTCGTTGATTCGGTTCAGGTCCTCCATGGAGAGCCCGGAGGCAGGGGCGATGGGGCAGTTGCCCTTCAGGTGGACCTGGAGGCTGCAGAGGTGAATGTAGCTCTTGTGGCAGTGGATGCATTTATGGGGACGCTCCCGAGTGTGGAGACGCTTGTGCAGCTTCAGGTGCACGAACTGGGTGAATTTGGCCGGGCAGAGCTTGCACTGGTAAGGCTTCTCTCCAGAGTGGAGCCGCAGGTGGGTTTTGAGATTGCTGGTGCTGCTGAATCGCTTGTGACAAACCTAATGTGGGGGGCGGCAGAGAAACAGTGAATGAGTGGGAGGAGATTTTATGGTGTAAATTGCAGACACCCAGGAGGAGACGGCAGGATGAAGCAGCGGCTTTTGATATCTTCACGTTTTCTCACAAAGGGGGGAAAAAAAATCCCTGCATTTTTTATTTAAATATTGCTGAATAGCATTTTGAGTGTGGCAGATGGCAAAACTGCATCAGGCAGATGTTGCTCTAGCAGGCTAAAGGCAACCCTGCTGTCTCACGGATGCTGCTGCACCGGGGCTGGGCGCAGCTGTGACACGCGTTTGTGGCACAGCCCCGCATGGGCTGCGCGCTGGCCCTTTGGGCTCCGAGGGACGTTGTCTGGGTGGTGTGTTACATACCTGACACTCGTGAGGTTTTTCTCCCGTGTGTACCAGATAGTGCTTCTGGAGGTGAGCCAGCTGCGTGAAGCCTTTGTTGCAAGTCTGGCATTTGAACGGTCTCTCTCCGCTGTGTACTCGGAGGTGCACCTAGGGACAAACAAAGCAATCAACAACGTGCAGGTTCCACTACTGGCACAGAAGTACTTTTCAGATGTTTCCTCAAGTTAGCAAAGACTCCCACTGCTGAAGTACAATGTTATCTAGTTAATTAAAGAAAGGCTGAGGGAGCTGGGGCTCTTTAGCTTGGAGAAGAAGAGACTGAGGGGTGACCTTATTAATGTTTACAAATACATAAAGGGTGAGTGTCATGGGGATGGAGCCAGGCTCTTCCCGGTGGCAACCAGTGGTAGGACAAGGGGTAATGGGTTCAAACTGGAACACAAGAGGTTCCACTTAAATTTGAGAAGAAACTTCTCAGTGAGGGTAACAGAGCACTGGAACAGGCTGCCCAGGGGGGTTGTGGAGCCTCCGGCTCTGGAGACATTCAAAACCCCCTGGACACATTCCTGTGTAGCCTCATCTAGGCGTTCCTGCTCTGGCACAGGGATTGGACTAGATGGTCTTTTGAGGTCCCCTCCAATTCCTATCATTCTGTGATTCTGTAATTAGGTGGCGTCAGTATTAAAACACTCTCTTTATAACCATGCTTTCTTGTTGGGTGTGCTGTATGAATCCCAGACTGATAGACTAACAAGCAAGGGAGGCCTGTCCCTACTTTTCATAGATAACCTGTAGGGAGAAACCAGAGCATTCCAAGAAGGCTTGTGTCTTATTCTCCGCTGCCTACCTTCAGATTGGAGAGCTGGCCAAAGGTCTTGGAGCAAACATTGCATTCGTACTTGATCTTCCCGTTCTGCTTCTTCAGCGGGTACGGGAGGGTTTTGTAACCGGTCACATTCCTCTTACTTTTAATGAGATTCATGGCTTCTTCACCGCCGGTGGCAGCCAACACCACTGAGGTAGGTTTAGGTTGCATTATGTGTTCTGAACTGGCTGCTGTACCAGCTGTGGGGGAGCCGCTGGTGGGGCTGCAGGGCTTGTCCTTCATGCTGGCAGCAGCGCCCGTGATGGAGAAGGCACTGTTGGGCGCGGGTATGAGGAAGTCTCTCGGATGATCAGGCTGCAGCACTCGACGGCCTCCTTCACTGGGCAACGAACTGGGGAGCGTGGTGGGGGTCAACATGTGGTGGGAAAGGCTGCCCCCGCTGAGCAGGTTGCCGTAAAGAGGATACATCCTTGGGAAGAGATTGAAATTGTTGATGCCATTGATATTGTTCAAAGCGCTCAGGTTGTTACAGCTCATGTTGAACGGAGGTAACAGGAATTTGGGGTAGTGGGGGCTATAGGACGGTAGAAAGGCGGGTGGGAGGTGGCTAGGGGGTGCATATCCAGGATAAGACCCCAATCCTTCTGAGCCATACGATCCATTCAAGTAAGAGTACGGCTCTCTGTGCTCTTGGGAAGTAGGTGCCAGAGGTGAAACCGTGACCCCTGGACTGCTGTGAGGGCTTGAACTTTTTAAGCTTTGGTCTGGGCTGCTTCTCCCGGAAGGACTCGGCGTCGTAGACGTCTGGATGGGCGAGTGAGTAATGTAGCTGGGTCTGTCCATCCCGTATGCTAAGGAAGCTTTCAGATAGTCTTCTGGTATGTGAGGTCGGATCGGGTACACAACTCGAGGGAAGAAACACCTCTCCGGGCTATAGTTCTTACGCAAATCATCCAAGTCTTTTTCTGGAGTAACTGGTGAAATGTTGGTCTGGAAGAAGTCTTTTCCTTTTGGAGGATTAGATTCCATTTTCAGGATTTCTTTCACACTGTGCTCCTTCTTTGGGATGCTTTTCTGACAGAGCTCATCTTTATCAGCACTGTGCTGCTTTGGATTAACGTGGGTTTGTGCTGAAATACAAAGACAAGGCCATGATTATTTAGGTAGGCCACCATCATTATCTCTTTCCAAAACACAGTCTAACTCCTACAAGTTTAGTGGGCAGAAAGGGTCACTCTTGGAGATGAGCAATCATTCAACTTGCAAAAAACCTGCTTTCTGTGTGAAGACTGCTGGTATTAAGTATTAATAAAAAGCATCATTAGTTTGAGGGACACCAGCCAGTACATACAGATCTGGATGATGATTCGTTTGCAGAGTGCCAGTCTCTACTTTGCAAACTGATTTCACCTTTCTTTCCCCTTAAATTTGAGTAGCTTTGCTGTTGAATGTCCAGTTAGGCAGTATTTCTAATAAATGCAGAACCAAGCATTTGTTCACAATACAGGTTTAACAGAAGGACCTTGCAGAAGGCAAGCTCCCAGAAATGTTCCTCAGTAAAATAACAAGGCATGACAAATCGGCTTTTGCCAAACCACAGCAGTCATTTCACCAGCCAGTTCAATTACTTACAGTACCAAAAACCCCATGGCTGGCTAGGATGAAAGCCTCCTTCAAAGAGAAGGTATTCTCCATCAGTAAACAGATCATTACTCATTAAATACACTGCTTAGGAACATCTACAACAAAGCAGACTATTTACTGCAGATTTCTGTGGCATTCAGTCTATGCAAAACTCCTCTGCTTACAGCTGTACTTTATAAAAAAAATGCTGAAGCAAAGCAAAAGCACGCAAGACCAGTTGGCTCCAGCTTAAGTTGAAATGTACTTTGGAAAAAAAAAAAAAAAGGCAAAATAAATATGCATTTAGAATGAAATAGAAGTTAACATCCACTCCGCTCAGTTCAGTGCATACAGTGTTTATTTGCATGCAAAGACATTGTTATCTGCACATAATATAAACAGTACACTGACAGATGACTTCAGCAGAAAAAGAAGTCTGCTTTTATCTAATCTCCCTAAGTTAATAGTTATATAATGTTGAAATTATGACTTGTAAGTTATTTTCTTATAGGGGAAAAACTACAAGAAGGTATCATATTTGTGGTTAGTTACACGCAAGGTTTTCCATCAGGAGGCACAAGTCAACGCTTGACAGGTTTGTGACGCGAAAGTATCACAGCCCTTTAGCCAGATTTCTGCTTTTGTGACCGACTGCTCCTGCTTCACTGACACGGGGACAAACAGTTCTTTCTGATTTTTGAGGGACCGGCTGAACCCAGAGAGGAAGGTTGGAACAGGCACTGACCACGCTGCTTTCAACATGGATCCTTTGCTTCACTATTCGCTACTCTGACGGAATTTATCATTTGGCAACATTACCCTATAAGCAACGAAACAGCCATTTATTAAACTCATCCAAGAAAACAGCTGTTTTCAAAGCGTGCCCCTACTCACAGCAACCCGCTTTTACAGTAGCATCCCTTTTCAAATAGCATACGACTACTAACAAGTAAATTTAATTTGAATTATGTAGGCAGTTTGTATATTTTCAAATTGCAGTTAAATGAAATTTGATAGAGTTATGTTCAACTAAAATATTTACAATAAAACATACGGCATGTTGTGCAGCAAGCACGTACACACATCAGTGCACAGACTGCTTCCCAATTACTTCTCTCAATGTTACAGTTTAATACGGACCTGTTTAGAAAATAAATTAATAGTGTGTTGGCATTGCCTGGCACTAAAAATCATCTGCTTTCTTTTGGCATTTTGTCTGTATTTGTGGACAGTTAACTCATTTTCTAAATGCCCACCCAGATTTTTGGGTATAACATAGAGGTCCTATTAGGTTCGAGAAGCTCCACAATGGCACTTGTGGATAATATTATCTACATCTTCTTATCAGCTGCCTGTCACCACGCCAGCGCCTCAGAGCAAACATTCCTGGTGACACTATCAGCGTCGGGAAGTATTGAGACGGGGAAGTATTGAAAGCTGGGGGGGGTGGGAGAGGTGGAAAGTGGGACTTGTGAAGCCTGGCAGCAGAAAAAATAAATAAATGCCACCTTATCAGGCCCGTATCAGTTTCTCAGTGGGGTCTGTCAAGCAGAAAGTTCAAATTGACACTTCTCCCTTTTAAAGCAAAAACAAAAGAACTCCGAGGGGAGGGAAGGAGGAAGGAGAAGCGCTGGCGCTGCTGGAAAAGCGACAGAGAAAGGAGGACGGCTCCTGCTGCCGCCGGGTCACACAGGGGCTGGGCCGTACGTGCCTTGTGCGCCGGAGCAGCCAGCGAGCCACTGAAAGGCAGCGCACTGTGAAAACAAGGCTTTCTCAGAGCAACCTGCCCCTGTCCACACCTCACAGGCTGAAAGTAATTGCTCCTTCCTTCCCTACAAAGTTCCCAGTAAAGCCTCCCCTGCTGCCGATTTCCAAGTGCAGACAGAAGCGGCAATACTTAAAGATTATTTTTCAAGTCTGACTGCGATAGGTCTCTTTAGTTTGTGAGCTATTTTTGGTCCATAAATCCCCTCTCGGCTTTTTCCCCGCTACTACCTGAGCACAAGGGATGGTCGGGAACAACAGAGACTTCAAAACATAAACAAGTGTGTCAGCACTGTGTAAAATATGAGAAGGGGCCAAGGAGAGGTTCTTAGGTTTTATGCTGAACATGGATTTAAACCAGGGCGGAAACTGATTGAGAGGTTTACAACCTTTCTTGTTGCTCTTAAAGGAGCCATACTTCAAAGTTAAAAGACATATATTTCTTATAAATGTTATTTTTCTTAACTTGTGATTTTGTATTTCTTACTGATCGCAATGTCCCACCCTCACTCTTGAAATGCATTTCTCTCTCCCACCCCATATACATGTATATACACTAAATAGAGGCACGTACTCTTCCAAGGTCTGTCTAGTTTCTGTGGTCAGAGAGACACACAGAAAAGAGGTTCATGACAAAGGAAGAACAGTGCAGCTGCATTTGTAAATAGCTGATCTGAGTGGAGGGGGGAAAAAGGCAAGAAACAAAAAAAAACCCCAGACGTGCCTCTTTAGGAGCCCAATGCACTGTTCACCGAGGTCAACAGATTATTTGCTCGGATCTGAGATTAGTGAGTGCGTGCAAGAGGAAAAGGGACTAAACTCCTGTTACTTTCAAGTATTAACAAAACCTGGGTGGGCAGGCTGCCTGAAGTCACTCCAGTGTGGGTGTCGCAGCCACAGCCTTTGCTCTCTGTTCCTGGGCTCCGAGCTGCAGCCTGAGAAAGACTTCACAAAAACAATGATCTGGGTTTTCTTTTCTAAAAACCTGAAAAACGGTTGTAGGCAGACAGTAATTTCAATAGTAATTTGGGGAGCGAGAGGGTACTGAACACTTTGAGTGGTGGAGCTTAATCATGCCGATTCACATTTTTCGATCTAAATTAAGCACCTCTTTTGCTGGAAGAAAGAGAACCTCGAAGTTGTGAAGCAGGCAAAACAAAGAGTGTTTCCACTCAGAATGAGAACGGAGACCAACATTTAGAAGTCTATAATTTGATCATCTGTTTTCTAAATGTGTCCAAGACAGGGTGACATGCCTTTGAAAACATTTTGCTCAGAAAAGGTCTTTAAAGGAGGCTTCAAATAATCCTCAATATTAAGTCAACTTGAGCCCCCAAATTCTGCCTTTGTGAAGACAACCTTTCATATCATTTCAAAATCATTTTCCTGAGCCCTTTTGAAGATGCCAGGAGGCATTTTTTTTAAGCAACTGCAGATGTTTCCTCTCAACCCAAACAGAAAAGCTTTAAAACCAGAAAGTGAAACTGCCCATAAACAAAAGAGAAAGCCAGCGGTGGGGCTCAGCTAATGGCCAGCGTGTCAGGTCCAGCCGGAAGAAGAATAATAAGGTACGTTGAACAAACAGCATTAAAAAGTTAATCTTCATAGAATCCTGAAGACTTTAAATAATACCTTGTTAATGAAACAAAAAGATTGCCAAATGTTTTATAAATATGGAAATTTTCTTCCCCCCCCATCTCAAACTTTTTTCCTGAACCTTGACCAAAAGATGTCACCTGCCCGTACTTGACTGAAGAGACAAACATGGACATGAGCAGCAGGAAGTTGCATCATACGACTGCAATACTGCAGTCAATGACTGCATTATTATTATCAAATAGTCATGTCCTGAGTCAATGCAATTGTTTGGTGTGGGGTTTTTTTATTTGTTGTTTGTTTTGTCTTGTATTTTTAAACTGTTATCCTCTCTACCCTCCATCCCAAAATAATCCTCCTACATCGAGGTAGGACTTAAACGCTAAATGATACAGGACCCCCCAAAACAAATTTCCTTGGTCTGTTTGCTACTCCAAAAATAAAATATCACAAACTAAAAAAAACCAAACCAAACCAATCTGAAGGCCGAGTTAAATGAGGTTAAGCACATGTAACATATTACAGACATTTATCTTTTTGGCCAGCATAATACAGAAATCTTGTGCCATCACACGTAAAACCATTTACTGAACAACGGCACCATCTGAAGGTGAGGCATCTCAAATATTGACAGAAAACATCAGTGGCCTCAAAACAGGCAGGAAGGAGAAAGGGATCGTCTGAAACGAGACTGAGTTTCCCCTGCTGGGATTCCGCGGTCTTGCCTCTGCTGCTGTTGTGCAACTCCCTGCAGCCACCTCAACATCCACTCCACGTTACGCAGCTCCACTCGGAGCTAATCACGGCCTTGGAGGCACGTAGGTGTGTGCTCCAGCGTCTGATGGACTGGGTCAAAGGCCCCAATTCAAGAAAACACAGGGGACAGGGTTAAACCCATAACTAAGTACATGCCTAATTGCCGTCTTCAATCCGGATGCTTTCCTTCCCTGGCACAAATGAACTAACGCTGGAGAAGTTACCTTTAATTTGAAAGTTTGCTGTTACAGAGGCAAGTAGATGTTACATGGGGATGTGTAAATATATTTATGCTCTAAAGTGGTAGTGCTCTCATTTTTGAGGCCACTAATTACAGGAAATAAAGCCAGAGAAATTCTCTGATACATTTTTCCCCGGAGGCCCATCCCGCTCAGGTGCTTAAAGAGGAACTGAGGTGCCGAACTGCAAGACCGCGCTCCTCAAAGCCCTGAGGCACCTCAAGCAGCTGCCTATACTTGAAGCTGGCAAAACTGAGGCCACGCTGGAAGCTCTCCATCGGTGTGTGTCCCAGGCGGCCTCTCCTGTGCCGGGCTGGGCCACCAGCCAAGGGCACAGCTCCTCCAAAGCCTGCGGCGGGCACGGGCACGCTCTGCACACACAACATGTGGTGGAGAGAGGGAACTGGGCACAACGCACCATGGAAACCCTGATTCCCGCCGGCGGTGGGACCTGGACCCTGACCTTCCCTGCTGCTTCCTCGGAGGGTGCCAAAACCAGCAGACGGGAGCTAGGAGAGGGGGTGATGCTTGCCAGCCCCTCTGGGGGAAGCTGTGACACTTTAAACACCGAATTATGAGCGATACGTTTGGCTGGAGACAGCCTCCCTGACCTTCTAGCAGGTGGAGGAGGTGACCAGCTGGGAGGTGGCCCCAAGCAAGACTGTGTTACCATGTTTTGATGGGGCAAAGCCCCACGTCTGCAGCAGGCGCAGGATGCCAGCTGTGCGGGGACCAGCCTTCTGCACCTTACTCACAGACTGATACAGTGTGGGGGCACCGGGCCAGGCTTGTGCTAAAGGGAGAGGATGGAGAGGGATCTTCACTAATTTTACATTTAACTGGAAGAAGTGGCCTGGGAAGAAGAAAACTGCACGGTGCTGATACTCACTTTAAACTCATCTGATTCCTGTACTAACGCTGGAAAAAGCATCCCTGCTTGCCCTTCAGCCAAGAAGCATCTTTGGAAGAACTCTTGGACTTTTCTCTGTACTTTTCAAGGAATAGCACTGAAACTTTAGAACACCTCAATCCTTACAGAACCTGTAGGGTTTCTGGACCAACTGCAGGCCTTAGGCCTGAGGGCATTTGTCACAAAGACGAGGGGAAAAGATTAAAAAAAGCAAGAACTTTTTCTCATTTTTCTGAACTGCTCTTTCCTTTGGGTGGAAGAGGCCAACATAATATTTCTAAATGGTTTATCTTTAAGTATAAGGGATATTTCCACCTCAGCATCTGGCAAGGCTGCTCTTTCGAATGTTAAGGCCAAACTACAAAACGGTTTCTCAAGATCCTGTCTGTTTAACTCCACATATTAAAACTACTTTTTCTAAAACGAGCTATTCTGCACGTGTCCAGACACCCTGAGTTTTGACCAGAGTAAGAACAACCAGGTAATTAGTCGACACTTTACAAATACGTTCCTTTCTACTTCTGCAAGGCAACCTAAGATGCCAGAAGATGCAGGAAACTGAGGCTGCGTTTGTGTGTCCTCCTACCAAATGGCCACATGCGCCTGGCTGGGTCTTTGCAAACTCCTTATCCGCAGGAACATTTAACGCTACTGCCCCGTCCCACTGAAAAGCCGGCGGTTCATCATACCAGGAAATAAAACCGCACAAATCACGCATGTGCAAAGAGGACAGAATCAGTGGGAACTTTCTAGAATAGGGAATATACCAGCATAGGACATCCCCTCCCTCTGCCATTAAAAGAAAGCAAATTTTCTTCTATAATTTCTTACATTCAGTAGGGAAATACCAAAAACTGGTGAAAAGGGCAACACCCATGGAGGACAGACGTACTTTTGACTAACCTGAATATGCGACATCATTTTCATCATGCCGAGTTACATTTTAGCTCCAGCGTTCACTGAAGTAACATTTATATTTTATAACCCATCATTTGCTGCCAAATAACAGCAAATGGTTATCTTTGTATTAAAAAACAAACAAAGAACAACCAGACAAAAACCTCGCACACAAAACCCAACACAAAAAGCAAACAAAAATCTGCTCGCAGTTTTTCCTTCAAATTTCAGTGTAGGCACTGGCAGAAGGACAAAAGAATGCTCTGCTCTGTCTCCGAGCAGCTAGATGGGGGGAGGCAGCCTAAGAGTGGAAGGAGAAGTCAGCGAGAATCTCTCCCTTTTTTCAAGGGGCTCTGGGTGAGGTGCCAGGCAGTGACTAAGCTATGAGTAAAGCGCTGAGGCTGGAAATGGTCAGAAACCACAGAGGAACACAGAGATAAACTCCTGGAAATACCTCTTCCCCCCACTACCAGTGCTATTACTTTTGAACAGAAAACGAAAGCTGCGATATGCAGCCAAGAAACGGGGACAAAATACACTGAGCTTAAAGGACAAGTAACCAGATGAAAAGACCATGGGAGGTTTGCTCCCATAAGGTAAGTAAGTGTAAATGTGAGGCTCCAAGAGCATTATGCAGTCAACACATATTTTGTCAGACAGCTAGACAGAGCCATGCCGTGTGGCCACTCCCTTGCGCAGTCTGGGAGCACGACTGGACCGCCTTTAGATATGTTGTCCAAGCAGACTTTTGCTCAACACGCCATGAAATCTGGACTTGGGAAGTCTGAGAGTGAACCAACATCTACAGCTCTGAAGGCAGAGGTTACATTCAGGTTGTCTGTCCAGAATTCCATCAGATAAGTCTCAGACTGTAAACCAGCAAGTGTTCAGATTTTTTATAATCTGTTTGCATTTGAACTGGCACTGGGAACTCATTCTGTTGCGTCGGGTTTTTTAATTCCCCTTTTCCACTCCGAGCTACCTACTGTGACACAACAGATGATGCAGCTGTCTAATTATACAACTTATTATTAGATCATTTAGACAGAAGAGACATTACTAGCATTCCTTGTTTGTACTGTAATCCACTTACTGAGGTTCATCATTGTCAGCTCTCTGGACGAGGGATAGTGCAGCCTCTCTGCAAAGTCTCGGCAATACCACACAAGCAGCTCTTGGTTGGCGGGGATGGGCTTGATGGTGTAGAAGTAGATGTTCATTCCATTCTGACAAGCAGCCAAGTTCTGTTCCTGAACGGAGTAGCCCGGGTTTACATAACGCATCCAGTTGCTCTTGTCCTCGTTAAATCCATCAATGAAGTGGTGAAGCTCACCACCTGAATAGATCTGGAACAGAGAGGAAGTGCCTATGAACATATATATATGCACAACGCGCAACACGCGAACAGAGTCCAGAGGAGAAAAATGATAAGCTTTTTTTTTCAAAAAAAAAAACCAACAAGATATTACTGAAATAAGAGTTCAAGCTGCTTTTCCTCATTTCCAACTATGATATCCTCTGTGTTAAGAAAAGAGATGCCTATTCAAAGGTAAGTCCAGTCACCTCTTCCATTTCTGCTTAGCCCATGGCTCTGCTGGCATGGACGGATCAGATCCGAAATGTGAAATGCGAAGTACTCTCCCTGCGTGAACAGGCTACCTTAGAGCCCTTTTCCTGGTGCTATGATCAACAAGTGGGTGATGCTAATGACTGCAGGTCTGAGTGCATGCTTGCATTAATGCTTTGAGTCACCTGTGTGTAAGACTGACTGGCTGTGCTACGTCAGAGTCTTTCTCACCTTTTTCTATGGCCTCTGTACTTGCAGTTTCCTACCACCTCCGCCCAAAGGTTTAAACTATGCAAACATCCTCCACCCCCCTGGAGTCCTAAAGCAACACTTGCTCATAGCTGGACTGTAGCCCTTTTGTAGAAAGGCTGGGCGAGGCAAAGATGAACTTCACCTGCCATAACTTAACTAAGACCTGGATAGGGGCCAGCTGATGAGAAGTCGCTTTTCCTAACAAGGGACACGTTCTGGCTTGTCCACAGAAAGGAAAGAGAAATATTGATCTAAAAGCTGCTCAGCAGCTTCCAGGGGGAAGAAGTCCTGATCAAAAATCCAGGAGACATATTTGTTAAGACACATCCCTTCCTCTCAGAGGGAACTAACTCCACACTGGATGAAACGGGGTTCCTGAGTTTTGCGAAGCAGATGACCGGGCAAAAGCCAGCCCGTGAGGAACCAGCGACGCACCTCCCTGAGCTGGACATGACTTTCCAAAGGGGAGACAGAGCTTCTCTTGGGAGGAAAGCCCTCTGCGGCGTGTTCCTGCCTCTGTGCTCACATCACTGCCTTTCGCACCCACCTGGCCGGGCATCGCGCCCCATGAGCACCCATCAGCCAGGACCTCTCCTCTGCTCCCTGAAAGAGCTGCCGGCGGAGAGGGGCGAGGCAGCCTGGCCCTTTAATGCGGGCCGTAAACACCAGAATCACTTTCTTTTAAGAGTAACTTCCTGTAAACTGAGAAGGGGGAAATACATGTGGCCTCATCAAAGCGGCTTGCGAGAGATTTTGCGGTGTGTTTGTTATGAGAAAATGGAAGAGAGCCGGGCGAGTTGTGCTGCATCGAGAGGAGCCTTCGGGTTTCTCTGCTCACCCCCGGCTCGCAAACTTCCAGGAACGCGGGACTCCGGCGCTCGACGCCTGCCGCCGCTTCCCAAACCGGCCCTCCGCGGCTCCCACGGCAGGGCCGCGGATGCTGCCGGTCACCCCGCCCTGGCTGTGGGGCCAAGGGGCCCCACCGGACTCCCACCTATTCTGGGGAAGGCCAAAACAGATGTGCTGAGTCACGGCGCGGTTCCCAGAAATGACACGGGCTCCGGGCGGCCCTGCTCCCCTACGCGTGGGCAAGGCTCAGGCAGCGTCCCCCTGCGCGGGCAGCAGATGTTCCCGCTCCCGCCAGCACGCCCAGGATGCCTTTAATAACATGTGGGATGTTATCTCCCACAATTTCCTTTGCATATGCAAGCCTGTTTCAGACCCCTAGGAAGGAATTCATTCTTGGTGCAGCAGCGTGCCTTGAACGAATCAAGAGATTATAAAAGAGAATTTAACAATGCTTAGATGGCTCCTAGGATATTATTTCCAAGGATCCCTCCACATTAAGGCTTAAAATCACATCATGAGAATGATGTCATCTTTCTCGCTGCAATATATGAATGAAGCCCTGCAAGATGGTTAGCAGCTCCTCTTCCCAATGTCTGCCTTCTTGTTAAAGAAACAGAATAGTTTGGGTTGGAAGGGACCTTCAAAGGTCATCTAGTCCAACCCCCCTGCAATGAGCAGGAACATCTTCAGCTAGATCAGGTTGTCTTACTAGCAACTAGCAGTGCTAGGGCTGGCACGCCAGTCTCTTCCTATGCCAGTCACAAGCTCCCGAAAAATTCAGCTAAAAGAAACATTTTGTAGCCTTATGAATGTGAGAACAGTCACTTGCTTTGTAAAAACACTCATGCAAATAACTACCTGTGCAATGCTGTATTGCATTGCACAAAAATGACCTGAGAAAACCAAAATGATGCAATTAGGTAGAAAGAAAAGGGTGTGGGGAAGGCTGGTGCTTGCCCTGGGTTTCACCTGGATGTGAGGTCGGGATTTTGCTAAGGCAGGCAGGTACCTGAGCACAGAGGCTTGGATATACTCCAAATTCCACCAATTTAGACAACCTAAGTGGCCAGAAGGCAGCAGAACAAATCCATGGAAGGAGATGGGGCTGAAGGAATGTTAGCAATTAATAATGGGTCCGTAAAGGAGACCAAGCATTATGTCAACCGATAAACTGGAAGCATATTCCCCAGCACAGACTTCCCGAGCCAAAACAAATTGGCTCGTGCTCCCTTCCAGCTTATACTACAGAGTGCAAATTAGACATCACCTCTAGTGTTTGTCTGTCATTAATGGATTCTTCTCTTTACTCAGTTCTGTGGGCTGCTCTTTTAACACTTTCTGAAGTGGGTTAAAAAAGCTTATGACTTGAATGATATATGCTGAAGACCTTCGCTACTGTGTTATAGCAGTTCTATTTAAAACCCAGGGAAAAATGACACAAAATGTATCATAATTCCACAGTAAAAGATTTGCGGTACTTTCACAGCTCCTTCGTAGCTGGAAAAATCAAGGATGTGTGGTATTTGCATAAACAAGAATGACTTTTTGTGGTGAAGAAAAGTAAAATAACCTGTCCCTGCAGCAGAACTATTTCTTTACACAATCAAGCGCCTATCTGTTTCGAAGACAGAGCCGGGCAGGGCTGCGCATCTCCCCTGCTCTCTGCACCCACACAGTCCCCACCTCCAAGGCAGCCCAGGCTTTTCCTCGGCTTATGTGACCCCACTGGCTCTGTTGGTGCGTGGCAGGAGTTGCCCCCCGCCTGCGCACAGGTCTGAGGCAGGAAGTGACCCAGCTTCTCAGCTGTACTCATTTAGTGATCTGCTTACTGCAACAACACGGGGCTGTTTTTTCCTGCTTACCCGCCAAAAGTATTTTCTGTTCGCATTCTTGGGAACCGTATCGCTGGTATAGATCTCTCCTACCAGGGGTCCAAAGCGCGTTCCTTTTGGGATGTACTCTTTGCTTATAACTCCAGTGACCTACAAGAAGAGCAGCACAGGATCAGTCCATGGCCAGAAGAAATCAAAAAGTCCTCTTTCCTCTCCCCATCCCCCAAACTTAACAAGGTAAAGCAACCAACGCAAGAAATTTTAGTGACAGGTCAGCAAAACAGAAATAATGTAATTAACAACTGTGTTGGATATGGTACAACCAGCTTTGTTAGACACTAGCACCTTACCGAGACATATGGAAGTCAAAGACAAACACTGCCTTAAAAATGTGTTTTGTGGAAATACATTTACAAGAAGAAACAGTAAGAGAAATGTACAGAGACTGTCAAATATCTTGAGAAGTTATTTCTCCTATCAAAGGCAACCCCCAAAAGTCTTGTTCCAGCAAACAAAATTATTCAATAGCTATCAATCACTTCACTGCTACAGAGCTCACTTTTCTAATAAGTCAGAAATTGGAATGACTGTTCCTCCAGATGAAAATGAAACTCCCCCCCACCCCCACCTTCTTCACTCTGTACCCGTTCTGATAGCTAAAAGGAGAACAAAAAAAGAGACGACCTACAATTCTCTCACCAGCATACAGTGGCATACAAAACAGAATATGAAATGGCTTTGAGACATGTACTCACAGATCACCCTCTTTTATAAAAAGGAGGCAGCAGTTCCGGTAACATATGTCAAGTGGGTTTGGTCAAAAAGGCGTAAGGGTTTTGATGAAAATGCTCCACTATGCTAGGTCTAAGAAATGTACTCTAGTTGTTCAGCTTCCTTCTTGACAGTAATTACACCAAAAAAAGTCACTGACCACAAATCAGGAAGCAATTCATCATTATTCAGAAGAACGTGCCTTGGAGTAACCCTTTGCAAAACACTGCTGAGTTATTGGTTTTGTCTCTCCCTGTTCCTCACCGATCTTCTTACACTTAATGTATCCAAACAATGTTAGAAACCCAACAGTTTTGTAAACCCAAACCCCCAGGCCTTTTCAAGCTTGATCCTGCTGCTTAGATAGTGAAAACAAGGAAGGCAAAAAGCCCATTGATTTGGTATTACAACCAAACTTTCACGGCAAAATGTATTAATCATATCCCCTTCACACATCTTGCCAGTTGTCTTTTTGTTCACCAGGATTTCAGAATGAGACAGGAACGGGAGTGGTTGACAAACACCAAGAGTTGGGATTACTACTGTCTGTACCCCACAAGGAATCAACCAAAGCAGATGAGTGCTCATCAGACCCTGCAGATAGCTCACTTCAGTGAGCATTTCATTTTCTTCCTAACAGTTCTTCGCAGAAAAGGATGATAAAAACACTGGACTGCAGACAGCACTTCACAAATTAGCTAAGCCTTGTGATTTTCTCATGCTACATTTTCTTCTGTTGTATCACCCTTGGCGTGAGAGAGAGAGGGAGAGAGATAAACAAATACTTGCCTGTGTATTGGTCAAGATTAAAAATCCCAGTAAATAAGTAACGCCTAGCATAATTTCACATTAAATGTCAAAATAAAGGGGACAAATAACAGCTATGGAATCAAGGAGGTAATCCACCGGGAAACAGATTGCTGGGCGTACGTGGTGGCTGTTTGTGCTTGTCTGTGTTTCAACATGTGTTTCAGCACACTACAGAAAAATTTAAACGTCAACAGCAGAGGTAGTTAAATGCTCCATTGATCTGTGCATCTGGACTGAAGAGAGAGAAGAGGGACTTCCAGAAATTTTCCTACACCTACCACAAGCTGAAACAAGCTCAGTGGCTCAGTTTTATTTTTGCCTTGCTTGTACATTTCTCATAGAGAGCTGAGAAAGGCAGATGTTCTTCTCATCTTCCCCATATATCTTCATTTACATCCATCTGCCCTCTCAAGAAAAGTTCACAACCAAGATACAGCACACCCTACCAGTTTTACTGCATGGTAGCTTGAGTTTTTTCATGGTTTTAAAATATCTTTGCCTTAATTAAAATGACTTTAATGAAATTCTCAGAATCTCTAGAAATCACTCCTCGAACTAGTCAACTTGAAACACTCACTGAACTGGTGCCTCTGACACAGCAGATACTTTTTGATATCCACCTTACATGCAGTGTTTGTGTCTCCCCCAGCGCAGCTGAACATGAAGACGATTTCTCACCCTGTAACCCATCAGAAGGTTATTTTGGGAGAGGATGTTCTGCACATCCGTGTGTGTGCCCACACTGAAGTTTTGCCAAACCAGAATGAAGCGGTCCAGATGACTTTTAACTGAGGGTGGCTTTCTGGTCAGCGATCCTTGGCCCCCACTGTGCCCTCACAAGCTAAGTTGCTGTGGTTGAGGAGGACCCTCTGGGACACGGGTGCTGGCAGTGCCAGGACAGGCTGGCTCTGCGCTGCTGGCAGCCCCACTGCCGCAGCCAAAAGGGGCTGCAGCTTAGTGGGGAGTAGCTTGACAAGAGGCCACCAAGTACCAAGCTGCCAAGGACTTGTAGGCAAAACAGCGAAGGAACTCCACATCTAGAGGTGAGGAGAAGCCGTCTCCGGGCTGCCGAAAAGCTGCGGCAGAGGCATTTCAGACTTGTGTCCACCAGGTGTCCTTCGGCACATCGCCGCCTCTCGGCGACGAGACCTTCCCGAGCAGCCTGGTGGCCGGGGAACCACAGGAGAGCATGACCTGAGCTCGCTCCCCACAAATAAAAGCCTCCTGCCCCCGGGCAGCCCGCCGGCTCCAAGCCGAGCCGTAAGGGGGAAACGCACTGTCTGCAGCGCAATTTCCTCGCTACAGACACCTACACCCCTCTCCCTTCAGAGCTCCAACTTCCAACACTCTCTCAAGCGGGCCACCACCACATTCTTCCTTTCAGCAAAACGGCATTTTGTTTTGCACGAAGACGAAGCGAAACGCCCGCCTGAAGCCGCAAGGCCGGTCCCCGGCGCTGCGGGCGGCCGTAGCCCCTGCCGAGGCCGGGCAGAGCCGACCCGCGGTCCCCCCGCTCCGAGCGGGAGGGGATGCGCCCAGCGCAGCTGCGGCGGCGCCCGGGCGGGCCCGGCGAGGGGAGTCCGGAGCAGCCCGAGGCGGCGGCCCTGGAACTGACCAGGGTCCTAATGCGGCGCCGGGAGGAGCGGGGCGGCGGGCGGGGGCGCGGCGGGAGCCCGGCAGGCAGAGCAGCCCCCCCGGGACAAGAGACGGAGGGGCTCCGGGTCCAAAAGCTGATGTTACAAGGTGCTTTGAAAGACCAAAGCGCGCTCCTGAAAGTTTGTTTGGGGAGAGAGGGGCACTGGAAGCAAACAATGAGCCCTGTTAGTTCTGCAAGGGGAGGATATTTTGCAATGGGACCGCCGAACTCGAACTACTTAAAAAACAAAACAAACCGCAACAAACAAACCAACAAACCAAACCAAACACAAAACAAAAAAAAATAAAGGGAGGGGAAAGGGGGAAAGGAGAGGAGAGGAGAGAAGAGGAGAGGAGAGGAGAGGAGAGGAGAGGAGAGGAAGAGAAAAGAGAAGAGAGAAGAGGAGAAGAGGAGAAGAGGAGAAGAGAGATTTAAAAACACACACACACAAACAAACCACCAAACAAACTCTTATTGGCTTCAGTGAAATAACAATATTTTCCAAATGCAAATAGGGAAGGCCACCGTGCGTCCCGAAATAACGCCGATTTATTTTTTAAGTACTAGTTCTACAGTTACACAAGCCTGCATAAATTTGCCCACCGCCATGCAGTGACCAGTTTTCTAAAAGAGAAGCCACGAAATAAAACACTTCTAGACCGCTTCCTCTGTGATCATATACAGAAGAAATAAAAGTAATAAGGGAGAACAAGTGTCTGAGGTCAGCAAGGCACACTTTGTAACAGCTCAAAATCACTGCTTTCATCAAAATCACTGATTCAGGACTTGTCCCAAAAGAACAGCTTTATCAGGGAAATGGAACAAGTAATGGATTTGCTGAGGTATGTTTCTCTCTGTCAAGCTCACAGATGAGGATGAGGCACCAGTAATGTTCAAGACAGCAGAACAACTGGAACTTTATATTAAGAAGGGCTGTTCAGGCTTTAAGGACTGAGACCAAAGGGAAAAATTATGGGTAAAAAAGTTTTTAATGTCTGCATGAAAAAGATCATTCACATATGGCCTTCTAGAGTGTGATTTTGGCACTGCATTTCATCATTTTTTGTCAATTGCTAAAACCGGAGCAAAAGACAAATAATTCACACACAGAAATAAATAAATGACTTCATGTAAACCCAGCAGCCCAAAGTGTTACGAGCAGTAGTAATTCATTTTTTAAAATGCTGACACATACTGTGAACTCATAATGAAAAATGTGTCCTTCAGAAAAATCCCCGATCAAGATCCCAGAATAAACAAGAGTATGACATGTCATAGACTCCCTTGAAAGTTCAATAGGCCTTTAGAAAGGCGCTACTCGCTTCACAAAGCATGCAAGGGAAAGAAACACAAAAAGTAACCCTCCCCAAACAACAGCGGTTGCACTTCCTCCCTCTGAAGCAGGCACGCAATACTTTTCCTACTCCAAGTGGAGATATAATACAAATCATGACAGCACTGGGATCTCATGATCTAATCATGACAGTATTAGTGTTTCACAAGCGGTGCGTTATATATGTTTTTGTCAATAAACTGACTCAGCATTTAAAGCTCTCAACCAGACGGAGCCACAGCTCTCCCCAAAGCTAACTATGAAGACAGCTCACATCTGAAACCCACTGGCAAACATGCACGCATGCAACCCCCCAAGTCTTACCTCATCCTTTCGCAAGCAAAAAAAAACCCACCCCATCGAGCTGTCAGGACGCCAGTGGTTTTCCATGAGGTCAAAACCAGAACCAGGCTCCCCCACTGACCCCACAAACACTGATGTGTAAGAGCAACACGCACTCAGTCCTGACCCCAGCAAACAAAATCAAACTTGGAAGGCAGACAGAAAAAAAGTGCTTTGCGTTTGAAGTTGCTAGAACGCAAGTGGATCATGCCATTTGCAACTATTTCACCCTGCAGACAGGGAGCAAACGAGTGACCTGTCCATACACTCACAGTTTTCACTGAAGGGTGGGTGGAGGGAGAAGAATCAGATTGCCCCTTTATTTCAGAGCTACCTGAGAAAGAGTCAGGGTTTGAAAGCTGCTATTGCTCCTTACTGTAGGTGCTATTCAGTGCAAATAAAAGACGTGGGGAACTGTGGAGAACAAAAGGAGGATGTCCTATATTCAGACTCCCACTAGCAGGGAGCTGCACGGGTCACATTTTACAAGGAAGAACCAGAAATCTTTCAACAACCTCTCGCCCCTTATGCAGAGATGGCAGCAATCCTCCTACCCTGATTCACTGACCTGAGCTACAGAGTAAGGAAATTACACCTCCGTGTTTCCAAACACGCTCGCTGGGAATTTTGAAAGCTCCTCGGACGTCTGCCGCAGAAGCAGAGAGAGCAAAAGCAGCCTGAGCAGCCCATCAGTCACCAGCCGGCTGCCGAGGATCTGCCCAAGCTGTCGCACTGCAAACTCATCCTTCAACCAAGAAATCCTGCCGTATCGCACAGCGGAGTCCCAGCTTTATCCTCCCCTGACTCCCTGACAATGTATGACCTATCTAACGATGCAGTAACACAAAACAAGGTTTCGCACTTGTATTCTGGAGCATGTCCTTTCTCTGCCAAAGTTCTGCAGGGCAGGGCAAGGCAGATGCGAAAAGAGGAGTGATTTTACAGGAGAATTTAGCTTTAATTTCTTACCAAACCTACTATGAACTGTACTAGGCACTGTATTAGGCACTGCCAAGCTAAATTTCACAGTGCCAATACCCTCCAGCTGGAGGTCCGGCCCTATTTCTGTACACAGGATTAAACAAGTACCTACTTTGGAAGGAAATATTTGATAGGCACGGATGAGTGTACCTGTTCCTTTTCAGCTCTGTGGTCAGTGTGTTTAGCCAAAGTAGAAGCACAGGTAATAGCTGCTATACCACAAGTCTCAGCACAAGGAGAAATGAAGGGTTGTCCCTTGGGTTATTACCCTGTCGAACATCACACCTAGCTATAATAGCTACTCTATACGAAGGAGTAAACACAAAACCAAATTGCTCATCCGGGCTTATTTCTTTCCAGCCCTTCTGAAACAACAACAAAGAATGTACCCACTCCAGGGACAAGGATAGGACAGACTCGCATGGCTAGCTACCAGTGAAGATACTGTCCCAGATAAACAAAAGTTAATTTAAGCTACGGCCACCCTTCTGTCAAGCTTGCTACAGTTCTACCATCACTTCCTTAAATGAGATGCTGCAGTTTTTAAGAATTTAGGAAGTCGGGAATACAGCAAGCTCATGAAAAGAATACAGCAATTTCATAATCAAAGGGAAAACAAAAAGAAATAATTAAACACATTTCCAGGAATTTTTTTTTTCCTCTACTTTTTTTAAAGCTATTTATTGGACAACCGAGGCACTTTAATCTCTGAGCCAGAGGCAATGAATGGTCCTGGCAAACAGCAGTCTAGAAATTGGCACAGAGAACTACCCCACAGTTTAAATATGCTTATTCAGATGCTGTTCAAATTGTGCGAAAATTTAACTGTTTGTGAATTGGTATAGAACCAGTTTCAGAGATAGGCTGGCTGTGACTTCCAGTGAAAACACTACATGACAGATGACCAGCTCGCAGTTTCTTACAAGACTTATTTGGGTCTCATCTTAAAAGCCAGCGGGTAGCATTTGTTGGTGGTGGTGGGGCGTGTGCGTGTGTGTGTGTGTGTGTTAAAGAATGGAAGCCAAGGTGAGCACACACTTTCCGAAGCGCTGTGATTCGGCTTGTCTGACTCCAACCTTCCCCAGAGCATTGCCGCTTACCTCTTTGCAGTTAGATGCGTATTTGAAAGTCAAGTTCCTTGGCAAGGAAGCCTCTGCCTGAGTTAGGGTGCCTCCATCGGCACTGGGATCCAGCGGGTGATCATTTACAATGTATGTGCACTTCTCTTCAAAATCAGCTTCTGTCCACAGAGTCATGTCAGCATCCTCCATGTCCATTTTCATTGTCCACTCTCTCCCTTTCACCAGATTCTTGAAACTCACAGCGTCCGAGCTACACTGTGTAGCAGCCTGGAAAATAAGAAAACAGCCTTTAATCCTCATTGTCCTTCAGTGTTGTGGTTTCCGTTGAGACAGCGTGACTAATACAGTAGTCTGTGACACTTTAAAAGCGTATGCAGTATAGTTGGTACAGTTGAGTAATAGCCAAAAAGCAGTGTAAACGAAGCTGCTCTGACTGAAGCAGCGCCTTAAAACACCAGCCTCGGTAATAATGAGGAGGGAACAAAAACAAAGAGGAAAAAATCCCCAGGCTGACAACTGCTTTACCTTTTTCAGACCCCTTCCTTAATGCCTCAGAGAGAAAAAAAGTATTCCATGCTGAAGAAAATGTGGGGTCATGGCCACGAGACCACTTAGTCGCCTGTGGAAAAGCTGCCTCAGAAAAGTGTCACAAACAAGGAGAGGAAGAGGAAAGGAGCTGCTGTCTGCGTCTGAATGAAGCTAAAAATGGAAAGCGCATGTTGGAAGAGCGGAACCCAGCCTTGCCTCTTCCAAATGGGGAAGCCTGAACTTTCCCACCGGCTTTCAACGCACAAACAACTTTCAAAACAACCTGCCCCCCACCCCCCTCCGCCTCCTCCTGACGTCCCCTTATCCTTTGGCATGGAAGGCTGAGAAAGCCGACAGACATCCTGCCAGCATCACTGCACAGCAGCTGCCCTGCACAAAGCACTGCAACACCTTCCCGGGGCCCGAAAAGAATAGAAAAAAGGGAGCAGGAGAAATAAATTAAATAGATATATGATAGATAGATAGATAGATAGATAGATAGATAGAAGTATGTTCTTCTATGCCTTTTGATTTGGATGGCACCTCCGAGAACTCCTAGCTCAAAGCACTGACTAGGAGCCTTGCAGGACAATTCCACCAAGTCCTTCAGCCCCTCTGTGTATCCAGGAGAGGAGCCCTGTTATCAAACCTATCCCCCAACAGGTACTAGGTCGGACTCCTTCCATAAAGGACCAAAATTGGTGCCTACGCCGGTAGCTGGGAATGACGTTCAAGTCCGGCGTAAAATCCCTTCATTTTTCCTTTTCGGATACGCGGTTACTAGGAAATTCACACCCCTCCTCCAGGAAAAAAAAAAAAAACAACAAAACACAAAAAAAGCGAAGATCGAAAAGAGCGCGATCTTCCGAGGAAGAGGTGAAAAGCTGGACGACTCCGGGCGAACGGGAGACCCCCGGCGCCCCCCGGGCACCGCCGTTCCCGCGCCGGGGAGGCTGAGGCGGGGGTGGCGCCAGGGAGCGCCCCCAGCCCCCTCCGCACCCCGGGGCCGCCTGGGGACCAGCCCCGCGCCCCGTCCCGGCAGCAGCCGAGCCGAGCGGGGCGACAGGTCCGGACTCTCGGCGTTCAAAAAGGGGAGAGGAGACCAACCGCGAAACTCGGGGAGGTGGCGGGGGGGGGTGACAGTTGCGCGGCGGAGCGAAAGGGTTAACGCCGATCAGAGGAGCGCTCCCGAGCCGGGAGAGGCGGCGAAGAAACTTTTCCTCCGGGGGAGGGCGAGAAGAAGGAGCCGGGGAGTTCTGGGGGTGGAGGGGGGAGGCACCGCGCTCCTTACCGGGGCAGAATCCGCGCGCGTCTCCAGAGCGAAGCCCACCGTCGGCAGCAAACCTGGCTCATCTCTACAGAGTAAACATTTCCCCTTCCTTCCAGCGCTGGGTCCCCGGGAGACTGACTCACACCTCCAGCCGCCGCTCCCCCTCCCGCTCCTCCCCCGCTGTCAGACAGGTGCTGCCGCCGCCGCGCTCCCTGCTCTTGCCGCCGGGAAACGCTGGGGGGCCGCCTGCCACAGCGCCTCGGCTCGGCTCGGCTCGGCTCGGCTCGGCTCGGCTCGGCCCGCCCGCCGCTCGCCCTGCCGGCCCCGGCCCCGGTCCCTCCCCTCCCTCTCCTCACAGCGCGGGAGGTGGGGCTCCACCTGCGGCCCAAGCCCCTGCGCAACCCGCCCGGGTTTGGTTTTGTTTTGTTTTTTAAATTTTAATTATTGATAATAATTTTTTTTGTCCCGTTTCCCCCAATCCGTGCCGGCCGGGAGGGCCGCGGCGAGCGCACGTGAGGCGGGTCTGACTAGAAATCTGGTTTTCGCGCTATTTTAAGCTCCAGAGATCAACACGTACCCGCTTTCGTTCTCCCTCAGTTTGACTAGGTAGAACGCTACAACGAAAATGACTCTCGGGTTCCAGAATATCGATTAAAACCCCACTTAAAGCGTTTGCTTCCAAACCTTAACAATTATAGTACTTTACTTGATAGTGACCACATGGGAGTCGCAAGGGTTTGATTTTATCCCTTTCCAGAGTCTCCTTCTAATCAACGCTTGTAAAAGGCATCACGAAAACCACCTCTGTTTCTTCCTTTAAATAAAATCTCCCCCCTCTCGCCACGTAACAGCAGGGAGGCTCACAAGAGCGGGGCAAGGCAAGCGGCATTCCCAAACCCGACGCCTCTTTCACGGCGCGGTAAGAAAACCAGCGCCGATCTTGCACAGGGCAGTACGTAAGTGACCGTCCAGGAGCACGCCGGCGATGGAAGGAGGATTGGTATAGCAATTAGCAGACCCCTGCACCAAATTTTCTTCCTCCAATCCGAGTCAGCGCACTGGCTGAAGGAAGGACATCCTGTGATGATGGCATGCAACGTCCTGTTTGTTTACTAGTGAGAGCATTCCTGCTTCTCATTACAAAACGGCCAGATGCCTTACTTCCTTCAGTGGTCCTGTCTCTTCAGCGAGGCGTCCTCGGGCTCGGAGGAACGGCGATGCACAATTCCATTTATAGCCATCTACAGCCCAGAGCGAGCACCAGTTGCTTCACTGCGAGGCAGCTCTACTACTTTTCCTTCTTCTTGCACGTCTGCGAGTGCACTTCTCATCACTTTCCCAGTGCTTCATGCAGCAGCTAGTTTCACATTCTTCTTTCAAACACACATGCGCTTATATTTTTGGGACGATCTGAGTGTTATGTATTTCTTCACAGGAAAAGGGAGAGAGAGGGGAAAAAAAAAAAGAGCACGTTTATGCAACCGGGTGCCTGCCTGTCCCTCTGATGAGAGTACACACATCCCTTTCCCTTAACCTGCTCCGGCTCTCTCTGATAAAAAGATGTGTGGAAAGGATTACTTGCCATTTTCGGTCTGCGATGCTGAGAATAGTATATCTGTGTAAAGACCTTCCGTGTGCGCTAACGCGGGATGGCTGGTGGCAGCAGACATAAGTAGGGCAACTGCTTGCAAGTGAGTGTCCTGGCTTAACTTCCACCACAACGTAATTCCACAAGAGAGGTGGCCCGAGCACTGGGCTGAAGGATATACATGTAATTGGATATACCCGGTAAAACCCAGGCGCATCCAAAATGAGGTCTAGGAAGGCTCTGAAGTAGGAAGAACCATTCATTAAAGGAGAGAAATCCGTCCTACTTGATTGGGTTAATTAACTGATGCTGAGTCACACCGCATAGAACAGAAAAACAATGTAGTCATACTGAAGGTGATTATTTTACCGAAAAATAGTCTCACTCTGAGAGGCAGCTGTTTCAGAGCTTTTCACTTCCCTGTTAGCTTGAAAGAAAAAAGAAAGGCCGGGGCGGGGGGGAGGCAAGAAAAAAGAGTTTATATATTTCCTTCAGGGGCTGATCTTCTTAATGTGAAGGAGAGTGGGAATAAAGCAAGTCTACCTTTCAAGGAACCGAGAATGCTTTTGGTCTGGAGAAGAAGAGGAAGCAGAGATTAGATCTGATCAGATGAAGTGAAATATTCGTCAGGATGACAGGCAGATGCCAATATGCCAGGTCAGAGCCTGGGGAGGTGAGTACAGCCTGTGAAGCCTGTGGACTTCAAATAACTCTGTGGCACACTCCGAGACTATCCTGAAATTAGCTCCAGGTGTCTCAAAGCTGAGCCCAGAACTACCTTAGCGCAGGAGAAGGGATTTCACTGGCATGTGGGTCTAGCCTAACAGTGCCTGATCTGGAATAAAACTAAGTTTATCAAGAAAGGAGAGACAGAAACAAATTGTTAAGAATGTGGACTAAAATAAGAATCACAAAGGAAACTCTGCCATTAAATAAATATGTAGACTGACCTTCTGACCTTCCTCCTTAATAGAGAAACATAAAAAGACACCCTGTTCAACCAGCAGTTTTCTGCTCTTTTATAGAAATCTTTCATACCAGTAGCTGCTATTGTCTGGAATGTGCAATCTCAAATGCTGTTCATTTCAAAAAGAACATTTTTAGTCATGTTTTCATTTTTTCCTTCTCGCTCATAGAAAACCTCAATTACCGTATTAATCAGCATTTCTCAGGCAGCTCTCTCTCTGCAGCAGCTTTCAGCCTGACAACAAATCATGAATGGCCCTAACAGCTCTGATCTCAGAAATCCCCATCCATTTCCTTTGATGCTATCACCACTTCAGCTCAACAACAAGCCTGCCCAGCTCAGCCTCAGCTGCCGCCGCCGCTGCTGTTCTCCCTGCGCCTGCTGTAATTGTAAGGGGAAGAAGGAGGGAAGAGAGCTGGCTCTAATAGATGAAACTTCTTTAGAAAGTCGGAGGGGAGATAAAATGCACACAAGAGATTAAAGCAGAGTCTCATTTTCACATCCTCCCCTTCCCCTTGCCCCAGCAAGGTCAGTGGCAGATTGACCACATCAAGAGTAACTACCAGACCCACCCCCCTTTCCCACTTCCTGCATGTAGGCATCCTTGTGCTGGTAAACATTTGGGGACCAGTTGTGGTCATTACTCGGAGAAGGTACATGATGTAGTTGCACGACTGCACATCTTTTAAAAGCCGGCTGAGGAATCAAACTCAAAGAAGAACTCGCTTTCAAGTTCTGCTGAGACAGATACGCTGGTGTTTTGGGGCCATGCTTCTGAAAACCTGGTTGCTGTCAGATTCAAGGGAAAGAGAGAGACTCAGCATGCTCTAGTGACTGTGCGACAGGAAAAGTTAAAGCCTTCTTCTCACAGACTGGCCTGACCTTTACAAAACACAGCCTATAGGCTTCAGATATGATCTCAGAGGCTTTGTATGCCCTAGACTACCTCAGCGCGGTATTGCCTATAAGGAGAGAAATTAAAATTGCACTTGAATCTACATGAAGGTTTTTGCAAGGGCATTTGGAGTGGTGTATGGTGTAGGCAGGAGGCATTTGAATTAACACATGCAGCTTTCAGGGACTGCCTTTAATTACAGAGCACCCTGGTCATTGCCTTGTAGCACTTCCAAATGCCTTAACATTTATTTTTGTCTCAGCTGTGCAATACCAAGAGCCAATCTTTTGGCTGCACTCTCAGCTACTGCCTAGTGCCAGCCTCAGCATCTCTTTTGATTTCAGTGTTGTTTTATCCTCTCAAGAAATTTTCCTTAAAAAGAGAAAAAAGGAGTCAAACTAAAATACCATAACCCTTTTTGTTTCCCGGTAGGCCTTATTAAAATACTGCTCAGATGACTTACAAATCAGCCAAAACAACTCTCCTCCAATGGAAAAAAAACATTCTTGCAGCACACAGAAGTGAGAACTAAGCTTCAGCCGTTTCCTCTTGTTGAGGCTCAAGTTTGAGAAGGAGCTGGGGCTGTCTGGGCCGGCTACCAGGAGGGCAAGAAGTCACCGTGAGAAGCTGGACTTCTCTTCGCTGCGAACGCAGCTGAGCAGCAAAGACAAAACAGTCTGAAGCCACTTGCTCTTGTTTCACAGGGAGCAAGCTGGGGTGAAGGTATTGAGAAAGCAGGAGAGTCTTTGTCACTGTGCTTTGTTTCATTGTGGGAAAAGGTAGCAGACTTCAGGGTCTGGATTAAACGTAAGGAGCCATCTCTTTGTCCCTTATGAGAAGGGAAATGCCTCACTGTGAAGACCACGTATGTTCCCCTCTTGGTTACCATCAGCCTTCCCATGACACTCCTGAGCTCCGGTGGTCTTGGGAAGGGTAGGGGTAATAGCCAGGAGCCCATACAACACCACCTGTATTGTCTTTGCGTGTTTCTACCAATGTAAGTTTATACCAGGCAAGAAAACCTGAGCACCTAAATCAACCTTTCATATCCCAAATACAGACTTCTGAATATTCTGTCCATAGCAACTGAGTCTGAGGAAAAATAAATGAAAACAGGCCAACCCATTACAACCGCCTCCCCACCTTACTGGTGGTGACAGAGGGCTGAAAGAAGGGTGCGCTTCGGGAATTTTTCCTTTAAAATTGGCTGATTTCCAGATGATTATGGCAGAGAGATGGGACAGTATAAGAGGGCTTGATCCTGTGGATATTTCAATGACATCAGCCCTGCAACAAGCTCACAACAATCTGAAATAACAAAGCCACCTCAGAATTAGTTGCATTGATTCGACTTTCATGTCTTTTCCCAGCTTGGCAGTCATGACACTTTTTGGGGTATTCTCAACCTGCCTGGTAAGTCCATAGAGAGATGAACCATGGTGAAACTTCGGGCTCTGCTCCTGCACAGTTCAGTTTTCCTTTCAGATGCTCTCCAGCCTGCCCAATCTTGTGGAGCTGATGAACACAGCAGAAGGAGGGTGAGATCCATGGGTGGAACCACACCGCTTTTCTCAGACAAAGAATTGGCCACGCAGCGTGTTTCAAAACAGATTAACAGAAACAACAGCTACACACCATGACGAAGCGCATATGGTGGAAATAAAAATATTTACCCACAGATTATCACAGATCCAGCAATGCGACTACTGTGCATCTAGGACCAAAGGATTCAAAATAGTGACTGTATGTTTAGAGCTGAGGAGAGGATCTGGCAGGGGTGGGCTGAAGGACCACTTCTTAAGCTTCTAAGTGCACAGTTGTCATTTCTCCACCTTCCCTACCCCACGGTGGTGAAATAGTAGTCTTTTCATACCTGTGTGTTGGCTGGGGGAGGGAAAAATTCCTCTGCTATTAAACACAACTTCTCATTAAATAGTTGACACCTTATCCTTCTTTAAATGTTGTAATGTTTACTTTGCAAAACCCAGGAAAGCTTTTAAAATAAAGATAGCAGAGAGATTCTTAAGCCGGGTGTCCTTGCTTATCTGCTCTTTATCAACCAGCTATTGTTTCTGGAGGAGCTCGTTGGGGAAGGTGGAGCAAAGGGGGTTAATGTTCAATGGGTATCTATCAGTTCCCCTGAAGGAATAGCGCTGCTGACAGAAGAGCAACACTGGGCTCTCAGCTACTTCCTGCAGAATGTGACAAACCAGAGAGAAAAAAAAACGAGGGCTGCAGCTACTTCTTTATTTTCTCCTCCCCCCGTCCTTTTTTTTTTCCCTCCTTCTCCCAAAACAACTAGTTTTAAGAAAGACATTGTCCTTAGGAGAGATAATCCCACAATAGAGAGTCCATTAGAGGTATTAAAGCATTGGCAGCGCCTGATCTACAAGAAGGGCTCTGTCCTGACAATAGACAATTAAAGCTGATAAATCTGCACTACTTGTTGCCGTTCTAATTCCTCGTAATTGTATGCTACTTGTCCCTGCCTCCTGCGTCCAGGGATGAAGCATGCTTCTTTAATCTCCAGAGTACCTGACCTAGTTCCTATGTGGTCTTTTCAGGACCTGTTTTCTTCCCATCTGGACTTCTTCCCTCCTACTCTCTTTTCCTGCTTCCCTCCCCTAAGCATTAAGAAGAGGTTACGATAGAGGGCACAGAAAACACCAGAGCCCAGCACCCGGATCAATAATTCTGGAGCCCCAGACAATGCACTAATCTGCAATAACAGCTAATCATGCTCAATTTGGCACACCAGTGATTAAACTGTACTCTTCATTAGGCTCAACAAGTAGAGCAGACGCACACTGACAATTCAAATTGCCCGATCAGTAGGAGCTGCCAAACTCGCGTGCACTTCGGCATTTGTCGCTGCTGCATCACCAGTCTCGCCAGACTCGGCGCTTGGTTGGGGCTTATCTGTTTTCTTTTGACGTTTTACAGACTGCGACTCTTAGCTGTGTTTTCTACAGAAAGCGAGCTGCTGCTTCACTTTGCTACCATGAGTTCTCCCAGGTAAAGGGCTCAGTGGGTGAAATGGTGATGCCCTGTGCAGGGCACTGGAAAACAATCATCGCAATTACATGTTCCCTCCTGACGCTGCCAGTATTCTTCATTTTATTTTATGTCTCAAAGATATTGGGTGGTTTTCTCTCCTTTTATTATTTTTTTTTTTAAAGAAAGCTTGGAAGCCTGCTGGTGACAGAGCAGAAGCATGAAAATGTGCGTCATGGGACTTTAAAGACAGAAAACAAGTGAAAATTAGCTTGGATCTATTTACTTTTCAAATCGAACTGTTCAGCCAACCTCACAAAACACTCAGAGACTGGAGAATGGTTTGGATTTTCTTTTTCACCCCTGAACATATGAAGAAGCCACTCAGGTGTCCGCTTTAGAAATCTATGAAGTTATTAGATCTTACATGCCATTTTGATAGTGACCTTCCTATCACCCCATAGAACAATTTCTTCTAACAACAATTTCTTCTGGTCATAATGGTACCTAGTGGACTTGTTTTGCAAACTGCCCTGACAGCCTCACCCAAGAGTTTACCATAATCTTCCTCTAAAGCACAGCACCAAATTCCAGGACTCCTAGAGACCGACCCCACACACTCAGGGGTCTCCTTCTGTTTAACTTTAGCTTATCATACTTGTATTAACCTGAATAAGTGTTAAAACTGCACTCCAAGTTGCTCTTAAAAAAAAGGGGGGGGGGGGCAAAATAAAAAAAGAGAGTGGAAGATGTCAAATGAATGCAGGAAATGTCTATTCTGGTATTAATATTAATGAATCCCTAATGCATTTGCAACCCACTTGAGGTAAGTCAGTAGAGTTCTTCTGACAGCTATTCCTCATCAAACTACCACTGCTAAAGATGTTGATGCTTTCCCTTTTGCTTTGTCATCTTTAAACCAAGTTTAAATCACATCAGAGCTTACCACAAAATAACGTATTTTATCCTAAGTGAGCACAAAGCCCTGGAGACAGAGGTTTAAAACGGCGCACACGTCCGCTCAATTTATCATTTTAAGATAGGAAGCTGCCGCAACAAACAAAACACCTCCTTGAAAGTGGGACAGCAGCAGATTGCGGTGCAGAAAGCTCCGGGATCTTTTGTTTTCCTGGAGAGCAACAATCGGGCTTTGCAGAAAAAAGACAACAGCCTCCCCTTGCTGAAATCTAAATCAGTTCATATAGGAAAGCCTGCCAACTGCTAGTTAGATGGTAACAAAATATCGCAGATAATTCACTTTTCACGATAAAGCAGAAACAAGCAGGCATGCAACACCCAGCAGGGGCTCAACTGATAAAACGGTGTCAAACTCAAACCATTTGTCAATTGGGAGGGAAGAAAGCAAGCTGAAAGATGGACTCAGGAAGTAGATTTATCTAGTGCGACACATTAACTAGTATAAATACTAAGGAAAAAGTAAACACATTTACCCAGCAGTATCTCCAGCCGGCAAAGAAAAGGCTTCTGAGCCTCAGCCCCACGCTGGCCATCTAACCCCTCAGCTGTCAGCTCCAACAGCAGCCGCATTTTTCTTCTCGTGCAGGATTGCAATGCCATTTAATTCATGGCACTAAAAGGTTTTATTAAAAGCGTACACTATAATTAAGCAAAACAAAAGCTATGACTCCTCTGCTATTCCAGTCTCCTCCCTCCACCCAGTAGCCAAAACAATAAAACCACCTTGGCAGCAAACAAGTCAGGTAACATACCCTGGAGAAGAGCACGGATTTGTTATATAATAATTTACTTTACGTCTGGCTTGTTCAAAACTGCCTGATCAGAAACTTCTGTCCCGGAGGCTCCAAGAGGCAGCGGCGGGGGCTGGCAAGGCAGGTCAGGCACAGTTAACATCGCCAGCAGCGTAATGTGGGGCACACAAACAAACCGGAATAATGCGGGGCAGGAGGGCTCTTCGGATGCGTGCTTCCCATTGGAAAGTCTAAAACAAATAACACGGTTTGTGGGCAGCACCGCTCCCCTGCAACCACCGGCAAGAAGGAGAACAGTTCAGAGGGATTCAGGATACCAACCCACAGCGACCTAAGCACACCTTGTGCCGGCAGCCTGTCACATCAAAGGATGGCACGTCACATCAGCAAACCAGCCTAACGTTCCATCTAACATGAAACTCACAGATTAACAGCAAAGTAAGTAATCTGCATCATGCTCCCCCCCCCAAAAAAAAGAGTTAATAAAGCAAAACACAGTTCTTTGTTCGGCTGTACCTTCATGTGTCCACACAGCACAGGTTCCCCACCTCCGGCTCATGCATCTCAGGATGTTAGTCCATATGGAAGGTCTGTCAGTCACCCTCACACCCCTACACACGCACGCACACCCGAACACGCACACCACACCCCCGCTCTCACTCCCCAACACGCACTGCCGGCAACCGCTCCGAGGATTTTAGAATTTCCTCTTGCTGGCAGATTCCTCCCTCCCCTCGCATCCACTCCACCCCGTTCTGTAATTAGGCTTAACAAGAGCAATTAACAAAACAAACTCCTCTCCGCCTGGTGGCCTGATAATTCTGATTGTCATAATGTATTAAGATGTGTAAGCCAGTTTAAAATAAAGGTAAATTACAACATTGCGCAAGAGACATTTTGAACCTATTTTTACTGCTTTTATCATAGGGATAATGAACATTCAGCCGCACCTTTAATATAAAGCACAATAAACAAAAACTCACAGCAGAACTCAAAATTGTTGCTTTTGGACCAACGAGACTGTTGTGGTTTTTTGCTAGTTCGTTAATGGGCAGCTCCTTTCTCCTACGCACAGCAAACTCCACGGAAACATCATTTTGGTTTTGGGATTACCTAGTGACCCTAAAAATAAATCTAAGATGTAAAATCAAGTTTAAATGTAAAATCAAGTTTAAAAGTTTCAGGCTTTACAGGCACCTACAAATCAATGGATTGTAATTGTTCCTTTTTCCCTGCCTGATTTCTAATGGCACGATACACAAGACAAAAGCCTCAAAAAGTTTCTAATGGTTTGTCCATCTACTTTCAGTTCACTTTCCTTCAGCAAACAAATCAAAGAAATTTAGTGTCAGGATCATAAAAAAACACAACAAATGAAGACTAACTGATTTCACGTGGTCAGTGGCGAAACATTTACGTCCTTTGATTTCAGTGAGCTATGGGTCCAGCCCACACAGAAAATTTACACACAGCCTGAATTCATTTGGAAAACATATCTAGTTCTTGTTCTGCTTATACACTCTATAAGAGTGTGTAATTAAAACTGTCAACATAAAATTAGTAAACATAGCAAAATCACAGGCGCACAGAAAATTCATGAGCAGAAGACCAGGAAAAAAACCCAAAACAGTTTGGTGCGTGCCGTGGATTCAGGTTCATATGAACTGATAAAAACATTGTGCTCCCTCAGATACATATAACCTGATTCACGATACCATCTGCCAACTAACCACAAACAATTAAAAAAAAAAAAAAAAAGAAATAAAAAAAGAAAGGCTGGTGTTGCTAGTGTATTGTTGGAATCCTGCAGTTTCTGATAAGCTACATATGTTTTCCTAAGTCAATGATTTCATCTCTGCTGGGTGTCAACATTTGCACAAGAATAATTTTGGGGGTCAGAAAGACATCAGCAAATGAGATTTCAAAAGGGTTTCATAAGAGTGCAGATTGCTCAAACACAGGGAAAGGAGGGTTTCAGCTTCCAGAAGTTCACTCTTCTGCTTCTTCATTCCTCCTTCCCTGAAGCTGAGTCAAAGTTCTGTAAAAATCTAGAGCGTACCGTCAGATTTGCAAGACAACAGCCTCACATAAAAAGCCAAGCTTTGCAGTAGGACAAACACTCCAAAACGTCAGTAACAGGAGACTGGTATGGTGCAAAATCAGACACACTTTCAAATGGTAGGAGATGCCAGGTGCACACAGAAACTCAGTTCTGCACTCTTGGCATATGATGCACTGTCTTTTTTTTTCTACCAGATCTCTTCCTTGTTCAGTGTTTAGAAAGAAGGGTGCTGACTAAAATAGTCCTTTTACCAGATTTTTTTCTCACTTTTTTGTCTCCTGGAAAGGCCCGGTGCCTTACTTTTACCACAGAATGTTCAAATGGAAGACAAATCAATTTTGTCTTGTATTTTTCCACTTTGCTCATCACAACAGCAGCACTTGAATGCCTCACAAATACCAAATAATGACTAATCTGATTTTCACAATAGCTCCCGCATATGCTGATGAAGGTATTATTGCTGTTCTCTCGCTTGCAGAAGGGGTATGGAGACACGATGACATTAACATCAAAAGTGCACATTAATTTTGGGATGCAGAGCGACCGATTTACTCAGCACAGCGTATTACGTTGCATGTTCAAAGCATTTCTCCTCCTGGCGCCTGTGACAGCTCTGCATTTTGCAGGGCTTCGCATCAGGCACCCAGCAGATGTCGAAATTACTGACCACCTGCAAAAGGCTCTGGTGAGGCAAACTGGCATGAATCTTATTCAGAGTCACAAGCAGAAATAATACATGGTACCTCAGGGCAGAGCTCACCTGCCCTGAGAAGAACAACACTTCTTCCTAACACGGCCATTTTACTTCCTCATGCTGCAGCAAATGCAATGGGGGGCAGGGGGGAAGAGGTGTCTTAAAGATAACATTTCATTACACCGCCCCAATTCATCTCCCCTAGCAAGCTTATCTGATGCCTGAATGAGGCAAGTAACCAGTAGAAAAAAAACAGCAATTAAATGAGTAATTAAAGACTGTATCATAACGCATTTAAGGATCAAATTTGGGTTAGGCAAACAACTCAAACTTCAGAGAACTTGAGTTTGCAATTTTAGTAATGTTCTTCAACAGTTTTTGTGCTGATTTTTGAAACTGCAAATAAAATAAGTGGACCTTGGCATCACACCAATGCCCACATGGATCATCAGCAGAGCTGGGACGTTCAGATCTGCCACGGGCAGACCTCTGGAGGGAAGCTAACAGACCTGGCTCACAGCAACCATCTGGTTGTTTTGGGCAAGGTCAGCACAAGCACTGGAAGGGACAGCACCCTTCTGCTGATGGGTTCCCCCAGGTAGAAGCAGAGGAATCACTTCCTCCAGGGATCTCGGTTTCATTCCAGGGTGGGTGTGGAGTTTGTTCCCTCTTCCCTCTCTTCCTGTCTTAGCCCATCTTCCAGACCTCGCCTCAGACTTCTCATCGGTATCCTTGCCCAGCAAGTCCTCATCTTGTTCCTCCTGACCCCGCTTGCAGTTTCCCTTTCCAGTCACTCCCATTTTCCTCTCCCACACCCAGGTTCCTTGTGCCAAGCCTTCTCATCAAGCCAGTTTCAGTCCCATCTGGTTCCTCACCTGCACTGCACTTCTTTCCTTTCCTGATCTACACAAACATGGTACGATCTCCACGCCCACCTGCCCCTTCCCGCTGACTGGCAGGCCTGGCCTCCACAGCCTGACCAGCACTATGGTGTCATCAAGTCTCCAGGCATCTCCTGGTGCTCCTCTACAGGCACGTAGCAGTGAGCTCAGTTCACACGTTGAGCAGACATGGTGTCAAGCCAACTGGAAGTCCTGTGACTTATGTTAGTATGGCACTGAGCCCGAGCTAATAAGCCCTGGTGAGAAGCCGGATATATTAGCTTGGGCTTAGCACCGTGCTAATGCAGCCAGGCAGCTTTTGGATCAGAGCTGGCTTACATACCACCCGCTTTTAACACCAAGCTTGGTCGTCTTCGTCTACAATAACCCATAAAGATAAATCCCTCGGTCTTGTACCAACCTTACTCTCAGTTTCCCTCCTCCCTGACACTGCTGATCTCCAGGCACAGTCTCTTCTTCATAATCCACTCCAGGTTCAGCTCTTGTCCAGAGGCTTTTAAAAACAGCTCCTTTTGATGACACTCTGGCCTCAGGACGGTTTACAGTAACTGAACATGCGCTCTACTGCTCTCGGTTCAGGCACTCAAGTTCTAGACCCAACAGTGTTTACTCACTGAAGTGAGACATGATGCCCTCCTACAGCTCCTGGGGAGGATGCCCTCGGTTGGCTTCTAGCTCAAAAGCGATCCTCCTGGGCATGGGAGTCAGGGATGGAGGTGGGGACAGGACTGGTGTGTGTCCTGGTCTTGCTCTGACAGAGGCGTAAGTGGAGCACAAGCGCAGACCCAGGAACTGGGAAGTGCCCCCGGCAAAGGGATGGCATTTGAGCATCCTTGACCACATGGCCACCACCTTCCCCTGCCACATACACAGTCCCTCCCTGGGCCCATGAACATGTCATTCAAACTTTTGCTCCAAAAAATGGGGGCTCTCATGGTGGAGGTTACTTTTAAAAATAAAAGTCATCACACTCTTAGTGTTAGCAAAACAACTTTTGACATAGCCAAGTTCTTGGAAATGGCAGAACAGGTTTTGGGGAAATATACATCCCGAAGAAAGTAAAATATAAGAAACAACCAAGCCAAATGTTTGGAATTTGGTAGATTTATGAGCACCTAAAAGTGGGATCTCCTAACATAAACAGTCTTTCTTAGCAACAGGTGATGCTACCAGTCCTGCTTATACTAGAGATCAGTTTCCAAAGATTAATTTTAGGGAGATGTTACTGAACATTCTTCTTTGAATAAGCAGGAGAATATTAGCATCATGCACAAATCACACACAAAGTACAGGCACAGATTTAAATGCTGCTTCCATGGCCTGCTATTCCTCTTTCAGTGGCCCAGGCCAATGCACTAGAATCGTATTAATTATACAACATGACTGGGTTTGATAAAGACAGAAAGGATGCTTCTGTTCCAACAAGTTTACATAAAGTGCTCCTTTTTACATACTAAATCCTATGGAGCAATGGAGACAACAGAAATACTGATGCTGCTGTTTTTCATCACTGTTAAGATTAGAAAGATAGACAAGTGACTATCTAATTGCCATAGTATGCTGTAATAAAACCATATCCTTAAGTGACTAATATCACCACCAAATCATAATACTAAAAAAAAAAAAAAAAAGTTTTTGAGAGATTAATTTGCACCAGCCTATCTCAGCATAGCCCTCATCTAGAATTATTAGCACACAAATCAGGCAACAGGGAGCGAAGGAAGCTTGCAATCAGACCTAACGCCTTCCCTTCCTCTCAGCCCCCGGTACAGGACAGCCACTTCCTTTCTACAAACGCTTCGCTCAGATCTGTACACAAGACAGGCCACATCTTCCGGGGAGGCTCAAAGTCTTTGCAGACGCACAGTTGCCTTCAAAGCATCTCTGGAAATCTGTGTGGGAAGACTCTAAAATATTAAAACCATCTTATACTCTCTTCTTCTAAGCCAAAACCAAACCCCCTCTAAACTTATCTATCACTTCTCTGTTCTGTTTATTCTGAGTTGCAGAATAAACTTTCTGACTACTGAAAAAGATGCACAAATACATAAGCTGAACCATATGTACAAAGGAAAACAATAGAGAAAATCTAGATGTCCTTTCTAGAAAGACAGTTATCTTCTACAACATTAGAATTGCATATAAGCTTTTCCTCTGTTACCCAAAGCAGGCAAAGAGAAGGCTGGTGTGAAAACACTGTGCCTCAAAACGTAGCTTATCTGTCCTAAATCCAAACTGACTTACCTTTTGGATCAACACTCCATTAGCACCTTGCCTGATTTTCCTCTCCCAAAGGTAACCGGTTGCCCTCTAGCAGATTCACGGGTTATTTAAGCCATGATCTTCAGCCTTAAGAAATCCCCAGCTGAAAGTTCGCTACGGCACTCATAACCACAGCCCGGCGGCGAGCAGGACGCGACACTCCTCTTCCTCGCGCGGTGCTCAAGCAGCCAGCCCGTGCTTGCTGACTGTAGACCAGAGGTTGTCGTGTTTTTTCAGTTTCCCCATTTCTAACCTGAGAGCTACCCCATGCAGAGGGATGACTTTCATAAGATGCATCCTTTGTACCTTGAGAGCCTTTGTACCTTGGAGAGCCTTGCTGCCAGATGTCCTCTGCAGCCAGTTCATGGCTTTCGTTTTGTGTCTTGCAATAGCTTACAATTTTCGTACAAATTCAGAGACTACTACTACTAAAAAAACAGTGTGTATTATTCTTAAAGAAGGTAGAGAGGCCAAAAGATCGGATCTCAGTTAAATCCTCTGAATTTCTCTAATTTCACATTTCTTTCTGACTGCCAATGCCAGGTTTTTGCCAGTCCTACATACAGAGAACTGGATCCCTTCGGAATACGGTCAAGCTGACAAGGTGTGGAGCAGTACGACTGAGATGCTATTTCCCTGAAATACCTGGCACATTTGCAGTGTGCTTGGACACGAGAAGAGCATAAATTATCACAACTCACTGCGCAGAGAGAAGCGTGCCCTAACAGACCTTTGGAGGTTCATGATCAGTTTCTGAGGATGGATGCTATAACCCCACAAATAACAGTGAGGAAGGGTACACTGGTTTACGTCTGACAAGGATCTAAAGACAAACAGGTACCAGAAATCCAGTATATGTGCTGGTTACTGAAACAGACAAAACACGTAGAAATATTTTTTCAGATTAATTTACATAAAAATATATTTGACTTTTGCATGTATGATAAATGTGATTCTGCAAATCATCCTGTCAGAGAATCTAAACAAAATCCATCTGCATGCTTATAAACAAGTAAAACTGTTTTAAGGACACAATATGTTAAAAAAATGTCAACAATAATGGCGAGTCCATGCTTCCAATTATATTCTTTCTTCAATTAGTCTTGAAGAAACTAACACCTCTATTAATCATTTCAATTAACTCCACGCACCACATGACATCCGCACCAGCAGCCCATATGTTGCGTTCCAATCACCCAAATATTAAAGCCTTTTTAATTGATTGATCTAAAGAACATTCAACAGGCTCAAGGTGGCAGCCAGCCAGGAAATCCCAAAAGAAGATGACAAAAAGGTGGGGGTGCTAAACCAGCTTCCCAGTTTGTTTTTCCTCTTCCTCCAGGGTTCACTAAGTTAATCCAATCACAGCCCATAAAGCCCCTTTTTAATAAAATAAATAAATAGATAAGAGAACACACATGTTGGCTTTCCCCCAGAGAAGCCCCCTCTGCTAAAGCCGGAGAGCCATCCTGTTAAGAAAGTGCCGCATAGGAGGGTGCATTTTTTATCCTGCAGAAATATTTAGCTTGGCCGCTGGCCAGGGAATGCTGAAAGAATAGACTGAATTAGGGGATTTACCTTCCACGTGTTTGGCACGCGTCATTAGAGGCTCTGAAGAGCTTGACTCTTTCCCTCTCTCACTCTCTGTTTTTTCTCCCCCCCACCAGAGCTTTGATGCAGAGAATAAAGTATGAGTTATAAGAGCATTTGATGTGTTGCGTTTCTAAGTGTTGGCACGGTGGCTTTTGTTCTGTCGAAGAAAACTGATGCTCAGTTTCTGAAGGTAAATTAATTTTCTTTTTATTCCAGTCAGGTATGGGGCGATATGTTTCAAACGCATTTATTTTAATGCAGAAAAAAAAAGCATGCTATTTTTCTTTTGCTCTTTTCCTAAAAAAAAGAAAAAAAGTTTTTGAAGTTTTCTGTAGACAGATTTAAACTTGGAGAAAGTGGCTTAAAAGTAAATTCCTTAAGTGAAAACCCAACCACAGAGTATTTTAGGAGCTCATTTTTGTAACAATAACCCATGAATTGCTCTGTCATTTGACTTTTATATGCTGTCATGTGGACTTATGTTATTTTAAAAAACACCTCTTTACATAAGTACTTTGGTCCTGCAAATACCTCTTAAGATCTATAACCAGAACACATTAGTCAAGACGGTTGGTCTATACCTCAAAAAACCCAAACACCTTCCCAGAGTTTCTAATTTGTGAAGGGAAAGATGACATTTTAAGTTAGCCTCTGCCCCCATTAACTTACAGAGGCGGGGGGAAAAAGTCCTACAACTTTCCACCTGAATAAAAGCATGGAGGCCCTTAAACCAACAGTAAATGCAACTGTTTGTGACTGGCACACATGCCAACTCTGTTTAGAGGGCAGGGTTTTGCAGAATAAGTGCCACCGACACTCATCCACGGAGCTGGGTGTGAGCACTGGGGAGAGCCCTGTGCCACTGCCTCTGCTGTACAGTCTCATCACAGCATCAGATAAATACAGGCTCTATTCACACATGGGTTTTATCGTTATTGATTCAAGCAAATCAGTTTAGAAGCTATCTGTTGACATGCTTACTCAAAGCGAGGTTCAAGCAGAGTTTCTGAAATGGTGCTGGCTGTATCTTTACTCCATCTTTGCTTGCAAATAAAACTGGGTCTGACTTTGCTTCAGCTAAGTTCAAGTCACTGGATGACAGCATGTGATTTTTTCATCTGTCTTTCAGCAGAGCTAGTTCATTGTGCCTTGCAGATCAGAAGATCTTGGGGGCTACAAGAAAAGTAACTAAAGGGACGGATACCAGCCCCCAACTGGAAATACAAGATACCAACTCCAACATTGGAAGGGTGCTGAGGACCATCTCCTCGCTGAATGTAAAACACCTCAGCTGTAGGTAACTCCTCATAGCTGAAGGGCAGGGCCATAGTTTATCACTTCTTAAATAAATCATTCATAATTCATAGCCACGTTGAAAACCACACAAATAATGAGCTCTCAGTATTACTCAGCGGAAAGTGAGAACTGGAGTTTTCCACCCAAACCCGTAAAGGCCAACAAGCTCAGACATGTTTTTGTGAGCTCCTTCCTGGACCCCATGTTTTTAATTCAATTTAAAGAAAGCTAGACAGCCACTTCCCCCTGTCTTTTAAGTAAAGATGTTAACATCCGTGCTAATAATACAGCTACCCCTTCATGTATCAAAGGCTTCAGCAATCGCAGAGGCTTTCGCTTCATCACAAGGAAAAACTACAAAAATAAAGCTGCCTAGTTCTGCTGCTAACAGGGCAGGTTTGGCCCTATACACTGCATTTTTACTGCTAATTTAATCTCTGAACCACTGGTGATGCAGCACTTTACTGCACGCCAGTAGTAGTAGGAACTGCAACAGGTAATTCCCTACTGATTGTTTCCACTTTGCCAGAAAAAAGAGTAAGTGTTCTGGACTGACAATCCCAAATAGGATAATATCTCTGCCAAAAGACTGCAGGTTTAATAGAAAATAATTGTGAATTAAGGTGTGGGTGCTGCAGGCTTGTGCTCCATGTCAAAGTACCACGGGGCAGCACATGATTGTCCATGCAAACCTGTGAGCAAAGGCCTCGGGTGCTCCCTGCTCCCCCGGCACAGGGCTGCCTTCCCGGAAAACACCCCACACGCAAAAAGTGCCTTTCTGTCACCTGTGGCCTCCGTCACGAACGATCCCAGGAATACCTGTGTGTCCACACCTGGGAACGGCCTCCCTGCTTTGGCTCTGGAGTGGTGACAGGGAGGCCAAGCAAAGCTCAGTCCTGACTGGTGTTTTGATACTTGGGCCAAATAACAGAGACAATTTGCCTGACAATACCAGTTCAGTGGCAAATTCCTTGATGTATTTCTCATAACTGCAGCAACCTTGCTGTGTTTAAATACAGCCTGCTACGGTTACCATATTTACAGATTAAAAATATGACCTTCATAAGTGAAATCAAAGAGCTCTTTTTTTCCCCCTACACCTCCTCCCTCTGTGTTTTTAATTAAAGCCACGAACCAACACATGTATCCATTCTGCTTTCTGTAATAATTTGGGATTCCACATACAAATACTACACAGATAAAACGAACCTTTCTGTGTTACCGATTCGCAGTGCAGTAAATTCTCCTTTCCAAACCTGCCGTCTTCATTAAAATCTTATTTGCTTGGTAATCTCCTTTGATCGCTAAAGTTATAAGAAGCCCCCTCCTCTTCTTTTGATACTATCAGTGTAGCTTTTGACCAGAGAGCATGATGAATTAAATGTATGACAGATATGACAGGTGAGGAGTGCTTGGAGAGGGCTTAAACAGCAGGGATAAGACAAAGCCCCCATTTAAGAACAAAACCCCTACCCGATGGCTCGCCCGTTAATGACCAACCACTCTATTTGTCCTGGTGGATGAGGAGCAAGCTGATACCACAGACAAAGCTTTGTTAGCCACAGGGCTGTTCTTCAATCAGGCCACACAACCAACTAATTGAAATGCCCAGTTTTCCCCCCTCAGGATTTGATATACAAGCTAGGGGTTTTTGTAGGTATACTTTTTTCCCCCCACCCCCCTTCTCCCGTTGTGTTTTTTGTTTGTTTGGGGTTTTTTTGTTTTGTTTTTTTCCCCTATAATGTATTAATTCAGTCACCACAAGTTTACAGCTGGACTAAGTGGAATTACAGCATATAAACCTGAAAATCTATCTGCAGGGATCCAGCTAAGCCCCGGAGAGAGACAAGTCCAGCAATACAAATCCAAGGAATTTTGGAAGTCAATCCATTAGGATTACTAGGCCTTTGATTTTGGAAGTCGTAGGCTCAAAATATGGAACCAATGAACTCTCAATCTTCCTTCATTTTAGCCTCTTTTCAGAGGACTTATTGACCCCATTTTTTTCTATGAAAACACACTGATAAATATGGACAGAATTATACTGGTTTTCCACTATATTTGCAATGAAGGAAGAGAGGAAAATAACTGCTTTCTCCAACTCATGGTTAACATGCCCTTTAAGATTTCATATGTATTTTCTACTTATTTCGAGTTGCCACAAGCAAACTTGTCACCCTTCTCATCAGCTAAAGACCGCTCTCCCCCTCTTTAAAATTCATGTTGATTTTCAGCATGCTGTGCTGTACCTAAATGAGGAGTTCCAGGCTACAGTTACTTTGAACTACAGGCAGCCTTCCGAGAGGTGAAGAAATCTCTGTGCCCCCCCGCAGACCAGGATTATATTCTCAATGGGCAGTCTCTTACTTCAGCCTATCAATCTGTGGTTAGCAAGGCAGTAGTTTCCTGAGGTAGATGCCAAAGCAATACTCATTGTTAAACCCAACTGTTAAAAAATGCAGCAATGAATCTGACTTTATCTTCACTCTGGCTATAATGGAAAACACTAACTGAAGCAAGAAGAGTCTTCGCTTTCAGAAGAGATTCAATTTTTATCTCTTTGTTCCTTCCTGTCCTGCCCTTGCAGCGTGCTGTAGCTGAATCACAGGTGCTGGTATCAGGAAACCTGGGTTCTGTTCTTAGCTTTGCCACAGGCTTCTTACGTGGCTTCTGGCATGCCCTGCACCCTGTCCGTACCTCAGTTTCCTTATATAAAAATGCAAATATTCCTACCTATTTCAGAAAGAGTGTGGTCTAGTGGTTTAAACCACAGAATCAAGACATCCGAATTCTCAAACTGAATATGGTATCAATTTCTGCTGTGGCTTTGAAGCAACTACCCTTACCCAACCCAAGGGGTCAGCTTCCCCTGGAAAACGTTGAATGGCCAAGGCCCAAGCTTCCTGGTAGAATATACGTGCTGCTTTGCAAGTGAGTGGTATTTCTGGCTGGATGAGAGCTCAGCCTCACCTTGCAGCGAGACTGGTTACCTGGAGTGCGAGAGAGTCATAGAATCATTTTGGCTGGAAGAGACCCTCAAGATCATCAAGTCCAACCACTAACCTAACCCTGGCACTAAACTATAACTCTTTAAGAACTTCACCTGTGCAACTTTTAGACACCTCCAGGGATGGTGACTCAACCACCTGTTCTAGTGCCTGACAACCCTCTCCATGAAGAAATCTTTCCTGATATCCAATCTAAACCTTTCCTGGCACAATTTGAGGCCAATTTCTTCTCATCCTATCACTTGCTACTTGGGAGAAGAGACCAATCCCCTCCATGCTACAACCTCCTTTCAGGTAGTTGCAGACAGTGATCAGGTTTCCCCTCAGCCTCCTTTTCTCCAGGCTGAACAACCCCAGGTCCCTCAGCTGCTCCTCATCAGACTTGTGCTCCAGGGCCCTCACCAGCTTCACTGCCCTTCTCTGAACTCTCTCCAGCACCTCAATGTCTTTCCTGCAGTGAGGGACCCAAAACTGAACACAGTACACAGAAAAGACGACATTAGCTACGGCCAGCAAAGTTTTGGGAAGCTGCTCCCACTAGCACGCTATGGTGACGGCCTCTCCAAGCGCTTTGTCCCCAGGCCACCCAGCAGCACTGGCCTGACCCTGGCCCAACCATTAGGGTCCTAATTCAGCATGTGGAGGCGTAAGGCTGAAGTCCCACATCTTCACCAAGAGGGACAAAGGGCTGAAAGGACAGCTTTCCCCTTCCCTAGGGAGCACGCTGTGACCCTGGGGTATTTTGCAGCAGACCGGTTGGTCTCTCACGCTCTCTCCTCCTCCGCTTTTCCTCAGTGAAAAACTCCCCAAAGTTCTGAGTCCATTCCACTCAGAATAAGTAACAATTTGAAAATTTTCACAATGCAGAAAAAGGCATTTCCTGCCTGGCTCTATCTCATGGCTGTCTGGCTCACTGGACACTTGCAAAAGTTAATGAAATAATGCTTAGATATTAATAATATGCAAAGTCCCAGACAAGTGTTAAGTGTTAACATTACGAAGCATAAAAGGGTCATTCAGAGAGACTGACCTTAGAGAAATCAAGAGGAAAATACTGTTAACCTCGCAGAAATAAGTGTTTCTTCAATATGGACTCCAATAAAGCTAAGGAAAGTTCTTACCAGTATTACCACTAACCTCGTACTGGAGAAGACAGACTGATTTTAACGAAAAGACCACAGGGACTCAGATCTATAAATTAAGGGGGGGGGGGGGGGGGGAAGAGCATTAATGTGGAGTATTTTGATTTTGAATGCACAGATCTGAACGGAAGCTGGGCTTTTTGAGACAGCTTTCCAATCTCCCTATTAGATATAATGTTATAGTCTTATTACACATCTTGCCTACTAGATGTGCTCTGACTTTTATAGATGTCAACCCCATTTCTTAATTCAAGACATTTGTCTCTTGTGATCTCTGCGCCTCTGGGTTAGAGTTCCAGCCAAAGAGGTGAGCTCGCTCGGATCTGCAATGCAGCCATAAAATCCTCTGGCACTACATCCCCGAGAGCTGCTGCTGCCCTGCGAAAACGCCTGGATTTTGTCTGTCTGCAGCTCAGCACCCAGAAAGGACATTCTGCAGAAGGGCTCGGTGGACAACCAGGAAAACTGCTTTCAGGACCTTATCTGAAGGACAATACTTAACTTTCACCACCTGGGCCTGGCCCCTGAAAGGAAACAGTCACACTCAATTATTGTCTTTTTCTAGACAATTACTATTTAATCAAACCTCCAGCTGATATTAACTGGTGGAAAAAGGGCTATTTTTAGTCAGGACAGTGATTCCCCCTCACTCCTTTCATCTATGAGTAATGTATTTCCTTTTGCTCTCAGTACCACAAACCAGTCCACACCAGATGCTCAGTATTAGGTAAAATTAAAAATGTGGGCATCATACCCTTTGAAAGATGCTTTGAACTCAAATTAATATACCTAAACCCACTATTTAAATTAAAGATATCCTGTCTCTCTGTTGTGTAGTTTTCCCTTTTATCAGAAGGAGAATTTTAGTCCGTTTAAAGGTTTTTTGGTTCAGCTCCACAGACCACACTTTGACTTAACAACACATTGCAATTTCCTTTTAGCCACAAGAATAAAGGAAACGTATAGAAGCAACACCATAATCTTGTCAAGCACCCTCTTTTGTTTCCCTGAACAAGCCTGTTCGAGAAAATGTGAAGCCTAAGGTTTTTAAGATGTTTAGATCATGCAATACTTTTATTGAAAACAGACATATGTATTTTTAAGCACCTACTGATGCACCCACACACATAAAATATATACCTACTAAATGCTTTTATGGACAAGAACAGAGCACTCTGCAACCTGCACAGGTTTTGCAGAGTTCAATCCCCTTACTTCAGCATTTTACCTTTTCCAGACTCTTGCCCAGTGGATTCAAGACAAAGCCCCACCAATTCTACACCACCAGGGAGTGCCTGTACCCACACTCACCTGTGAGCCAGGCTCTCTAAATACTGTCAGAAGCAAAAATGCAGGAGCAATGTACAATACATAGATTTCTCATGTACTTCTGTGCGTATGTAAGAATAGGCTCCTGCAGTATTTGTGCCATTTATGTGCATCTTGAATCTTTTTCAAAACGCAATGATTTAAATGCAACTGCTCCGCTTCCGGAGAGATACAGGACTCGATGCAGTTTGCCGAACATACTCAGAGTTTACATTTTATAAGCAAACACCGTCCACCTTCACATTCAGTCTGTCCCCTCTTCATGTGACGCTTGATGTCACCCCTGACAACACTCACAAGCACAGGCAGAGGTGTAAGAGCTGCCTCTTCCCTTGGGTGCTGAGCCACAGAGCTGTGAGCGCCACAGCAATGGGGAGCTGGCCTTGTTTTAGGTCCTGTGGGACAGCGAGGAATTGGGTGCACCCACATGTGTGCGGGATGCTCCTGCCTCTGCGGATCCTCAGGTTCCGCTCTGTCCCTGGCAGCTTCACTGAGGTGCCGGTGAGGCATTGGAGGGCAGCCCAGCCCTGGCCACAGCACAGGGAGAGAGACTTGCCAGGAGAAAACCCAACCGCCAGGCTGGAAAAAACGATGCTGAACCCCCTGTACTGAGCAAAGGGAGGGGTATTAGTTGGTGGTGCTGATGATGCCAAAAAAGCTTCGGGACGAAGCGAAGCATCTGCGAGTTCTCTCAGCGCGGGTTAGACAGTGACAGTGAGGCAGTTTATCCCCAAGAGCTTTCTCCTGGCTGGAGGTGTTGAGTTAACTGGCGGTGACCTCCCCCTGACCCACTGCGAGTGGGGCGCGGGGTGGCAGCCAGGAAGCCCTGCTCCCCACCAGCGCCCTTGCACAACACTCCTCCGAAAAGCAACTGCGGAGGTGACCCCGGAGTCAGCCGCCCAGCCCTATCCAGCGTGGAGGACGTCTCCCTTCACCCTTCTGGGGTTTCATCCATCTTCATTTGCTTTTTCTTGCTGCCATTTCCTCTGACTTTTCAAACTTGAGACACTAGTAGCTATTATTCATTCTCTTGTTTCTAACCAGCCGTGCAGCAAAGGGCTGCAGCTTTCTATATACTAAATATCACATCAGTGCTTACTTAGCCATTATTTTAATAGTTGAATTTTTTTTTTTCTGCTCAGATATCTCTTGAGCAAAAGCAGGTTTTACTGCATTATTACAGTTTAAGTTTCTAAGAGAGAAACATCTCAATACAATTATTAAACGTCACTCTGTGTAGCCACAAAATAACTTGCTAATAAAAGCTCTGAATAGGAATGAAAATATAACCGAGGTATGAAGAAAGTAACTGTCTAAACCATTTGAGGTTAAGCAAGTATGAACAAATATCTTCATTGTGCACCCTTTTTGTCTATAAAAAGGGTGAAGAGGTGAAGGAGCAGGACTTATCCCTTCCACCACCAACAACAATGGTATAAACATACCACAGACTCTCCAATTTCCAGCTATAACAAATCATTTAGCTCTCGGTAATTCCAATAATTTTAGTCAGCAACTTGCAAAACTGTGTAACTTGTACTCAGTTTACATCAATCTGAGTAATCTTGTTCCTGCATCTGGTTAAGAGGTGACAATATATTTGGGCTTCACAGTGGGGAGAGCTAGCCCTTCTCTTCCTCTCCACTTCTGGGTGGTTTGGAAGGGATGGGAGAGAAATTGAGGTGTTGGGGGGTAGAGAATTGAAGGAAAGACAAAAAAACAAGCAGTGTTCCTGGCAGCAGATTTGGGGGTGGGATCACATTCTCTGTTCTAAGAACAGACCCCAAAACTCCCATACCTGAACCTTCCTCCCCAGTCGTGAGAAGGCAGGCTGTCCAGCTTGCATTAGCCAACAATGACGGTGGGGAGTGCTTACAAACACGCAGCTGGTGACAAGAATCTTTTCGCTCAATAGAAACGGAAAGAGTCGAGAGGTTTTGTGTAAGAGGAAGAGATTGAATGACTTCCCCAAGGTTTCACTGAAAACAGACAGCAGAGAGGGGAGCCGAACCCACGTGTCCTGAATCACAGTCCTTCGTCTCAATCACAAGACCCTCCTTCCTCTTGTATGTTATGCACCGTCTAGGGTAAGCAAGAAAAAGACTGCTTTGCCCTCCTAAACCAGGAATTGAATACCAAACCTATAAATCACCTAGAAAATTCAGATGTCTCGACAGAAGGTCAACGGGCTCCAAAGAAATGACAAACCTCGCTATTGCTCCGGAAGGAGGGTGTCATTTCCTATGCTGGCCATCCGTGCTGAATCAAGATCAATTTAGATGGTAATAGGTTTGAAAATGCAGAGCCTTTCTTAGAAAAGATGCAAAAGGGCAAGTCTATGCCATGCAGCACACTCTGCTGAAAAGCCTGCAGAGCCAGCTCCAAGCCTGCTGACTGTGGAGGAATGTCGTGTGTGAGAGGAGAGACCAGTATAGATATATTAGCAGCTAATTAATGACCCTTTCTGCTCAGGATGGCACACAAATTTAAGTCCAAGAATACACTTATACTGTTTCTAAGGCTACCTCAATCACTGCTTATGCTCTTGAAGGCCGCTGAACCTTGCTTCTTCATTATGCAACACATGCATGATTCTTCTTGCCTTCTGGCTTTGCCAGGGTTGGGAAAGGATATGATTGTGCTCTGTGAACATGTAATGAAGTAAACAGTAAGGGGCTAGTTCTTGAGCTTTTTCAGCTGAAGATTTTCACAGAAGAACAAAACTGATCTGAGCAAGTTAAGGCCAGAAGTTCTTTAGTCTGAGAGGGGCTTTCCCATCATGTCACAGTGGTGGGGCAAAAAATTGTAGCCTTAGTAAGACAGGCCTTGCTTGTTATGAAAATGTTTTTTTAATGAAGTTGTCTTTCCCATCAAGAGGTTGGGCTGAGTGACCAGGGAGATTTCCTCTGGACTCATCTTTTCTAGGAAATCCTCTAAGATATTTCTAAGAAATATCACAGTGGTCTAAACATTTGGATACTTTCAGAAGGATGAACTAGTAAAGCATTATGCACACATTTTTCAGAGCAGACCATACATAATAAAACAAAACAGAATTTTACACCTTTGGAGAAAATTCTAGTTGACTGAGCAGTATACATGTATGTGCATACCCAAGAACAGACACTATTTTCAGTATCAAGACCATCTTCAAGCAATTTCTCACTTATAATGCATTTAATTTATGTAAAACAGATGCATGTCTCTGGGGTAGGCTTTGTCATTTAGTCTTATATTGTGAATGTCCCTGTTAATTAAAATGGGAAATACAAATTTCCTTGTCTAGTTCCAAGCCTGAAGCCCACTAGCACAAGCAGTCATCTACAGATTCAGCTGGAGTCCTTTCAGCATCCCACAAGTCTGCTTGGTGGAGTTCAGGATCTTCAGACATGTATAAACCAGCCATAAAGAAGCTGAACTAGCAGTGGTGATGTATCTGGCTTGGGTTCCTTAAACAAGTCCTGTAGCTCCATCATGGATTGTTACATTAGTACTATTTAATACCAGCACAGCTGACAAGAATGCCACCCTTGGTGGCACCACCTTTTGAAGCATTGCTATGTGCTGTGCCTAGTGGGATGACGAACAACTAAATGAGAAAAGTAGCAACCATTATAAATGGAGATTATCAAACTGCACTATAAGAGCTGGGGCGGGAAGGCACACTGAATGATCCTTAATGCAAAATAATTCAGACGTCTCTTTCTAATTAAAATATATTTTTTGAAAAAATTCTTCCCTTTTCTTCCCATACCCAAATGAAGGTGGACGCAAGCATTTCCCTGGATGGAAGCGATACCAAGTATTACGTTAGTATTAAGTGAACTTCCTCCCATCCATTTCTGTTTAGTTAATGTCATCTGACTCAAATGCGATTAATAAAAGCGGGCTGTCCAGTTCCAACAAACTAAAGCCTTGCAAGTTCATAGACACCATTGCTTCAGGCTCCCCGTGACTGATCAGATAGAGTGTCTTTTGAATGGACTCAAAGAAACGCATTCTCACACCTGTCAGGCCTAGATTAATATCCCTGCTAATTGCACTTTGGGAATGGCCAATTAGCTCTAGTTATAGAAGCTTTCGTGGGTAAGGGGGAGAAGCAGCCTGTTACCACCAGCCGGACTCATTGTTCCCCTGAACAGATTTGTGTCCCAAACTGTGTGTGCCTTGGCGGTGTGACTGCACGCCGCTGCAGTGACGCCTTTAGCCCAGCCCTGAACCTGCTTCACTGATGACAGAGACAGCAGAGATGACCATGATTGTAAAAGGAAAATAAACTAGCACTATGCTGAGATTACAAAGCCTAACACCCATTTTCAAGCCAGAAGCGGCTTGCTGAAATTTCCTAATTATTCCAATTTATTTTTTTGTCTAAGATAAAATCTCCTTTTTGCTCTAAAGGGACAGCACTTCGTTTGTAATAAAACATTTGCTCCTGCAAGGAAAATAAATGCCCAATAATGTCGCTGAATTTGCAAAAGGGGGATAAGTAAAGTTCTGGCCTTGAATCAGCAGCTGAAGAGTGACAACCATGGTGCCAACACCACCGGTGGGACACTTGAAAACAAGTCAGGGACCAAGGGTTAGTCCAGCCACCCGAACGTGACAGGAAGGCTAGTTAATAAACACCAGCTAACCCCTTCAATTACAGCAATAAATTGTTCAATTGGTTAAATGTCCACAGGTTCTGCCCCAAACGCCGCTGTGAATTGTTTAATTAGCAAACTCTTGCATCACCAGAAAACAGATCTCGGCCAGCATGGGGGGATGCTCGGCCCCCGGGGAGTGCAGGGCACTGGTACCCTGGGCAATTTGCCTTCGCAGGGTTCACCTTCGCACCACCAGTTTTTAGCAGCTCTGAAAATCATGCATTCATTGCTGCCAATTTTTCAAAGCAGAATTAAGACTGTACGGGCCAAATACAGCTCAATCACCATTCTTTCCCCATCAGTTTTCTGTATTTCGATAAGGTGCCCCACAAATTACAGCTTCTCACCTGCCGCAAGATTAGATAGCCCTGCACACGATACGGGTTATGCAGCACAAGAGATACCGAGCACCTGGAAACTGCCTGCTGTACAAAACAGACCTGCAGATTAAAAGTCAGAGGGCCTATTCTGTGAAAATGCTCAACACGCTAAATTTGCGATTCTCTCACTGAGAGTTAAGAACATTCAAATCCTTGCAAAATGATTTATCATCGAGATCACTGCTGGCTACAAAAGGCATTTAAAGTATACCCATGAGGCATACGCCACCATAACATTTAAAAATTATGATACAAAAAAAAAAAGTTATTGGTAAAAGCTATTTAAAAAAAAAGAAAGAAAAAAGATATTCTGGTGAATAAAGCGACAAGTTGATCTCTGATCAATTCGGAGTTACATAAATTGCCTTCGTTGGACCTTTGATGAACCACTGATTCCACATACTCTGTTACTAACTAAAAATCATGCACTGATGCAGAGGAAAAATGTGTGGTTTTTTTAAATTGTTATATTAATTAGATTCATTTACCAGGAATTTCATGTCTGAAAAACAAGCAGTCAAAGGAGTTAAGTACTATTTGTTATGTTTACACAACGAGGAGAAATTGCATTTCCCTGCTGAAGTTTTCTTAATGAACTAAAACAGAGGTAAATTTACCACAGTTGGGAGTAAAATACATACAGTGTTTGCCTGTGGAAAGCTGTAAGTGATCACTCCCTGTCTCTCTTGCAAAAGTATTTATTTGGAAAAGGGCTCTAGGCAGAAATGCTCATTTATAATAAAAATTTTTAATAACATTGAGGAAATCTAACATTTTGTGCTTCTGCCTGGGAGGTTGAGCTTGGATCCTCAAGGGATATCCCAAGCACAGACGGGCAATTCGGTTTATTGGGGGAGGATGGAACCGGACTATGTTCCACACTCCACTTTACAAAAATCCACAAATGATGCTGCTGAACTGAACTCAGGATGCTTCTGGCTGAGCTCCCTGGCTCCAGGGAGTCCTCTCCTGAGCACTGTCTTCTCGCAGTGAGCCACCTGGAGAGCCTCAGTACCCAACTCAAGCCTTTAGATTCTCCCCAGGTACCTACACCACATGAGTCCAGATCCACTCTGGGAAACCCGAAGGTTGAGCAGGGTGTTACTCCCTCACGTTTAAGGACATAAATGGTTGTTACTTGATTTAGCACACACATCTTGCAGAGCTAGGCAAAGCAAACTCTTTGATTCACAGGAATACTTCTGTTGACTTCAGTAGTCACTGAGTCCATCTTGTGCAGACTATTTTGAATGCAAATTTTAACCTTTCTGTTGCCAGACCCAACAGAGAAAAAGAAAAACCCAATGCGTGAGACCCTTTACTGCTAACAAATTACATCAGTTACTGTGTGTTTGTACATGGTGCTTAATGTTAAAGAAAATAGTTCCAAATAGTTCTGTTAACCATGTCATTAAAGCTTGCTGCATCCAGGGCTTAGTATCTGTGCCTCAGAAGTGGAAAATTTAGAACTACTTTTTTTTTTTTTTCAGTTTTTCAGTACTAAGTCTTAGGACAGGCTTTCAGTTGAAATCGATTATCTTAGCCTCACTGAATTAAACAGACTGGAGCAATTCAGGCCATTGAGAATCCACGGGGGCAGGGCGGGGAGAAACTGCAAATTAGGAAAAGAATAGAGAACACAATACCGGCACCGATGTCCTGGCACACAGGCTTTTATTCTGGAGGTAGTTTACAAGCAGTTCATAACCTTTGGACTCCAGACAGTCTGTAGAACCAACATGAGAAGGTTTAGGATTTGGTCTGAACTTTCCATCCAGCCCCAGCACTGTCAATATTTGGAAGGTGCACTGCAACTCATAAAGTCTCCATAAAATGGATGTTAGTGAAACAAAGCAACAAACCCCCTGAAACTGGCATTCATGAAGTCATTTTAGACTCTATTATTTTAATCCAAAAAGCTATGGAGGAGATAAATATTTATAAACTTACTATGTGTAAAGGAGGAATTTTCCAGCAGAATAGCTAATGCATTTTTGTTTAACAAACATGGAGTCCAAAAACAGCCTCTCATTCCAGATCCCTAATTTCAAATTTACTTCAAAAATTTTGATGTATAATCTTACAATTTCTGCAGTTAACAGAAAAAATAATAGAAATGGTCCAAGTGTGATTTTTCTGCCTAAGAAAAAAGTTACTGGAGAATTCGCAAAACAAAACAATCTGTTTCAAGCCTGTCACTATTTCATTGATCTGTGTAAAATATCTTCTATTTTATTTCATTCTCCATTATAAATGAATTCAGTTACCATATCATACCATGCATGAATAAGTCTGTCAAGAAAAACTGATTTTAACAAGATAGCCTAAGGCTACAAATTAAGGTTTTATTCTTTGATAGTAATTTAAAAAGACTAAATAAGAAAAGATTTATGGTTATGTATTTTATTTTGTGAATGAAAGATGCTTAAAATAATCATTATATACTCCAGAGGCTTTCAGGACATGTTAACTAGAAAGTGACATTTACTATTAACTTAATTGACAGAGCCGTTGTGCAACCAAAGTCAAATGAAGTATACTGTTAATAACATAAAAATAAAAGAAAAAGGGTTATATTTTAATTCTCTCATAATTTTGTTCATCACATGTTTAAAGCTCTAAGTCACAGGGAACTTCACTGAATTAAATGCACTTACACCAGTACAAGGATAACCTAAATGAAGAGAGTTGAATGCCCAACACTGTTTTAACAAAGAATTTTTATCTGACCAATAAAAATACCTTAAACGCATCAAAGTCTAAACTTCTGTCCTGAACAGAAGCTTCTGTTGTGACCAGTAGATGCTATCCAGTTGTATATCCATTACTTTATTCAAAGCTAACAATCTCTTTTTTTCATAGAGGTAGGTCACTTAATTCACCAAAGGAAGAAAAGTTAGTCTGGAAAAATAATCACCAAGAGACAATTTCTGAAGTACTTAATGTATCTTCTACTAGCCATGGTCAAAAAACTGAAATACCAACTTACTCTGCCCATAACTGAAAAACCAAAATACATTGGCTTTGCTCTAGATGTGCTTTTGAAGCCTTCCATGCTGAGTTCTCGGTTTATACCTGTAGGAATGAATAATTTGCTTATGCTCAACAAAAGACTATTTTTTCTTATTTCAAATGCATAGATGGGATTTGTGTTTATCATTTAAAAAAAAAAAAGAGAGAGAGACACAATTACAACTGACCCAGAACGAGCATTTTTCTCACAGTTCAAGAGTTGTTCAGATTAAGGACACTAACTCAACACATTTATAAATCAAGACGATTCATCGAGCTGACCATGCAATGCTACCACTGCAAGAACTGTACTTGGGTGAGAGGTCTCTCCCATATATAAAGTGTAAATTTTTGCCTTGGTAAAAGTTCAGAAAACAAGATTGTTATTCCATAAGCCTTATGACAAGCAATTTTCACAAAGTTTTCAAAGCCCCCAGCACATAAACAAGATCCACCGAGTTTTGACTCACCTGATCTATTAGGTTTTTGCCTTGCACAGAAAGCTCAAAGTTTCAGCACTATCTTGCCCCTTCATTCACCGTACAGAGTTATCTCCACACTGTAACCTCCTATGTAAAGCACGACATTGCCTATATTCTCTCGCCTTTCTCGAAGCGTGAAAGCAAAGTTACGCCAACTATCCTGAGAAGCTTTGTACTGCATCAAGCACCTGTTCAGACAACGGTCAGTTAAAAAAGCCAAGTAACAGCTGAGTTGGGGTCAGCCACCCCACGAACTTCAGGACATATTATTCAGAGACCCCACTACCCTCATCCCTCCCATCTTTATTTGAAAATAGCAGCTCTAGTAATGGGATGCCTGCCTTCCCTGTTTGAGCAGGCAGTGAAAGCCCTCCTGCTGTCTTCTGCTCTTAAGAAGAAAGCCTTCGCCTCCAACCTGCCCTGCGCCTGTCTGCAGAAATGAGACAACTCATCCCACACTGACAGCATTTGTTTAAGGAGCACAGGTTCAACAGGGCCGGTTAACCATTAGCCAGCACCCATACACATCGTATTACCCTCACTATGCACACTTGTTAACGTATCCTTAAATGAAGTTGAGCTGGAGATGAGCACTTGGGTCAGTCAGTCTTCTCTCGGCATCGCCAAAGGGTAACACTGACCGCCCCAGTGCAGAAGATCCTGATGCACCCAGCTGGCCTTGGGCACAAGCCCCATGTCGGTAGAAACAATGGCTGTCAAGTACTCCACTCAGACAACTCAAATGAGTATTACTGGTATCAGAAACTGCTCAGAAGGAAATCACAGCCACTAAAAACATGTACTAGAGGTTCGCAGATTTAACAAACCTCCCTAAAACCAGCCCGTGCAAAAGACTTTCATTCATACATTCACCCATAGGCAGCTCAACATTAGAGGCTGAAAACAGCAGTTGTCTTCATAAAAAATAGTGGAAAGCTGCGACACTTCTTCAAATCTTTTTTTTCTAGAGTCTCACAAGTTACACATGTTGGTCAAAAAGCTACTTAGTGCTGCCATTATTCTGTATTAACCTAAATCTTGACAAAAACTAAAGCTATAATGATACTCTGTCACGTCACATAAATTATTTTGTCAAGTGCAAAGCACAAGATTTATTATTATGAGCTTTTATTACAAAACCATCTAGAAGCCACAAGCAAGAGCACCGAGCCATAGAAAGAAACCTCACCACCTCAAAGAGTTTGCAATCAGATAGAGAAGGGAGACACAATGTGAAGGAAGGGAAGTGGCAGCAGCATTACCTCCACTTCGCAGGACAAATAGTATGTATTGAGGCTTAGAAAAACTCAGCCCATTCTCTTGCAACTTCAGACTTAGAACGGCAGCTATTAATGTTATAGAGGTTTTCATGTGTGCCAGGGGCTCACCAGCGCCAGGACTGAAGCGTGAGGGACTGTCAATCTCCAGCAATTTAGTCTAAAACAGACATAGGGACTGAGTGCACATCTCTCCAATGATTTCATCCTACCCATGATTTCATGATTTTCACAACCCCAGCTTTACCCCATTTTTACACCTATACACCCTTGTGACAGTTGGTGCTACCCTGTTCCTGGTTTATATTAATTCAAGATCCAAATCTAGTGCCTAGCTTTCCAATCTTTGGAGCACAAATAAGATTAATTTTTAATTTTAAGGCCCTGATTCAGCAAAACATTCAACTACGTGCTTAATTCTATCCCTATTCAGTAAAGTACTTAAGTATTTGCTTAATTCTCATTTACTCTGCTGAGACTTGAACATGTGCTTAAAGATAAGCCTCTTCTTAAGTACTTTGCTGAACTAGGGCCTAAACTGTGACCTAGGAGCCAGGAAGAAATGAAAAAATAGATCAATAATGTCCAGTGTAATTTCCTCACAAATATCACAAATATTAGGCTGCTGAAAGGAAAAGATGAAGGAAAAATAAAAATAAAAATCTCTGATTTAAATAGTACATAGCGCTAGTACAGCTCTTTTATGAGAAGAGACAAACTTTATAAAATCCTATTAAGAAATGTGTTAAGAAGTATCTCTTTAAAAAGTCCTTGTTTTTGCCAATTTATGTCTACAAACATGCATTACAGCACTGTGTGGAGCCAAACACTCACTCTCAGTTATGTGATGGGAATTATAAAGTTTTCAAGCTAAGTACCTGGTGATTAAGTAAAAAATAAAATATAGAGGGAAACCCAACTTAATGAGTACAGCGGAATAGAATTCTTAAGACAAAAATAATTGAGAAATTAGGAAGTTGTCATAGTACAAGCAAAAAAGAAAAAAAAGGCACACTCTGGTACTCTATTAGGAAGAAACTGCTAGAGTTGAGTCATCATCAACAGAGATCACGCAGACACTGTGTAATATGTACATTCACTTGCAAAAAAAGTCTCACCGTGGGGGGACCCTTGGGCCAGCATGGAAATAATACAAGATCAGGATCAAAGAAGCCCTTGGCAGGTATGGAAAAATGTGTCTACACATCTAGTCTTAGGTTTAAATAGCAGAGAAAGCAAAATATTATATTATTTTAAAAATGAGAAATGTATTTGCTGGTGGCTTATTTTCTTATGCATTTGCCTGCCGTACCCTTATGACCCTGCATCATTCCATAAAGCATGCTTTTCCAGCAGTAAGATCCTAAACTGACCAAACATGCCCTTTTTACTGCATATTCAATGTTCGAACTAAAGCCACCTTGCCTGTTTCAAGGATATCACAGTATCAATTCAACTGATACAGCTGGAAAATACCAGGAAGCTAAAAGTCAGGAAAAACATCTGCAGGTGAAACTTGCGTTCTGTTTATTCCAAAATGCATATCTATCATTTCACTGGCAAAAAGAGCCCAAATACTAAAATCAGATGCATACAGCTAAGCTGTAGGAAGATGCCTTTCACTGTGTGCGTGCCCATGCCCCAGATGCCTTCCACCCTGAGAGAAACTGGCCTGTTAGTATTTTGCCAGGAGAAGGGTCCTTCTCACAAAAAAAGGCCAAACACGTGTCACTGGCAGGTTTTCTGTTGGCAAGTCTTTCATGTCAGTTCCTCCAGGAACTGCTGTTCCTCTAGCTGGGGTCACTGTTTTCATCTACCTTTTGATTTTTAGCAAACAGGAATGCTATTTAATCTTTGCAGTTCCTAACTTACACATATGCTTAACTTCACGCACTGTGAATGGTCCTCCCGAAGCCTGAATTACAGTACATAAAGCTAAAACATATGCTGAAGCGCCTGCAGGATTGGGGCCTAAAAACCTGAGCATTTACTAGCTATTACCCTTTTGATGGATCCATCCCACTATAACGATGGATAAAAGTGTTTATAAAAAAAGCTTTGAAGAGGAGAAATACTCCGTAAGTACATGTGTGGGGTAGGGGAAGTGGAAAGGGCTAGAGACACAGATTGCATTGGCTGCCCTGATGTTTGCCATGGAAACCACACATCATTATTCACAGCTGTAGGATTAAGAAGCCTATGTGTTGGAGGTGGTTCCTCCTATTTTGGACGAGCAGAGACAGAGAGCAGAAGATTCAGTTTCTCAGCTCCCACTTCAGTTCACTCCTCGAAATGAAGATGCCCCACATGGACACACGGTTCCTTGGAAGGCCCAGATGTGGTGATGCCCATGCTCCCCACCAGCACACACAGCCACTCCTCTCAACATGGCCTTCATCTCCCTCCTGCCTGCCCAGCAGTGGTCACGGCCAACTGCTGAGGCAGAGGATGGCAAAGGGATGAAAAACGTTTAATCTGTATTCCCGTTGTCAGAAGGGTAGGAAAGGTCACCCGGCGCTGCCCTTCAATCACACGCAGAGCCAGGTACCTGCCGTCCCCTCCTGAGCTGCCATGGCTTCAGAGGTATAAAATATTTTCCAACAAAAAGAAACTGGATCACTTGCCTGGGGGAGCCACAACGTTTATTCCAATGTCAATGAAAGATGGCTTTGATCACGGCAGCAGCCATACATCTCTGATTGCAGACGGCAAGCCCACCTCAACACAGTCACAACATGTGTATCGGTCTCTTTCCTCCCACCAGGCTGGATGTCAGGCTAATCAGTTTGATCTGACAGATGTTAATTAAATTAATTAAGGTCCTTCTGAATGGACTTGATTAGTGTTCCACAGAGGGATCCCTCGTGAAAAGAAACCCTGTCAGGAAAAGCACTAATATTCTTCTCCTCTCACAATGAGAAGTTTCTTGGGTTGTTATTGTATTTTTTATACCATTAATTAAAGTACTTTATAAACACATAGTGGGTGATGGTTTTTGAAGCTTGACACCCAATTATATTAAATTAATAATAGCCTTCTACAAATAGAAGACTTTCATACCCTCCTTCAAGCAATTTTGTTACTCTGCAGTTACTGCCAACTCCAGCATTTCAAATACTTATTCTGATTTAAACAGAAACACACAAAATCAAGACGCAAAACAATCCTAATCACTTCCAATCAACCTCCTCAGAGTGGCTTCTTGTACAAATATTGGAAACTCGGCATGTGTAGAAATGGGGTGTTGGTAACAGTGTGAGAGGCCGCCTTGTTCCCCACATTGGTTTGTGCAAGAACAAAGACCATTTTTGTTCCACGGAACATGAGTGGGATTGTGTTGGCATCATCTTGAAAGGGTTCAGTAAGGGCAAAACCCCCTCTTGTCCACACAGGTGCAACAGCACGACCAAGTTAAAAGACATCATCTTGCTTCCCATACCATATTTGTGATCGGCAAAAGCCCTGAGGCTGGAAATCCCCTGGTGCTGGTAAATGGCAAACAGTGGTCACTGTCACACCGCCCACAAGAGATGTCCCACTGCTGGGGACAGGTACAACTAGTGCACATGAAATAGCAGGTCCTGCAGCTAGTAATGACCACTGTTCTACCAGAGCCAGGTGAATGGTTGTGTGCTTCAGAAGCCTATTAAAAAGTAACATGAAATCTTAAGTTTACAAATAGAAGAGCTTGTTGTGCTGTATTTACAGTAAGGGCATACTTGAAATGCATATAGAAATGCAGGTAATTCTTATGGCTAGTCTAAATTAAATGTACTCTGAAATATAAACTAACTTCTAAATATATAATTTTTTTTTTATTTTTCCTTCTGTACCAGGCAGAAAGTGGACTTCTCTACCCACTTTTCATATCTCCTGTTTCTCCCTACTTTATAGGTTAAATTTAATAGTTTTCCAAGAGTTAAATAGTTCCCAAGTTTAAAGCTTTCCAAGAACTGCAAAGGATTTTTAATTCAACCTGACAGGAAGTACCAGTGATGTTATTGTGACTGAAAGGATGTTAAGAGCTCAGGTGCTGAAAACCCACTGCTTCGTCTACCAACACTTCCTTCCTTTTCCTCTGAAGCCAGAGTGGTCATTCAAAACACTTGATCTTGAAGTGTCAAATCATGGTGAGCACTACAAATTATTTTCTGACACAGGCTGAACAGTAGAAAGGAACTGTGAGGTGGTTTAGCTTTTGGAATAGAAGCCAAAATGAAGGAGAGAACAAAAAAAAAAGGCAATAATAAAAGCATAGAAAAAGGAGGCAAAAAGAATGAAGCAATAAGCTAGAGAGAGATTAAGATACAAGGTACTCTGAGGGAGTGAATTAGATAAAACAAAAGGTAAGGCGGATGTCCTCCAAACAAAGAAAAGATCCTGAAAAAGAGAAAAATAGCGTTAACAGGCACTTACTCTATTAAATAAGAAAGGAGAAAGAAGAAAAAGGCCATTATATTTTTTATTCCATGCCCCTCTATTTGCTTTTACTTTTTCCATTTTATTTTCAACATATCTGTTAAGCTACACACGTCACAAGAAAATCCTGTGTTTTGCTAAGTCAGCACCCATTTACTATAGGGTTTCAATAAACAAAAGCTATTCCGGCTTATCTGCTGGTTAGTCTGAATCCAGCAGACCCAAATGCATTTTCTGGTGCTATTTAGAGTCTCATGGTTTTCTAAAGTTCAAATCAAACTATTCTGAGCTTGAGCCAATAACTGACATCTTCTCATTGTACTGACATTAGATTTACATGTCAGTGTACAAATTCCACTCTCAAAACCATACCTGTTTGTAGCATTTGTTGCATTTTATTCTCATGACCACACTCAGACAAGAAATAGAAATTGGCTAGAGTGTAATTCTGCGTAGTAATTTCAATAGAAACATTTATTTTGAGACTTTTCGGGCTATTGTATAAATGCTTCAAGGAAAGAAAGCAAAAAAACAAAGAGGCATAGATTTGACATTGCAGGAAACAAAACCAGGTTTTGTTTAATAAATTATACAAAGAAAGATAGGTCACAATAAAAAAGACACATCCAGGAAGAGAAAAGCATTCAGTGCGACTGACCTTCAGGTTCCCTCTACTCTTTCATTAACTGTCCACTGAGGTGATCCCTGGCCAAATACGGGCAATTCAGAGCCTGTCATAGAATTACAAGATGAATTAGGGACTGCTGCCACAAATTTACAGCTACCAAGGCCTCTGCTGATTAAATTTTCCCAGACTTGAAAGTAATTTCACTGGAAACACTCTTAATGTGGCCCCAAGATCAGCATCACGACAAATGAGGAGGGGGAAAAGCACTTCTCCCTTCCAATTATCGGGTGATTTTTTCTCCTGTGTGATTTGTAAGCAAATAGACATCATTTAAACCAGCGTGACATGAAAGTGCCAGATCTAACATAGATTGTTTGCATACTACAAAAAAAACTTCCCAGAAAAATCTCAGTTTTCAGTTCCCTTAAGGAACGAGGGACTCCTGTATTTTCTTTCAGATTCTGACTTGCCAAGCTTATTAAACAGCTTCAATTATCGCACTGAACAATTACTGACTCACTACGAAATCAATTGAAAAGCTAATGTAGTTGAAACTGTACACAGATATGCTCACTACAGGTGAGTAACCTCACATGCATGAGTAGCGCCACTGCACTCGCTGGCATAACTCATGTGCATGACTATTTGCAAAACCAGGGCCTCAGATTGTAAACTCACTGAAGCAGAAACCAGATCTTATCTGCCCGTAAAGCACCTGGCAGTGCACCTATCTTTGCCACTACATAAATTAATTATCATTAGCATCTGAATTTTGTCAGATCCAGCACTCTCCCCTAACCTCAAACACTGAATTTCTTCCCAGGGTGATGTTTGTGCCCAATGGATGATAATAATATGTACGTGGATATTTAACTGATCTAGAGCTGATTCAAAAATTTCAATACAAGATGAAAATATTTAAGACATCTGAAAAGCTTCTAAGGTTCGAGGTCTGGGTGGGGTAAGGGAAAACTTTAAAGGTGAAAAATATACTGAATTGAAATCCTGAAACACTTTGACCTTTAAACAGAACCTTCCCCCCCGTCCTGAGGTTTAAGATAAGTTCAGCAAACAAAATTTCACCCTGGGCTTGACACATAATCTGCTAAATTACTGAAGAAATAAACAAACACTTTTTCCTTTAAAAAAACCTCAACATAATTTTAGGGGAAAGCCAGATCCCACTTCTTATAACTCTTGGCGATACTTTCTACATACAGGCTTACATACAAGGTAAAGCACTCTTAGATTTTCACAGGAAATCCAAACTTAGACAGAAAAAGTTGTGAAATAGCAGCTTGAAGATAAGAACTCTGAACAAGATGACTTTTGGTCATCTGAAGAAAAGAATAGTCATCTTCCTTTAATCATTTCAGACTGATTGCTTCAGTTTGGTAATCTAACATTTCAATAGGTTTTTACTGCTGAACCTACAGAAACAGGGATGGGGGGTGGGAGAGGACGGGACTGGAAGTGCTGGTCAGTTCACTCAACCCTTTTGGTGCATCTCAGCTAGCATTTATTAAAAGTTATCCCGTTTTTCCTTCAGAACGCTGGCTGGTTTCATTTCCAATTGAAATAACAAACAAACAACACAAAAAACCCACCACCACAACAACAAACAAACAAAGAAAAAACCCAAACACCATGAAACCATGAGCCAGTAACCAAAAGGGGAAAAAGGAAAAAAAAAGGAAATCTAGTGGTATACAGTTGGTTGGTTTTTGTGTGGTTTTGTTTGTTGTTTTTGTGTGGGTTTTTTTCCCTTAAAAAAAAAAAATGAAGGACACCTTTCCATGTTTGATGATTTGCTGTTAAGCAAATCTTATTCATCAAGACAGCAGCTGGCTTTGACGCATGAAGCCACTCAGTGCCACTCTCTTTCTGCCTCTGCTTTCTCTCCTGAGGTCCAGCCTTTGCTGGTGGACTATTTAGACGGATCCTTCAACAGACACAAAATACTTCCATGAACGGTGAAAGCTATTATGTGTCTACCAGACCAAAACTAAACCGAAATGGAGAAAAATAAACAAACCCAATCAAAAATAAGAAAAGGGAGTGAACTCTTCACTTATATGTTTAGGTAGGACAGAATTCCTAGATTACTAATCACATGACAGCAAAGACATTGTTTTTAACTGTAGTCACAAAAACTCTGATTAAATTACATATCACACAAAAAGACTGTCTCATTAAAACGAAAAACAAAAAAAAAAGAAAAAGAAAAAGAGTATTACTTTTTATTCTTGTCTGAGACCTGTTTGGACATGTACACACACAAGAAATCTCTACCTGCTACCTTATGACACCAGTGTTTGAAAGCTATTTTTCTTTTATTGTTCCATAAATCACAAAAGCTCCGCAAGTCAGTTTCTGGTTACACATCTTTCTTCAAATTCTTAGCTGGGTCCATTAAAAAAAATAATAATAAAAAAAAATTATTTGTATTTACCATTTCTGTAGGCAGTGTGATACCAAGTTCCACAGTATAGCGCAATACTATTAATTCTTAAGCGTTAAGTCAAAGAAAGCATGTTTTTGAAGTCTATGATAAAAAATAAGGGAATGTCAGATTAAATCTGTCACAAAAAGAATTACAGAAATAACCACATATTAATAAAATACAATGACAATGAAATCTACTCTGTTCTGAATCTTCATCTCTTTCCCTGCTTGTGCTGTATAACAGAAAACTGAACACACTCACAATACCCCACCCCAGAGACCAGTCTCTCTTCACACAACATACACCACTTTGCATCCAGTAACAATGTACATTTTTTAAAATGTCATTTAACTCTGAAGAGTGGTAAAAACTGATAACTGACTATAGAAGCACTTCCTTAAGTTTACATCATCTTGGAGGCTGCACCCAACTCAAGAAGTAACCCTTGGTGGCCGCTACTTACTCACAGCGCTTCCTTTGCATGGAAAACACAGAGTGGAAACCTCACCTTGGATATAGGTCAGAACACAGAGTAGTAGCTGGGCAGTGCCTAGGGCAGGTGTGAGCAAAGAGCCGGCGGCCGCTTTCACACTGCGACCTACACACCAGTCTTTATGAAGCGAGAAAGTAGAGCATGAGCTAAGAGAGTACATCTTTTAAGCAGGATATTTCGGAGCCCCTGCAATCCTGTTACCAGACACACAAATACAACCTGGCTGCTTGCCTTTTTTTTTCCTTTTCACCCCCTCCACTCTAAAAATACTAACCCTTCTCCTGAACTACTTGGAAGGGACTTGTGAAGGGGTGGAGTAAGGGAAATCAGTGCAGCGAGTCACCTTTCAGCCACCTATGACATCAGCCTGCTGCCCTGATTCCTTCATTAATACCTTTGAGCTGAAAACAATGGGCCTGCCATTAAGCACCACACAGTTCGAGATAAGAAAGCCCTAAGCAGATAATAATCGGTGCATTTAGCTGGATTTCAAACATTCAGCTGCTTAATCATTTCTTCCTCACTGCATGTTACCCAAACACAGGGGGAATGCTTTGGATGCCTTGGGCTAAGGAAGAAGGAGCTGGGGTGTGGGGAAGAGGAGGGAGAGAGCAGAGCCCCAGGATGGGGATTGGGGGGGAGAGGGGGATTTCATTGGCAATCCTCTCCCTGGGAAATGAAAACATTTCTTAATTGCCATTAGGGAAATAGGTTAAATACAGGCTTGGTAAGCTGCTAAGGGCTGGCTAACAGATTAGAGCGGATGGCTGTTGAAGTATACTCATTTCCATTATATGACAGAGCAGGGAATTTTTATTTTCTTGATAGTCTTCAAAGGCTGTTCCTGTCAGGCCCTGGGTGTGAGACTGCTAGTTATATTTTAACTAGTCACCTTCCAGCTGATGAAATGAGGCCCAGTTCTCTGGCCCTGAAGTGACTGCTTTACTGCTTCACCCAAGGAAACACAAACTGCAGGACATGCTGATGAGGAAGGTATTGTCACATCTGCCTGATGTGCCCACACAAAATAACGATGAGTAATAGCAGAATCAGAGAAACTACAGGCATGATGCAGCATACCTGCCACACCAGGAAAGGAGGGGAAAAAGCATCTCAGGATCCCCAAACTCTGAAAAGACTTACAGGCTTAAGAGCAGTCCTGCCAGGGCTGAGTAATTTCTGCCTCTGGAACCCCAGGGCCCATGTGGGTGGGAGGATGGGCAATTTATGAAACTCAGATGCCACTGCCTGCCTGCTAAGATCTTCAAAGTCCCCTCCCCTACACCCATCCAAGAAACCTCCTTCTGGTGGGTGCCCTTCCCCTTCACCTGTAGGTTCTTCAAAAGCCCCACCTCTAGCCTATGTAGAGGAGGATAAAAAACATTCCCAGCAAACTGAGGGGGAGCGAACGGAAAGGAAGTTTCCCTCTAAATGGGCGCAGTCTTACTCATCCGCAAAACTCAGAAGCAGCTACAAGCAGCAGACACTGCAAAGCTGAGACACCATCCTGTAATCCTTCATCACGCAAAACTCCCTGGGGCGTGAGTGGGAGTTTTATCTGAGTAAGGTCTGAGTTTTTTAAGGAAAGCCTTTGTTCTGGGGCTCCCTGAAGCCAATATACAGAACTATGCAAACAATCATGGACTGGCAGGTGAAGTCGACAGGGGGTCATTTGAAAAACAAGTTTCTGGCAGCAACGCTGGTTTAAAGCAGTTGCTGCCACCTTCTTCTTTCTACCTGCAGACACATTTACCTTCCCCCACCCCAGTCTTCCTCCATGACAAAGACAGGAGCATTTGTACAGCTGTGTGGAAAATGGGTCAAGAAACTGCTCCAGCTGTAAACTACCCTGGCTGGGTGCTCTTCCACAAGCTTTCATTTACACTTGCAAACAACTCCAAGGCAGGAAATGCTATGGCCATGATTTAATAAACAAGGCACAGGGACATACAGATTACAGACATGGCTGCAACCATCCTATGGCACTGCGGACCACTCGCCAAGAAGGGCCTGTGTCCACCCTACCAGCATCTTTTAGCCTGGATGACAGGGCTGCATCCAAGTCACCTACCAGCAACCACCCCTGGTGTGTCTTTAACATCCAAAACTGCACCCAGGAATTGTCCAAAAGAGTGTTGGTTGAGTCTGACCAAAATTACCCCAACCAAAAGTGCTAGCAACCAGCCCCACCAGTTAGCAGTACAGATTTCTAGCACTTAGGGCTCCTATGGCCAGTAGGACAACATCATTAACCCAGAGGCTCAGAGAGTGATTGTTAAAGGTATTTTGTCTCCTCAGGGAACAGAGAACAGCCTAGAGTGATCTCCAGTATCTTTTGGTATGTCTGGTGTGTATCTGTCTGCATCAGACATCTTAACACATTTTAAAGTCTCGTGCTTCCCACGAGATGAGACTTGAAGCACGCTTACCTGCGTGTATAGACAGATACAAGATCCCTGTGGAACAGCAACCACATTGGTAACAAATGCTCTTGAAGGGCCTTTGCTCAGCTGTTCTGCTATCATAGATTCAGCCAGCATGGGCAGAAAGCCTACACATTTACATAGCACCAGCCTGTGTTCTTCACTTAGCTAGTAATTCCATGCACTTGATTTGCATGGAGTGTATTTCCCAGGAACGCATTGGATCTCCATCTGAAGTCAACAAGAAATGGAAAACCCAGCACTCTCCTTGGTTCTTGCTTCTCTTTATCGCCACTCATTCAGGAAGTATCTGTGAATTGACATAAATCCCTGGGCTATGGATAGGTATTCTTCCAGGATGATCCAAGAATTGACAGGAATATATACACCAGGGCAACTAGGGAACTAGGGTTCGCTAAAGAGCCTGGGACAGATCCTTGGCATCTGCCAATCAATTCAGGTCAGAAGTTCTTATGTGTGTTTTTCCTGTGGCCAAATATTTATCCACAGCCAAGCTACATCAGCCACAGCATTGCCAGAAAGAAAACTGAGTAACAAAAATATGCTTTTGCGTGGTGGCTGCGTGTGAGATCCTTAGCACTCTGGCTGCGTGTAAGAAGCACTGGTTTATGTCTACGGAAATCAGTGGCGACACACTGAGTATGTGCCTTTTGTACGAACTTCTGTAATAACAAAGAAATTTTTAAAACAAAGGTGTCTACTGTCATCTCAGCCTTCTTGACAAGACTATTTTTTTTCTAGCATATGTAGAGTACAAGACTGTGCACCCTTTAAACTATTTACATCTGGACATGCAAACATAAGGCTTACAAGCAAGTTTCAAACACATGACTGTGCTATGGTTCAACTCTTTTTAGCAAACAGAATGCATTTATTCTTGCTCAAGAGCATCTGAGTACCTCTGAAAGGCACCACATGCTAAGCCAGCAAAACCCTGGTTCCCAATTAGGAAAAAAGATGCTTTCTTAAATGTAATATAAGGTCAGTTAGTGTGTTTTTTCTGTCATTAAGGAAAGGGGAGGTACTGTTTTGAGTATCAGTACATTGGACACACTGTGCTTTACATCAAGTATTTTCCTTCACAACATAAGTACCACACAGATAAATAGGCTTGCTTTCTGCAAGTTACGACAAGTCCAATTACACTGAACTCTACCTTTGGTTTAAGGCACTCGAATTCTCATTCCATAGACCCTCTAGCATGTGCATTCCTGTAATAGAACAAATTCCTTTTCCCTGCTTATTGTATAAACATTTATATCATATTTAAATACACGAATAATGTATTATATTAATGAATACTCTTCAGAGCAGTATCACAACATCAGGTGGTTATCCTTTGATGGCAAAAAATGAGCAAGGTCAGTGGAAGAAGCAGCTCTATGGCAAACATGGGGACTATTGTTGCAAACAGGGCTCTTGATTCCTATATAGTAAATATATAAATAACTCCATTTTTTTTTTTCCAAAGTTATACTTTAGATGTTTGTTGAGGGTTTTTTTTGTTTGTTTGGTTTTTTTACATCTTGCATATCTAAAGAGAGCACCTCTGTTACAATACCATATTCTACAAGAAGGAAAATCAACTTCATCAGCCATTCTTGAATCCCCTACGTTATGAATTATATCTCAAACCACACTTGGCAAACCAAAAATGCTTTGAGGAATCCCGGGCAAGTAGTTGGACACAAGTCTACTTATAATTATGTAAATATGTTGTGCTGGGAAATAAGTCGCTTATGAATTAACTATTAAGGACTGATCATTTTTCATCAAGATGCTACTTGTATCCAGTAGCTTTACACTAAAGTAAAATGAGGAACAAATGGACCATATTCTACAATCAGTGAAAATCATTTTCTCAACTACACTAGAGCAGCTCTACTGCAGCCTGGTACAGACACAACAGCAAGAAACTGAAACTAAATGAAGTCATGGAGAAATAAAGAGGAATTTTAAAGTTTAAGTTTTATTTCAAATAAATAACAACAAAGTGAACAACCTGACAGGGGTTGGGGCTGTGTCAGCATTACTTAATGCCTTTAAATCAAGATTAGATGGCTTCCTAAAAACAAGCTTTAGTACATTCATTTAGGATATGAGATCTGTGCAGGAATTACTGGGTGAATTTCTATAACTGATGTTCTGTTGAAGATAAAAATACCTGATGACAAGAAATTTAGGCTTTAAATTCTATAAACTTGGGAACCATTACTTATGATGTGACAAAAAAGCTCCCTCAACTATTTATTAGAAAAGGAAAATTATTTTTAAACACTATTAACTGAGCTTTTCATTATCCCAATAATTTTTTTTTCCTGTCCTGTCACCCTCCTCTCCCCCGTTTTATTCAAAACACAAATACACAAATCTATTTCAAGATGAGACCAAATTAATGTGGGACTGACTTTGTGCATGAAAGGGAAGGAAGCCTGAGTTCCTATAAACCTTTCAAACTTTCATTCCACCTCCCTTCCCTGTTTGCATGGAGGAGTCTATTTTACAACTTTATCCATGTAATGGTCCTGCAGACCACTTCTTCATGCCAAAATTTCTCTTTGAAGTTTGTTCTCCCATTAGCGTTTCAGTGTAGGTATTCGAACTGATCGTGCAAGCACAGCAGAACTCCAGAACTGTCCACGTTCCGTCAAATACAGTTGTTTCATGTTGCCTGTGATTTACAATCTTAATTAATGCTCAAAAGAAGAAGAGCACATCTTTGGTGGAGCGTCTCCCCTCCACACACACGCATACCCCTCCTCCCCTTTTTTTTTTTTTGTGCAAAACAGCACTCTCGGGGTTTTGTTGGACATTGTGCAGGATGGCTTTGCCAAGCCGAATGGAACACACTTAATACTTTTCCTTTATAACCTTTGCAATAAATCAGCTACCACTCCACTTGCACAAGAACGGCCATTAGTGTCCTGTCCCCTCCCCCAGCACTTCCCGAATTTTAAACAAAGTAGGAATAAACTGAAGCTGAGCAGAGCCAGCGAGCCCAGTAAATCAGTTTAATGAGAACTGAATCAGTCGTATGAAATCCACTACCGAACAAATAAGGTGGACAGGAGAGGATGAGCTTTCCGTGGAGGTACCGGGAACAGGGAAGCAGGAAAGCACTGCTCACATACTTGATCTTCAGCAGTGATGTATGTTTGCTGTGAACACTCTGTTCTTTAAAATCACATTTGCTGCAGCTTGCTGCTGCAATTCATTGTTTAGATTTGGCTGTTTCTCTCCTGTTTGTGGTTTTGTTCCTCCATGTTTTCCCACAGAAGTGGATTTTTCTGTTTACCCATGTTCACCACTTATCTCCTCTGAGATTCACTTTGAGTCTTCATTTATCCTTCTCAGGTCTCCCCTATTTCCACATTTACTGTAAGTGAACACATCTACGTCTCTCTCTCTATATATATACATACTACTGTTCCATTCCAAAGCCAGAAAGCAAATAATCCTGTATTTACAGGAATGCAAGGTATTAAAGAAACCAGAACAGCTTTTATATATGACAGCATGTAGACTCTGGACATTCAGCATTAAAAAGACCTTCTCAAAAGTGTAAACACGCCCCCTAAAAAACCCAACCAAACAAAAAAACAACCAAATAAACCCAAACCTATGCACATTGGTCCAACCACTTCTTAAAATCAGAGGCAGTAACTTGCTGAAGTGGGACCAAGTATGGATTTTCTTGGTCGAAGGGGACTAAGAGGCCTTTTACCTCCCACACATCAGCCCCCACCTGGGTGCCACAGCTTCTCCTTGTTTGCTCAGCCTCACACATTCAGAAAAAGGACCTCATAAGATGTACTGATGAGCAAAATCAGGAATTAGCACCGCACTGTGCTATTATCCTCTTCAGCCACAAAAAAATGATGGATGAGGGATGGCATGCCCAAGCCATCCAGATCACCTGTGTCCATTCCTTGGGACTGCCCAGCTTCCTTCACTTGCAACTCAGTAAGACAACCTCATCCTATCCCAGGCACCCCAAATCCAACTATAACTCTTTCCTATTCAAAATGGTCATCTCTTTTCAGAATTAAGGGCAGGAATACAGATCATCTTTTCTCTTCTGCCTTCTTACCTCCTCCAGAACGAGCGACCGGAGCCCACCTGTGGGATCCTGCTATCATGAGTCTCAAAATTTAGACCATGATATAAGCCTGTAGTGCTTATTTGTAAATCTGGTCCTGTTTCCAGAACATTACTGTCTTTACTGTGAGCCTAAGAGAAGAGTGGAATTTGAAACACTCTGAAACACTTCAACATTGTACATCCGTATTTTTAATCCTAGTGGGTCAGTCAATGAGACCCACCAGAGCATCCTGTGCTGCTTCTGTGCCAGTGCATCCATTTCTCAGATGCACTACTGCTTGTTCTTCTGGATGATCTGAAAAATGTCAGTCTCTAATTTCCAGACTTGTCAATGGGAAAACCTATTATTACTGGCACCCTTCCGCTACCTTTGTGGCTTCTGGGAAAAGACATCTAATTAGAGCTGCTAATTAGATACACAGACAGGGCCCACTTTGTGGCCTCTTGCCCCCTGCTTTCTCCTTTCTCAGTACAAAGGAGACAAGAGAACACACCTGGAGCTGCCAGCCTGGCCTGGGAGATGGAGAACCTCTGCCACTATAGGCACAGTTAAGGGTAGCAGGTGCTCCTTAGGAGTTTATGAGCACAATATTTAAGGGTGTTAAGATGGTATCTATCGGATGAGGTGAGGAACAGAATGTATATATTAGCGTTAGCTTGGAGACTCTGCTTATCTACCATCAGCTTGTACTTTATGCAAGACCACTGCTGTGCGCTCTTAAGAATTCTGCTGCAACTCTTACAAGACAGGCTCTTTTAAAAGATTCGTATTAAAAAAAAATAATGTAATTTTGTGGGAATCTCAGCCTTCATGAGAGAAATAAATTAAGAATCTAGTCTTCTTGGTGACAAAGAAAAGCCTGAAACCGAAATCTAATAGCACCAAACCCAGAAGGCTAATTAAAGAACTCAAAAATATTACTTTCATAACCTGTGATTTTTAAGGAAACTTCATGACGTTAGAGCCTGACTTACAGTTCCTGGAAGATAGGGTTTGATTATATTACAAGTTATAACATAAAGACCCCATATTTTCTGCACTGATTTGAATTATTTTCTTGGTTTTTCTGCAGGTAAAAAAACATGTCTTGGTACCTTAACTCATAACAAACTCCTTTCTCTGGCTGCTACACCAATGCTTTGCTCTTTGTTGCATTTGCAGTGCCCACTGTTCTCCATAAAACAACCCAAACCCAAATTATAAAAAAATCGGATGCAAATCAAACAATAGTAACAAATAAGCAGTTTCAAGCTTCTGTTTTGCAAAAGCATATAGAAAAACTCAACATATAACACATGAATTAGGACAAACTTTGAATTTTTCTTTCACTCTTTCCTGTTCTGTCTCTTCTTCAGTGTCATGGATATTTAAGCTACCTGAGATGAATTATGGATTCAGATAATCCAAGAAACTGAGCAGTTAGGGAAAACAGAAAAAGAAAATTAAAAGCATTAGAAGTCCTTGGCACAGATAATTTACTCTGAATTCTAAATGGTTGCACGTATCTTTAATCTTTGTAAAAAGAGAGAAGAGGTACTGCATTCAAAGTAGAATAATGAGACAGTCCATAAATTATAGTTTCAAAGAGTTTGGGAAAGAGAAGGAGATTTCACAGCAAGACAGCTGAAGCTTGTTCTTTTCTTTCTCCTCTCCCCAAAACTTTACAGGCATCTGTAAACCAGGAATCTAAAAATGATTGATTGTAACAGACCATCATTCTGGTCATAGCCACTGATGGGCCAGATCCAAAGTTCTTCATAATGAGAGTCTCCCTGTCGATTTCATGGCTTTGGATTGAGACCAATGTTTGTGCATTTGTTTCAAGGAGCAATTTTTCCAAATAAGCTGGGGTTTATTTGGAATTATTCCAAGGGCTACGTGACACTTTCAAGAGTTTATATTAATCCAAGTGACTTTTAGGAGCCAGTTCTCTGGTTTTTTACATGGAAACAGCTTGGGGGAGGAGGGAAGGGAAAGAGAAGCACTGTATGACTCCATCTAGGCTCTTCTGGATCCTTCTTTGGAAGGTGTCCCCCAGGTCTGGTAGCACAGGCAGGGCAGGCAGCCACACCACCCCGTCCCCTCCAGCCACTCTTTCCTAAGGAGTGACCACAACCCACTGAAGCAGTTGTGTCCAGAGCAGCTTATGAGGAGTGAATTAGTTGCCCTGTCCTCCACAGACATTTTTAGGGTTGGGGATTTGGCTCGTACTACATTTGCTTCACATGTCTGGAGTGGGACAGGTGGGAGCTCCTAGGTGGGGTGAACCCAGCATCTTGCTGTCCCTTCTGCCTCCAGACCTGTGTAGGGCATGGCCAGCACTAGGGCCATTGCTGCAGTATGGCTACTCTGAACTACCAGTGCAGCTCCCTGTACCTCTCCAGAGCTGAAAGTCACCCACTGTGCTACTTGGCTTCTGGTGACCAATTTTTCAGAAGTGCCAAGGACCCCAGGGAATGGCAGGAAGATGTTCCAGGGGAGGCTTAGGTTGGCCATTAGGAAAAGGTTCTTCCCCCAGAGGGTGGTGGAGCACTGGAATAGGCTCCCCAGGGAGGTGTCACGGCCCCAAGCCTGACAGTGTTCAAGAAGAGACTGGATAATGTCCTCAGACACATGGTGTGAACTGTGGGGTTGTCCTGTGTAGGGACAGGAGTTGGACTCAATCATCCTTGTGGGTCCCTTCCAGCCCAGGACATTCTATGATTCTATAAGTAGCTGTGGCTGGACTGGTCCTATGGCTGCTGTAGCCCACATGGTAGGCTGAACTAGCTCTCAGCTGCCACCAAGTCAGGAAGAGGAGAGAAGAGAGGAAGAAAAGTGATGTAACATCTTCCTGATCCTTCTCTTTCCACTCATGCTGGGACATCAGAGGCTCAGAGCACCCACGCTTGGGGCACACTGTCTCGCAGCAAAGAAAGCCTCTTAAAACTGCATTTTGATCAGTATCTCCTTATTTCCTAGAAATAAGGCCCTTCATAGGCCTCACCATCTTCAGAAGAAATGTAGAGGGCTAAAGTCATTACAATTACCACCCCCTCCCAACAATATCAAAGCGATCTGGTAACTGCTTCAAAGCATGAACACACAAAAAAGAAACACTCACAGTCACGGGGTGTAATTAGAGGTAAGGCTCAAGAACAGAAGTCCCACTTGCTAACTGCAAACACAATATTTTTACTACTTAGAAACCCTTGTGATACATTTAAAATAAATACCCAGCTACAGAAATACTGTTAACATTAAAATTACGTGAAAAATTCCTCGGCAGACCTCTGAGATCTACCCAACCAACACTCAGTACCAGAGTGCTCACAGATATATAATTAACACAGCTTGAACTGTTCAGTACGAATGTTAAGCAGCCTGAAAATTTACAGTTTCATAACAGTACTTCTGCGCAGATGGAGTAATACCATGATTTGTTACAGGAGCTGCCTGGTAGAAGAGCAGTGAAGACAAGACAACATCTTTATTTATTAAATCACTAACGTCTGCACCCTGTTTTTCCTTCAGTGAACACAGAGAAGTATTCAGGCCCTTTAGTGCTGGAAGAGCATTCAGGTGGTCTTTAGGGCCAATATCCTCAGGTAGTTGGTGTGCTTAACCTCTCTGGAAATCAAACAGTTTTGTTAGTATGTGAGGGACTATATTTTGCCTCTTTAGCAGCTGTTTATAGTATTCACTTAAGAAACTTTCTGCCAAAAAGCCAGGCCAAAAAGCCCCGCCGCATACGGAGCTAGATATACAAATTTATATTAGCTACTCTGAGCAGAAAATAACGTGTCTATAAAAAAGTAAAAACGTCTCAACGCAACACGAGCTGTTGTATAGACCTGCTCTTATTCACTTTGTGATTTTGACTGCCTCTTGCAAGCACTACTGTGAAAACTCAAAAGCACTTTTTCAAATGAAAGAAAATCAGAGTATCTAGTGCCGGCAAGCCTTGTAAAGTCCATACATGTTTACACTTGGCATCAGATTACACACATTTGACTTCTTGATTTAGTGTGTGCACTTGTGTTTTCCCTTCTTTTGTCAGAAATAAAATACAGCTATTCTTAAGAGAAGTCTTTGTTTTTAAAAAGACCTAATTTGTACTGTATGTTAGGAGAGTTCACTTTTCGCCCCACCCAGAGAAAGAGAAGCCTGATCCAAATACGGAGCAGGGGGGAAAGCAAAACTCAGAAGAGGTTAATTTGGGTAACGGTGATGTCTCTGTTTGCAAGACATAAAAATAAGAAAGACAGAGGACAAACAGTGGAGTCCTTGGACAGGTTTTGGTTTTTTTTTTTTGCTGCATCACAGCATCACAGAAGCAATTCTGCTGAAATCTTACTCGGAACATCGCCTGAGTAAAAAGGAGAAACACAGTTCTTAAATTATTTTGTACTTTCCATCTATAGAGGAACAGTCAGAACTGTATGGGGTTTTACGCCTTCTTTAGTAGCCAGCTTATAAACAGTGTAGCTACCAGTCTTTCCATAGGAAAAACAATATGTTCTGTGGATAATAATAACATGACTAATTGCTCAAGCTTCAGGGACAAAGAAAACCTACCTAAATAACATGTGGTATCTGGCCATCTATTAAGTAACAGACAACAGGTAAGTAATAAAAATAAGCAAAAAGAAACATTCGATGAGAGTCAAGATTTGGAGAACATGCTTACAGACAAGTCGAACTTTTTGTCTCTTATTTCTGTGATTCTCAGAGACTATTACATCAAAATTCAATGAAAGGGAGAGGGTTTTATTTGTACAAGGTGTGTTAACAGGCCATCAAGTGGAACATCGGTACATAAGTGTTTGTAGAATCAAACTCATAAAGATAGCAGTAGCCACAACAAAGTGAATAACTAGGTGAGACCTGAAATTTTCAACATGTTTTTATGGATATTTATATGCAAGCAAAGGAAACTCATCCAAATGTAGTAACCAGGTCAAATAAAAACAGTTGTATGATTTCCAAGCTAATTCTGACGTTACCCTATCATTGATCACTATGTAAATAAAAAGCAAGTTAAATCAAACACCATTTGAGTCTGTTAATAATTTGAAGGAAAACCATAATCCAAACCATTTTTTCCAAATGTAACAAAGCAGGTTTGCCTTAGAACATGGCTGGATGCCCTCCATGCACAGCCAACCTAACATCAGCCCCAAATAAAGCACCTATAACCAAGGAAGCAAACAAAACACTCAGTTATGAATCCTACTCTCTCTCTAAATTGCCTTATCTGACGAATGAGTATACTTAGCTTTGCTGCCATGGGCAATCCTATCAAATATTAGCAGAACTGGAGCCTTACTTATATTCCCCCTTTCTATATTAATCCAGAAGTGAAAAAAAAAAAAAAGAAAATAATGCTTCATATGTGCAATACATTGAACCCATACTGTTTTCTGTGTGTTAACCCCACAGCATTTCTTATGCATTTCCTGCAGTAGCTCATATAGAAATAAATAGTCCCTCTTACACATAGCTTCTTTCATAAATCTATCACAGCTCAGTATCAAATTAACAGTGAGAGAGAAACGTGTATTTTCTTACTTCCATGACACAATGTTGGAGGCTGTGCTGTTCAGAGCTACTGTCAGTGCATGAAACAAATTCAGGTCCACATAAAACTTGCCTGACAATGCTGCAAGTGATAAGCTACAGATCGCTTTTGCCTGATTTTTGTGTGGGCTGTGAAATAATCGATAGCTTAAACATTTGCATTAATTCGTAATCTTGCCTTAAAATCTCATGACTGCAAATAAAATTCATGGTCTCGGTACAAAGCCAAGTTAAAAACTGTATTTTTCCCAATTGCAATTTTGCTATTTGTTCAGAGCCAGAACCTAGGACCAAATTTGTAAGAGAGGACACAGACACAACCTGAATACATTACTTACAGAAACTCACAGAAAAATTTGGAGTTTTGTTTTCAGCTGAGATTTCAAATATCCTCCTGGGAACTGGTATGAGGCAGCAATTTGGGACATCTAGGTTCAATTTGCAGAGTTATTAGCTCAGAGGCTACCACAATAAATAGCAGCCTTATGCTTTCTCAGGAATTCTCCTTGTCTGGGTAGAAATCTCTGCTTGGGCAGCCACCCGTGTGCTGGGGAAAGCTGCAGCTTCGTTATTCATCACTTTCCTCATCTAAGAGATCTTAAACCAGTAGCACAGCATAGCATGCAAACAGCTTGTAGAAGCAGAGAAACCACACTTTAAATTATCTATATTAGGGTTCATTTTAATGAGTTTCAAAGAATTTTTCCCATCCGTTTTATTAGATGTTGGAAAATAAACTGTGTGACGTACTGATGAAATCCAAAATAGGAAGGTCACTACAGCTGCCTTGTTTACATGAAGAACAAGAATGTTTCTCTTTAGATTAGCAAAAAAGAAAATGGCATTTATTGTATAGGATTTTTTTTTTTTTTTTAATTGCTGATGTGCACTCATTTTAACAACTGAGCTGTGTGCTTGAATTTAGAGAGGCTGCTTGTCTGTTTTAATAACCATATTGATTACAGTTTTATGCCGAATTCTCTGGGAAGTTGCGATGTTACAACCGTAGCAGAGCATGCTTCCTAAAGTGGCCTTCTTCGGGGGGAATTTTGATGGGGCACATGGTTGGATCCTCACAGACCCTGGCACAAAACCCCAAAGTATTTTAAGATTTTGTTTAAACATTTTCAAATGGAAGTGCATTAACTGGGACCTCCTGTAAACTTGGACCCAATCGCTTACAAACCAGAGCCGCCATGATTACACATTCCTGTGGTAGCTACTGCTTGGCCTACACTAGGCCTCATTCCTAAATTGCCATCATCTAGCACTGTCTGAGAAGGCTTGCCATTTCGGTCACAGCTTCTGCAAGAAAGCACCTTGGAAAGACGAAGCTGTGTCAGTCAATGCCAAGGATTGGTCTCTCTCTACCCCACAGAAAACAACTCATGAGAAGGTCACTGCCATCTACTTGGCACTTCACCACGTGTGACACTAAAGTGCTGCACGAGCTGAGGACCTGAGAAGCTTTTTTTCCACTCCTATTCGTCCTCTTTTAACAATCTTAATTTTCCAACATCTGTTGACATCTTTTTTTTAAACTAAACATCAAGGGTATTTCCAGTTTCTTCATCATCAGGATACAAAGATGAAACTGCATGTGTATGGCACACCCCCACCCCAAGCTCATATGAGACAGGTGCTGTAAGAAATAGTCAATGCTTAAGCACTCCAAGTGCCTGCAGGAAACACTATTTAAAAGTGTGCTGTGTCTTGAGATTGTTCACCTATGGTTTCTGGTTAAGAGCTATAAGCTTTAAAAATATGACAGCATTTCTATGCTGGGCAGGATGGAAGAAGAATAACTGGGATGTAAGACCTGAAAGTGTAACCAGAGAGCTTTGTACAATTGATGCAGTGCTTGTGGCTCAGATATTAAATTGCAATTTGATTACCCTACTGAGCAAAGTTTAGAAGATAAATACAACGTTGGCGAAATTATTTTGCTGGAAACAAAAACTTCCTTAGACTACTTAAAAGGCATAAGGACATTAAATATTGCTACAGTGATTTAATGACTTTGGTTTCACTGCGACACTGGAAAATCAAACAAAATACTTTCAGTTTGAGCTTGAGTAGGTTCTGAACAAAGGCTTTCAGTATTTTCAGTTTTATTTTAACAAATTTTGTAATTTTTGCATTGTTGAACTTTGTTGAAATTTTTACTGAAAGTACCTCTATTGTAGAGAGTCTGCATCACTTTATTTTTCTAACACAGTGAGCAGATGCCAGCTGCCAAGCCTGTCCTGCACAGCTCACGCAAGAACGTGGCAACTGAGATCACCTAGGCTTCCCCTGCTGATGCTGAGCAGGACCACGCTTCACACACCCGACTTTCAGACTGTGCCTCTACAGATAAAATGCTTCAGTCGCCGTACCTCCCTCCTGTCTATCTGCTAAGCTCTGGCCATGGGACAAGTTCGTTTTGTTCCACGATTTGACTCTTTTTTTCTTATTAGCTTGTGCCTGCAAGACCTACACCTTCCAACCAGCTCCCTGCTGATGTGCAGTGCACGCCTGTGCCTGTGGCTTTTGGAGAGCAGCTGCTCTTCTTACCCTATTACGGCCAAGGCCCTTTGTGCGGTGATTTATTTCACAGTGCTGGGTGACAAGGACTCTGTAGCTCCATTGGCTGTTTGGGTAGGCACAGTCTCACCTGGAACTTCCAAGCTCCAGGACAGACAAAGAAAAGTAACTGAGGCAAAAGAAGTACATCAAATAGTAAAGCTAATTTCAGGAAAACTTGTGGCAATTGAGAATCCCTTAAAAATAAACAAACACTTTCAGATAAAATTAGTGATTTTACAGAATACCTCCATCATGGTAGTCAGATGACAAGAAACAGGAAATCTCACTTACTTGCCTAAGTAAGAAAGGCTGGAGACCTTTAGTAGTCTAACTATAATTTCCAGTATTTTGTATTGCTCACTTTATGGAGCCAGAAATAGACAAGAGACCTCTTATAAATATGAAGCGGTATTACAGGAAACATGCACTTTTCTTAATTTTAGGGAGGTGCTTGTCACATTTGTTTACAGTATCACTCGTTCTGTTTACAGAGACATTAACTGCATGAGTATCATTTTTCCTCTCTGTGATTTTTATACACTGTCCCACTCATTCTGAAAGTAAGGCAGCGGACCCTGTTTTATGCAGTTCAAGCCTCACACTGCAACGTAGTCGTAACGGTGCTTCCTACCTGCACTAGTTATTGAAAGGGCTGACCCCAAAATAAAATGACGCAAAACATATTTTAGCACTCAAATTGAATGCCGCTGTGCTGGGAGAAATGGAATAGCCAAAAAATAAAAGAGTGAAAGAGGGTGTCTGCAGCAGCACCACAGCAGCGGGGGCTGCTCAGCCAAGCTGCAAAGTCCTGGGTCGGGCCTGAGTAGGAGGAAGCAAACCCAAGACTGAGCGCTCTGAACAGAGGAGAGGGGGGACCAGGGGAGCGGGCATAATCACAGAGGAGAAACGAAAAGCAAAAGGCAGAACAAGAGAAAATACGTGCTAAAACTTGAAGGAAACCAGAGTGAAAGAAACAGGTGTGGGCAAGGAGATAAACGACGAGGGGGAAAAACAATCAGTCAGCATTCTTATTTTCAAAAATAAAAGAGTAGATGAGAAGGGAGGAGCAAGCCCACCCTTTAGATAGGACACAGGAAACGGTAAGAAGGAAGGTCAGGATGAAAAATGGGAAAGAGGGAAAAGGGATAAAAACCTCAAGAAAAATGAGAAAATTATGAAGCTTTTCTTCCCCTCCAAACAAAAGTTGTCCCTTGCCCTGTTTTTCTCTTGGCAAAAAAAAAAAAGCAGACTGAGAGAAAGCAAAAGGATTATTACATTCTCGCAGTAAGGAGATAAAGGAGGGGAGCAAATAAGATATCAACTGTATCCATCAGAGAGTATGTAAGGGAGTAGCTGAATTCAAGAACACTGTAATGCAAAACGAACATTTCTTCAAGGAGGAAAACTATTTGTCCAGCAGGATTCCTGAAATATTACTGCAAGCCCACAACTTTGTCCTAAAAAACAGTAAATAAAACTTCTGTCTGAAACTTTTCCCACCATTCCAAGACAGTTGGTATTTAATCTAAATAACCTCCTGCTGAGTGTTGATCGCAGCCTGTAGCTCTGCAATCCAGCCTCATCACAGCCCAGTCTAAATAGAGCTTTAATAAATACTCAGCTTAAATTCACTCAAATTCCAAATTGTTTAGAGTATGATCTCTATTTCTGAACCCGTAATGGCTAAATTGAAAACTGGAACTTCTTGATGTTTGGTGAATGCTGAATTTTTGTGTTGCGTCTCCCGCTTTCGGATTGTTGTGAAGCCACTGCTGTTTCGTGTACCAGCAGTTTTGGCTGGAAAAAACAGGCCGTATTTTCAAATAAATGGTAAATCTACAGCTATGGCCAGACTAAAGAGTTGAGAGTGACTCGATGGTGGGCTCACTCACACTGCACCTCAGGTAGGAGATGTTTTCTGACTGTGAGTATTGGTGTGTATTGCAGGAAACAGGGATGGGACACCAGAATTGTAGTTGTTTCAGCCCAGGTTCTTACCACCTTGCATTTATGTGCTGCTTTTGCAACTAGTTTGCTTCTACTCCTCCATATTAATTTTAATTATGTAGGCACATCATGGCCTGTTCGTTGCCAACCTTGAATCCCACTGAGCCACCTCACATCACAGCAAACCCTCACTGAACAATAAGGGATTTATGGACATGCACAGGGGTCCAAATATGAGAAAACTGGATTTGTTCAAATCCAAACTTCATAGGAAACTGGAGTCTAAAAAACTGCAGGCACCATTTCTATTTACATGGGCATTTTTAAGCTCCCTAGAGACCCTACTGCCCTGCTGCCAAGATATTTTTTCCTCAAGGAAAAAAAGGGAGAGCGCATGTTTGGAAGCTAGTGAGAAAGCCTCACCCCGTCCTCGCTTAAATGCAAAGCACTTGCTGCTGCAAGAGGACTGGGACAGCAGTTGTTCCTGCAGCCAGATACCTCATCCAAAATAGCCCCATCCCACCTGCCAGATGCAATCAGCAACCTGGAGGAGGGCTTTTACAGACCCCAGCTATCACTTCCTCCTGCTTTAGATCCAGTGACCCACCGCTAACACCATTCCCCGCTCCAGCATGACTGCGCTGACTGACAGGGTCAGTCCTTGCTGGATGTCACTAAATCAACATCCCTCCGGGGTCTCTTTCTGAAGGAAGAATACGCTCTCCGGGGTGACCTTCAGAGTTCACAAGTGACTGCCGCAGAAGCCCCGCGCCATCCATCACGCCGTCAGGAGGGGACATTTGCAGAGGGTCAGAACGGCACGGGACCGCCGTGAACTTCCTGCACCCTGTTTCCCCGCATACCGATTCCCACTGCTCCCGGTGATTCATTTCTCCAGAGGAGGGAACAGAAGGTGAAGTCAATGAAGCCGCAGTGAAGGCGGCAGAGGTCAGGCCCAGGAGGGAACCCGGGGTGCGCACACACGCATACACAAGACACACAGAGAGACAGAGAGAGGGCAAGCGTGTTTTCTATTAGCCGCCTGCTATAAATATTACCTTTCAGGTCAAATATTTTGTTTTGAAAATAGCCAAATCCCAAGGACTGCTTCCACCCATCAATCTCAAAGGAGGGGAAAGAAATGTCAATGCTTTCTTCATCCGAAAACAAACAAGGTCACGGCTGCTTCACGGCTAACAGCGATGAGATACTTCCATCAGCTCCCTTTTTGTTCCTTACCCAAGTAAAAGAAAAGCCAGATTTTTGATGCATGGAGGAGCAATTCCCAGGATGATGCCTGGAACAACAGTCCCTCATGTGAGCTGGAATCTCAAGTGCCTATACAGCAGACCTAGAATTGACCAAACTGATTTGCAATGTGTACATGCAATAACAGCTAATGCTCTAACATACAAAGATATTAAACCATATAACCAAAACATTACAGAGTAGATGATTAACTCAAAACATTACAGGGTAGATTAATTTGCCAGGAGGTGGGAATATTCTTTGATTAATACCTCCTATACAATTAATAATTGCTTCGTTTTAAAAAAGAAAGGAAAACAATACAGCCTACTTTGCCTTACGTGTTGCTCTGTGAGGAATATTTGGGAAAAAAACAACTGCTTGTCTGACAAGTGACACCTAAGGCTTGATAAACAGCCCTGTTTCCCTTAACACAGCCTTCATCAGGGTTAGGAGGAGTCTGGGAGACACAAATCAAGTGGCTGCCTTCTGAATTCCCTCAGCCCACCCTGTTTCAGTAGCTGCAGCAGCTTCCAGCCCCAGCCGCAGGCCGGTGGCCACTGGGAGCACACCCACTGCCCACCTGCCAACGTGAGCACCGCGCTGGTCACCTTTTCCATCGCTGTCTTCTCTCCCCATTTGCTGAGCAAATGATGGGGGGAAAGCCTCTGTTATTCTGCTCACAGCCCCACAGAGTTATGGGGGTCTGGCCACCACAGGTAACTCAAGTTTGCAATTCTGACTTACAAGCCCATTTGAAGACATTCCTTGCAGAGCTGAATTTTCACTCGTTTACACTAGGAGCTCAAGCATACTGTGCTGAGTTTTCATGGAATCATAGAACAGCCTGTGTTGGAAGGGACCTTGAAAGGTCATCCAGTCCAACCCTCCTGCAATGAGCAGGGACATCTCCAACTAGATTTGTAAGGTAGCATGTAAACATGACAACATCAAAACTCAAAGCCACCCACTCCTCTCTAAATACACTATCACCAGCTTCACAAAGATGACATTTTTCATTCTGGCCTCTGCAATTATATATGGTAACTCCTCATAGTGTATTTTTTATGGCCTGGGAAATACTCTGCGGCACATTTTGAAAAATAAGAGAAGGTTAATAAAAGGAGACCACACGGTAGCCCAGGAGCAGAGTGCCCTACCTGGCATGCCAGCTCTGCACCGTGAGTCCAAGGGCTGGGAGGAGGGGGCTCCAGGCACACCTCACTCATCGCTTCCCATCCAGCTCCCCACAGCGAACACAGAACAGGCAGCTCAGTCCCCACGCTCCTTCCTCAAGTCCAAATATATGTATTTTCCTCAACCACAGCCATGCCAGCAGTTACACTGCATAGCTGCTCACTAATTACTTTTATACACTGGTTCAGCCAGGACTGTCTTGGCACTTCCCTGGGATAGAGAGGTAATGAGCGGGACAGCAGAAACAGCTATTTCCAGCGGTTCGCCTGGGCCATACATCAGTAACTTGGCAGCTGAAATGCCATTACACCGTAACCAGACATCTTTACAGAAAGCCTGAATTTTGAAGGATGTGAAATCTCTCTCCTACGTGTGCCTAACTAGCTGCTCTAATGCAAGCGGTACCTCTGCAGGAGCTGAGGGTCATTTCTTCTCAAACCAGCCAACACCATTTCACAGCTGAAGTATGAGGACCAATGATCCAGGTAGCAACTTAATTACATTAATGTGACTGGAAAGACATTTCTTACCTAGCAGAATACCCAATCCCTTTTTTCCAAAACAAAGCTACTTGAAAGGCAGTGGCACTGGAAAAAGAGTACAGCAGAAGAGCAGTGAGGCTGCCCCACTAGGGGCTCTTATTCATTTCATCCTTTACCATCTTCCTACCATGTCCACTCTCTACAAAACACAGTATTGGAAGGTTTACCATCTCCATGTATAAAAATCTAATCTGTAAATAATTATGACTGAAAAGAGGACCACCATCCAGTTTTATGCTGTCAGAACAGGTATACCAAAATTAGCTTCTTTACAGTGACAAAATGTCTGGGCAAAGGAGGACTGTGCAAGAGGAAAGCATGAAAAAGGGACCCTTAGGTACTTGCTACACAGATCGTGCCCCAGGCACAGAATCGGGTAGGAGTAGCAGTGGGGTGGAAGGCAATGCTTATATTAAGAAGGAGTATACAGCAAAAGTATGAATTGCTGTAGATAAAGAAACTGCCATGTGTGCTGGGAACCAGAAGGACACGCCAAGGCCTTGTTTGCCACCAGAGGTGCTGCTCTCTGGGCAGCAGCATTTGAGGTGCCCCTGTTTCCCCAAGCCCTGTTTCCCAGCATGCCTGAAAAAAGCAGCTGCTCCGCAACTGTTTATGGCTATTATGGCTGCTCTGGTTTATGTGGTGGAATGGGATTATCTGGGGTTTTTAGGTGATTGGGCTGGGATGATGAGGAGCTGGCTGAGACTGAGGCCAGCCAAAACAGAGCTCACCCGAGAGGTGCAGAAGGTGGGTGGGGGTGGAGACAACAGGAAGGATAAGCCCGTATCAGCCCTTCCACCCAACAGCACAGCCTTTTATACACAAATCGAGTTTGCAGCAACAGAGGTCTTGTTAGAGACAAAGCTGAGGCTACACCAGAGCCACATCAAAGGGCCTTTTTTCTTTGCGCTTGGTAAAGAGCAAGCGACCTCTTATTTTAGATGTGGATTTCTGACATTTACCATATTCTGGTCACCTCAAGAACAGGCTCCTGTCGTGGCTTTACTGGCTCTGGTCTGTAAGATGACTCAGAAGCTGACGTGAAATCCAACACACAACAGATTTAAGTGTGGCTTTATGATTACTTATGCATGAAGGTTTGCAGGTTGAATTTAATGCAGTGGTAGGTGTTTTTAACTGTAAATGCTTTCAGTTTCCCCGAGACACATCTGCTTATGCTGCCACAATAGAATTCATTATGTCCACACGAGATTATTGATATGCAAGAAGCAGCACGATCTAAATGCTAATCTTTGGTTTGTAATCAATTTATTGAGAAGGGAGACTTCTCTTCTTGAGATGTCTTTTTCTTTTTGTACCCTTCTCCCAATTCTTCCTAGTTTCGCTTGGTTATTGACACGGTTTGCTTTATAGTTATTAGTAGAGGTAAATTTTACATTAAATATAACCAGGCAGAAGGAGGTCTTCCAGCCTGTGCATCTCTGAACTAATAATACACACGAACCTCTTATAAACCATTAGGCACTGAATACTGCATTTCAGTACTCTGAATTTGGTGGTTATGATGTATATACTTTTTATATACAAAAGTTACACTGTATGATCATACAACTTTCACAGTTCTCTCTAGGGTGAGATAAGATGCAGTAAGATAACCACTTCTCACACAAAATTCATGCTTTAAAATTATGTGTATTTAAATATACAAAGCTGTATCGCAATTCCCAAGACACATCTCACTATAAAAGAAACTCAGCATTTCTCCTCAGTATAAAATAATGTAGAAGATACAACTTTTGCCAACATAATTTTTTTTTTCTCTTTCCTATCATGATAATTATCAAATCGAAAGTGCTGAAAAATTTAGTTTTTCTGAGAGGAGTTTTCCAAAGCACAACAGTTTACAAACTTCTAAAAAGTTCAGTAAACATGCTTGTGGAAACAAACACCTCTGCAATGTGCTTCCAATGTAAATAGTGTAGCAAGGTGCTGGTGTACAAGGCCCGTAAAGTGAGAGAGGAGTTCAAATGAATAACATTAGTAACATGTTCTGAATTGAGGAACACCTGGGAAATATGCTAAAAGCCTAAATAACTAAAGAAGTAACAAACTTATTTTTATTCTGAGAAGAAATACACTTTTGTAAAATAGAGATGCAGTTTACCATTAATTTTAATTTGCTGCCAGCTCCGAATGCACGTTAAGTATCTGCTCTTGCCGATCTGACCAGTGCCCAGTGCAGCAGTATAAACCAGTTTACTTTTTCTAGTCAGGAGACATTCTGCTATGCTGCTTCCCTTTATTTTTTTCAAAACTCTGGAAAGTTTGCTTCAGTAACTTCAAGCCATACTGAGATACCAGACGCTTTAATGCCCATTTCCAAAAAAGGGACATAGAAAGAGAGGTGAAGGGGAGGAGGAGGAGAATTGTTTCAAAACCAGTTAAGGCGGCAGAAGGGGTTTTTATGCAGAATTAATAATGTTAAGCAATTTGAAACAAAAGATGTCTCATCAAGGGTTCCAGAAGAATATTTGTGTATTTAAAAAAAAATATGTGTTTTATTTTGAAAGGGACACTCCGAGATGCTGCGCTTTGAGAATAATTAAAGGAATTAAAGGCTTAAAAACGTTTCAACTGAAAACTCTCCAACTCGTAACCAGAACAACAAATTGTATTCATAACCGAACAAGTTAATTGCTTTGCTTTCCAGAGCAGCACATTTTGGCAAACACAGTTTTAGTCACGAAAAACTCTTTTACCCATCTCTAGCTCCAGAGCCCACAACTGTTTCCCCAAATTTAGGGCTGAAAGAGCTGCTGCGCCTGGGTTCAGATCACAGCCTGCCTCTCTGGTTGCCAAAGGCAGACAGTGCTCTGCACAGCTCCAACTACACCTTATCTTCCCTCGGCTCAGTTTGGAGATGGGATAGCCAAGAGGAATGGGACAGGCAGGGAAATTCCTCCCCAAGGGGGGAAGGCTGAAGGGGAGGGAAGCCTGCCGGGAATTTATTTCACGGGAGGTGAATTTCCTGGGAGCCGCACGGGCTGGGGCGCTTGCATGGAAGCTGCGTTGAACAGCTGCAGCTGAGCACGGTGTCAGCCTGATCTCCGTGAAGGGGAACTGGTAACGTCAGTCACTGCATCAATCAAATCTGGTTTGTGATGTACTTCAGCCGCAACGGGTGTTATTCCGTTACCTCATTGTCTTGCGTGCTTCCCTTCCCCCAGCAACCTGAACATAAGTAACTTCCAACCACTGGCCAGGTAACCTTGCTGACCGTGGCTGCTTCTTGATCTCTCTCTGCCTCAACACACACCACTCCCAACACCAGTTTTGTAAAGCTCCATTGAAATAGGTGTCTCCTCTGGGCCGAGAGCCGAGGACTCGCCTTGCCTCCCATTTTTTCAGTCTGTTTTAATTCATGACAGGACTTTACCACTACACTTATTTTAGTACCTTTGTGAAATATTATGTCAAGAGAATATCCAAGGGCTTTGATTTTTGGTTTTATACATTTCTTTTTCCCCTGTTTCCTTTAGGAGAACCCAGAATACCCAGCAGCATGGTGCACCTTACAAATCCTGGGCTACTACTCAGTGTCTGTTACACTTCCTCTTACTTACTAATTACCATCAGTTAGTGGGAGCAGAGATTCCTTATGCTGCTGAATAATTCTTAGGAACATCCTTCATGAATTGTAGGGGAAGAAAATGTAACTTTAATCATATTAAAAGTCTGTTCTTCTCTGTGTTAATACTTTACAGGAGAATTGAAGGTGGCTATTCTTACACCTACCACAGCCATTTAGGTTGCTCTTCACTTTCTTTAGGAGTCTCCACAACAACAACAACAAATCCAAACTTGGATATGTTTCAATGTACTTTGTAAAGCTTTTTCATTTCATTTTTGGGGGGAAGGAAAAAAGGGAAATTTGTTGCCTTTTTCCAATTCCTCAACTTCATAACTGGCAGTGAGTAACTCCCGGACGGTTATTTCCTTCCATCATCCACTGTGGTGAAGTTGACACAGTAATTCCTAGCATACAGCTGCTAGGAAAACCCCCACCGTGTGCAGGTTTTCATTATACAGTGCTAAAAGGACGTGCAACTGCAGCTAAGGAGCTATGATGTAAAGCATCGAACACTGACATCCAGTTTCAGCCAAGCACTCAGTAAAAGCTCAGCTTCAAGCCTATGAATGATCCCACCCATTAACCCGGTAACTCTCGTGGAAGTAAAGCTGAGGATGCCAGATTAGGGGGTGCCAGTAGTGAAGAGTGCCCGAGCTGAACACAAACCTCTCAGCATCGGCAGCAGTGTGACACTGCTATAAAAAACACTTGCTTTTGCCATTTGACTCCCAGTCACAAATGCACCTGCACGTCCAAGCTGAAACAACTGATAGCAAACATTTACACTGTGCATTTCCCATTCTGAGGACAGCAAGAGTTATCAGAGTACCAACCTGCTGCTGCACAGGCTGAGGATGTCAGAGCTCACAGCAGCGCTACACGATGCAAAGAAAATCGAGGGGAAAAAAAAGCCAAAACAACACAACAGATTTTCAGCATATAAAGTTGTTGCAAGAGGTGCCAAAATAAATCATTTCGAGCCAAACAGTTGGTTTGATGGCTCTGCTAATTACAGGCCAGGGCTGCTCCTGCTGGGCTGAAGAAGGCCAGGGCTTGTTGTCCCGCAGCCGGATAAGCCACTGTTGCCCATTAAGGCCACCTCTTGAGTGTAGACAGAAACGTGGAAGGAAACACAAGAAGGCGGCATGTGCATAACCAAACAGGCTACCTTGCTGAAAAGAAACCCCCTAAAGCCCACATTCTGCTTCATTAGCACATGAAAATAAGGTAATTGAATACTTCATTCTCCCATCCAGAGCCAAGATCCATCACTCATGGAAATGGAGTTTTGATAAGGTGGGGTGTTTAAATGAGGCAGAAAGTGTCTTTGAGTGTGTGTTACTTTATCTGAGAGAAATCCCACTTAAATATAACTGAAAAAAAAAAAAAACCATAAAAATCACTTTATCCTATGAATCGCTGGAAAACAACAAAGCCCCTCTGAGGATGAAACTCAAACCCATTTTAACATTATTCTGAGGACAGAAGGCATTATACTTGTTGCTGCATTTATTTTTGTATCAGAAATCCACCTCTCTCCTGTGTTTTTTTTTTTCCTCCTCTCCTTGAATTCTCTGACTAGCTGTTTTTGCTGGCTTTTAACATCACATCATATATCAAGAAACAAAAACTTCAGCAATTGGCAGAGCAAAGTATTTTAATCAGACTTATGTAGGGTTTTTTTTTGTTTCACTGAGGTTTTTTGTGTTTGTTTTTGTTTGATGTTGTTGTTTTAAGTTATGCATGTCATACACTTAAGTTTTTGGGTCTTGATTTTTTCAACAGTTCAGCTGATGACCATAATAAGAAAATAAATTTAATAAAAAGATTTATCATTCCTAATTCCAGACCGCGACAGCTCCTACTTAAGTTCTTTAGCCTCGCTTTAGGGAAGAAAATAAAACCCACAAACAGGGAAACTTAAAAGGCAAAAACATAAGCAGAAAGTGTTTTATCTTCTTTAGCAAGCCAAACAGCAACAAACTCATTTTCTCCCACTGGCTGATCACCTTAAGTATGAAGTACAGTGAGTGGCATTTCCTCCAGAAAAAAATATTTACGTAAATACTGCAAATAAACTCCTCGCCTCAGCCAAAAATGCCTTCTATGGTATTGCCAAGTGTTTTGCAGAAAGCAGGAATTATGGAAGCAGAGAGCTGGACAGACTGCACCCTTGTTCCTTGGGTTTAAGTTAAAGTGGTATAGTTTCCTAGTTTGGAAATTGTTATGCTGATCTATTATCTCCAAACACAAAGAAAAATAATATGACAATACAGACCAGCTCTCAGTTACTGGCAGCCACAATGATTTTGATAACATTTAAAACAAACAGCCTTCCCCTAGCCCTTTAACAGTGAGGCATAAAACGTTCCTAGCTTTTGTCTTGCTCTCTCATGTGTACAGACATGTGATAAAACAATGAAAAGGCTTTCCTGCTTACAAATACGTGTAATAACCACAGTGCTGGGAAAGAGGGTTCATGTTGGGATTAGCTGAGCCGCCTTTTTACAAAGCTTTTCGATGTACCTGAACTGTGCTGGGGTGAGGGTCGTGCTGCCATTCCCCCCGTCCTGGCTGTTTGCCCCCACCACATCTCCGCTGCTGGTGGTGGAGCGTGTCTGCTCCCGGGAGGGAAAGGCCAGTTCGGGGAGATAACCCTGCACAGAGCTACTTGATTTGCCGTGCCCAAGTCGGCAGGCTGAGGGCTGTGAGGTGGCTCGTACAGGAGCAGAAGCGAGCCAGCTCCAGAGCGAGGGAGAAGGCAGGAACTGGACAGAGAGACAAGAGCTTCAGCTGTTGGGGACCCGTGCCTTTCGGAGCAATGCTACTTTGGCCAAGTGACCGAAGATGGACTAGGTGGAAACCTGAAGGGCTGGGGCAGGGTCCAGCAGGTAAACATCTCCCCACCCCTGGCCATAGCCAGTGTAACGGTGGGAAAATTAAACAGGTTAGCATCTGAAGGCAAACATCCTTCAGACCGAACCTCCAGGAAGTGATCTTTAAGGTAACTAGATCCTACCACGTAGCTTTGAAATACATATACCAGCACCACCTTAAAGTCAAGTCACTATTTCACAGCTTGCAACCCCCCCCAAAAGCAGAGGCCTGACACAGCAAACACACCTACAGTGCCACTGGCTCACGGTGCTGCTTTCCAAAGAAGCAGCGGCCAAGCAAACGGGTAGCTGGGCTCATGGCTTCACAGCGAGGGAGTTCCAATAGTCCAACCTTGTGATCTGAGCAGCACATGCTGCTCTTGCACCACAGCTGCCATAGGCTTCTAACCCTTTCTTGTGCTGCTGATGGCTGAATAGACCTTCTAAGCAAAATTAGCAGGCCATGAATTAACATTCACCCCCCACACTTAGTGCCTGCCAACACAAAGCAAAAATAAAATAAAACCATGTGGGTTATGTGAAATGGTGTCACAGGCCTTACTGCATATTTTCCCCACCCTTCAACTGGGAGAACACACTGTGAAAACTGTGCAACTAAAACAAATATTTGCAAATTGTACCCAGCTCATGATTTTCTGTGGAATAAATTGGGATAAAGCAAAATGATGACTCGATCTGACTCTCTATCTTGAAAATAATATCTTAAATCAAAGTGTCCGAACAACAGTCTTTACCGCCTAGTAGGATTCTCATTTCCCCTGCCTGAGTACAGTAAGCAAACGATGTGCCCAAGGAATTCATCACAAACAAACTGGAGCTGCAGAGCCCACAGGGAAAGAAAAGAACATGTATTATCAAAATGCTAATAACTTTCCACAACACGTTGAGAAAAGATTGCAAGAGGTCTTACGCACACTGAGCATGGACAGCGAGCTAAGCTCTTGATGACCACAGTTACCCAGCACCCCTGGCTTACTCCTTCTTACCAAACGTGCCCCCAAATCAGACACACGGGTAGGTTCCTTAGGCCATGTCTACACTCAGATTTCCATGTAAAATTCCCACAGTGCTGCTGCTGGCTTCCTTGAGCCAACGGAAAATTCTTCCTGAAATTCCCTGCTGCGGACAAAGCCCCAGCGATGAAGCAACTTGATAAATTACATCATAAGCTGCCAAGCCGTTTATCATGACCAAAATGTTAATGCAGAAGCTGAAAAACACTGAAGACTCTGGGGTGGGCAGTTTTGACTGTTGTGTGAAAACACATTGGTTATACAGAAATCAAGCTGGATGTGTCATGAAAGCAAGCAAAAGTTTAATGGTAAAAGTGTCTCTACCTTAATAAGTTTTTAAAAGCTAGTATTTCTGATTTAAGAAAATTCAGTTAATGAAGATGAGAATTACTGCCAGGTGTAAAAGTGTACGCTACTATGACACAAATATGCACTAGCACAAATCCCACATAAGCTACATAAAAAGCAAGCATAGTTCTACTTATTCTGCATACCTATTTTTTTAACTGTGTTTAACAATAGAGGAAGATTTAACAGGTGTCATTGTTTCTCCCAGGTGTAATCATATTTTTCATCTGCCCATGTGAGAAAAGAAAAGCCATTTAATGAGCAGGCTGAAAGTGATGATTAATTAAACAACTTCCAGAGCCTGGGGGATCCTCCTCCATTTGGGATACATTTCCTTTAGCTGTAAGCAAGCTGGAAGGCAAGAGACAGAAGACTCCCTGGCTTTTTGTTTTAGCTGGCATGTAGCTGTAAAGGGTCGAAGATGCTTAAGCTGGTATGTGTTTGTAAAGGCTTGAAGATGTTTCTCAGCTTACCTGTCAGCCTTTCTGGCATCAGTCATCCAGGACTAACACTCACTGCCTCAAAATACAATGTTTTTTTAAAGTAATTGTGACAACATCCTAGTGCCGTCCCATGCAAGACTGAGCATTGGCTTTGATATTTAAGCGGTAGTGCTCGCTAGTAGTATTTCTTCTTTTAATCACCAAGACCTGAATTTTCTGCTTTTTCAACTAAGTATCCATATGCACTAAGCAAATCCCTGAAAGTAATTGAAGCAGGATCATGACTGACTCTCTAGTGAAAACTTGCAAACAAGGAGCAAGAGGACAGGTCAGAGTTGGTAAGACATGTGGCCCCTTTCCCTTTTTCTTACTACAACAGCACCTAGGGGACCTTTGATCTGAATGTCAGCGGTGAAAATACACAAACAGACACTCGCTTATTATACACTCACAGGTGTACATTCCTAAAACTGTTACATTCCATTACTTTTCAGCTGTGCTGGAAAACAATACCTTCAGAAGTTGACCCCTTCTCTCCTCAGATTGCACTGGTATCCAAGTACAAAGCATCATGGTGTTCCAAACACCGGGAAGGACCACGCTGACAAATTCAAGCAGCAGATACAAGGACAGGGCCAAAGTGCCAGCTGAGGTTTGTTTGTCTGTGTTACTCACACTGTGCACCACTGTGTTACAACTCACAGAGAAAGGGCGCTCCTCACGCTCAGCGGGAACGCCTCTGGGCCAGGCAGCTGGGGCTGTGATGCTGAGAAGGCTGGATTTAAGACTAACCCGACTCGATTTTGCCAGTGCAGCAAGAATTTGAAATCTCGTTGAAATAGATAAAACCCCTGCGGATGTTCCGATCACTCCCCGTAACAGCGTGCAACAAATCATTTGTTTGGGCTGGGGCTATTCAATGCAAAAGCACATCCTCTCCTCCTAGAAATCATGCTCCTGCTTTTTAAAAAATCACTCTCCAGCTTGGGCAGCTTAACATAGGAGGCAGTGCTCTTTTCCTTCTGTTAAAAACATGCCAGCGTACTTCAGCAACTGGAAAGGAGGGGAAAAGCGTGAGGAATTTTTCCATTTTTCTCTCGGATTGTTCCGCGCGGTATTTATCAGCAGCGGTACTGCATCTCCTTTTGTTAGAAAATTAAAAGTTGAACTGCAAGCATAAAAGCCAGCATGAACCATGTAATAACCTTCAGGCATTTTAAGAGCAGCAGAGGTTAGAAGGGCAGCTCCTGAATCTAAACAGCACCTATTGTTTCTCTTTCTTCTTGAATAACAAAAGCAGAGCTGAAAGCTATTTACCTGGTTTTACCTCAGTCAGATCTCATTTCCCCCTTTATTTTCAGTAGATGATCTTATCAAATAGTGTCATTTCTAACAATTGCTTTGATCAGATATATTTTTGTTTGCTTTTTTCTTCTTTTTTTTTTTTTCATTTTCATTAGTAAGGATCAGTCAGCACACTAAGTCACAGAAGAAGAGCACATACAAGACTTTAGGATTCTGTCAATGCATATTTAAATTAAGGGTAACTATTTTTAAGCTTATAAGTTAACATGCTTTCATTCTGAAATGATGAGGGTAAACTTACAGTACAAGGCTCTGATCTTGCAAACACTCCCACGCGAACAACTTTCCGTCCGCACTGTCCCATGTGTTCCTCTCCCGCTGCAATCACGTCTGTATAACCGGACACTTAACATGCACAAACACAACTGCAGAGCAAGGCTGGACGGACAATAATCCCGATCTGCCAAACTTTTGGGTATTCTGCTATTTGACGTAGTGCGTCCAACACATTACTCAAATTGTTTATAATGCAGAAGGAGAAAAAGAAAAGTTTGATTTGAAAACAAAAACCTTACATGAGTAGGCATCATGCAGAGTTTTTGTAACTGGCCGGGCATGATCTGTAGTTAATATATAAAATCCTCTGAGATCTAGCCTTGAAAAATCCTCGCTACAGACAAAAGCAATGCACAATATATAATTACTTCCACTGCTTTACAGTATTTATAAAACTTTAAAAGAAAAAAAGACCTTTTGGGGGGCGTTTTTCTTTTTAGGAACAAAGTTCACACAGAAGTAATAATTTCTAGCATTACTGATCTTCACTTAAAAATTTATTTTCTTTTTTTACTTTCTCTACAGCACTTCCCAACATGCACCTCTTGTCTTCTGTACACTTCTGCAATTCCATTTAAAAGATTAAAAAATAAACAACTTGCAAATATTTAACAGACATCATTCTCCAATTCATAAGCTGTTGTTGTTACAATGTGAGGGAACAGATACATTATTTTATTCTAGCTATAAATTTAATGCCAGTAAAGTATTTGCAACCCTATAACCACCATTAGACAAAGCAATGTACAAGGGAAGTTTATGGCATTTGATTCTTCACCATTAGCTGGGAGTTCGTAAATACCATATAGAAGTTTACGAAAAACAGTGAAATAACAGGACTTCCCTCTCCTATGAAAACATCTTATAAATTAGTATTTTTAGGAAATTCTTGGATAAAAATCTAGAAGCATGCTATCTATGAACTGAATGTTACATTAGCAGGACCAGGCTCTCAAGTCCATATTACATCAGACCCTCAGCCACTATAAATTGTCGTAACTCCACTGAAGCTCATGTCCCACTAGGGCTAATTTAAGACCTGCAAAGTGTTTCTGACAATAAAACGGACACACAAAACCAGACTGAAAACGTGTCTTCTTGCACAAGCTGGAGGTATACTGAAGAGACGCACCTTTTTGCAAATGGCTAACTCCTACAGCCTCACAGTCAAGTTTAGAGTTCTGTTAGAATATTTTCACTTTCGGCAAACACGGTATCACCGACAGAAAATAAAATCAAGACAGGCTATGAAACATGCTTTACTTTTTTGGCATCAACTCTTGCCCTTTTGCAGCCTCATTTCCATCCAGAGGTTTTCCTGACTACAAACAAAAAGGAAATCGACATCTGAGTGCCTGTAAGAACTAAAATTATTGCATATATTATTAGTTTTCTATGTATCTTTATTGAGTCACTTGAAATGTTGTAATTACATATATTTCCTGCTTTAATAAAATCTTGGTGAAAGGTTTAGTTACTATGGTCCTTTATATCTCTGGAAGAACTGGCAAGCTGGAAAGGGGAAAGTACCTTTCCCGTCAGTTCAAAGGAAATGGAGTATTCTCATTTCCACTTGCAGAATCCACTCTTTATCAGGCTCTACAGACATTTCTTGTGACCTTCTGCAGTGCAGCATCTGGGCACAATATTCTGATCTTATTACTTTTTTTTTCCACTGAAGATATTATTAGTTTATAAAGCTCAGGAAAAATTGGGCATAGGGTGAGAAGACGTTTGAGGAAAAACGTATGATTAGGCAGTTAATCACATTCTCCTCATAGCTGCCAGTGATGTGTGTGTGTGTGTGTGTATGTGTGTGTGTGTGTGTATGTCTGTGTGTGTGTGTTGGGATTTATGATTTCTCCATTGCTTCCAAATCTAAACACAAACACACACACACAAGCATCCCATCTTCCTTCAAAACCACCAGTTTGGGGCAATCATCTAACAAACTTGATTACTTTTCTGCATTACTTAACTAAGTTAGTTTTGTTAAAAATGTGTATGCTCAAATTCTAAAAATTGAATTATACTTCAATAGGAAAGAACAAGATTTAGCTTGAACTTTTGAAAATGAGTGGCTCTCTGCTCAAACACAGCGCTCCCATGTCTAACAAGAAGTATCTCACTAACACTGCCTTCAAAAATGTCTCTTAGAGGGTTGGAAGATAAAGAAAAATCATGTACTTCTCCTCCTTACTGCCAAAATGTAATTTGAGTCTTCCCACCACACAAGATGTACACATTCAGTATTTTTAATTACTTCATATGGATTATGCAGTTTAGTAACTAAAACATTAAGACACTTGGCAGACACAAAAAATTATTCTGGGAAATAGATATGGGGGGCAATGCTTCTAAAGTTCTTCACATGACACATTGTTAATAACAGGGTTATTAACAACAGTATTTAGGAACCTTTAATCACAAATACAGTGTGACCAGGAAGCTATTCACAATACACCTGCATCTGGCAAGCTGGACAAGACTGGAGTGTTTCTGAATACAGTGATGCTCCTTTTCAGGTGTGACCTTGAGGACGACAGGTAACCACACAGGCTTGAAGGGGAGACTGGAACATATATAACTAATAAAGCATACGTCATCACGCAAGAGAAAAGCCACCAAAGGCTTAAAGGAGGAAGAAAGTAAGGAAATAATATCCCATCTTCACTCCACACTTTTGGAATGTGGGCAGATCATAGCAAAAGTTTAAGTGTCAGGAAGATTAAAGGAAAACTACTAAAGCCAAAAAGGCCACTCACATCATCTGGGGTAAGTCAGCCGTGTCTCTACAGACTTCAGTGGAGATACACTGATTTACACCAGTTGATGTTTTGGCCCGACGGCTCCACAGAAGATACTATCGATTAAATGTGTGCTCTACTTTGATTAAAAGCTTCTCTTACCATCAGAGCACATCTTGCCCCAGCTGGAAGCCACTCTGACATTTTTCTTTTTGCTAGAAAGTACCCTATAGGCAAATTCCAAAATAATAATTAAAAAAAAAAAAAAAGTCTCCATAAATTGTCAACTACTGTTTGTTATTATTTATCATTTTTTGGCACACACAGGCATGCCAGGCACTTTATAGAAAATACTTCAAAGACAATTCCCTGCCCTGCAGAGCTTAAAAGACAAGGGCTAGTCCATTCTGCAAAGACAGGGCACTGCTTTACCAAAAATTATTGCAATTACTTCAGTGACTTTCCTCACAGTAGTAAGATTGTGCTTATTACACATGCTAGCAATTTCAGGTCTTAAGTGATGAACATGGCAAACAACGAAGGATAAAAGAGAAAGATGTTTCAGCGAGAAATAGTTCAGACGCACTACATATGTAAATCTTTCTGAACACTTTTTCTGTGCATTTAATATGCCGAGTTTTCAAAAAAAAGAAAACCCAAACAAACAAACCCCAAAGTCTTTAAAAGTTATATTTCAAAATGTCATTAAGCAAGTATATGATGCTTAGTGTATGGTTTCTAATGCGATTCATTGCTAATGAAGAGATTCTTAGCATTGGTTTTAATAAGAAAGAGGAACGGGAATGGTGGCAATGACTCTTGGAGAGTAACACCCATCTGGTTCCAAGAGCAGTCACCCAGCCTGGCATGCAGCAGCACAACTGCAAACCCTGACAAGCCCCCCACCCAGCTTTCAAAGCAAAAAGAAAAGTGGAACATGAGCCCAACTGTGAAACTGAAAGAGCTATCAGGTTTGAGGAGCGCTGCAAGGAAAAACAACACAAACTCATAAATTACAAGGCTTAACAAGGAAGATCACTTTTAACTTCGCATCCTGAGTATCAGAAAGCTACTATCATTATTTCAGATCACCCAAAAAATAGAAGTGACTTATCAGCTATCAAAAAGCATTTCTAGAAATACTGTGCCTTCATATCATGGAGTATATTCCCAAATGTTACTTGGGACTGACAAATATTTAATTTGAATGAATAGGGCACATCCATACTGTCAAGGAATGACTGAAATTAACAGCTAATAAGTTGTAAACATATACATAAAAGCACATTCCTTTCTTTGCCCCATTCTGTGGGCCATAGGAGTTTCATGTTAAGATTTCAGTACTATCTCAGGTTAGGTCTTTCACTTTTACAAAAGCTATCACTTGAATAACTTTCATTGTGGCTATAATACGATTGGCAACATGTAAAGAAAACAAAAACACAAATACTGTCAGACTTCTTAATTTGTACAAGGATTTTAGGAAAGCAATTGACAATTTTCTTTATCTATTGCTGCTTTTAAGACATAGGTAAAATCTAGTTAGTTTTCATTAGTCTCAAAGGAATGAATTTTGCAAACAAAGCCAGAAGAAATCAAACCTGTGACATTAGACAATCTGCATTCTAATTATTTTCAAAAATACAATTTTGGCCATTGAGAAGAGCATTTCCAAACTTATCAGTTAAACACACAGCACTGTATTTCGATCACAGCTGCAAAACATGAAATACACTATTATTAAGTGTTTTAGCAAGCTTTTAACAGCTGCTGAGAACATGAGCATTTCTATGGCTTTTGGCAAAATCTAGCAAGTTTGGAAATCAGGAAGAAGAGATCTAGCAAAGAAATTTTTAGGATCAAACATCTCAAAAAAATAAAATTCATAATCTAAGCAATCATACATGCCATTTATAGTTAAACTGCCAGTTGTCCTACTCTGCCTCTTCTTCTATAGTTTCATATTATATCATAACCTTTTAATTCTACAAGGGGAAAAATTAGTATGAGTACTACGGGTACCCAAACAACTTTAAAACTGCCACTGTGAAACAGCTTACTGTTTGCCAGTGTGCAGACTTCTGAGATTATATTAGCTGCTTTTTAAAGATTACCTATATCAAATTGAAATTGATGAAACAGTCACTTACAGGAATTACACAGTGTTTGAATTTGTTAGACGTATTATACTGGCTTACCTATTTTATGTAAATTTATTTCCTCTTTGGAAGTGTTTCACAAGCATTCACTTGAAAGATGCAGTGACCCACGTAAAAGTATCACTACACAAAAACTTAACAAAATGACAGTGCTAGCAGCAGAATCCGTGGGAACACTTTAGCATTAGAAATTATTTCAGATAATCTAATTGGCTTTATTTTGCCTGAAAGAAATCACATATTTAGAGAAAAGAGGTGTATTTTGCAACTTCTTATAGTTCATTTGGAATTAGCATTTAATAGTTATCAATCAGAGCAAAGCGGAGTTCATCTGAACAGGAGAGCTGAAACTCAAGTTAATTTGTCATCCATGATTACCACTTGGAAGTTCACTGAGTTTATTAAAGACAACTACTGTGTGATAAGGACAGTAGAGACACTATTAACCATGTCATTTAAATTGCTTGAGTTGGCATTGTGCCCAAGTTCTTCAGCTCAGTATATCAACACACTTGTTGCTGGCAGAGATTCATTTAAAGGGGAGGGAAGAGAAACTCCATCAGAACTGAGTGTGTGGTACAGATTTCTACAGTAACTCATGAGGACAAGCAGCATTACTCAGTCTTTGCATTTTCTATTCCTAGACAAGAGAATGGCAGAATAAGGAAAATCAAATAAAAGGCGCTGTTCTTCCTAGCAAAACAAACAAACACACAAATGGGAAAGCATTTTTAAAATTTTCATTTGAAATTACTTGAATTTGCATTTACTGGAACAATATATTTGCTTGTAACTGCAAACTAACAAAGGCACACCCCCCCCCAATCACTTGCTCTGCCAAATTTGATGATCCTGTATCTTTCCCACCCTTGCCTCCTCCCCAAAATCTCTTGCTTTCACTTTATTAAGCCTATAGGAAGAAGAAAAGTTCCGGTGGCTGGACACAGTTTATTTTCAGGAGTATTAACAGTAAATTTATTTCACTTCATACAAAATCACGCCACGAAGTAACATAACAACACATTTGGGAAAGCTGCAATTAAGAAGGTACAAGGATTTTTTTTTCCCCACAGTTCATACCAAAATTAATAGTAACATCTTTCCTGAAAACAACTTATGTGTTAAGTTAGGCACATTACTTCCATGCGTAGAAAATAGTCGCGACAGAAACTTTTTCATTGTACTCTTCGTCTCCTGTTTTCTAAGCTATGTCCTGATTAAGAAAATAAAGGGTATCCCTTTTTTTTGGAAGGGAGGAATTCATCAGCTTAACAAGCATCCTGGTGCATAAAAGCAGCGTTTTTGTTCGCTAAAAAGTGCTGTGCTTCCCCCAATCCACGCTGTGGCCAGCAACAGCTCAGCATTCTCCCATTTATCACTTCCTAGCACCAGCGCGCTGGCACCGCGGGCCTGAGCAGCAGGCAAATAAATACTCAGGTACGCACAGTACGTGGCCCCGGAGGATAGAACTGTTGGGGAAAAGGCTCTCTTACCTTCCACAAATCGTCCTCCGGCGTCTTCAAATGAATGATCTGGAAACACAAAACCAAAAACCCCCTGAAGTAATAGCACAGCCTGCAGCCAGCCCCGCCGCTTTGCCGTCCCCCTCCACACACCCTCCAGACCACTTTCCCACCGCTTGCGCTACAAACAGTGACTTTCCTGTGGCATTTATTTTTTACTGGTGAGCCATAAAATCGCCTGCTTGTCCAATTAATGCAAGCATCATCATTTTAATTTACCTTTCACCATCTCCAGGGAAGGAAAGCAGAGGGGGGAAAGCAGAAAAGCAAATGTATAAAAGAAGCTTCAGAAACACGAGTTTCAACTCATTTACGATCCCAGATAAAGGTTAATAGTTAAACTCCTTCCTCCCCCTCCCACCCTCACAATTATTGATGCCCTTCAAGAAATGAAATGTTTTTTTGTTCTCGTTTACCAGAGGCTAGACAAACTGTCAACATCTCCACTTTATTTACGGGTTGAGCAAGAGCAGTTCCTCAAACATCAACATTTTTTACGTTAATCCTGGAGAGAATCCACTTCTCTAAAACTACAAAATTTGCCAACTTCTGTAGTATTTATTTTTAACGAACGAGAGCGAGAGCCTTGCGCTATCCTCCCTGCCCTCAGAGGAGAGGAAGGGGGAAAGCGTAGCTTCACTCTCCCAACTTTAAAGCCCTTTTCCTTCCCACACCACTCAGCCCCTGGTCACTCTCCATCCCACCACCCCTTCCCACCCCCCAAAATCTCTCCCCTCCCGATCCCCCACCTGCTCCACGTCCAGTGAGATTTCAAGGCAGGAAACAAAATCTGCCAAGTGGTTCCTTTCGGGCGATTTCTTCAACCCGTCTGGAGGTTTAAACCTGAAAAACAAACACCTCTATTGAATGCAAACTAAGCTTTGGGGGTTGCCGAGTTAATTCCTCGGCAGACAAGCTACTCTCAGTGTCTGGTTACACAAACATACCTACAGACAGGTTGGAGGGGAGTCCCTTAGAAACCAAAGGGCAGGGGGGAAGAAAAAATAAATCAAAGTAGGTAGAGAGGTTGGAAGGGGGAACTCGGGAGGGCAGCGGGGTGGGCAGGATGGAAAGAGGGGAGACACGCAGCAGGAGACAGGTCTAATATCGGGAAGGGACGGAGAGAGTTAAAACAAGGGGCAATCCGGGAAGGGGCAGAGACCCCAGAGGTCTCAACCTGGGTGGGGGGCGGGGAGGGACGGGTGTCCTTTCGGGTGGCGGTGATAACAAGTTTTTATACACAGCCCAAATAAAACAAAGAACGGGACAAACCCGGCCGGCCGCGGGTGACGAGCGGGCTGCTCCGGGGGCGGGCGGCGGCGGGGCGGGGGGGCCCGGCATCGGGTGTCAGCGCACACCGCCGCCCCGCTCCGCGCCCTCCCCGCCGCAGGCGAGGCTGCGCTCCGCACCGGCACCTCGCCCGCGGGCACCCCGCTGCCGGCAGCGCCCGCCCCGCCTGCCTGCCTGCCCCCCGCCCGCTCCTCGCCGCCGCCCCGCTTACCTGCCGCTGCCCCCGGGCGCCGCGGGCCGGCCGCGCCCGCCGGCCGCCGGCCCCTCGGCTCATCGCAGTGGGCACAAAGGGGCGGCGGGGCGAGGCCGCGCCGGGAGCTCCGGGAAGAGCGGTGGTAAGAGTAGCGGTGAGGAGCAGTGACAGCCGCGGCGGCGGCGAGGAGGAGGAAAATTAAAAACAATACTTAAAAGAAAAAAAGAGAGAGAGGGCACGACCACCCTAATAACCCGCCGTGACCATGCCGGGGAGGTGAGTCCCTCCTCCCGGGGGCAGCGCTGCGGGGCGCGCCCCTGCCCTGCCTGAGGGGGACGCGGCGAAAGGGAGAGGCGCAGGAGGTGGCAGGGGGAGGTGGCAGGGGGGAGCCGCCCGCCCTGCGCTGCCCTGCGCTGCCCTGCCCTGCCCTGCCCTGCCCGGCCGCCCTGCCCGGCCTCCCGCGCCGCCGCCGCCTCCAGGGACGAGCGTGAGTGCGGGCGCGGAGGGAGAAGCCGGCGGCGCGGGACCGCGGGGAGGGGAAGGAGAGGCGGCGCGGGGCCGCTGGGCGCTCCTGCCGCGGCGGGCGGGGAGGGGGCACCGCAGCCGGTAGAAATCACACACGCACACCCCCTCCCCCCAACCCCGCTGATCGCCTCCCGTTGATCGCCCGCCGCAGCCCCGTGCGGCCGGGCGGCTTCCCGGCTGTCACATGGCTCCTGCCGCCACCCCCAAGGGGTTTCGGGAGTCGCTTCACTTTCACTTTGGCCCCGCCGAGGGGCTCCCGGGGGAGCGCGGCGCCTGACAGGAGCCCTCGGAGCCAGGGGCTCATCCGCTGCCCCGCTCCTTCCTCGGCTTTAAGGGGGGCTGAGGTCCGCACCATCAGTCGGGGCGCGGGGCCCGCGGGGGCAGCGGGCTCTCCCCCCGGCTCGGCACGGTGCGGGGGCGGCACAGTGGCGACTCCGCTCGCCCAGCGCTGTCAGCCCTCCCCACGCTTTTTAAGTAGGAAAGAAATAATAAGATAACCGGGTCTGTGGAGCTCCTGTCTGGGGAAGGACAGGTATGCTGCACCACAAGGGTGGGGGGGGACAGACTGGTAGGAATGGGGCGTTTCAGAGCTGCAGGATGTGTTCCCAGCTTCTGGTGGGACTGATCTCATGTCCATCCCGTTCCCAGTCAACCTGCTGAAGCCCTTCATTGCAATTTATCGAAAGGAGCTGGTGAAAATCCCACTGGAGAGCCTGCACCATGCCTTGCACAGCACAGGTCACCTCAGGGATCTCCAGCATTGCGGCGCACGGACATAGTGATGCCTCCACGGGCCTCTACCTGCTTCCTGGCACAGCACCCCGCACCCACACCTACAGGCGCCAACAGCAAGTCCAGCATCTTGCATTTATGTCAGGGATGGATCTGGCGCAGCGTCATGTTTTTTTTGAGCTTGGAATAAACAGTTCTAGGGTGGGAGACACAGTCAATACAAGTATGTCAAATGTCGTTGCCTCTGTGCTTTGTTTGGAAAGAGTGATTAAACGGGAAAAGGGAATTATGACAGCTGTATTGTTCACCTCTTTTCCCACAGGCACCCCACTCTAGTGGACATGGCTCCCCTGGTTTTCCATGAGCACCTCTGGTCTAAACTTTGTTACTGTTCAAACTGAAGGGAAGAGAGCCAACAAAGAACAGCAGCCTTCTCCAGAAATGCTCTTCCTGTGCATCCTGTGAAATGCCCATCATCTGCACAGTACTCGTGGGCAGGTGGTCATTAAACCACGTACCAGAGCCGCATAACAGAGCTGCTGGCTCCCAACAGTTCCAAGAAGACGTGGCAGGACTTTGGTAATTATGGCTACACATGCTCTGTGCAGAGACAGTGTTGTGTCAAGTGAGTCAACTGGCATTATGTCCTTGTTAAGGCTTTTATGTAAGATCTTCCACTCTGGCCTTCTCTCAACAGTGGTCAAACATGGCACAACACACGTTCATAGTCTTTAATGAGGTGGCCTGTAGCCCCCTTCCCCTGAGCCCTTGCCACAAGCACAGCAGCAGTTGTCAAAGCTTGGCTGATGCTGGTGACAACCATCAGACTCCACATGCTATGAAGCACTAGCACATGCTCACACTTGGTTCCTCTGCACCTCAGCCTGCTCTCCCCAAATGTCTGGTGTGTTTTACACAGCATGAAGAAGCAAAATGTAATTACACTGGGTTTTGTTTTGGGAGTTTTATTTTCAAAGTGCAGCTAGATAAAAGATTACCACCCAGAATATACATTCCAGTGACAACAAATGAAGTCCCAGCACCACATATTTTAGTATTCTGTTCTGAGGTTTCTGTTTCTGAACTACAACTGTTAGCCTTGATATTCACTGTTAAATGGAACAAAAATGACTGTGACATTTGTGTTTGTGTTTCTTCCTTTTTTAAGCGTTTGTCATGAGGCAACGAGAAGCACTGATAAATCAGACTGTGAACAAATGCCCCCTCAACAACCATCTAGTCCCTGGCCTATTTCTGAGTATTTGCTAACTTGAAAATTAAATTGCCATTTGAGACTATTCCATATTCCATAACATTTATTATTTTTCCTTAATTGTCCCTTCAATTACAATGCAGAATTTGATCCCTTGTTTTTCTACTAGAAACCCCTATGAAAGAACAAGTGACAGCAAGATACTGCTAAATGGCAAAACAGGGCAGAATCTGTCCCCAGTTATATAATTCCCTCCTCACATCCCCTCTCCAGTGACAGCATGCTCACTACTCAGGAACAATGGCCTGAAGTTAAGGAAGAAAAAACATTTTACAATAAGTGAAACACAGGGAAACAATGGCCTAATTTACCAAACAAGAATAGTGAGATATCATCCCTGAAAAGAGTGAAGAGTAATCCACATAAAAGAAGAGAGAGTGAAGAGATGATCAGGAGCTCATTCAGGCCTATCTTCTGATGCTGCCCAAAGATCAAATCTGTCTTAACAAAACAGAGCAAGGGCCTGAAATAATGTTATCTTCCCTCTCCTCCCACTGTGCGACCCCTCCACCCCCAGCCCGCTGCATTTTTATCAAGTTCCATTACCTTTGGACGCCCAGAAAACAAAATGAAAGGATGGAAAATACTGAAAGTGAGAGGAAGGAACTTTACTTTTTTCTTTCATTTTAATTTAAATATTTGCAATTAAAAGAGCATCAGTTCTACTCACAATAGGCTAGAACTAAAGGAATATCAAGTTAAGTGTCCATCAAGTGTCCATGATCTTTCAAGTAAACTGGGAAGGAGCTTCGTTGGCTTTATCAACATCAGAAAAAGTGGTCTCAAACAAGTGAAACACATTTTAAAATCAACTGACAAAAAGGCTTTCCAGCCTCAAAATTACAGGGAGGAGTGCTGCATAACAGAAAGATATTTTAACTGTCTATAGTAGAACAATCTGAGGCAACCAAGCCAAGGTGTACAGGAAACTCACGTGGGGGTGCTGAGCAGTGAAGGGAGGGAAGAGAAAGCTCAAAGTTGTCCCTTTATGTAGTTTTCACAATATTCTAATTTACCAACATTTATAAGTGAAAAACGAGACAGAAGGATAAATTAAAATGTATTTTTGTTCCTAAATGCCTGCACAAGCTGTGACTTCAGTAGTTCTGAGGTTATTTATGATAATGATATGCACGAGTCTAAATGGCATCCTGTTCTGAAGAAAAGAGCTGACAGAAAAGTGCTTTGGGGCAGTCTACACCCTTTTTTGTCCTTCTAAAGACAACTGGTATGGACAATAAGTGGCAAAAGTGTGGTGCTGTGTGAAGTGGGCTGGCCAGATTAAATACAGTGTGGAAAGGTGGTCTTCCTATGGGAATTAGAGATGAGCTTTCTGTTCCTCAACTAGACAGACTTCCTGTAACTTTGGGTAGGACATCGTGCCTTACTTTTTTCTGTACGAGGTAAATAATATTCCTCTGTAAAGGAGGAATGTCCACTATGTCCCAGCAATTGTGTTGTTGCTTGCAGGTTTGTAACCTGCTTCAGCAATCCCATGTGGATTGTCCAGTTAAGAAATTTCCTTCCCTCTGACGTTTCAGTTGGCAGAGGTGTTGGTATTGAAGCTCAGTCGGTACTGAGGGAGAAATCACTGTTATTAGACTCCTGGAAATTTGCTGCCTATTTCCTTTCTAAGCTTCAAACAGCTTGAATTGAAGGTGTTTTCTTTCAGGGTACAATCTCCCTACTCTTTTTCCCTTGTCTAGAATAGACGGGTGTTTGGTAGGGCAAAGAAATATTGTTCAAGGTCTGTAAGGGTAGTTGATGAATGACAGTTGTTGTTCTAGTGTTTATTTACTTATATATATATGTATGTATATATATATGTTTAGTTTCTTAAGTCACTGTGTTTGTCCAGGGCACTTGGAACACCAGATATGCAGGCACTATCTGATAGTCTGCAAGCTGCCCAGATGTGTTAAATTAAAGTTATACTTATTAAAAGTTAAGGAACAAGAATAGGAGTGGAACTTTTCTCTTTGTAGTTTCAAAGAAATTTTACATCGCATGCTTGTACTCTTTTCTAGTTCCACTAAAAACAAATCTAAGTCACAAAATCAGAACACATATATAAAGATTTCCTGTAGCAATGACTTGAATTGGAAGGGAAAGTCAAACTGACCCTGCCACATGTGAAAACCAAACAAACGGTCACGATTCTTATTTTGAATAGGTCAAGGAAGAAACAGTTTATACATTACACACTATTATTTAGAGAGTGTATAATGTTTTCAAAAGCTTCCAAGTCCCATCTTCAAAAATCTGGATACTTAATATTTTTCTGACAGTCCATGAGACATCCTAATTCACATAGATGCCATAATAACATGCAGAAAATAATAGAGCATTATTTGATTTGTTCTACTTAATATTTTAGTGTCATATTCGGTACTTCTATTCTGTGAATTCAGTTCCAGGCTGGGTGCTAGCATGCAGAGCAAGAAGCTGCCCAGAAAAGAAAGCTGATCCAGAAGAGATGTAACAACATGGGAATGGACACACTAGCTCAGTCCAAGGTGTATCCAATATTCAGCCTCAGGTTATGGCTGCCAGCAGCTACATCAGAGCTGCAAGAACCCCAATAAAAAGCATTTATAGATTAATCATGTTTCTTCATATCTCCTGTTACTTAGAGATGAAGATTTGCATTGCTTCTAAGCATGATAAAAAAATATTCTTATCGTAATTAGGATTATGTCTCATTATCCATATGCAATTTTTCCTTGAATTCCATCAAGACCTTGCTTTTAATGGCATATGATGACAGTGCATTCCACAAGTTAACTATGCCTTGTATAGAAAATTCCTAAGATCTCTTTTCCATTTCCTCTTGTCTTGTTTATGTATTACTCATTCAAGTCATGAGGGTGGCCAAGAAGTTCCTAATCTACCTTATATAACACTCATTATATTTTACACATCTGTGTTATTCATCTTTCCCCTGGTTGTCCCATGGTCCCCAAACCAGCCACGATCTTTTCAAAAATCAGCATTTTCTGTATCACTGACAATCCATGATGCTTTTCGCTCAGCCATTTTATTTCTGCTCTTTTCTTCTTGAGATCCAATTCCTGGCAGGGGCTTCCCGCTGATCTACATGATGACAAAGCTTATGTAAATCTTTCTCCCACGCTTACCTCCCCTTTCGTTTGCTGTCCAATATTTAATTAGCTTCCTTTACTGCTGCTGCCCTTTGACTAGAGGTTTTCACTGTTATCCACAGTGATGTCCAGATTTCCATCCTGAGTCACTGCAGCAAATGGAGAGGCAAACCAATGAATGTCTTTTTCAAATCCTGTGTGTCCTGTTTAACATTTGCCCGGCTGTTACCCATTCTTGTGGCTGCCTTGGGCCTCTCTGAAATGCCTCTCAGTCTGTCAAGCATTTGGCCAAAGTAACCACTTGCCCCATTTAAGATGGATACCACTTAGCTGCACTTATCCTCCTTTCGTCTGCCAGACTGCGGGCAGACTGGGGAGACTCGACTGAGTTTAGGAAAGAAAGTGAAGGAGAGCTGGGAAGCCTGAGCCATCTTTGTGTCAAAGGGCCAAACTTTCATCTCCTGATTACGTTCTTCCTCATTAAACAGAGGTCCCTTGAGAAATGGTGCCTCCTCTGCTGAATGGCATTGTAGGAGCAGTTGCATTTGCAGCCTTTTGCCCTGTTTGTTTGAATTCTACTTATCATGAGCTAGACCATGGAATTTTTTTTTTTTTTTTTTTTTTTTTTTTTTAATCAGAAGGCACACTGAATTTGGGTCTTCTGCTTGTTCCAAAATGGCCTTAAATATCAGAAATACTAGAAGTGATTAAACAACTCCTTTCCCCTTTTCCACTTCTCTGTTTGGATATATCTGCTATAGGCACAGGAGAGAGCCCCTTCCCTCTGGATTAGTGTTAAAGTGAGAGACATTGTTAAAAGGCTAATAAAAAATCAAGGAGCCATAAATACTAAGTGATTTTTAAGTAAATATGTTTGGGCTATTTTTTTTTTTTCCCAAGGAATGCTCAGCTGTTAGTGTTATGTTTGACAGCTTGTAAAAAGGTGAGTTTTCACTGAAGAGCAAGAACAGGTCAAAGAGAGACAAAGGCATGTTCTGAGATAAAGAAATCAAGAGGTATCTGCTCCACAGATTGAAGGTGTTGCATTACTCTGCACAATGTCCAGAGAGGGAGAAGTCTGCACAGCAAAATGGTCATAAAATACATTTTTTGCAAAGAAGACAGGAAATGTTTCTGTCCAAAAAAAAAAAAAGAAAGAAAAAAAAAGAAAAAAAAGAGCAGTCCCTCTGGTGCAGTTTTCCCATCTGGTGAAACAAAGTGAGACAGATATCTCCCCTGCTCCCCAAACTACGTATCTCAAAACCAGCGCTGCATGCTGTGGCAGCAGTTTTGGGGCCAGAGCAGGGCACTGTGCTTGGCTTTGGGTGTGCGGGCAGCGCTGCCAGCCCAGCAGGCACCGGCACAGCTCTGGCACCTTCTCGGGCTGCTTAACCAAGACAGAGCAATCAAACAGACCCGTGCTGGGCTTGCTATAACATTACGGCTCGTTTAAGTGTGCAACTCAAAGGTCACTGCCTTAGCTCTGAAGAAAAACACTTGCTGTTTCATTCTTCCCTCAGGGTTTATTGCCCGCATGATTATATTTTCAGGAATGACAGGGAGGCCCTGATCTATAAATCTAAGGGAGATAGCGAGTGAGCTGATTATCAGACACCTACTTCCCCACTCCAGAGTCAATAACCTCAGCATCTTGCAAGGTTACTTTCTGGAGGAAAACAATCTCTCAGCCAGGCTCTGTCTGTTTGCATCTGCTGAATTGCATTCAGTCTGTCTGCCCGATAGCTGGAAAATCAATAGCTTGCCAGCCATCCCAGAGCCCCAAGAACCCAGTCTTTTTTTACTAGTGAGAAAGAGTCTCAGGTCCTCACTGGGTTCCGTGAATTGAGTTTAAAACAGGTGATTCAGAAGCAGAGTAAGTACTTGCTTGAAGGAAGATCTCTGATCCCTGCTCCCAAAATCCAGCACGTACATATCTCCCCTTGCAAGCACTGGACCTTTTGTCTTTGACAACCATCTCGCCCCCCACATACTTCCCTGGTGTTTTAATGATCGAGAAGCCACTAGAGACTATGCAAAGTGCTACATTTAGGACAATCCCAGGAAGATACGCGCAGCCTCCCGGAATCTCATTTCCACCCTCCGGGTAAGTGTTTTGTTAGAAGGTTACCGTTGCCTTTACCCCAAAGGCAGGTGGTAAACGCAGACAGCCGATAATAACAGGTCATTTGGCTTCTGAGGAGCTGCTTGCAGATGGGAGTCGGTTTTTATAAACCGTGTATGAAAGCACACGTTTGAAGTGCTCCCGGTGAGTGGCTTCCAGCGACGCGGAGCCGGTGAGGAGCGGCTCGGCTCGGCTCAGCACGGTTCTGCTCAGCTCCGCTCGGCTCGGCTCAGCACGGCTCTGCTGAGCTCGGCTTGGCTCGGTCACCTCCTGCCGCTCCCGCCTCTGGCATCGCGGCGCGGAGGAACGAGTTAATTCCTCGGACTGAACCTAAACCCTTTGGCGAGGGACTCAGTGTTTTATCATAAAATCGTGCACTTCAACGGGATTTTTTTCTTTCACATAGACCTCCGGGAAGAACAAGAGAAATAAAGGTGCCCACTTTCCTTCCTGACATCCGCCCCGGCGCGTTTCCTGAGCATCAGGACTTGCCCCACCGGTGGCTGATTCATCCTTCAGCACAGGAACCACCGAGAAGTTCTTTGTTCGAGGTGCACACATCAGAGCAATCAAAGCATCAGGATCTGCCCGGTGGCCGCACAGTTATTCCACCACAGTCTGGTGCAATGGAGAAGAAAAATAGCCCCAGATCGGGCTGGGCAGTAGCAAAACGGTGCCAGCGACCGCTCCGCTCCTTGCAGCTCCCTGCAAAGGCTCCGCGGCAGCCGCGGCGAGCCTGCAGCCTCGCAGCCGAGGTTGCGGCGGACCTGGCCCGGCCGCGGGTGCCGGGGAACCCCGGGGGGGTCAGAGGGCCCCCCCGAGGCCCCGCGCCCCACCTACGAGTTGTGCCCCGATGGTGCTGCACCTCAGCGGCGCGGGCAGGGGCTGGGCTCGGAGGAGAGGATCAATTAGCGCCGCGTTAATGATCTCTCTGCCTTTTGCACCGCTCTCCTTCAAGCAGTCATCGCCGCGGCCCCGCTCCGCGGGGTGACCGCGGGGAACTGGCCCGGCCTGGCCCACCTGCTGCTCCGCGCCGCCCCGCGCACCTGAGCGGCCCCGGCGGGAGCCTCCGCGGGGGCTGGAGCCGCTGGCACCGGGCAGCGGAGCGGTGAGCGGCAGCCGGCTCTGCCTCCCCGCCGCGGCGGCTGGCGGGGGCTCCGGCCGCGGGAGTTTTCTCCGGGGCGGCGCAGAGCAAACCTGGGCGGGTTTCCACTACTCTCCCCTCGGCAGCATCGAGAAAAGTACAATATTATTTTATTGTATTTTTCTTTTTTTCTCTCCCTTTTTTTTTTTTTTTTTTACGCACACCCGAAGCGCTGGGACGAAGAGTGGGATTTAAATGTAAGCTTCGCGGTAGTCCCGGCACTATCAAGCCACATTCATTTTTACATCCTTCCCCAAATCTTTTTGCCTTGCTGCAGTTTGCGTAAACAGCTTTACCATGTAACTGCCGGGAAACATAAATACACGCAAATAAATAACAGCGCGGCAACCGGAGTGAACAGCCCTGGGCAAAGCGGGCAGAGAGAGCAGAAAGTAAAGAGATATCTCCCACAATGTGTGGGGTTTTTAATATATCTTTTTTTCCCGGCGAGCAGGGCGAAGTAATTTAACTAAAATATAGGTATTTTTTTCCTCGTTTGATGTGCGCTCGTGTAGCAGCAACGTCTTGAAGAACAAGACAAAGCAGACGGATTCAGGCGCCGCTAATTAAAAAGCAACGAATACCGGCATTTAATAAACATTTGGGTGGCCGGTTGCGCAGGAGGAGCCACCGGAGGGGCAGCAGTTTCCGAGTGCCGCGGAGCCAGCGCCGAAATGGCTCCGCGCGGGGGGAATTAGCGCGGTTCTCCTCGCCGGGCTGCGGAGCCGAGAGCGGAGCTGGCAGGGAGCCCTGCCCGCTGCCCGCTAACCGCTCCCTGCCTGCGCACACCCTCCGCGGGGCGCCGCGGCAGCCGGCGGGATAGCCGGGCTGATTTATCCGCGGGGGAAATCTTCCCCTCCCCTGCTACGCGGGTCTGCGCAGCTGCCCGCCCGACCGCACACCCTGTCTTTCCACCCGAGGCTCCCGCTCCTGTCCCTGCCGCGAGTGGCCGACGGCAGCTACGCGCACCCCCGCGGCTCCTCGCTCCGCGGCGCGGGGCGGCGCGCAGCTGGTGACAGGCAGAAAGCCCCGACCTCCCAAATCCTCCTCAATCCATCTTCAGGGGATAACAGCGGACAGCCCGAACGGGTTTAAAACAACAAAAAAAAAGGCTTTGTCACTGTAGAAAAGAGGGAGAAGAAGTGGGGAGAGGGCGGAGGGGAGGCAAGAGAGGTCTGATCCTGAAGAGTATCGATACAGGTCGGGGGGAACCACCTGGAGATCAAGCTGTGAGGGGAGTTAAACATGCAGCTGTCTGTCCATCCATCCCACTGCCATCCCCTGGTGCTTCATCCCGTATACCCACAGCAATGCTATGAGGTTCAGACCCACCTGGGGAAGGTTCTGCAAGGCCGCAGGTGTGCAGTGCGGTGTGTGGTGCAGTGTGCCGTGCAGAGCAGCGTGGAGCAGTGCAGACCAGAGAGGAGAGCTAAGGGCAGCTGGAGAGGGGGCGAGGGGCTGGACCCGCCTGTATACCCCCAGCACCAGTGGACTCCATGGAAGGAGTGTAGGGGGTTCACCTCTGTGGGCTGGGACTGGGGTGGGTGAACTTTTCCCCAGAAGCAAAGCCTGGGGTGGTGTGAAGAGTTGGCAAGGGAAGGGTTCCCCTCGCTTGAATTATGCTGGTTTTGCTTGTCCAACACAAGGGACTGCAGCAAGTGGGGAAACGAGAGCAAGCTGAGCCCTCCTGCCAGCCTCGCTGGGGCTGAACTTGAGGTCAGTGGAGCGCAAAACTCCTCCAGGGAAGGGGGAAACAAATGTTCATGGATCGGGTATCAACAAACTTGAACAAGTGGGAGGGAGAGGAGGAGAAGGGGCAGTCAGAACTGCCTTCATAAAACTGTAAACAGCAATGTTGGGACAGAGTTGAAAGGAAATTGCCCAGCAGCTGCTTGGAGTTTCCCTGCGAAGTGCTTGTCCCAGTGAGAGAGGAGAAAGCCCTTTACGGGAAATGTGAAGTCTCCCCACCCCTGCTAACTGCAACCTGTGGCAGAAGTTGGTCGTCCCCTTGCAGGTTCCCCTCTGGGTTACAGTCAGGCTTGGGGGGGGGAAGCTGGACTTGGAGAAATCTCGTCACTGCTGGTTAAGGCCCTCGCACAGGGACACAATGTGCTCCAGTGTCCCAGACCTCGCAGCTCCTCCTGGCAGGCAAAAGGTGACTGCCCCTGTGACAGGCCGCCTCTCTGTTCAGGTACTTATTAAATTGGCCCAGGCTGCTGGCAAGGAGGGAACTTCCCATTGATTTTTACAAACTGTGTAACCTTAAGCCTGTATCAGGTGATGAGAGAGAGGGGGAGATCAGGGGGTTTCAGCACTTGCAAATCTCTTCATTTCATCACTTTAAAAAGGAATTTTTATCTCCAACCATATTGAAGATAAATGATCTATTAATAACAATAAAAGAGAGTTCCAAGCAGAGAGACCCAGGTATTCAGTTTTTTTTTAATGGACTTCTGGTTTAGGATTGGTTTTCTGAACAATACTTCAGCCATGGTTTTTCATAAGATACAGCATTTGATTTTTCCACAAGATATCAAGAACAGATGCATCTAAGTAAACAGACACATTTAAGTACAGATGCTCACAGAAGGCAGTGCTCATTTTGTCCATGTGAGCTTAGAGAATGATTTATTTTTGTAGCCCTTAAGCATAATAATAATAATAATAGAACATATGTGTCCATTTTATTGCCATATTTCCAAAGTTCATACAACTCAGCAAGCAATGAGCATTTTTGTTTCAAGCTGGGCCTTAGACCATATACTTTATTAAAAAAAGGATTCCACAAAACCCAGAACTGGTAACAGTGTGTGCAAAGGGCCAAGGAGCTACATTACTACAACAGTTGTGCCTAACGTGTGCATGAAGGCTCAGAACTGTCTCTGTTCTTACTTACTCACCTTACCAGAAAGCCTATGACATCCCAAGCTAAAGCTGTGCAATCATTCCATTATAAACCACACATTTCCTAGTTGTAAAGGCTCATGGTAAAAACGTATTTGTGGCTTAAGTTTGGTGTGGAGAGTCTTAGGACATTTTTTCCCACTCTGGAAGATTTTGAAATTAAGCAATTTGGTAAATTATTTGGGTTTGGAAGCAGTAGAAGAGGGGCTTTTAAACTTATTTTCCAGATTTTAATACTTAGAAGTCTCTGGTTTTAGAAGTGATCTTCAGTCATTACAGAAAGAACTTGCATCTACGCATTAGATGTTAAGGGGAATTTGTGACGAAGTTCAGCAGAACTGGGAGAGAGCTCAAAATTTTTCTTGACAGTTATGTATGGTATGTAGACCATGAACTGGAGGTAAACCATAGCTGAAGTTCCAGAAGTCTATTTAAAGCTGTAAGAGCAGCAAGACGTGTTAGACTATGAGTCTAACACTTCAGTGTCATACATTTATACTACATATGATGTCCCTGAGTATCTGGTTCTGTATCATCCTGTATAGATGGGGACTCTTTTAATGAAACCCAGGATGCAGGATGTGGTAAAAAGCACAGTCAAGCTATGTAATAGGTCACAAAACGAAATGAATTTTGTCATCATTCATGATGCAGTCAGCCAAGGCTGGGACTCTGTAGACCAAGAACCTCTCTACATCTAAGAGTCTTGCACTTCACTTCTGGAACTGGCTCTCAGAGTGGAATCAGAATGAAGACATCAGGTCCAAAGATTTTACAGCCAGACAGAATGATCCTGAAAGTGTTTCTGAGTGTGACTGTTTCCCCCTCCTCTATGATTTTACATTTGCCATGTAGACATAGGTAGTAGATATGCTGCATGACAGGATGCAGTGAAACCTTAGCTAAAAACCCAAAAACACAGATGTGGGAGGAGGTGACAAAGGGGAAGAGAGGAGAAAGTGGACAGAACCCTACACAGTAGATAGACTGACTGGAATAAGGATGCAGCTATTGAAACTGCACAAAAGGTCTGGTGCTAGGAGCTAGTCAACCAAAGGAAAAGAAAGTCGCCAAACTCAAGATGTGCCTCCATCTCTAGCTGCACTCTATCTGCAAATATCCACCTATCTATGTGACTCTGTCTGTATCTGACAAGTTTCTGAGCCATGGGCTGGCAGCAAGATCAAAATTATCCCTTCGGCACGTGCTGGGAAGAACAACCACTCTCTCACAGAATTAGGGTGAAAGCTGGAGGGTGACACTGACAAGGGAGAGGTAGCCATCCAGCTGCAACCTTGGGTGCCTCTCACCCACATTGCCCTGCATTGTTGGAGAACATTGAACTCATGCTGGGTGAACTGCTACCTCTGCTCCAGAAACATGCTCCTGTTTCTCAGGAGAATGGGTATCAGTGTGCTCCACCAACACCCACAGTTGTTGCTGCCGTTTAGCTGGGCTGCCTTAAGGCCCTGGTGCAGAGTGACTATATATTGCATCTTCATTGAGACTAGACTTCTTGCACAAGCCATGTGTAATACAGTTTCACTGTGCATTACACAGGCATTGTCATGCTATACATGAGTATCAGTTGACTCTGCACCTCACTCAGCATATGCACAGCGCAATGCTATGAGACCTTGACAGCATGTTCAAAGTATCCAATGTAATGCACACTGAAGACTGCTCTTCAGCTACAGCCCATGGGCAGATGCCCTAAGCTCATGTTTAGCCTTCCTTATCATTCTTCTGCTCAGGAGAAGACCTCTTAGTGGTTACATGTACAGGGTGACTCCCAGTTCTGCCACCATGGTGGTGCTTAGTCCCTCTGGTGTTGGTGGTGTTGATGAGGCCAATGGTGAGGCGAATGGATCACAGGTTGAGGGAGAAAGGATTTGTGTACCTGAGGGGGTAACACTTACCTCTCCAACAAAGCCACCATGCCATGATGCTGCAAAAATAATTTTTTTTTTTTTTTTTTTTTTTTTTAAGATCTGTAGAAGCAGGAACTAAAAGGCTGAAAGGAGTAAAGGAGATTGAGAGAGAGTGTAAAAAGGGAGGTGGTTGCAATTCTTCATTTATCCTTAGCTTGACTTTGCCAGGAGCCAGGCCAATGGCCACAGTTCCTGCCAGCACCAGGAGACAGGCCTTGCTGCCAAGAGAAAGAAAATGTCCTGTACACAATTTCTGTAAATGCTCTTGGTTAAACTAGTTGCTGCATTTCTTCTTTGACAGCTGGCCTGGCGTATGTTGGATCCAGGGGTGTCAGAATAAGCAGATTATGTGCCCAGTTCAGCAATGGGGATACTGTGCCTGGCCCCACGGCCATAATCACCTTGAGCAGCTGAAACTGCAGCAGGGGACATCGTGTGGCTCTGTCATGTCTTTTTCTCTTTCGCATGCTGTTCATGTCACCTTCGCTAGTCAGGACTCTAGAATGCCACCTCTTAGCAGGAGCAGCACCACCACTTCTCCTTCCCCGCTGGTGTCAGGCTTACTGATACTGAAACAAGTGGCAGCAGGAAAATCAGTGCCTGCATTTCAGTGTTGTGTAAAGTAAAACATTGTGAGATCCTGTGGAATGAAATGCACTGGAAGAAAAAAAACCCCACCAATATTTAGTTTTCCCTGTGCTTTAGCAGTACTCCTCATCTGCTAGTGATATTTAATCTAACTTCTGAAAGTGTGAGTTTAGGTTGTATCAAATGGATGGTTCTGATCCTGGAAACCTCTTAAATGCATAGCCCTGACATACATTAATTGCTTTCATTTAAGTAAGAAGATTATTCCTTTATCATCAGGTAATTGATTTAAAAGTGTTTCACCGTATGTTTACACTTGACACAAATTGCTGTGACCAAGGATTTAATAATTTAATAGACTTAGTCATTTAATGAAATCTGATGGTCATTGCATTAGACCAACACCTGATGATATTTATACAGTTCTTTCTGAAGAAGAACTGCACATCTTAGTTTGACAACAGAAAGAACATTTCAGGGATTGTATCCTGTTATTTTTATCGAAGGCTTTTAAAGGGATTACCATGTGTGAAGAGTAGGCCGCTGGGCTGTATGTGCACATGCAAGAGTACAAATTCACAGTGCACACTTTTTTACAGATTGTGTACTGATATATTCCTGTCTTTGTGGCATTATCCATATACTGCTTTGCTGTGTTTTATGGATTTCTTTGTGAAGCTATCTGTTCATCATCAGTCTGCCTAGTGGGTTTTGTTGTTGTTGTCTACTCGGTGGATGCTGGTGAAGATAGTCTCAGAGAAGATAATGAACTCACTCTTTTAGACCAGTTGTGGAGGTGAGAGGCTGCCAAGTTCCCAAAGCTCCTTTTGAAAACCAAATGCTAAAAAGGCTTTTTACATTTTCATCTTACTGAGGTGACCAGCAGGGTAATGCAATAAAATATACTGCATTTAGCCTTGTTCTTCTAAGACAACTTCTATTGATGTGCAAGAATGTTTGAGAAGCCTTTCATTTGGCTTTGCATGGATCTTGGAGTAATTTACAGGCTGGTAATCTTAGAGGTAGTCTTTAGCAATAGATTTTTAAAGTGACGAAGTAAAAATACTTTGTAAATGGATTAACACTGCGAACAGCCTTTCTGACCAAAATAGTATTGCACTTTTTACTTTGAGTTCTGTTTTAATTTACCGTTGATGGCATTCATGCCTTTAAAAGCAGCTATGTTGGGTTGTCACTCTTAGATTATAAAATGATTATAGTTAAGGCTGTTTGTGCTGAAATTCCATTGGCCTGTATTCTGTTTGGAAATAAATTTGATGGTTTCAGAGAAGTGGTGTTATTTCTCATGAGTATACATGAACAGGGTGTTCAGTTCTTTACACATTTTCTTAATATAGTGTTATTTCTTCTCTTAGTAAGTATATAACCGTCACATAATTTTAAGCTTATAGCAGATTTGTTCATGACAATTAAGATTTCTCTATGTCTTCTACTTTCATTTCTCCAGAGGTACTTTATCTGTCGATATATTCCATGAATGCTTCATTACACCCCAAAGCAGCATGTTTTGTACTTCTTACCCTGGAGTTACCTGTTTCTTCAGTGCCTTATAACAGCTGATGGAGTGTTGATGTTGAGGGAAGATGCAGAAAGACAGCTTAAATTCAGCAAACTGTACACTCTCTCCTACTTGGATATAAAGATGTCTTCCCCCTCCCCACCATTGCTACCTTCCATAAAAAATGATTATAAACGACTCTTACTGCTTTACATAATTCTTATTTTTAAATCAGGCATCTTCTCTTCCCCCCTCAAATACCACAAGTATGTTACACAGCCTTTGAGACAATAGCTGTAATTTAGCTGTAATTAGAATCTGATCAGAGCAGGGAAAATGGATGAATCCAGAAGAAATCATCGGATTCCAGAAATGTGATACCATAGGCCAAATCTTGCTTACTTTGCTAATGAAAGTTGACTTGCATGAGTTAGATGGACATAATTTTAAGCAAAAGAAAAAAAATCTAATAATATTAGCTGTTGTGGAGCCTAAAAAGAAAAAAAAAAATAAAAGAGCTGAGGTCTTTGAGTAAAAAAAAAATCTTGAATGAGGTATAAAGTATTTTGATTTAATCCTGCTAACATCTGCCTGTTTCGAATCCGAAAACAGCCTAATGTTTATCTAATAGTCTTAGTACATTTTGTAATTAAACTAATTAAGGAAAACATTGTACAGCTTTTGCCTGGAAAGACCCCCCCCGCCCCCGCTCTTCTCCCTCTCATAACAGAAACTGAAAATTATCTCTTTTGTTTGCAAGGCAGATAAAACCACTTCCCTCTTCAAGCGTATTTTTCAGCAAATGTTTTTCAATATTGGAGACTCAAGAAGCAATTGAGTCCTATCCAGAGAAGGCAGAAATTGCTCCCTCCTGACATCTTTTTCTACAGAAGGAAGGTTTTTGATCTTAGGAGCTCTGCTTCCCCCCACTCTTGGCTTCCAAGATCCATAAAAATGCTTCTAAGCAAAATTAGCTTCCAAGTCCATAAAATTGCAATATATCATTTAAATAATGACTTTTATAGCATCCTTTTTTTAGTACTGGAAAGGGGAAACCCATGAAATGGTGTGAAGACATTCTAGGCTTTGAAGATGGTTAGAGATATGATGGCATTTTCAGCACACCTTCTTATTGCCATGAAATGAAAAGTGCTTAGTTGATTAGCAGGCTGATCGAGCGGAGTGAACTGCAATTAAAGTCAGTGGCAGTTTTGGCAGAGTAGGAACTGCATGAACAGCCATCCAGGGACTTCTTAACCACTTGCTCAGAACTGGCATGAAATCTCTGTTTCTTTTTCTTGTGCTCCTTCTACTTTTTCTTCGTCTTTACAGCTACTCCTCCTGAGACTCTATGAGTTCTGGTATTAAATAATTTTAAACACCTTTATATATTTAAGTTAAAAAAAAAAATTAAAGAGCATAGACTCTCTGACCTAAAAGTTGTATCTGTTTTCACCATCTGAACAGTGCTGACCCACGTACATTCTAACTGCTTCATGAACAAGGAGGTCCAGAATTACTGTTTGTGTGAAGATTACGGCATACTGAAAATAGCACATTTTGTGTTAACATCTACGTGATGCTGGTATTAAATGTTACTGATATGAACAGTGTATCTAGCTCCCACTCACATATGTATGTGAACAACCAGAGCGGCATGAACTAGAAAACCAATAATTTTCTGAGACGTCTGCAGGTGGCACATTAGATGACATTAGGAAACTCTACAAGAATCTGCTCCTGCTGGACTCCACAACAGAACTCCTTTGTGGGCTAAGTATCACCTACTGAGTGTGGGCCCATGCCTATTCTGGAGAAGTAGGATTCCCGTGCTCCCCAGGGAAGCCTGTAGACTGCAAGTCAGGAATTGCATCGTCTTTGCTCTCAGTCAGATCTGCTCCATGGAAGGGTGAAAACACATAGGGCTGGACCAGGTATTCACCCAGCCTGACTTTGGAGAGATTGGGGTAAGACCTCTGATGAACATCAGGGTCCGTTCAATGAATAAATAATTTTGTTCCCTGCAGGAAACAAGTAGGTGTATTACATTAAAGGATGTAAAGGACAGGGTTTTTTGAAAACAAACGTGCAAAATGTCAGTTACTATTTCCAAGTATTTTTCTCTGGAGTTAAATGCTCTATCCCCACATATAGTGTGTTACCTTCCAAAAACATATGGTCACGATCATGTGTTCATGATTTCACATCAGAGTGTTTGACATAAAGTTATTTAGTACGTTGTGCAAGTGAATGGAAATGGCATTCTTAATTTTCTTTCATTCTTTTATGATTTCAATGGCTACATAAGGTGCAAGTGGTACTGAGAATTGCTCCTGACAACTTCAGCCTATTTCTTCAGTGTCAGGAGAAGTAAATTAGGTCCAAAGTGGTTTTGTGTAAGTATAATATAAACCAACAAACAGACTGGCAAATCTCTTTCTAGCAACAATTTCGCATATTGTTTCAGGCAGAGAGGCCAACTATGAGGAGGAATTGAATTTCCAGAAGCTGCCAAATGTCTGTGCTCAGCACTTATTTTAATTACTGAAGAGGAATCTCCTCACTTGGCTGGAGAAAATCAGGTATTCAAACCAACATTAAAGAAAAGGTGGGACATTGTACCTATCACTGCTCTGGCAATTAGCAGTATTTTGTGCAGGCAGCTCTCATCTTTACTAATAATACTATCCGTTGGCAATGCTTCTGCTTATTATGTGGACCCTATGAACAGTAAGTGTCAGCTAGACTGGGAACAATTTAGAGTGAAGGTGTGATTTTACTGATCAAGTTCAGTGGGTAGTTTGGTGTTTCTCCTTGTGTTTCTGGAGTAATTTCTGCCTTCCTGGCTGTTAATTAAATCTCCTGGTTTCCATTCTTCTTTTCTTCTGTCCTTATATTTCTAATGTTATCAAACTGATTAGCTGCTAAATTACATTGCCTTCAGGTAACAAGATCTTTGTTATTGATTTGCTCCAAGGGCTTTCTTTGACAGACAGACTGGCAGAATCCTTCATCCAGGTTAGAGAATAATCTATTTGAAGGTTTCTTCCAGATGTCACTACTATAGCAACAGCTTCTATAGTGTTAATGCTGATATTAAATAGGGTTCAGCCCTGTATTACCATCCAGCCATATGGCCCTGTTTTTTTTAAACTTGAAAATGAGTTTGCTGCTTCTTCCATGGGGAAGGCTGCCTATCTGTATCTCCTCTTTATTTCCACTACATATTTCTTTAACACTTCCAAAACTAGATTTTAAACTTCTCAAAAGACTATTAAGATCAGACTCAAATTATTTTTGATCTGTAGATCTGACTAGTCTTTTTCAGTAAATTATGGAAATCTATGACATTGTATAAATATCTTCTAGTTAAACTTGGTATTTCAGACATTTGCTATTTGCTTTCAGTTGCCTCCTCTCCTAGGTAGGCTGAATTGTGTCCACTTCATGTCCTCCCATCTCTTTTCCACCTCTTATTCAGAGGGGCCCTAGCCCAATCTCTTTTGTGTTCTGATTTCCAGAAGCTTCCTCAGTTTCCAAAATATCTGATATTTCTGGAGCCCCAGGTCGCCTCTCCCTGCTGGCAGAAATCTTCTCAGTAGGTTCTTCCCCACCCTGTCACAGTCACCTTCAGCCCTTTTTCTTCCTTTTTACTGAAGTATGAGGAATAAGATTTAGCTAGCCTGTGTGCACTGTGACCCCATTTCTTTTGTTTCAAGCAGAATCACAAAATGTATCACACGACCAGCCCTGAAGATCTCCAGAGCCTTCTTTCTCCAGCCCCACTAGCCAGACCACAACCGACAAAGTGAGGAAACCCCACCAAACCAGAAGAGAATAGCAGGGTTGGTTTGGACACCTGCATGGAGGACCATGAGAGGAGATGTAGCCAAGGAACAGGGAAGGATGGTGTGAGGGAGCAGAGCAGGCTGGGCACCAGAATGCCAGCTGGGTAGGAGAACATCTGCTTGAGGGTAGGCAAAGACTTGACGGTGACAAGGAAATGCAATTTCTCAGCCAGGCTTTAGGGTTGTAGTTTTGAACCCAATGATGGAAGTCACCCAAGATCATGCGGCAGTATGCATGGAAGGGTTTTCCTTCCTGTAAAGCACTGCCTGAAGGGTGAGGTACTTTATGAATAGAGTTGGAAGGCACAGAAAGGATGGTCTTGTGATTATGGGATTCAGTGGCAAATCAGGAAATCTGGGTTTAATAACCAACCGTGACACAGATTTCCTGTGTGACCTTCTCCAGATCGCTCACTCACCCTCTGACTCAAGTCACAGTTTGTAACATGGGGCAACAGCATTTATTTTCTCACACCTTTTGTCTGTCTTGTCTATTTAGGCAGCTTTTCTGTGGGGCAGGTGTTTCCTCCAGCTACATGTAGCACCTTGCCCCAAAGAGATAATTTTTAGTTTGGTTCCCTTCGCATAACCGATATCACTTTGATATTACTTCAGTTCATACAAATTGTAATGGATCCAGCAAGAATAATCTGAGTAGCTGTTTTGACAATATGCTTCATGGCCATTTAGCTTTGAGGAGCCCCTTTTCATCTGAAATAACTGGATTTCTTTCAGAAGAGGAATTCATGTGCAGTAATAAGAGAGGTGATCCCACTGATATATCACTACGTAAAATCTGACGTGCAGATATAATGAAAACATGAGGCAGTTTAATAATGAAAAATGTATAGTCCTGAGCTAATGGCTGAAAAATGTTTAGTGAAGGATTACAATGAAGTAAAAAACCACAAGAAAGAAATTCAGATAGATTAAACATTGGGAATTCATTTGTAAGTCCAGACAATCTATGGTTTGTAATGCACTTTTATGATACCACAGGATGCAAAGAAATCATGTTTTGAAAGACTTATTATCCTTTCTGTTAGGACTTCTGTAGTCTTTGTCAAGCAGTATGAATCTGCCTTTGAAACTCCTGTCTATCCTCAGGGTCCTTTCGTGCTGTACCCACTGATAGGGCCACTCGACCAAAAGTCCAAGTTTGCATGATGGAGAATGGAAATGCTGGCTGTAGCAAGGGTGAGGACTGAATACTAGTGAAAAAGACTTTGTAAGAATAGACTGAATTGACTTACAGGCAAATCACTGCACAAAGTAGTGCAGTGGGACTGCCCAAGAAGGGTTCGGGCTAAAGTGCCGAAAATGGTGTTGAATGTGTGCCCCATGTGGACAACAAACGGTGTCTCCACATCCAGCAAACAGGAGGCTGCAGATGGTGAGGGAGTTGGAGGGCATCTCCGGTCTGCACTGGTGGCTGAGAAATGGGACTTCACGGTAAGCAGTATTGCAGATGAGCAGAGCTATCCCAGCTATTCAGGGAAGTGCAATGAATAACAAACGTAGTAGTAGGGCCAGAGTCTCCTGGATTATGACTCTCCTCCTAGAATTAGATAGACATAAGAATTAACTGAGTTATCAAAATTATAGTTTATAGCCCAGTGTTGCATTACAAAAAATATCTAGAAGTTTAGAGTTAATTGTTGGTTGTTACACAGTCCCAAGGTGAAGAAAGTCTCCAGAAAGTCTCTGTCAACTTTTAGTCTTCCAGTATCTTGGAAATCTTGTCATTTCTGTTTTTACCATAACAGACCTCTGTTTAGTTTTCACCTTTTTCTGCTCCATGGAAGCAATCCACCTTTGTCTTGTCTCTTAAAAAGATGCTTCCCTTTTTCCAGCTACTCATCAACATGTAAAGGGAGATCTACTTCTTTTATTTGTGGCTCCTCAGTGGTTTCAACCACATTTTCTTCACTACCACTCAGTTGCAATTGGTCTCAGCATTTTGTGTAAGAGGACTTTTAGAGATGTACTGCTGCTTTGCTGCAAGGAGAAAAAGTTCTTATCAGCCACCTGTGAAAGATACCCTTTTTGTTTACTTAAATTTTAATTAATTATCTTTTTCCTGTTTACCAGCATTCCCTTTTAGCTTACTTTATCTTTGTGACTTTTAAAGATACCTCCAGAGAGAGAGAGACTTTCTTTACCTCAGCCCTTTTTGTCCTCTGAAAACAAACTTTCACCTCAAGCAGGGAAGGGGAGCTCCCAGCCCTCTCTGTGGTTCTTCCAGGCTCCAAGATGTCCTGGTTGGGCACTGGTGTCTGTGCTGACTCCAAGGTCTCCATCAAGCAGGCAGCAGTCACCACACAGCTTGTGGGCTCTGAATACTCTGAGCATTACCCTTCACTTTCATAAAAAGCTTCTCTCAGGATGGTTTGCTTCCTTGTCCTGTTGTATTCCACTGTCTGTCCCTGCTCCTGACCCATCTAATTTTGCCACCTGTCCGCAATGGAGTGATGTACAAATGATTGTCTCACCTGAAGTGAAGAGTATCTGCTTGGTGCCACTCATGAGGACTGCTGTTCTGCCCTGCCCTTGCTCTGTTTAATCTTGCTGCTTCTCTTTTGGCTTTGGCCGTAACCTTGAGGGTTTGTCTTCTTTCCCATCACCAATGACTTCATTTTTTTTAAACTTTTACCTGGCAGTATGTAGTGTTGCTTGGATTGTGAGGAGAGTAGTGCTTTCACAGTTTTGGACAGAGTCTAATGAAGGGTAGGGGCCAAGAGGACCAGCTCTGGAGGGTTATGATCAGCTTGCAGGTGGCAAGGGAAGAGACCTGAGAAGCAGCACCTGTTAATGAGCCCTTTGCCTTGACCTTTCTTCTTTTGCCTGACATGGGTTGTGCCAGATCCCAGGGCTGGCATGGCGCCAGATCTCAGGAGGCCAGGCTGGGAGAAGTCTGATGTTCCCCACTTGCTGATTATGGCGTAGAGCCATTTCTTTCCCCCACTGAAGGCTTCTTTGCGTGTTAGCAGTATGATACTATTAACTGGTAAACTACCTCTAACAAAGTTGCTGCCCAACACTTGCACACATCTGGTGCATCTTAAACCACCTGAGTGTCCCAGTCAAAGCTTTTCTCTCAAGCACAGTTGGGACCAGCTCATTCATGCTTTTGTTCTCCAGCTTTGTGGTCTGGGATTAACCCTTCTCATACCTTCACATTTTACAGAAGCGATATTTTTGCAGGAGTTGTGATCTCCAACGCTTTCAGAATGTGCCCACCAACATCTTATTTGAGGAGCTTGGCAAGCAGGGAAGATGCTTCATGTCACCAAATTATTGGGGGATTTGTAAACAATTTTCTGTATAATTTTCTATTGCAGTTTTCCGGTGTCTCTTTGTGCCTCTGCTTTTTTAAATTTGTGGGGTTTATTTTAACCAAACTGCTCCCAGAGCATAAAAATCAACACAAAATCTTTCAAGAGCTAGTTTACATTGACCAGCTGTCACAGAAACAGAGAGAAATGTGTGGGATAGTGGTGGACAATATGTGTACAGAGGAAGGTAGGCATTTTAAAGTTGTTAAATCCTATTGCTAAGCCCAGGGCTTAACAGGCTTCACATTTTTTGCTCCAGGGTATCGCGGTACAGTGAAAGCAAGCTGATGGGCTCCATTAGCATGAATGATAGCTTCCTTCTACACACAGTCAATTTGCAGGTAAAGTTTTTTTCACACTGTCAAGAGATAAAGAAAGCCTTTCTGAAAATGTCCTGGAGCTGATCTTAGGGCAAGGGAGGGTCTCAGTTCAGTCAAAGAAAATGTTTGCTGACATTGTTCAGCTATTTTGGAAACTGTTAACCGTTGTTTTCAGGTTGACAAAATTAATAAGTGGATTCCCTGAAACTGAACGTTAATCTCTGTCATCACCAGCTTCACTTCTTTAAACTTCAGAGGTCTTTTTGTTAAATTCTTACTTGAATTTAAATAATAAAAGCACCCCTTCACAAAGCTCTGTTCACACAATAAATGTTGTGTGCATTTTTCGAAACTAGTTTTTTAGAAGATTAGAGCTGTTTTATAAGTTCTCTTTGCAGGTTTCCTCTTGCTTCCTTTGCCATTTTGTTCAGTTGGGTCTTTTGCCAATGAATGAGGTGGTAGAGGTGGGAGGACTATTAAAAAAATTAGACCGTAAGAAGAAAGCAGCCTGTGTGTTAGGCTATAGAATTCTAAAGAAGACTTTATTAGGGCTAGGCGCAGAATACTTGGAAGGATTAGATCCCAAAACAGCATGGGTACTACGTGAAGCATGTTCTAGCTATTAAGCAATACTTGATGTCACTGTTTGCACTTTTAAAGAGAAATGTCACCTGCATGCTCTAATGCATCAGAAGAGTTAAAACACACATAAATTACTGCCTAAAAAGGCCACATGTGAAAACTCTTAAGTGGCAACGCTGCTGTAAATATTTATGGTGGAGTTAGGCACTTGCATATAGCATGCCCTCAATTCTTTAACAAGCTGCGATTAGACCAGATACTGTGGAAATAGTAACAATTTAAATAAGATAAATTGCCACATTACTGACCTGGAGAGTGAGTGAAAGCACAGTGATGTATTTTCAGCACTTCTCAAGATAGAAAACCAAAAAAAGTGACCTGCTCCAAACATTTTGTTTGTGGCTGATCTTAGCTTGTTTTCCCTCAAAAACTTCCAGATTCCCAGTGGTAGCCTTGTGTTATTCCTTTCACTGCAGCTCTGCATGGAGCATTTGAGGATATTGGTTTGAGCAGGAGAGTTAGCAGGGCTCATGATATTATCACTCAGGCTGCTTGCATCCTTCAGTTTCCTGGGGCTTCACCCCCTAGGCCTTAATGTCATTAAAACTGCTGAAAATACTACAAATAACAAGCGTAGCAGCACTTTCCAAAGACTGATAAGATTGCCTGCCAGCTTCTACAGATCAGAGTGAAACTCTGGCCCCAGGAAGTCAGTGTTAACATCCTGCTAACTTCAAGAAGGTAAGAATTTTACTCTTCGTGTGTCTCTCTCTGTTAGAGCATGCCATTGCTGCCACTTCATGCTCTTTCATTTTCCATTTCATTGCTGAAAGGAAACCCAGCCCTGGTTCATAAGGTACCAGGAACTAGAAGCATACAAGGAAATTGGCAGGAACTGACTTTTGGTTTATGGGCAGACGGTCTGCATTTGTAATGAAGCTTGTTACAAGAACCGCCATGGCTTTATAAAAGTTCTGTTCTCTCTCCAAGGACATCATAGGTCTCTCATTTATGGGCATGGTACAGCATGCCTTGTTCACCCAGTAATGTTTGCCATAGCCAGACATAACATTTAATCCTAATTTATTTGGGGGAGATAATACCACATACGCCACTGTGGATTACTGAAGAAGGTGAGTTCTGTTGAACAGTATTTCTGAAGAAAGTATTTGCTTACATCCCTGACCTGCGAGATGCTGGAGGCTAGGAGAGTGTGATGGTTGGGAAAGTCTACCAGGAAAACGTTCCTGTACTTTTCCTTGTTTTGTACTCCTCCAAAATTATCTGCTTTTGGCCACTGTCCTCATGTTTTTTCCCCTTTAGGTATGGGAGGCAGCCCATCCCTAACAAAAGCTAAAAACCAAACTAAACCAAAAAACACAGAGGGAGTAGGAGAGGTGAGGTGAAGCGACACATGGGAGAGAAAAAAAAAAAAAAAACAAGTGTAAAAAATAATAAAAAGGTATATAGGAGAGAGTCAATGGTTTAGAATAGGGAACCAGAATGAGACACTTGGCAGGGCAGCCCAGTTGCACCCACTGCTCCCTTGAGGCACCTGAATGAGAAAAAACTTCTTCTCAGTAAGGGTGACAGAGCACTGGAACAGGCTGCCCAGGGGAGTTGTGGAGTCTCGTTCTCTGGAGACATTCAAGACCCACCTGGACACGTTCCTGTGCGACCTCACCTAGGCGTTCCTGCTCCAGCAGGGGGATTGGACTAGATGATCTTTTGAGGTCCCTTCCAATCCCAAACATACTGTGATACTGTAATGGCTACCAGATGCTAACCAGGGATTCTCTGCAAAGAGATGTGACAGGACCAGGCAGTGGAAAAGGACCTATAGTCCCTGCCTGCCAAATTTTCCAGGGACAAAGGATTAGCTCAGAGTGTGTGCTGGCCCACTGATGCTCCTTGCCTTCTCCTGGTGGGAAGGGCTCTTAGCACTTTGTATCTGCATGAGATGGGTTGATGAGACAGTAGATTGAGAGGACAAGAGCTCATACAAATGTTTTCAAGGGTCTCTAGCTTTCATCATGTCTTCCAGAGCAGCATGTGAGGGGTTATCTGGAAGGGCTTATAAACTCAGCTAAGATGGAAGAGGACAGCTGGATTTAAGAATGTCTTCAGGGACTGTGAGATATAAGTTTGTCCTGCAGCCCTGGAGCAGATGGGGCAAAGTGGAAGGGGCATTCTGTGAGCTGAGAAAGCAGCATGGGATCCAGCTAGTGTTGCTGAGAATGGAGACTTGGTGACTCCAAAGAGTTTCCAGGTTGTGAGGAAGTCCTGACAGTTTGGAGAGGTGTCCAGTAAGGCATCTTGGGTAGATGATGAAAGGTTATCAGCTGTGTTGGAGCCACTGGAGTTGATGGCAGAAGGCCTATATCATCCTGTTCTAAGCTGAACCACCTGTGTTGTAGATGAGTCACTGGGGTCTGAACATGCGGTATCACTCTCTCCTGGTCTTTTCTAGATAGATCATGTTCCTCAGCACAGACTCAGGTTGCAGCAAGACAATCTTCATTCATCATTTGTGCCAGAGAGCGACTCGGGGTGCAGGTTCCCCAGCTTTCAGTGGTTCTCCTTTGACCAGAGGCTTTCATGGCCCTCTTCCACACAAGGGAGGTCATCTTGCTCCCACAGCACTCACCCCAGATACCTGTGAGGTCTGAGCTGTAGGTGCCCAAGGCCATGTGGTAAAACCCCCAAGTCAGCCTGTGGGTACCTGGGGATTTTAGGAAGAACATGGCAGAAGTTCTGCAAGGATTCAGCTGCAGAGAGAAGGAAGGTGAAGAGTGGCAACAGGACAATGGAGCAGCAAGGGCAGGGCTGGAGGGGGAACTCTGCTCTTTTCCATTCCACATGCCCCCTGCCTCTGTGTAGGAGGTGCAGCAGAGAGGAGGAGCAATGTGTGAGCAAGCTCTCCAGATGATTTGATGACCAGCCTGCACCCAGATGAAGCTCTGCATGGTTATGGAGTGCAGCAGTGGCCATGTCAGACCTTTGTTCTTGGCAGGTGGTGGTGGCAGTTTGGAAGGTGGTGTCAGTTTTCTTTGGCTCCTGCTCTGCTTCTCCCAGTCCAGGCAAAGGTAGATGAGGCAGGGAAAGAGTTTCAGGGCTACAGGCTGTTGTAATCAGCATGTCTAGGCCCTTCTTGTCCTATTTATCACTGGCAGAGACAGTATAATGGCAGTACTGGACTTTTGGCCTTGTTCTTTTGAACCACACTTCAATTATTTACCTTAATTTGCTGAGCAATTTGAAACCCCTTTCTGTGAATTCTGAGATCAGATTTTTGGCATAGAAATGAAACTGGAAAGAGAAAGGGAGAGAAAGAAAAAGAATTTCAGAGCAATAGAGAATATGTGGGAGGTTTATAATTCTGAAGTGTTTGTCTGCCAGTTTCTAGGAATTCAATGGAGTCACATTACATAGAACAAACCAGTGGTAGATGGGAATGCTTTGGAAGAGCTGAGATTGCCACCAGCATAGCTTGCTCAGGTGCAATACTCATAATGCTAATCTTCTGCCCTGTCTTTGAAGCAGTTTCGCATCACTCTGAAGCAGGGACTAGGTGTGCATCTATGTTTCTGGTGCCTTTCACAGCATCACTACATGTCCCAGAAGAGCAGATTGGACTGCTTTTTCCAAATGTCCAAAATTCTCTGTTTCCAAACCACAGAGGATCTAAGGAAAGACAAAACCAGATGAATCTGATCCAGGAATGCAATGGCCATCATGAGTGAAAGACGGACTCAGAGAGAATTCATCAGAGGCTGCAGTGGTGGTGGTGCCAGGTTGTGCCCGGTTTGCCGTGATTTTCTAGATTACGTCCTAGGAATGCCCTTTGAGACACTTGAAAGTCCTGACTTTTCATTTTACCCATCATAGCTTCTCCTTTCATAAATACAAAATAATGGTTCAAGAGTTTTTGCAATCCAAAGGCTTGCTTGTTTGTTTGTTTGTTTGTTTTCCAGTGTTTAATGGGAAGAAATAGTTCAGCAGAGAAAAGGGAACATGGAAAGAGTGAAACTGAGAGTAGCTGAAATTTGAGTGGGTTAGACACTAGCTGCCATTTCTGATTCATACCATTTGGACTCAGGCTCTTGCTGTGTATTGTGCAGGGAAGTTATTCTCATCATCAACTTCCTGGAAAAAAATAAACACACTCTGCAATAAGAAAGCACACATATCACCTTTTAGCCTGAAGCTGATGTTAGTGGTATTAGAGGTCTCTTTAATAGAATTTTGGCTGGGTAATTTATGAAATTGACTTATAATTTTTGAAAATAAGGCCATGTCTTTTATGGAAATAAATGCTGGTTCAGCTGCACCCTTCTGCCTGCCTGCCAAGGTTTAATCATCAGGTTTAGTGGGGCTTCTCTCTAGCCAAGAGGGGGACAAGGATGTAGACAACCTTCCTTAGATGCAAATTGCTTCAGCTGCTCTGTTTTCTGTTGCAACTCCATGTGGTGGGAGAGGACTCTACAACCCTCAGGGCATCAGCCATCTCAAGTGAGACAGTGTAAGGTCTATGTTACCAGAAAGAAAGGCTACTGAAAAGATGGACAGTTATGTACAAGTCCTCTTTTGAGTGTTTTCCTGAAGCTCCTTGCAGGTGTCATAGACTGTGAGCTGCTGACCTGCTAGACTGAAAGGTGGGGATGGGTCCACCTTCCTCCCTTCTGCTACTTCTGTCCTCTGCTGTGTCCCTCTCTCCTCTTCCTCAGCCACTGTGCATATGGTTCCTCACAGCAAAATCACAGTTACATGGGCTCAGTTTCTCGAGGAGCAGCTTTTTGCTGCTTCAGGAGGGTCTCAAAGAACCTGTTTGGGAGGAACTGAACCACAGCCCCCATTGAAGGAGGGATGTAATTTCTCTCATCACCCACCCCACTGGGCTGACTGATGAGTTTGACATCCCGCAAGAGGAAAATCCTAGGCTGACTGTTGCCAGTGTCTTTTCATGTAGCATTTTCCTTATGGAAACGTGACTGAATACCTCGCAGCTTGTCTTACAGTTCCTAGGAATTAGCAGAATGCACATATTGTGTCTGGTTTTGGGATTCTTCTTGTTCTCCATCTCTCGCACAGGCAGTATACTTGTACCTGGAGCTGCAGAGGTAGCCAACTCTCCACCCATTTCTCTCTGCTAAGTGGGGATACCTCAATGGGGTGCACCGTCTGTTCCCATGCTTAACACAGGGACGATGTGAATTACCCAGTATCAATGACCCTACTCATCCTAACCCTAAAATCAAAATTTAGCCCAATGGCACAACCTGAGGTGGCTCACTTGGCTGTGGCTGCTCACCTGCATCTTGCTCACCTGCACCCAGCGATACTTCAACTCCTGTTGTTTTTCCTAAGTTATTAAAATTAGTTATTATGGGAGTTTCCTCTCCCCCACAAAGGTTCTCAGCAATTTAAATTTCAGTTGAAGAGGAAGTTATTAAAATGTGAAGATTAGAAGTGACCTAATTCTTACAGGGAAATTTAAACAAAAGTTTGAAACTTTGCCCAATCTACACAGTTGAGATTTAATAAATAATCAGACGCTTTTGTAACATGGGGACATATGTGCCCTTGGACTGAAGAACAGAACCACATCTGAAATTAAAACTGTCAACTTCTATAAAAGTGATTTAAATGATGAAATTCAGTGTCTTTTCCAAGAAATTTCTGGAAGAAAATGAGACCATGTAAAAATGTTTGTTTAAGGTTCTCAGGCTTACCTTGTCCTTTCTCTGAAGTATTTGCTTCTTTGAAATTTATAAATATAATGTACGTTGCTATTATTAAGGCTGATCTGCATGTACATTGAATGGAAAATACACTCAAAGTACATCTTTATTAAAAAATCAGTAAAACTACTGTTTTAAGTTATCTTCATCTTTCTTCCCCAGCCTCTCAGACAACTTTATGTGAGAAAATACCATTTACAGACTGCTCTGCCTTTGTGGAGATCTTTGCTTGGATCTTTGGCTCCAAATCAATAACAAGAAAAAACCAAGCAAACAATAATCTCAGTCAGTCTGTCTGATTATCTAGGCACCTACCTAGGTTTTATAATCTTGTTAGTATCTGAGTACACTCTACAGAAAATCTGCAGCAACAGCACAGTCTCTACTGAGTTCTCCCTCTTCAGAGTCAAACTTGGAGTGGTTTTTATCTTTTCATGACTTCAGTACTAATTTTTCCTTTTTTATTTTTTTCCTCTCATATTTTGGAGAGTGAAAGTAGATTAACAAAATATGGGAGGGCACTCAGTCCAAGTAATTTTTCTGGTGAGAAGGCTTTTCTAAAAAGAGAGATTTTGCTGCATTTCCTGAAGAGAGGCAACCTCTGGACTCAGCTGACGTCCTCCAGACACGTGCTGTGCAGTGGGATGCTGGGGCTGGGGTTTGCATCACCTCCTCTTCCCACAGCACTGCCCAGGCTCTCTCTCCTGGCAGCCCAAGAGCTCCAGTGGGACAATGTCACACAACGAGGCTCCAATTAGAAAATCAGGAAGACATCATCTTGTCTCACACATGCTTAAGATATTTCACAAGCTTAAATGGGTGATTGAAAGTAATACAGTATACCTGTAAACTTACATTTACTCAAATACCTTTCTCCCTCTAAAAGACCTGCTGAAAAAAATTAGATCTTGAACTACTAACTTGAACTCTTTACTGAATAAACCAATAAATAATTTATGTTTTAGGTTAAATCAAACCTCCAGTCATTTTTCAATGTACCTGTAATCCAACTCTGAGGTAAATAAGATAAATTCTGTAGAACAACTACAGAAAAAAAAAAAAAGGAAAGCCTATTTTCTTTGTTCTGGTAAATCGAAATGATTCATACTCCTTGTGAGTAGTCTTGATATGTATTTAAAGTAAGTTTCCAGTAACACATTTCAAAGTATTTCATAAGGGAACATGGGAACATTAGGATTCTTCTATTCCTACAGGTATTATCTCCAGCAAAAGAAACTAGTCCCTGTATGGGGAATTAAGTCTCCTTTTCCTTTAATGAAGTCTCTTGCTATTATCCCTTTACCTCTATGACAGTAATTTTATCTTAGCTTGTTTAGAATGGAGTTATGTGATTCTCTTGTGGGTCACTTTCATCACCATCTGGTAATTATTTCAGCTGTACTTAGGCACTGACAGAGGATGGATATCTACATCGCTTGCATTTCTGCTGTCTTGCACACACTGCTGAGCCAAGCACTAACATAAATAACTTTCAAGATCTGATCTGACAGGCCCAATCCAATAAAGAGCACGGTTGCCTACAGGTTAAATGGCACGACACCTGCTGATGTCTGACTTCCCGACCCTGGGTGAGGGCTTTGGGATGCTTGTTGTGTCCTTGACGAGGACTTGGCATCTCACAGGAGGTTGCAAAATGTGCAGTGCAGTGACCCATCTCTTGCTGAGACCCTGTGCATAGCTGCCAGGAGTTATCTAAGGGGACATTTCATGCATCGTAGTTTCTGATCGTCCAGCATCTGACTTGGAGGTGTCTGGCTTCCCCTGCTCTGGATCTGTCACTGTGCAAGGTGTAAACCATCCTGTGATAATGCATGCAGTTGACCAAGGATGCTCTTTTCTTCTGAAACTTTGCAGAAGGGATGAGATACCCCCCTTCATTGCTGTGGGAAAGGCCCTCACCCCAGTGTTTTCCTCATATTCTTCTCCACCAGTGATCATCAAGTAGTCCTGTAAGCAGAGTCAATAACCCAGAGATCTTCCTTACTGACCCTGTTGTGTTTGCTCTTACTCGGGAAGTCAACTCGGCCCACTTTGGCTGTGGGGTAGGCACAAGGTTGCTCAGCTTTTCATTGTCAGGACAATCGTGGCATTGCACACAGGCCTGGAGCTGAACACCTCAAAGTTTTTGACCAGCAAAGGTCTTCTTGGGTTTTGATAGCAGCTGAACAGGGGCTTTCAGGGTGGTGGATGTGGGCTACGTCTACAGGAGTTGTAGGAGCCAGCATAATAGATCAGCACTGCTGCCAGGGAAGGTCCCACTCTGCCCATTACTTCCCAACCCCAGCTGTATGCTCCTTCTGCTTATTTTGTGCCCTTTATCAGAGTCTTGGAACCAATGCAGTTTATAGCCCAGCATAAATTTTACCTTGCAAAAGAAGAAGCTGGATGGGGCAGGGGCAAGCAGCCTACCAGAGGACAAAGCAGAGAGGAACAAGAGCACTTGAGCTCTGGCCCACGTGGGGCTGCTGGCCGACAGCTCGGCTCGCAGCTGGGGAAATGGCAGAAAAAGTGATTTCAGTCCCACCACTGTCCCTTTCTGCCCATTAAAGGCCTTTTGAATCTGGTTCAAGATTAAATACCAAACCAAAACAAAACCAGTTAAAAATGGAAGAAGGGTCCAACTCACGTAGTGCCTGAAGCATTTTATCTGGAATTATGCTCCTGTCTAACCCTTCTGGAGATTTGGGCTTGCGGAGGGCTGATGGAGTCCTCACCATTGCCTGGGTTTTGAGAGTAAGATTCCCATATGATGGTGATTGACATTATTCTCTGTAGTATGATGAACCTCCCCCATCACAAATGGGCCGTGATGATCTGTGCTAAGTGAGAATCTGCTTTTTATTCCTCTCTCAAGTTACATGGAAAAATAAATTTGGTAATAACATCATAGTTCCTAGAATATAGCAGCGTGTCCCACAGCTGGTAACCTCTGCCGTGGAGCAGGACAGTGTGCAAGTCAGAGCTGAAGAGACCTGACAGGGCTGAGGGAAGCTGGAACAACTCACACGGCATCTGCAGGCACACCACATATGTGAACCAGCACTCAGAAAAAAAACAAGGTTGTTAATACGCTGTACTGAGAGATAATTTAAAAGCCTCCCCATAAAGAGAAAAGCATTATTCCAGAGCAGTAAAAGGTATTCCCAGCTCTGCTAGTCTTTACTCCTCTTGCTCAGACCCCAGTCCCACAACACGCCTCAAGCTCAAGCATTGTGGATGTGATTACGCATGTACAGACCTTTCAGGTCTGCCCTGATTCAGGACCTACCCCTCCACCATGCACGTCTGAAACCGTGATTAGCCACCTACTTACGCGGAGGTTAAAATCTGGCCCTTAACCTCTTTCCTTTTTAGTTAAGCTTACTGTGAAATGGGTTTAACAAATATAACTGGCATGTTATTTAGAGTAATACTTTTAATGAGGTGACTAATAAGTGTAAACAGGCACCTAGTTATTAGCATAGGTGTATCTGTTTAACCCACCTTATTTTTACACAAGGAGATTTTCATTTCAGAAATTCAACTGTGTTGTCAGGTTGTCAGGTCCTCACTATCAAACAAGATTTCTCTGTTATTAAGAAGCCTGATGTCGTAAAGGGAATTTAGCGTTTCAGGTCAGTGTGTCAGGACATGAGAGAATTAATGGTACTATAAGGCTCCTTCAACAAGCTCTTTTAACTGCAAGACTAAATTGCTTAAAGACTTTGCTCTTGAAAACCAGAGTGTAAGTAACAAGAAATTACAGCAACGATGAACTGTCTCATTTGCCTTTGTGTTCTCGTATGTGTAAGGTTACAGTGATTACAACACTGCAGTATTTTCACTTCCTTCTGTGAGGACTTCTGGCTTCCTACTTTTCGGCTGTTGGCCCACGTATCACTAGATATCCTCGGACTTCTTCTCTGGGTGTCCCTGGGAGGTATGAGACAAGCAGCCCAAGACAAGCAGGCTTTACATTTGCTAAGGAGGGCTGCCCTTTGCCCCTTCTCTATGCTTGTCTATCTCAGAAAAGAAAAAAAAAAGTTAGGGATGTGTAAAAGGATGAAATCCTCTGATTTAGAGGCTGAAATTAAGGAACGATGCTTGTACTCTGAAGGTGAAACAATAAACACAATACCAGAAAACACGCTACTATTGCTACATTTCTGTTCAAATGAAAGTAGCTTTGCAGTAATTACATGACAGCTCTGATGGCTGATTAATAATAACCCCAAGAAGAACAGGGTTTCGCAGTACTTGCAGTGGTTAAGAATCATGTTGACAGAAGAAAAATGTTTGAAACCCTCTTGCTTCGACACGCAACCTTGTCCAGACAGGAGTCACTGCCTCATCTTTAATGCCACTGAGCTGAATTATCAGAAGTTCAGAAAAGCAGCAAGGTTCACAGGAAATTACACTGGAAATACCCTACATAAAGCATTGGCCCTGGCTACCAGGGCCAAAATCTTTCAGCGCCTCCTCTTGTTTCCAAGTGCAGAAGCAGCTCAGATGCTTACCCAGCTCCACCTACTCTTTTGGGAAGTTACAAGTGTGTTTTAGAGTGGTTCAGCTTTGTTGCTGTTTACCTGCTCTGTGTCTGGAGCACGTGGTATTGATATGGTTCTCCTATGGATATGAGCATCATGGCTTATATTGCTGTGATGTAGGGAAGCACAGAAAGTAAAGCCACCTAAAGGTCATCTGGGAAAGAAACCAAACATAAGTTCACTTTAGAAAGTCATTAGGAAGCAAATGAGGACACTAAAGGGTGGGTGAAAAAAAAAGCAGGATGATCGTGAAGAGCAGGCAGTGGAATTAGGACATTCTCCAGATGGACTTTGCAAGGATTAGGCCCTAAGGCCATAGTTAGCTAGACTGGCCTTGGAGGCTAAGCTTTCTCAGTAAGCTACTAGTACTTTTCCCCCTTAGGAAAAGCTATGAGTTCTTTTTTTAGGTGACTGAAGTTATTTAAAGTTTCGGTGTTTGTGATACGTCACATTTTAATTAACTGATTATTTAAGAAGAAGCCGCAGTATAAGGTCAGTTTAAAACCCAGATGCTATATTTGGCCAGACTGACAGGAGAAAAGGAATATATTCCCTTTGGATGTGAAGCTGGTAATCTTTTAATTCTGCCCTTTCTTGTAGCATGAACAAGCAAGCAAGGAGATATGGTCTGATGTACTGAGAGGCCCTGCTAGAAATGGACATTTAAAACCCCAGAATGTTCTGCACTCTGTAACTGTTTCACAAGCATAGGATGACAGTTGATGCTGCTGTCCTCAATTTATAGCTTCAAACCAAACAGTTTAACAAAGGAAACAAAAGAAATGGTTTATTGGCATTATTAGAGGCTCCAGCTATTGATATGCAATGACACTGGTCATGGTGTGATTGAAACAATTCTCCTACAGTCAGTGAGGGGCCATTAGACCCTAATTAGAATTAGGTTCTATTTTCTGTTCCCTCTAAATTTTAAGTTGCACAAAAAAAGCCATTTCTCCCACATCCTTAGAGAATATTTTAGGAAGAGGATTTTGTTTAGTAAAGGCCTGCTAGTTCTCATTCTGTTGCAGGATAGCACAAACTTTAGCTCCCATCTCCAGTCATAGGAAATGGCATAGGAAAATGACCATAAATAAATGTGGTATTGACTTGGAGGTTGTGGTGTAGCAGTTATTTTAATATCTAGGGAAAGATTGGGGAAGTATAGAAGGTGGTATTTTTTCCTTCTCTTTTTTTTTTTTTTCCATACTGTTAGGTCCAGAAAATGAGAAGGCCTTTCCCCACCACATATTTGAAATTGTTAGCAAACATTTTGTGTAATTATAATTTGCACCAAAGGAAACAGGTAAAACTACTGATCCATTTACATGCAACCATAATTATTCTATATAATACAAAATGGTGCTCTCATTACTCATACACATTTTTTTAATTCAGGAAAAGCTCATAATTCAAAAGAAATGTGAGTTTCTGGACCACTACAGACATACTTCCATTTCTTCCTCAGTAAAACAGGAGTGCTCTTTGACTCCCCTGGTTTGATGTAGCTTGAAATAAAAATTTCCTTTCATTTCAGGCTTTTCAAAATGAGAATATAAATGTAATTTTCTTTAAGAAAACACTGAAACAATTAATTTAACTTTCTTATCTGAAAAAAGCCCTATTCATTATGATCAACATGAAAAGTTTTTTCAGAGAAAATAAATTACCCATGCAAGAAGAAAAATATGTTCAGATTTCTTCTTGCTCCCTTCTTGTTTCTCTTGTAAGTCAGTATTGCCATTCCCTGAAGGTGAGAAAACACACTTGTGAACTACAGCGATATAAAATAACTATCCAAACCAGCAATCTGAGAAAAGGATATTCTCAGTAGTAAAGTGTGACCTGAAGAGGCTTCTTCAAATTTCCCTGGAAAGTGTGGAAGTAAAAAAACTCCTGTAAGGCCTTTTTTAGTTACTCCTTGACAAGCAAATAATTTTAAAAAATTAGTCAAATTGCTGCCCAGCTGTGCACTGTTGCATGCCCAGCACTGGGAGTACCTTCTGGCTCATGTTTTAGTCCCCCTGCTTTAGACTACATTTTCTGTAGAGGGTCCAATCCCTGGCCTTCCCAGGCCTTGCTTTGCTAGTGAAGTCTATAAAAACTCCTAACAAATCCAAGCCCTTTTGTTCTCCTCAGCTCAGGTTTTCTTCCTATTTGCTTTCCAGGGCTTGAGTGTGGGAATCTCCCCTTTGAGGGAGTGGGGATGCCACAGCAGAGCCCAGCGGGTGGTCGAGGTTCCCACCGGAGCCTTAGGGCTAAAAAGGAGGAGACCTCTCCTGGGTATGAGGGGAGGGAGGATCAGCTGCTGACCTAAAACCAGGTGACAGCAGCATAGTTAATGTGCCTCAAAATCTACCAAACAAATAACCTGGGGCCTGAAGCACAAGTCTGATGAGGAATGGTTGAGGGAACTGGGGCTGTTTAGCCTGGAGAAAAGGAGGCTGAGGGGAGACTTTATCACTCTCTACAACTACCTGAAAGGAGGTTGTAGCATGGAGGGGGTTGGTCTCTTCTCCCAAGTAACAAGTGATAGGACAAGAGGAAATGGCCTCAAATTGTGCCAGGGGAGGTTTAGATGGGATATTAGGAAAAAATTCTTCACAGAAATAGTTGTCAGGCATTGGAACAGGCTTTTCAGGGAAGTGGTGGAGTCACCATCCCTGGAGGTGTCTAAAAGGCTTTTAGACAAGGTTCTTAGGGACATGGTTTAGTGCTAGAGTTGGGTTGGGTTATGGTTGGACTCAATGATCCTGAGAGTCTCTTCCAACTGAAATGATTCTATGATTCTATTCTGTAACCCTAAAATTCTGGTAAAATACAGTGTGAGTAATTACATCACTTCCGCAAATCCTTCACCTGTTTCCAACTTCGGGGTAGGTGTCTTTCACAAAACAGGTTTTTTTTTAATACTTTCTCTTTTCCAAAGCAGAATCTCTTCAAAAAGGCCTTTTTTTTGGCTCATCAGACATTTTTGGCAAACAAAATGTGCAACTTGTTTAACCGGTCAATGAATGCTGTCCAATTGACAACAGTTTTGCTTCTATTGATCAGTTCATACTGTAATTCTGGACACACGTATTAGGCTATCATCTCCCAAGAATTAAATTAACATGTATTTCAGTTTTTTTTTATTCTTTAAGTATATCATACTAACTAAATGGAGATAAATGTTCATATTGATTTAGTCTGTAATATCCTGGACATCCAATGGAACTATGGTCCATGTTTCAATAGAGCGAACACCTACAGGCTAAGGTTTCTGGTTCCAACACTGAGTGAAAGGGAAGCATGTAGGTCTTCCAAAGCACTTGGGGTGCATGTGGAGCTGACCTGTGCTGCTGTGAAGAAGGGGAGTTAGGCAGTGACAATGTTGCACAAGGCAGGATTACAGCATAGGTTCTGGTAGTATTTGCAGCCACATTCAGCAAAGAAGAGATTTTTTTTGTTTATAAGCAAGAGTAGACTGCATCTACGTGAGGTAGCTGTACCAGTGGTTTAGTACCAGAGATAAGTCCTACCCAGCTAAACTTGCCTTTTTCTTGTCTTCTCTGTGCAGATTTCTCCACTTTTTTGCATATCTGAATAGAGAAAAAGGCCATCTTCAGGAGCAGGTCCATGTGTTTTGCTGGTTGCAGGCTGCTTAGCAGGCAGTAAGGTGAACAGAGCCATGCAGAGTCACGAGCCCAAAGTCCGTCCATGTCTGGACAAACGGTGAAGTCAGAGGAGGAAGGCAGGGGAGAGATTTGTACACGTTGCACTACCTATAGCAATGAGTTATACCAGAGAGGAGGAAGAAGACTGAAGTTACAGATCAAAAAGTCTATTGGTAGCACCAAAGTCTGAAGTTCCTATCTGGCAAACAAAAAAGGTGTGGGAACTGGAAATTAGAACAAAATTTGTATATTGTATTTCAGTCCTAAACGGTGATTGAAATAATGAAAGTCTGTGTTTCCCTTCCCCCCTCCCTGCTTTTTTTGGCATCTTGAGAAAAGGGAAGCTTTGGGCAGGGCAGACATTTAGGGAATTCCCCAGTGTGAGGCCTTCTTTGCCGTAGAGACTTTTCTCTTTATTAGTAAGCCTCAGTTACTGGATGATCCAGACTAGCACAGCCAGGAGACCCGTTCACCCATCCCATGAGACTGGACCAAGTTTAAATGTCTGTGACCATACTCCGCCTGCTGCTTTCTCGTGCCCATTTTTGTGCTCACAGCCCCTGGCCACCTTCTTGCATGTCCTCTCTTCTTCTCTCCCTGCTCTTTCCCTGCTCTCTCCCCCAACGTTGCCATATTTTAGAGACCCACTGAGTTACACAGCATTCACACTGAAGGAAAGGGATTCGGTTAGACCCAGATAACATCCCAGGCAAGCCCAGGGTCTAAAGCAAAAGCAACCGTGGCTCACCTGTCACCCCAGGGTATCTGACCAGCCTCTTCGCTTTTGGAAGCAACAAAAACTGCTTTTTTTTTTCCCCCATTCTGCACTATCCCATTTCTCCACCCTCTTGTTTGTTTTCGCCAAGAGCAGAACATGCCTACAGCTCTCCAAGGGCCCAGCTTGAAATTCCCTGAGTGAAATCACATTTTCTGTTTGGCCCCAAATGAAGAGCTAAATTGAATGAGAAATTAGAATTGGATGTCCTCTATCCACCAAAGGGACTTTCCATTAAAATGTATTGCCATGTCAAACATTTTGCTGTGTTTTAAATGTTTTTTTAATCTTGTGCTTCCTACCCAATAAATACTCAGATTTGGACGGAAATATTCTTAGAACAGGCTACCATTTCTGCAGCCAAAGCCATTTTAACTCTTTAGTTGTTATCAGGGCAATCACTGTAGACTCTTTGGACCTAGTTTTCTCTCTTTTCAAATTACCTTTTCATAAGAAGAAGCACGATATTTTTCATGTCCTAAGTGAAAAAGATAGGATGATGTTAGCATAGTGGCAGTTACTCCTGAGGACATGATGGAATACAAGGAAGGCAAGGAAGATGAAGAGGTGGAAGAGGACATGTGAAGGAGGCACTCTTAGAACATGAATACCATTAATTTCAAGTGGAAACACTGCCAATGATAAATAGCTTCATACGCATGGAAAGTACTTGATGATCTATTCCTGAAGATCTTTTGGTTTAGACTAGTTGATAAAAAAGGAGTAAAGAACAAAATATGTGTGTGTGAATATATGTGTAGAAAGACACAGAACAAACCCTAGTAATCATGGCCTGGATACTCTGGGGTGGATACAACGTGTGTTAGGTAGGACTAGAGAAAAAAGAAGTCAGTGGCTGTCAGACACCCTGCTGTGTTGTTAGCACCTAACATCATCAGAGCTCAGTTTTGGCTGCAACTCAGAAAAATGTTTATCCTAATTATGTGTTTATCATAAGCTTTAATTCAATGCTTTTGCAAAACTGAAGTGAAGAGGCGGGCACGTGGCATCTTGAAATCAGGTTTTTCAGTGCAGCAAAATGCTTGTAGAGATTTCTGCTTTCACTCTTGCAGCTCTTTCCAGGAGTATGTCTTTTGGCAGAACGGCCTCGAGCGAGGGGTGATCAGAGGAGAGCGGGCACTGCGGTTAAGCAGGGCCCAAGTGCTGGGACTCCAACAGCAAATTCACATTTTGCTGCCTTGCATGCTTGAGATCTAGGGAAGTTGCAGAAGTTGCAGACTAAATGGACAGAGGCACAACTATCACGTCTGAACCCTCCTCAGTTTTTCTCTTCCACCCAGCCAGGAAAGAAAGTGGCCTTTTCAGTGAAATGAAACTTGGCCTGATCAGCAGTATTTAGAAAGTGGAAGGAGAAAGTGTTGACATCGGCTGATATATTCTGAGTCTGGGGCCAGAGATTGTGTCACATCGTGTGAGAAGGACAAAACCTTCTTGTCGGTAACAAGCATCAAACACTTTGTGGTAAAATCTGCATCCTAACAATGAGATTATAATTATCAAAGGACATTTTTTCTCACATTTAACCTAGAAGTATGATATCTCTACAGATGTACATACAGGGCCAGTTTCCAGTCTCAGTTACATTAACATATGTTTAGATTAACTTCATTCCAGCTTTTGCAAGCTTGCTCCATATTTGTAAACAGAGAGAGCTCTTGGGAACTGCCCTGACCTGGGCTTTCCTTCTCTCGTAGCTGCTTTGCACATTTTCCTTTTCATACTACAGAGAGAAATCTTTCTGAAACCTGGCCGGTTGGCTGGCATATTAACTGTGGAGGCTCACTAATAGGTCATTGCTTGTGTGTTTTAGAGCAATGGTTACCACACCAAGACCAAGCACTCCTCATAGTCTATTACATTACTATCAGAACATACATTTAAGGAGGGGAAACAAAAAGCCAGAGACTCCCTGGATGACACTGCAATAAGGCATTGGAAGCGTAGGCTGCCTTGCATTGTACATAGGAGAGACTGAGAGGTTAACACACAGCTGGTAAGGGCTAAATTAGTTAAGTTAGAGCTAAAGTTCTGCATTGGAAATATTTTTATTTTTCCTGTGGTATCTGTTTTACTTTCACCTAAATGTGTTTTCATCAGGCCATGGTGTGACAATGACCTTGTAAACGCTGTTTAGGCACTTATGTTAAACAATTTAGAGTTCCCTTAGGAAGAAGAGTGATTGCAACATGTGTCCGACACCCCACTCTACATCTGTGCTCTAACCATGAACCTGTGGTATCAATAAAGCTGGGACTGGGCATCACAAGTAGTAGGTGATGGGAACATGTCTGGGAATTGTTTCTGATACTTGGAATCTATGGGCTGCAAAGGACTTCCCTGAGGCACCATCTGCCATCTTTGGCGGTAGCAGGCAAGCCAGACATCACATTTAGGAAACCAAGGGAGAAAATTATGGACAATGCACTGTATGTGTCTTGCACAATTAATTGGTACCAAGCTTGGGCATCTGACATGCCTAAGTCTCTCTTGTGGCTCTAGCTTTATGTGTCTTATGCTATTTTACAGGAAAACTCGATACTGCTGGAAAGTTGGACTACTGCTGAGGTGCAGAATGGCCATGGACCTGGAAGACTAGGGGAGATGCAGTCTGATCAGGGAGAATAAAGTGCTGAAAATACAGAACTTCTGAGGCACAGACGTATTTTCAAATGGATATATTTCAATTTTGGCCACATAAAATCACCTCTGAGATGATAAGCACTCATGCTAATTTTGCTTGGTTAAGTCAGGGCAACCAAGGCTTTCAGGGGGAGTGGCATAGTGGGCTGTCTGAAGGACACTTGCTCTGTTTTCTATGTTGGCTGCTGATTTTGAATGCTCTTTTGAAAGCTTTTTGATACCATATGATTTTAAAATTTTTCTCTGCACTGGCTGTCTGAACACTGGGCTTTTCTTAGGGTTGGAGTGAACAAATAGGTTCTGAAAGTTAGATTTGGCATGGTCTTGAATATGGGAAAAGAAAGAAAAACCTATGTCAGAGAACGTTTGTGTAGGAATGGGAGAGGGAAAAAACCCTTGAGATGGTTCTTTCCAGCTAATATTGTCAGTAATATTGCATCCTGTGACACATTTACAAATATATATTTATTCCAGTAAAGCACAGTTACTAATAGGAAGTGGAAGCTCCAAGACCTTCGTTTTTAGTATCCTTATCCGCTCAGCAAATTTCAATCAAGAGCCAAGAAGAATACCAATGTAACGATGTGCTACGTAACATCAGGTTATTTGACCTACATCCTTTGAAGCTGGCTCTTTTAAAACTGCTTCTTTGTCCCACTTATCTTAGAAAAACTAATTCCTGTTCTCATTGTTGTCAGTGCAATCTTATCTTGGATACCAGAGTGTAAATTCTTTGAAATCTGGAAAATATCCAGCTTATGAAATTTCAAACTCTTCTTTGAGATCCTTGGTTAAAGATATAATTTAAACATGTGGGTTTTTGGAAGCCCACCTCTGAAAAGATAGTTCTGTAAGCTACAAAATTAAGAGTGAAAGACGAGTAAATGCTCACAGATTTGGTTATTTCCCCCCTTTGTCTTTTTCACACGTAAACCCAGAGACAAATTTTACTCTGAATATATCAGCTGTGCTTGGTGGCTCGTGAGTTTGGCCAGAATATGAGCTGTCAAAGTGGGCTTAAATTTCTGATTTTGAGTAGTTTTTGAGAAATGTTAAGAAGAGACTAATATATGGAGTATCACATTGTTTCTAAGTGCACGCTTTCCCACATTGAATATGCTTCCTTTATTAATCCCCACTGAAACTTGAGATTTTTTTCTCTTAGCACTGGGAAGGATGTACAGAGCCCAGTGCATCCTGTCCTTTCTTCCTCACTTATACCAGCCATTATTGCTGGGGGAGCTGCTGCTTGTCATTAGACAACAAATCCTAGTGGACTTGTCCTTCGTTCGGTCAGTTGGCCAAATCTGGCCGGGTGAGCACTCATGATCACCACCTCAGTAGGGCTGTTGCCCAGCCATTTTCCCTGTAAAACAACAGTGGAGGCAGCAAGAATCCATGAGAGGATCCCACAGTACACATGAACACTCCAGGATTTATTGCCTGGCATCTCAGAGTAACGTGCTCTTCCCTTTATCTGCTTGTTCTACCCCAGTTCATACCACTCTTCTGGTTTCTCCTTTCCTCGACTATCACATCAAACAGGTCTCCTCTGTCCTCCTCAAGTGACAACCTCTAGTGCTCCCCCTGAGTCCACAGAAGGGGTGAGATCTTCACCAGCCTTCACCCTGTCTTTGGCCTGTATGTTACATTTTTCCCACTTTGCTGTTCTCCAGACAGTAAGATAGGCAGGGCCTAAACTGTTTGTTTTCCTATGCAGAGAAAAAGGAAATTCAACAAAAGGATTTGCACAGGTTGAGCACAACAGGTTCCTATACATCTTGCTGCTCTTTGAACTTGCCTTAAGACCACTTGCATTAATATTATGTTTCTTGATATATATCTATGGATATGGGTGCCTCTCAGCAAAGCAGAGAAACTAATGGGAAGCAGGATCTCTGTTAATTTATTTTTTAGTATCCATACATTTGCAGAATTTGTAGCTTTTGAACTTAGATGTGTGTTCTGTTACATAGGCTTTGAAAAGAGACATGTTCTGTCTCTTTAGTTTGTGACATATTTTTTTAAGCGGTAGCAAATGCAATTGCTGCTTCAGAAGTACTGTTCACTTTGCTCTTGGAAGAAACAGTGAAAATGGTTTCTTAATTTTCTGCACAAAACTATGTCAGTAAGACTATCATGTGAGTGAGATAAGTGGGACTTAACCTCAGTTTTGCAGGGGAAATGAAAGTGCAGTATAAAAAAAAATGATATCACTGGCTTTCTGTCCAGAAGCTAACGATGCTGTTTTTAGAAAGATGTAATGCATTAGTTTGTGCATTAGTGCAGCATATGTCCTGCCACAGAGCTGCCCATTTACGTAAAGATTGACAAAAATCCTGCCATATTGCGACAGGGTGGGAATGCTGAGAGTCAGACAGCACGCGAGCAGACTGGAAAAATGAGGGTAAAGTACAGAAACCACTAGAAACACAGATAAGTTAAACTTGCTGGCAAATTTTCATGGTATATTGCTCATACTGTAGTTATCCAGTTGTGAAGTTAGTTAAGAAGTGGATGTAATGCTCCATTTAATTGTGAGCAGCTGCCTGTCGGGCAGCTTGGCCAAATGTTTTTAATTACACCCCATGTAATGGGCAACTCTGGTCTATACTGTGTGTGAAATTTCTGAATGTTTCTTTGCAAAGTCACAAAGTGTGGAGCTGAGAAGAGTCTTTTGATTTGACTGCAGGCTTTAATGATGTAATCTCTTCCTACTTTTACCAGAATGCGTTTGGAAAGCATGGACCTGCATAGGGGATCAAATTCTAGCTTTTGTCAGCTTTGCAAAGTTATTTTATATGAGGCTAGTGACTGCCAGTGGTGAAAGTGGTTTGAGTATAAAATGGATGGCCTCAGTTATAATGGAATTCCAGGCTGAACTGGGAGAAGAAACCTTGGATGGTAGGCAAAAGGATAGCTCTTGGGACCACTCTAAATATCTGACATGGAAAATGTTGCAAACTGGTGCATTTTAGAAGTGTTTTCCTGTAAGTGTAAAGTCTGTTGTGTATTAAAAAAATTAGAGAGTTTTCGGGAAGCCTTCATTTTTTGCAATGTATTAAAACTATCGACATTTTTGTACTAGTATGATTCTTACCCACCACTCTGATTAAGTTTTCAAAACAGGTGTATCCACCCAAATTTTTTTTACATACAGTCTTTCCACATGTCTTGATCTGAAGGACAAAGAGTTTAGCACTAGGAACAATCAAGGACATTGAAAAGGAGACAAAATGCAAAAGTTTTGCACTGGTATATTATCCCATACACATTTGTCTGTGATATAATATTGACTTTCTAGACAAAAGAACCACAACAGTTATAATCTGTCCAGACTTCAGCAAATCAATGAGTCTGGCAGCATGGTTCAGACTAAAGAGACAGGGGTGTATAGAAGAGCTGTAGGGTGGCTAGTGAAAGGAGAAGGAAAGCATACCTGGTGCTGCAAAGAAAATTGTATGTTTAGATGGATGTAGACAAGGGCAGTTCCTGAAGGACTTGATGCTGAGGTTTGATCTCGTCAGGCTCTCTCTAGTGACTTGTTGGAGTATTTTTAGTACAAAAGATAACTGAAATGATACAGCAATACTAGAATAGTTGAGATGACCTCGAGGAGTGGCATAGTAGAAATTTAATAATATTAAGTACAAACTCATCAGACTGTAAGGGATTAATGCCAAGAATTTCTCGTCATTTGGAAATGTGTTAAGAGGAAGAATATGTAGTCATAGTAAAGGTTCACAGGGTTACGGTGAGCTACCAGCATGACACAGCCTTAAAGACACCTAGGAGATAGTCTGTCAGGGAGAGGGAAGTATTTTCATGCTAGTACAAAATACAGTAAAAGGTACCCAGATTACTGTCTACTCTTCTGGTCAGCCATAATAAAGCAGGGGGGAATTCAAAGGGAAACAGGTAGAAAGACGGTACAGAGTGAGTTAGAGGAAGAGAAGACCGTCTTCCAGGAGGAGACTAGAAGAGCCGAGCTCTCTTAGCTGGAAAGAATGAAGGCCAAAAAGGGATATAATTGCTTACTATAAATAAACCAAAGAAGAAAAAAGTGGAGAGGGAAAAGAGCTATATATACCAAAGTCAGATGCTGGCACAGGAACAAATGAGTATAAAGTGGATCTGAAATTGTGCAGGAGAAGAGAAGAAAATTCTTCACCATCTGAGCAGGGAGGGTGTGGAAAATCCTTTTCGTGCGAGTAACAGCAAAAACTGAGTAACTTTCAGCTGAAGTTCCATTGCTTTATGGGGATGTTACATAACGCTGCCAGTGAAGCCAGGAGATGATGAACCCAGTGACTCGGGAAGTTCATTCCAGCTTCTAATTAGCCTACTATTTTAGATTTTGGATGTTGTAATCACTAAACCTAAATGTATCAAGTGAGGCATACCCCAAAGATGAGCCTGTTTCTTCTGAGTGCAAGCTCTGTGTTTGAGCTGTCTCATGACAGCTCTTAAAAGAGATCCATTAGAGGCATTTTTCAGCGGGATGCAATACTTCACTAACCATTTCTATGCACTAACATGATGTCTACAGATCAAGGCAATTACACATTTGCATAGCAGATTCAACTTCTGTTCAATAGCTTTACGTTACACGTGTCAAACGAGGGAAGGGAAAACTCGGACTGTTTGATAACACCTTGCAAAAGAAAAATCTCTGTAGTAATTGCTTACAGACTTCTCCAGGCTTCTCAAATTGTTGTCGCCATCAGTATGTAATCTCTTTCTGTATTCATGATTCTCATGAAAATTGCTGTCGGTTCAATCTTCTCTCCTTCTACAAAGCCCAGCATGTTTCTTTAAGCAGATTGCAATAAGAAATTAATTTCCCAGAGTCATCAAGGATTACATTTGTACCTGTACTCCTAAAAGTTTTAATGGGAGTCATTATTATGCAACAAAGAAAGGTCCTGACAATCATCACCAACTTATAAGGATACATAAGGACACCTTGGCTACACTTGGAGTTCAATACTCCTTTCACACTGTATCGTAACCCATATACAACTGAAAATTTAACTCTGCATTTCCACTATTGTGGGATAGCTGGTAGCAGGTGTTAGCTGACAGAGTCGTAGAAAACGAACCAACAGATTCACAGCTTTGTTAAACTCTGGCTAGACCTCCTCTAGACCTTTCCATTTCACTGTTTCTAATATTTTTAAGTATCAGAGAGAAAAGCAAATCCGAGCTTAATGAGAAGAAAGAAAACACTGAATACCATTATCCTCATTGTCAAATTCAATACAGAATATTTCAGTGGTACAATTAACTAAATATCTTTCGGATAATAATGAATCAATAAACCCACTAACGCACATAGCAAATATTTTTGAACTTAGGTGAGCCAATATTATTTCATATAATGCACATAGCAAATATTTTGAACTTAGTTGAGCAGGTATTGTTTCATATCTCTGTAGCCGAGTATCTACACTGATTTTTCACAGATCTGGGAAGTATTTGCAGTTTCCACTAGAGCTTTATTTGGATCTAAAGCAATCTGAATGCCAGTCCCCCTGATGCTTCCCTGATGCTTCCTAGTTAGCAAGTATACTCAGCAGATCTAATTTTTAAGTCATTATCTAAACCAAAATAGAACAAAGAGAAAGGCAGATAAACAGTGACTGGAAAAAGCAGGAATCACACAACAAGAAAGAAACTGCGAAGAAGAAGAAAATATCTAAAAAGATATCTTATACAAATCCCGTCCCAGTTCAGCTCTGTGCCTAATAAATATTTTATGTCTTTGAGGACTCTTCGCAGCTTCCTGTCACCATACATACATGACTGAAGTTTGTGGCCAATTTGCAGCCCTCCCTTTAGCTACAAGATAGTTCTGAATCTTTCTCACACATGACCTTCCTAAACACCCCCAATGCCTATTCCCAGAATGCTTGCCACAGCACGAAAATTCAAGCAGTCGTTATCTTCCTTCAGCTCTCTTCTTTTGTCGTAATACCTGCAACACCCTCTGTAACAATTTTGATCCACCAGGTGAAGAGCTGTGAGTACCCTTCTACTTCTCTACTTCTGCTGCTTTTTCTCTATTAAACACAACCTACAGTAGTTCTATTTAAGGAAGTGCACCAGTTTTTCATCCTATTTGTTTGTTTGGATGAGACAGCTAACCCTTCATATGTTTATTATTATTGCTATTTTAAAAGCATTTTATGATTATTGTTGACTGGAAACGATAATCATAATCCCCTGTAAAAGGGGTTGTCTTTCTATATTTACCTTCTACAAAGAGGTCCTTTTCCCTAAACATTAGTATAGAGATAACTACTACTGTTATAATCTAAAATAGCCATATTTCCTGACTCACTTCTGAGGTTTCTGTCTTCTCAGACTCTAATACGTGGTTGATGAAACATGTCTTGCTGGCAGTAAGGTCTTTGAGCCTTCTGTTTTCATTAAAAAGTTTGGTCTTAGTGTTTCAACAGTTTGTTGTCTGGAGAAGGAAGCGCCTCCTCTGCTGCCACTTATAGGGTGGTCATCACAGTCTGAAATAAGAATGTGAAACTGCTCATCCAAGCCTTTGTGTGATACCCACCAGAAAGGACCATGCCAGGAACATCCCCTCTTGCCTAAGCGTTAAATCACAGTCTTGGTTTGCAATGAAGACAAACTGAAGAAACAAGACGTTTAAAAGATGTTCTTCAGCAGACAGAACAGTGGTCAGGAAGCAGAAAGTTGCTTATTTTCCTAGGCAGAAAGTGATTACTTTCCTAAGGAGCAAAGTAGACAAATTTGATGCCTTTTTTCCACCTAGCTCTTAGATAGTTATGGAAATACTATGGCTTATGCAAAAATCCTCAGGTGTGCTATCCATGTTGATTTATTTTTGAGGATTTTTAGACTAATTGTTTCTTCTTTTTCTTGACTAAAAATGATGTCAAACATAACAAGGTGGAGTAATTTTAAATGTCTTTTTTTTGTCAGTTCATCTCTGTGAGGAAGGAGTGGGGCATTTTTTTAAAGAGAAAAATACCCTTCTGTATGTTGTCATTATGTATAGATATTACAGCAATGCTAATAATTCTCACTCAAGCAATGGAACTATTTTTCTAGTCACCGTACAGTCTTTGGGAAATATATTCCCTCCCCCAGAGAAATAAACCCCAAAATCTTTTAAATAAGTGTAGCAATAAGGAAGGGGACAGAAGATAGGTCATCAATAACAGGAATGCTTCTGCTTATTCTACCTTCATGCACAGTTTGCAGATAAAAAATGAGGTGCTGTTTCCTTAATGGGAGAAATAATCAGATTTGAATACATTGAGGAGAAGGTGGCAGAAACATTTCTGAACGTACATACATATTACTTGCATGAACCTGGTTTAAGCCAATGTGACAGGAAGAGATTTCTGGTTTTTGCCCTTAAAATATTTTAATCACATCAGAAAGAGAATGAGCGAATGAGTGAATGTAGTGAGGCCATATATGCATAGGATTGAAAGTGTATAGGTTTGTATTTTTTGGTCTCTTCACGTCGCACTGTGGTAACATTCTTCCTCTCTTGTGTCAGCACTTTTGATTTTCACTGTTTATGAAAGTTCCTCATTTTACAAATGAGTGTAGCCTTTTTTCCCTTGTAAAACAATGCCTACGATGAGACCAGTTTTTTTTTCAGGCATGAAGCAATCTGGTTTTGATTTTGAGAATGAGGGATTTTATTATCTGTTTAAAGAACACTCTCTGGTTTCTTATTTTTTTTTTCCTGATGCATCAATAATGCTAATAAAAATGAGCTGATAAAAATGTGGTTTGCACTGGGGGAACAAACAAAAACATCTCACATGGATACTTTGTATTCAGAAATCTTGCTTTTTCTTTTTACTTTACAGAAAGTTTCTTTACTTTCATAACATTTAACAAAATACTATACCAACATATAAACTTTTCTTTCTTTTTTTTTTTTTTTTCCCTGAAAGAGCCATACTCTTCAAAGGCATCAAGGAGTAAACACTGTGTGTCTCACACCTCCACAGAAAACTTCAGACCTGCTGAGCTTTATGCATCTGGAAAGATCCATTTAATCTACAAAATATAAAATCTGTGAATGACTACAGGCTGGCACGTGCTGGCTGATGTTTATCATATTAATCTTAATCATTTCCCTGTTAGTTTGTGTTCCTCCTGTTTCTCTTAGGCACACACCATTTAATTATATGCTCATTTTGTGAATGTACTGGGATGGACTGATTGCTGCTTCACATTTAGACCATGTGTAGAAAAATGGGACCTTGACCGTGAACTGAGGCATCTATTTTCTTTTCACTCAACAATATGAGTAAAAATAGAGATTGTTGAATGGAGTTTTTCCTCAACATAAGGCCTGTGGGCCTCTTAAAAAAACATCTGTGAAATGAATTGTTGATGTGTAGCCTAAATGTGTTGATTAAATTTCCAAGATTTTCTCTGGTCAATTAGAAAGCCACCTGTAATGCATTTTTCCCTTAACCCACTGGGACGCTATTGATATTCTTAAGCTACTGATTATTCAGAGCCAAACTCTGCTTTTATTTAAACAGTTCACAGTCATTTGTGTAGCTCTTCTAAGGGTCACACACACATTGAGCTTTCTTCCACGAGTCAGGAATGATCCTCAGCCTCATCTAACCAACTGCAGTTTCTTCTTGGCGAGTATGTGACTTTATGACAACTTGAAGGTCTTGGCATGCGTCGCAGATGATCAGAAGAAGCCCATTCCCATGGGACAAGATTTTGTCTTGTGACTTCCACCTGCCCAGGTACCAGGTCTGTGAGCTCCCTGGACTCAGTTTGTAGGCTTGCTGACGCTATGGTAGACCAAAGCCTTTATTAGCTGCCCATGCTAAAGGAAAGTCATCTGAGTAACAATCTATGAGATGTCACAGGTCTGAGAGATCAAAAGCGTGTTTGAAATCACTGGAGAACCTAACCCTGATTTGACAGCTTCAACACAGTACATGGAAATGCAGCTCTGCTGGGTGGTTGACTGTTTTGTTACTTGGTACACAGATGGCCATGGGGTAGTTCTGGACTTTGATGGTTGACAGGATGGCAAAACCAAATGGCATTTGGCAGCTCATCCAGTCTGCAAACCATGCACAAACTTTTTGGAGGAAAAGTGAAGTGGCAGCACATTGCCACCCCTTCTGCTGTGACAGGCAGTTCGTAAAGAGCTGAAGTGTATAGACTGCTCTGCATTTTACTCCTAAAGGGTCAGAAGCCACTTGACATCACCAGACAGATGCTGGAGCTCCTAACCCTTTCTTACAGGAAAAAAATCATTGCAAAAGGAAGAAAATCATTTCCACAGAAAAAATGAGAACTCTGAATCAGAGGCAACTGCTCTGCTTGTCTTGCGGACCGCGAGTGTCCCAGCACACATAACTGGGAAAGATCCAGAAGGAATCAATTTTCACAATCCAGTGGTTGACATGAAGTGGAAAACATTCAAGGAGGGTAGAAAACAAACAAACAAACAAACAAATCGAGAAAAATTCTTCTTGTTTCTTATTGCCCAACAGTTTACTATGGGTATTGTTCCATTTTGGCCACAGACTTGTGACCCCTCTCATTTTATTTAGTACTGCTTTCAATTCTCTTTTTTAAAACAAACCAAAACAACTCCAAGTGTTGCTAAAGCTGTGTCAAACTTATTTACTGCTGTTTGAGTGTCTCAGATGGGCCAATGTTAATATCAATATCAGGCATGGATGGTACACCTGCTTGCACGTGCACAGTGCTGAGCCCCCAGTGATGTACCTTGATTAGATTTTACAGTATTATATCAAAAGTGAAGGTGTGAGTTAAAGGAGGAATTACATTTTACAATTATCTGCATAAACAGGCAGGCTTTCAGCCTCACAATAGCACTGCTTGACATTTTGAAGAGCTGCTAATGCAGGATGAAATAGTCTTTTCACGATCTAAATGAGTACCAGTATATATAAATACACATATATTCATAACTTAAAATGCATACATACAAGTGATTACACACTTATATATACGCAATATAACCAGAAAATTGCAATCAATGTGAATATCAGGAAAAGTACTTCCTGAACTTGTTTAAATCTCTGTACAACAAAGCCTTCTCCTATGTACTGATCTAGTGGGAGATGTCCTTACTCATTGCAGAAGGGTTGGACTAGATGACCTTTGAAGCTCCCTTCCAACTCAAACTGTTCTATGATCCTATGATATTGCTATGTCACCACCCTTAGCCTGAGAACAGCTCAAGCATGGATGTGACCCAGGGAAAGTATATAACTTTTAGAGTGCAATGCCTGCTTTTGCAGAGGCATTGTTCACTGCTTACATGCTATGTTAATGACTTGGGTGAACTAACACAAGCCCTGTTGTTCCATAATTTCCTGTCTTTCTGACATGAGCAACTTGTCCACCTCTGCACAAGACCCTCACCCTGGAATACTCAAGACTGGAGGGAGGGCTGAGCTGTCCCTTTCCCAGACTGACCCTGCATCAGGCCTTCTGTTTTGCCTAGAAAATATGAGAAAAGCACCGGTGTGGTAAATGTGACTTGTGCTGGCAAAGGAGAGAAGCAGCCCCGCAGAGATGTGGCTTTGTTCAGAGCATGGATGCCTGTGGACAAGACCCTCCTGGTTCATATTTCCTGGTCTCTGGGAGGTTTAACAGTCTGTAGCCGGGACTCATCCCTGTGCCTGTGCTCAGACTTGCCCAAACCACGTGGCTTGGTGTGGGGTTTGAGGGACTATGTCTGCACCCCATGGGAATGCTCTGGATGCTGGCGCTTCCAGGGCTGTGTGGCTGCTGGGTGGAGTTTTTCTGGATGACAGCTTTGAAAGTGGGTGCTTAAGTCATCTACATTTTGCCTTAAGTCCCAGGGCCCATTTTTTTTTCTGTTCCTGACTCAATGTGTCTCAGAAGACTTCTGGTAACAACTTGCTTTTGGCTGGAGATACCATGAGAAAATAACTCTCCCAGTGCTATTTTTTTCTGGCTCTCTCTTTCTGAGTCCTGGACAGAATTAGGAAAGCATAGTCACACCTCCCCTCCTTCAAACTTTGAATTGATTCCTGGCCAGGTCACTTTTCCTTTTATCTGACTTACTGCAGACACCGTTGCTTTCTGATCACTTTATTCACAAACTGAACTCTGCCCAGTGTCTCCCCAGGCAGAGCCTCGGCAAGACAAGTTTTGCTTTTGCCTTAGACATTATCTGGCCAGTGATGTACCCCTGCGAGCAGTCACCAGCAGCAATCCAGGGAACGAGGCATCCCGGGTGCCAAAACATGTTGCTAAAGCCCTACCAACAAATATGAGGGTGAACTAATGGCATTTGGAGGAGTATCTACAACTTCTGCTGGTGGCATCAGAATATGATCTCAATTACAATGAAGTAACCCAGCTAGATTTCGATCTGGTTTAGACTGGCCCCATTATGTCCCTTTTAAAAATTTGCTTCTGCCACGCTTCTACTCTTATGAATCAAATTGTCTTACACATAAAGGCATATTATTGTCCTGCTTCCTTAGCATCTTTCTTTTTGTTTGCCTGTTCTTGGGTTTATGCATGAAATTTTTGTCAGTTAAAAAAAAAACAGTCTTTAAAATTAATATAATTAAAAAGCTACAATAATCTGTGAAGACTCTTAAATTGAATTAAATCCATTTTGCTATGGACAGAGCATCAGCATTGCTAAGATTGGGTAGTACTGCCCTGTATAAGATCCTTTCTTTAACAGTTACTTCTGATCGTGACAGATGGTTGCAATTCTGGATGAGTTTTTGGACATTTCTGGCTGAGAACTTCTTAGGTGTATATCTCACTTAGATGCTTTTGGAGAAGCTAGTAACATATCCAGATGTTTTTAAGGATGACATTAAGGAAAAATCTATTGACAAAAATAAGTGTATTTCAGTGCTCTTTTTTTCCTTTGCCTTTAGGATGGAGTAATGCTCCCATGCATTGGCACTGGGATTTGAAATTTATCAGAGGAGGATCAATTTTATGTCAAGAGTGTGGTTTTTCCATTTCACATGAAAAGAAAACAGAATTTTGTATACATGCTGTGGGTGACTATTAGAGTTTGGCGAGGGCATTTTCTAAGAATTACGGTCATCTGTCGCCTAATCTGCCCCTTCCTAATTCCTCCTGTGACTAGACTCAGTTAAAGCTATCACATAGCTGGGTTTTCCTGGACATATCCTCCTTGTTTCAATCTGGAAACTTTGCCAATGCATATTTTGAAGAATTCATATACATGCCCTGCCCAGATGGTCTCTGCATGTGCTGTAAGCCTGGTGTGCTCCAGGAGTCCTTGATTTACTGCATGAAGTAATTGTCCATGGTGTGAGGAGCAAGGTCACGATACTTGCTCCACGGGTGCTGTAAAACACGGGGGCACGTTGCTCTACTTAGGGAATCCTGAGCAAAATGCAGAGGTTTGGGAGCACCTGACTTGCTTAGGCAAACTAAGTGAAGAGACTTATTTCTTACATCATAATTTTAATGTAAATTAAGCAGGAACTTTTATTAGTTACATCTTTATTATGAACATAAGCACGCATTGCATCTTTTTCTTGGAGTGGTGTTGAAAGTTGCTGTTCCTGGATTGTCCAGTTGAAAGATGCGCAGTATTCACAGTGAGGAATCTTGTATCTGATGAGTATTTAAGATAATCACAGTAATGGTTCTAATCTAACTCTAATACAAATTAAAGAACTAGCAATGATAAATGAATAGTTGGTGACTGAAATGTGATTTCCTGTAAGTCTGCAATTTGTCAGTAGCAGCAAAGCTCTGAGTAAAGAAAATACATTGAGTCCAAAAGAAAACGGATGAAAGCATTATCTAAGAATCCAAATCAGGATGTTCATGCCAAGGATGGCCTAAAAAATGAGCAAAACAAAGCAAACAAAACCCTGAAGTACACAAACAAAAGCTATTTGATCCCATTGACCCTGAAGAGCAACGTTTAAAATTACTCCTGCACATGTCATTTACCCCAGTTTTGGTTTGTGATCTCTGTACATGCTAATGTGCCAGAAGTATTTATCTTTTGGGAAAATTTGTGGCTTGCATTATGCTGTGAGTTATTTGCCAAGACAGCAAGTCCCATGCTCATACATTTGTGCCGTATTTGTGACTGCGATTTTCCATGTATTGTGCCCTAATGGTCATTAAAAACAAAGGGGGCATTGAATTTGCGTACAGCGCATTCCTTCAAAATTAATGACTCTGTCCTCGGAAACATGTCAGCATGGTTAGCAACCTCATGTCCTACCTGAGCACCATCTCTCCTGCAAGTCCTGGTGACAGAAGCTGGCTGGGCAAGGGGCTGCATGGGGTGCCAGGCACAGCTGCTCGGTGCTGGAGGTCCTGCTTAGCACGGGCCGTGTTGAGCCTGTTCCAAGGCTGTCCCAACCTTGCAGGCTAAGCAGTGAGACTGGAAAATGTAACTTTGGCTTTGCCAAGATCTTCCAGTGACCAGGGCTGCTCTGAGGGCTTGCCACCATCCCACAGCATGGCTTCCCCCCCTTCTCTGTGTCCTGCCAAGCTGGCTGTCCTCCAGGCAAGGTCCTTGCCAAGATGGGCACTCTCCCATTGGCTTGCCTATCTTGAGGATCACTGCTCTGCAGTACAGCAGACATTTGGTCCATCATTTTTGGGCGTTTTAGAGAGGGGTTTTATTTTTGCTTGTGCTTTTGCAGTTTTTTGTACAAAGGCTGTTTTACTTCCATAGACATAGTTCTCATCTCCAAGATAAATTGTGACCTAATCCTCTGCACTTTGTGCAGATACAGGTAAAGTTGAACTGGTCAGACTTGTCTCTTCCATCTCACTAATCATTGTTCATTTTTTTTCCAAATAAAATGAAATGTTTCCAGAAGTTCCCTTGAACCAGGATTTCAGGAAGGGCTCGTGTTAAGATACATCATACATCATGTTTAGTTGCAACTTTTTGTTTTGAGTAGTATTTAATCTGTGTATCATTTTTAAAAGGGTATATAGTCTCACAGAATATCAGTACATCAAGTGTCAACTTTTCCAACAAGCTGGACATTGAGCTGGAAGAAAGGATGAGAGGTATCAATTCATATGAAGCAGTGCTGCCACATGTAAAATAAAAATAATATATCAGTTTTGATCATGTTATCGTGATATGTCCTTAATAGTAATATGTAGAATGGCACAAGATGTCAGAGAGTTGCGCTATGCCATGGAAAAACGATACATCATGGAAAAGGTAACAGCATGAAACTGTTTAGAAGCAATAAAAATGAAAAATATTGGAAACATCTTTTTGGGGAGAGAACTATTTGTCTTTTAAAATATATTAATGAAGAATTTTTCCTTACAATCTACACAATACCTTAATAACTTAGTTACTCTATTGGCCTTTTCTGACAAACCTTTATTGCAAGAAAGCTTTCCAACCTGCTCACATGACAAGTGAATGCAAATGAAAGCAGATTTGGGCCCTGTGTCTATACGGTTCATATTAGAGATGGTCTCAAACCAAACCCACTAGATCAGAACATTCCCAGACTTTGAGGAAGTTTGGCTCTCAATTCAGTTTTAAAATTCTGTACTGGCTTCTTTCAGCAAGGAACTAAATCATCTGAGCACCGCTTTGGGAAATTTGGATGCAGATCAGTACTTTGCAGCTGCAGCTGCAGCCCTCGTTGAAATCTAGAGCTCCTCAAGCCTGGTCCAGGGGGACCAGGAGAGCACGAAGCTCCCCCAGCAGCTCACTGATTTGGAGAGCCCAAGTCAAGGGAATAGTAACACGTGGGCTCTGCCAAGAAGGAGATCTAAGGAGTAAGAGATGCATGGAAGGCACACACAGAGTGCAGGGTATCAGTTCTCACAGAAGGGCTACATATCCCAAATCAGCCAACATGCAGATTTACTGGTACTTTAGTTTGTGGACTCAGTGTGAAATGGGATGACCTTTGACTGTTGAAGAGCTTGGCTTGTACCCTTGACAAGCAAATCCCTTCTAACAGTTTCATTTGATACATTTTTTGCTGTTTTATGATTCTGATCCTTGCTGTGTAATTGAGGGTGGAGGTAGTGAGGGAGCTGCTGGTCATATTTACTAGCAAAATCACTAGGGGAAGATTCCAAAGTACCTGATCCCATATCACGAGTCTTGGAGAACTGCAGCTGATGCTGGTGATAAGGGAAATAGACCTGAAGTCCAGGCTACTATTATACACAAGAAAGCCTTTTTTATATCTTTTTTTCCTTGAAGGAAGTAAAAATAGTCTAAAATGGTTCTCCCAAACCACCTGTGTGACCACACCAGAGACATTAAAATGCTTCATCTCTGTAGCAAGGACAGCAGATACTTCAAGGAAGGGAATACAGAGTCCTCCTTGCCATGGCCCCATTCTCTCTATCCCAGCAATGTGGCAGAAGTGCAGCCATGCAGGGGAGACCCTGCAGTGATGGAGACGTGAGGACCAGCATGGTGATTTCGTCCAGACTCAGCATCTGTGGATGAGGACATGAGAGTGGAACTTGTGGAGACTCCAACTGGTGGAACGGACCTGTGTCCTAGGTCCATTGTCAGGACGGCTTGCTTACCAGTTGTTCACTAGGCTTCTCCTTCACAGCTTCTATGACATAAAGGGAGTAAAATTGTTTTTACTCTTTTGTCTCCTGATATCTGATTTGACTGTCACAGTTCAAGCTGTTGTTCAGCTAATTCAGCAAGTGCACCTACACAGTTGTAAACAACCTAATAGTTTGTTACATCGCTTCCTAAGTCTTGCAAATGCCTTGCAGCTTTTCCATGAACACTATCATTCTGTTTGGCCTCGAGGATTCCTGGAAATGGAATACAACACAGGTACAAGGTAGAAGAGAACCTTGGGAATGAGGACAGTATGCTCAGTGTGTTTCCTCATCTTTATCAAAACCCATTTTTATTTTTTTTCCATGGTTCTGTTGCACTCATTCTGTACCCATTTTAGCTATACAGATTCAATCTGTTGAGTACAGTGATTATGTTCCACTTTTTCTTTGTATGGCATCTAGAGCAATGGGGAGTCTATTTCCAGTTAATTTTGGTGATACTATATTAAACGTGATTACTCTTAATGCTGCTACTATTGAAACATCTTAGCATTATTCAGTTTTAAATATTGACTGAGCCAGCAGCCACTTAAATAGCTAATTCATTGCAGTGTCATTTTTCAAAAAGAAGGATTTGGGCCATCTTCAGTTCTTGCTTCAGGCAGTCTCTTATTCTTCATGTTAAACAATCTCTTTAATTGAGTCTATAGATGTCCAATATAATTGCAATGCATTGACCTTTATAAGTGCCTAAGGTTTTATGTTTAAATTAATCAGCAGCTGGTGAACTAGTATGGGAGAAATTGGTAGCTTCTTTGAGGTGGTTGGAAGGAAACCTATTCCCCAAATAATAATAATGAGACACCATTTGCCGTCACTCATCAAGTTCCTACACCTAGTCTGGTATGGAGCAAAGTTTTCAACACATTCTTCAAAGAGGTTATGGTTCGGTTGGTGACAAGGTATTTTTATATAATCTCTTGTGGAAGTGTAAGGTTTCCCTAAGCATGTGGAGGTGATAACTGCTGTTACTGACTTACAGAAAGCTGTCTTGTTGCATGGCTTTGCTGGAGGTTGATGGAAGAGCTCCTGATGAGACAGCTATGACGAATATTTCCCATGGACCATAAAGTGCTCCTTGTTGAAGACAGAGGTGCATCCGCAAACATGCAGTGAGTTGGATGTTTATTTTTCTGCAACTGTCAAATGGCCATTGAAGTAGGACGTTGTATTTCACTTTCCAAATGCTTTAAATAATTTTGAAGCTGCTTTTCACAGTGCATTTTGAGTTTCAAAAAGGGTGGGTTATGACTAAGAATCACATAATGCTTTTTCTGGGGCTCTAATTGTCTCTGCTGACCTCATGTCCTAACGAACTTTGGCAAAAGCTGTTTTTCACTCCTCTTCCCAGCAGGAATGAATTGCATTTACTGAGCTGTTATTTTGCCATGTTAAAAAAGTTAATAGGTGCAATACCTTTTATGATTTCCTCATGAATGGAAATTACATTAAGATTTGGGGTGGGGGATTATCCTTACATTGTAGTCTGCAGTAATGTTACAGGGGAAATGAGAGGCATGTATTAGTTTTATCTAATTTGTGCCAGACTAACTGTGGAGCAAGGGAAGTCTTGGAAATGTGTATGTGAAAAGCTCACATAGTTAAGACTAGAAACTGACAAAACCCTTTTTTACCTCTGGGCTACTAGTCTTACTGTCTGGAATTCCCTCTCTTTTTACTGGCCTGGAATTCTATTGCTTTTAGAGTATTTGAGATTTCTAACTCTAATTCTATTATAGTTTTACTAGGGAACAGTCTCCTGAGTAAGATCAGAGTTCAGGATTTGGCTGACATGCTCCATGACTGGCAGAGTTGCTGAAATACAGCCTAATATTCTATTTATGTCAACTCTGCAGTTGTTTTTCCACCTCTTTTTGGTCTTACCTGCATATATGCATATTTTTTTTCTCCCTTGATTTAATGTCTCTTTTTGCTAGTGTTATTATTCTTCTTTGGCATCTTTCACAGCTTTGATGTTGCCTAGAAGGAAACAAAGCCCTAGAGTTACAAAGATTTAAGGACATGGATAAGCAGTAGACATTTTGTTGGTCTGCTGGATTGCATGCAACTGATAAAAATTAACTCAGCCAGGACAACTCAAGTGTGCCAAATAACTCATTTGCCTAAGGTTTTACAGCCATACTCCAACATGTAGCATATGTAATTAAAAATCAATGTCAGTCAAAGTGAAGCACTTTTCTTACCCCTGTGTATTTTGATTTTTCTCAGGTGGCTTAAGCAGAAATAAATTTTTAACATCTTCAACAAATTAAAGAAAAAATTGGGAACAAAGGCAGTCTTAAGAAATCTGTCAGCAATGATTATCCCCTTATTTTTTTTTTTTTTTAGGCACAGCTTCAGTTAAAACAGAGTTCTGGAGTTAAAATGGTGTTCTGTTTTTAAGAGAGCTTGTTGAAGACCGTGTACATTTGCAAGTTAAGTCCTCAGGCACAAAAATACATTCCATTTGGTTATCCATCTAATGAAAACTCAGCCAAGCAGAAGTGTTTGCTATCAGGTAGAATTTGGCACGACCTTTTTCTTCACATCAGCGTACAGCTGCTTTGAGTGGACAGTATGGGTTACAACTGGTTTGGTGCTCTGGAGAACATGAAGTCATCCAATCCATCAGTGCTGAGAAACAAGGTATGAAAATGGTCCGTGTCTCACAATGTGCCGACCTGCTGACCCTAATCCCGCAAAGAGCCAAAGCGTGTCCTCCTGTGCAGAGATTGCCCCAGAGACCTGAAGGTAAGTTAATGCTTATAATAGATATCTCTTGGATCAAAGGAAGAATGTTCATCACCTTGCAGGACCACAGAAATACAGCTTGTCTGCATGGGACCAGGCCTCTTCAACAAAGCCTGCCTAGAGGAGTGAGAAAATACATGATGAGTAGCAGACAAAATAAACAGTTAGAGATAACTGAGAAGAAAAATGGATTAATTTTCAGAAACCTGGTTGTCTAGCTCTTTTTTGACTTGGAAACTTCTGCTCTGATATCAAAGTAAACTCAGAATATCTGTGCTGCTGCTATTACAGCTGCATCAGATTCAGTTGTTTTTATTTCTAAACTAAGAATTGAGCTTGCAGCCACACACACATGTACTACTTCTGAAAATCAAATAATATTAATAAAGATGGATATAATTTTGTTAGCTGAAAAAAATAATTTTCTTGAATTTTCATAGAATTTCCTGCTCTTGGGATTACACCACTGAAATTCTGAAACTTGAGAGAGGGAGGAGACTGAGAGGACACAATAACCATGAGACTGGAAGTCATGGCATTCCCCGCAGATGAGGGAGACCACGATTTTCAAATTTCCTGTTCTGCATGGGGCATATTAGACTTGCTGTGCTTTCCAGATTGCAGCAAAATTCACAGATGTCAGGATATTTGCTTGTTTCATTTTCTCTCCGATCGTGAAAGAAGTTCTATCCTGGGTCCAAGAAAAGCTCTACAGAAAACAAGTCTGTTCAGAAGAAGATATTGCATGAGCTGTACTTACTATCCAAAAGGCCGAAGTGTTCTGCCCATTACATTCACCTGGTTTTGTTTGGTTCAGGCAGGGTTTAGTGGAAGCCAGTGAGATTTTAATGTCTCCTGTTGCTAATACCAGGAGGAATCCCAATATCACCGACTTCTGTGATATCGTGAACCCTCGGACAGGAGAACAGGAAGGTCACTGGCGGGTGGGGGTGGAAGCGCTGATCATTTATTTTCCTTTTTGCAATCCTCCTCTACTGCAGCTTTTTGAAAACCACTGCTTGGTCCAGAACTTGCCAACAGGGATTTAATCTTAGAGAGGAATGAGTAATGCCCGGCAGCCCTGACACTCTTACTCTTTCCCACTCTCCTTGGAGATATGTGGCCCACTAGTTCAGCACAACCCCGTTCTTGGATCCTACAGATGCCTGAAACTGGGCAATTTGCCTGGTGCCATCACTACCCAGGGGAGGGAATGGCACCATCACCTGGGAAGGAAGAACACTGCTTGTCTGCCCTGGTCAGGGCATGTAGTCCTGCCAGCAGCACCAGCCCATCTCTGTAGCAGGAGAAGGAGATGGATACATGGCAGAGGCATAGACATGTAGAGTACAAGACTAATACAGCAGATACCTCCATATCAGAGTAGTGTCCCTGTTTTACAATTTGGTATAGTGTATTTTGAAGCCGTGGTACTGCAATATCACCATCTAGGTCACTGCATTTTACACAGTGATGTGATGTGATATAATGTCACACGTGACACCAGATTATGTTGTGGTCAGCAACGAGAAAGCTAATCTTTCTCCCTGATGTGGGGTGAAATCCCAGTGAGACACGTTACTTGTTGGAGTTATGTGTCAGAATGCCAGCAACATTGGGATGAGTTATGCCAGGCTATAATGGTACCTTGTGATGGGTGGGAGCCAGTCCCCAGGACTGCTAGCCTGCAGTGTGTCTCTGCTTCAGGTCCACCTCTTTCTTCTATCTGGAAATCACTAAGCAGAGGATTGACGTGGTGGATATGTGCAGTGCATGCAACTAATAATCTCTTCCCTCCCTGTGGGCAGAGGCAGGGCTCTGCTCCAGCCACTGGCCTCTCCCAGCCATACATTTACCTGGGTTCAGGGCAGAGCATCTCATGCCAATGAACCCTGGGCTGGTGTTCACTAAGCAGAGAGGGGCTCGCTGCCTCTCCCCACCTCTGCCTGCTGCTGGAGCCACCTGCCCTCTCACCAGACAACCAGCGAGCATCAGACAGGCCAGAGCTTGAGGATTTGATATGATCCCTGTGTGGTTGAGGTGGCTCACAGTACAACTGGATGAGATGGGGACAAGAGACAAGAGACAGGAAAGCAGAGGTGAGCGGCTTTGCTGTGGGTGATGCAATGGGCCAGTGACACAGATGGAAAAGAGCCTGCAGGCTGCGTAGCCTGGCTCCAGTCCACAGGGCAAGGCAACCCCTGCCCCTTGTCACTTGCTGCACCTGCTTCATTGCCACTGAGTCTCCTAAACCACCTTCACCCATGCTTCAGCTCCGTTCATCATCACTTTTGTCATCTGTGCATATGAAAAAACAGACTGGCAGCTGATGGCCATGGCTTGTCTGAGAAAAAAAATACAGCTTTCCAAACAAGAGAGAGGTGGGAGTTTTTAGAAGGCAGGAAACTCTTTTGGTGTCTTGCCAAGTGTCCTCATCGGTTCCAGCTGTGGGTGCACGGCAAACTTTCCCTTAGGATATTCAAAGCCTCTGTACAACTGATAATGGGTACGCTTTTGTTGAAACCATTGGACATGTAACAGTAAATGGCATCAACTATATGGAAAACTTCTTAGACATGATTTTCTGAGTTTTCTGGACTTGATTCTGATCTCATGCTAATATGACAGAGATGGGCTGGTATTACTTCAGAGACAGCCACATTAGACAACTTTTTTCTCAGGACGTTTCTCTGGTTGTCTATTTGGAGGAGAGCATTTACATTTCCTCTTTTTTTCCTAAATCGAAATCCACTCCACTTAATCTCCATGGTTTCTACATCATAATCTTGAGCTGCTGAACATGAGACCTGATGCTGTTTTACATGTACATAACTCCGCTGATTTTCAGAGCTGCTCCTGACTTGCATGGTGAAATCCTGACTATGATGAACTTTTCTGCCACTTACTCCAGACTGTGTATTCTACATCACTCCACATTATGGCACATGAGTCACATAGTGAGCATCTGACAGACCATTAGTGTTATGTCTACAGCAGAAAAAAGACCTCATTAGTTTCACAGCAGAAAAAAAGATCTCATTAGTTTCACATAAGAAACCCAAATCCTAAATGTGGCTGGAAAAAAAAGTAAAGGGATAAACAGATACCACCAGATAAATGTAATGTGTGTATTCTTTTCCTCCAAAAGATTTGCTTATGCAAATATACCACAATCATTTTCAAAGACAGTTCTTGGATTTTTTTCATATTTTAAATGGATCGTCTTGAACAAAAGCCATATTATGAAGGAAAAAGAAAACAGAAAACAAGTCTGACCTTGAGCAAATTTGGTGTGGAGGTGATTCACCCTAATGTAATCTTAGTCAGATAGTCACCATCAGCTAATCATAAACCCATGATTATTGTAGATACGTGTGAGTGTATTTATATAAATACACATGTTTATGTATGACCAGTCATATTAGAATTAAAGAAGAATGCAGCATCTCTCATGCATGACATGAATTAGTCTGTAAGACATTGTCTGGAGAAGATCTTTAAAGTGCCTGTATTAATTTTAAGGGCTTACTTTAGTCTAATAGCACTGTTGTGGTTTAACCTGAGTTAGCAATACAACCATGGTAGCTGCTCAGTCACTCCCCTCCGCCCTACCACCCACCCAAATAGGGGAGTGAATTGAAAGAGAAGGGAGAAACTTGGAGTAAGATAAACATGGTTTAAGAAAATAACAAAATACTAATGCACTGCTAGTAAATATATATATGAACTAGAAACAGAATATAAAATAAAAGATGGTCAATGCAATTCCTCATGAACTCCATCCACAATGAACAGCTGGTCCCAGGAAACAGCACCTGGCCCCAACAGCTGATCCCAGGGAGAGGAGAGAGAAAAAGGCAGAAAAGGCCTTTGGAAAACAGCAGGATGGCAAAGGTCAATCTAAAGAAAGTCCCAACCAGAACTCCACTGAACAGGTCTCCAAGAGCAAAGAGAAGAGAAGAGAATGCAAAAGAGAGAAACTAGAAGATTCCCAACTCTCCTTAAATACGAAGCATGACGCTAATGGGATGGAATACTCTTCTTGATCAGCCTGGATGTCAGTCAAGCCCTGCCCCATCCACAACCCCTTCCTCAATGCCTCACACCTATGGGCAGACTGCTTGGAATGTCCTTGGCTCTCAGACCAGAGCAATTAAAAACATTAACTCTGTTCTGCGGTGTTATCTCTTGTTCTCAAACTAAGTCCAAATAATGACCGTGCTAGGTATGAAAAAGAAAGGCTTCTAACTGCATAAAGAAAATTAACTCATTTTCAGTCAAACCAGGACACAGCACTTGTGCTTTTCTGAACTGAGTTGCAATAATTTATTTCTATCCAAATTGAAATTAATTGAAAAACCAGCTCAGCATCGCTCCCTCAGCCTCACTCGAGAGTTTCACTTCTGCCTGTATGTAGTGAAGCCCCAGGTTTTCTCTGAACACTTGAAATAGAAATACTGTATTCAATACAGAAACATACGCAGAATTTGGCATCTGTATCTAGGGTTGTCAGTAAAAGGTGATTGGCAGCTACAGCCAACAGATATCCCTTATTTAGAAGGGGTTTGTGAAAGATTTGTTCATAAAGGCTACTTGTAAGAAGTCCCATTTTGTAGGCCATGAAATTAATCCATGGTCTTCTGCAGCTTTGGTCAGACTGGAGAAAGGGTGAGAGCTGCTGGGGAGCCTCTGGGGCTGCCCCATCGGTCACCGCACATCTGCAAAAGCAGGGATTTACAAAAGCCCAAGGGAGAGAGGGAAATAAAATCATTTGTTCCTCTGTGAAATTAGGAAGGAGCAAGATATATTTGTGCTAGGTGTGGTTTCACATGTCACTTTATGGGCTTTAAGCAATCTAAGTAATTACTGGGTTACAAACATGATGGCCTTAGCTGTCCACATTTTATCTTACCTTATTGTTTTTCAAAGAGGTTCAAAAGCAGACAGAACATACTGTTCCTCCGCACTCAGGAATGTTTATGTTTGGAAATGAGATTAGAAATCTCCAAGTGAAAGAGAGTCTTATTTCAGGGAGATAAAATTGCTTATTAAACCTGCTCTAAAATCCAGTTGACTGACTAAACCCTAAGTGTTGCGAAGTGCAAACATTTCTGTGAACTAGAATTTTCTGCTACTTTCACTGCTGCAATAGCCAAGCCATTGTTAGGCAATAGGTATAAGCGTAGGAGTATATGGGTGGCTGTGTTTGTAAAGAATGGATAATACCCTTTATGCAAATCTCCTTTTAAGTTTTAGTACCAAATACAACACATCATCTCGTGTTTGTTCTTTGGTCAAACTTTGTCTTTGACTCACACTACTTTCCAGAAATGCTCCATTTTTTTTAAGAGTCCTGAAGCTATCTATCAAAATGAATTTTTTTTTTTTTCTAAGAAAATTCCCTTTAGAAAGAAGGAAGTAGAAGAGAACAAAGGCGAACAGCCTGTGACAATGACTCATTATGTTCCTTATAAATTATAGCTGTGAAGTCAATGCAAATTGTTTCTCACAGTTTCAAAACCCACTATAAGACAATAACTTAGGGCTATAGAAAGAGGAGCACCTAGAGAAATAATAGCTTTTTTTTTTTTTCCTGTAAGCAAAGAAGTGTGCAACAAACAGTGAAGTTATTTGGAAAGCACTGAAAGATGCACTAGTAGATTACTTTCATGTTGTAGCATGCAAAACTAAAACTGAATCAAACTCTTGAACTTATAGCTCCTGTGGTATTTATTAAGCCTGAAATTTCTGTAATTTGTTTGGCAAGTTACCATTATGTGGGGCATTACTAATAGAAAAAAGGTCTGAATGCTTCAGGAAAAGCAGCAGATGTTCAACCTCCAGAGTCGAGTCTCCTTTGACGAGCAGTAGTACCCTCCTTCTCTGTGTATGGAGGGAATTTGGTGGCGTGCTGAGGCTGCAGAAAATCAGAGCACACAGGGTACAGATTCTGTCTAAAACAGGTTGGGTAACAGTTACTGAAGAGTGTGGCATGAGTCTGCAGATGCGTTTGTGATTGCTGGAAATCCCGTGTTCTTACTCTGGAAGGTGAAGTCTTGCTGACACATCTTCACGGTTACCTTCTGCAGAGCTGTTGTGCTGGTATGGCATCTCAAGCAGCACTTGAAACCAAACCAAAGATCTCCACAGCTAAAAGCACAAACCCTTATAGCCCCGTTCAAAAGATGCATACCCTGTGGCTATGGCCTGCAATTAACCCATATCCTCTGTAGAGCAAATACCATGAAGGGATATCTAATGTGTGATGACTAGCAACAGGTGGCCTCATGTGATCTGCTCTGCAGTCACCAGAGGCTGTCCCTCAGAGGAGAAAGGTCTTTTAAGAATTCCAGACAAAGAGCTTCAACCTACAGTCCCTTGCTGTTCAAGTCTGTTCCTCCTAGACATATCTCTTAATTGTGCAATGCAGCCACTTCATTGCTATACTGGAAATCTCTTGGTTTACAAAATCATTTTTTATGTCTGAGCTCTCTTTGAGGGTGAGAAAACAGATTTGGGAACTTTCCTAATGTACCTTAGAGAAGTGTCTTAACTATCAACACGAACTAGCTGAGTCACCACTGAAGTTACCATGTCTCTAGGCATGCACTACAGCTGTATGTTACAGAAGAAACATTTTAAAAGCAATTGTGTGGGCGCACATATAGATATGTGCTTACAGCCCTCATAGTTTCAGACAATATAATTTAAGGATGTATAAGGATGAGCTCACTCAGATCTGGCTTTCACAAATTCTTCAGTGGTATGACCGAATTCCAACTCATTCTTTCTTTAGATGGATAGATCTGGCAGTGTATCATAAGGGATATTTTCCTGTTATTTTAAGAAAGCAAGGTCCTTTTACTTTATCTTTCCATGAAATTACAAAGAGTTTCCTTGAAGCCATACCTTATCATGCATCCTGGCCAGCTCGGAAGCACTCATTCCTGGTCATTACCCATTTAAAGAGCCTTTGAGGAAATGGTTTAAACCTTTGATCCTGAGAAAACTGTTTGATATCGCGCATTTTATAGCCTATGTGTATTTCTCTAGTGTAGTATTATTAATAGTTCTGCTTCTTTCACCATCTTCTTTGACTGCTCATCTTTTAGATAACTCCACTTCCGTCATTTACCAAGAAAGGACACTTATTTCTCATTAAAAGCAAGCATTACGTCTTTCCGGTATTTTCAGAGAAATAGAAAACCATCGACAGTGGATTGAATTAAAGGAATATTATGTGAAGTAATCTTCTCTACAGGTAGTAGTGGGAGCATCATGTCTCTACTAGCTCCCCAAGCTCTGGGTCAGATTGTCACCCTACCTTTTCCATCTCCCCTCTGTCAGTGTCCCGCACCTCCTCTCTGTGTGAGCCTGCCTGGTGGCGATATGGGCACAGTGCACTCCAGTTTTACCTTGCCATCCTGAGCAGTGAAATAATGCTGACACAGATTAGGTAGTGCCTGACGGATTCGTGTCCCCTGAGAAATCAAACCCTCGGCACATAAATAGATAGGTGAGCTTAGGAGGAAAGAGGAAGACAGTTTTCAGGAGGGAAATAAAAGATGCACAAGGCCATGGGGGAACAGCAGCACAAAACACAAACAGAGCACGTGATAAAATAGCTCCTTTTAGTGATGACACTGAGCTGCCATCCTTCAACATCTACTGAGGCCTTCTATATGCTCCAGCCTAGCTATGGGGCAAACTGGCTTCAACCAAGAAAGCAGTATGCCCTTACATCTGAGTGATGGTGAAGAGATACTGGCGCAGGAGGAGTGGATGAGTGACTGCATCTGCACCATTTCCTTCTTTTGTTAGCGTACTCTGTGGCTGGTCCTCATTCCACACAGTTCCTGACCATCCCTTTGTACTTGACAATAAGTGGAAGAGAAGTCAGAAAGCGAGCTATTGTAAGCGGCGGCATTAATGCTCCCTGATGATGTAATATTCCCTCCTACAGTGTTTTGACAGTAATTCAGTAATTGTCTTCTGAGTGGGCTACTCTTTCTTTTTTTGGGGGGGAAAAAAAAATGAGAAAGATGTAGATACCTCTTACATTGTAATGTCTATCCTCAAAATACATCACTGAAACTGATTTATCTGATGTCCTAACTGAAGCTATGAGATTTCAACAACTGGCAGGCAGGATTGCCTCAGCAAAGCTGTATCAGTCCAGAGTTTTAACCATCTTCTGCTGTTTCAGGAGTCATCAGTGCAGCTGTGTAATTGGGATACACCCTCTTCTTGATTTTGCTGAATTTTTGGCACTAAACCCAATATGTTTCCAGACAAATGCACGTTGTTATTCTTGCACCACACTAGCTAGTGCTAGTAATCGGAGCAAGATGAGATGAGAGAGTTTCCAAGGTTGGCTTTGAGGATTCTTTAAAAAAAAAAAAATAATGACACTACCAACAGCAGCTTCAGTTTCTAATGAGTGTGTTATCATCTCCAGACTCCCATCTGCCATGATCTCATGGTCAGTAAGCCGTGCCAAGTACAAGGGAAGGAGGCACAGCTCTGGTTATGATATGGAGAGCATGTGACAGTATCTCTTGGCACAGAATCGCAGAGTGTGCTCAATGGCTGTTGTTTTACCTCTTTAATATGCTCTGGCTACAAAGACATGTGTATGTACAGTATAACATGAACTCAAACGGTTGTAAAATTTGTTGAGTGAGTAAGTGAAAGACATGGGAACACCTGGATCCTTCGGTAGAGTCTGATCCTGCACACCATGTGTCTGAGCCTCAGTGGGAGTGATTGACTCCCTCCAAATTTCATTACAAGAAACAGTTTTTTGTACCCTTATTCCACCAGCTGAAAACCGTAGGGCAAGGTTTGTCAACATAAGGGATCCAAGAGGTGTGTTTTCCCCTCAGGTTTGGGGTTTAGAGCTTCCCCCAGGGGTATACTTTTCTCTCTCTGGAAGCATGAACATTTCTAAGAAATATATTAATTTATCTTTTTTATATGTACAAAGCAGAGTAGTCAGTGGTAGTGAAACAGAGAAGGAATTAAAAAAAACCAAAACAACAAACATGTTGTAATAATACCCAGACAGTTTAAAGAGGTGCTATTATAAATCTGCTTACTGACTTGAGTTTCTTTTTTAATCTGTTCTATATGTTTAGTTTCACACGTTGGTAAGAGGCAAAAAAATCAACGTCTTCCTTAGGAACTTTGTGCAATTAATGGAGCTTATTCTGAAGATGGATCTGGATCTTGACACCTTTAGAAAAGTATGAGTAATACTTGAAAAGAACCCAGAGTCCTTTCTTTTCATTTGGGAATGAGACAAAGAGGAAAAGGTACTCGAGGGCCTCCCTCCCACAGGCTCCTGACAGACACAAAGAAGAAGGAAACAACAGGTGAGGAGCAGAGGGAAAACAGGATCTGTGAATGGTGAGGTGGGGACACCACAATGCAGCACACAGAAGAAAGGAGTGAGTGAGTGTTTTTATATGTTCCCCAGTGCAATAACAGCTCTTCTCAATGGCCTCCAGTACCAACAGCACCCCAAGGGCAACGTGTATATGTTCGGTGTCTGCATTTTTCTTTTTTATTTTTTCTTTCCCCCTCACTAGAAATGGAAACTCTACTATGTATTTCCACATCTCTTAGTCGCTGAGTTCAGAGCTGCAGTTCAGAAAAATGTTTACCAGGCTACAGGGATGCAGAGCACATGCTTAAATTATTTCAGAAATGAGGTAAATGTTCCTTTCACTTCCATTCTGTATTCTTGGTATTTGTTTTTTGTTTTTTCTCACTTAGATTATTAAATTTATTAATTTTCTCTTCCATATTTATGTAGCTTTTGAATACCTATTTTTATGTATTTGGAGGTACATTTAAAAAAGAGCTGCTTTGTTCAGGGCTGCTGATTTGAAATTACTTATAAGAAAACTAGAACTGAACATCTTTTTTTCTTATAAGTAATTTGTGTAGAATGTCAGAAGATCTGAAGCAGGATTTGGCATGATTTTATGGGTAGTTTTGTTTGAGTTTTGTATCATGTCCTCTTAACATTTTCTGAAATTAATTTTTGATTTTTTGTATTGAGACAATAGTTCATTCCAAATTTGTCTGCATTTAATGTTATTTTTTAAAAGGATAAGAAAATCCAAGGCACAGCTAAAAATTGCCAATTTGAAAACAAAACAACCCATTCTGAGTCGAATGAAAAGTTTCAGTTGAATAGTAAACACTTTTGTTATCTTGTTATTGTTGTGTTGCTGAGTAGAAAACGTAGCTTCAGACTAAGCCAAAACAAACGAAAATTATTTTTTTCTTGAAAGACTGAAAACTGAACTTTTGAAAGCTGTAATTGAAACCACACAAGTAAGCTGGAAAGGGAAAGACATATTCTGATGCAGATAATCTACCCACTACCAATCCCATAGTCCTGGCCAGTCATTGGATGAAAAGGAATGGGATTTATCTAATTTAATTCCAGCATCTAAGGCTCTGCTGTCTAAACCTGAACTAGTCCCTGTAGATTTCTTTTATAGCAAATGACATGAAAGAAACTCACAGAATGTGCATCACATCAGCTCTCTCCAGTACCTTTTTAAGGTTGGATGCATCAGAAGTTCCTATTTCTTTGGCTGTAAAAAGAGACCAGTGTCACTGTTTAGATTTGTACAGTCCATGCTAAACCAAATGGGGTGAGTTGCATCAATTACATCTTTCCAAGGAAATGAAGGTCAGGCCCAATGCAGCTGAATTACGTTATATTATACGGAAGGATTTGGCATTCATCAAGCATCTTGTCTTTTTGCACGGATGATCAGGAAATCCAGATCGCAAAACAACAAGCTTCCTAATCACACAGGAATACAGGAGAAAAAGTCCCCTTTGCAAGATCAGAGCCAGTTCTACCAGACATTTTAATGCCAAGTCAGATCAGTCAAGTAATAATTAACTTTAATTGGCACACCCACAAACTGCAACATTTATCCAGTGCATAGGAGTGATTTTAAAATAATGGGCATTCTTATCTTTAAATGAAGAGAGCAAAGAAAATAAACTTTAAGCAATATTTCTAATATTGTCATCGCTATTTATCTCTGATCTGCATGACTAAGACCAGATAGAAGAGTCTCGGCAGGAACTAGTGTTGCATATTAGTTTCTGGTCTTGCAGTCTAACTAAGTGTTATTATACCAATTGTCATGGGCTGATACAGCTCTTGAAGGAACTGGACTTTATGGAACCAACTAGTTCTTACCTGGCTCTCAAGCGTATGCTGAGCAATTCACCTCCCCATGCTCAAGTGGAGCAAAATGGACTGGATTTTACTGGTGTCCTTCTCTTCCCCGTGCTTCAAAAAGGATGATGTACCTGTTTACAAGGAATTCATATCTGAGCTAGACTTGAACTGCACAGCTCAGTGACATACGCTTAAGAACCAGTTTTAAATATTGCATTTAAAAGCAAATCCAAGTACGAGATAGGCAATCACTGAATGAATACCTTTGCATGAGAATAATAGTTTCGTTACAATTATGAATGAAGTATAATGTGTCTTCACAAGCATCTCCAGCAGCAGCAATTTACCACTGAGTGTAAAGTGATGGGACATAAAACACAGTGATTAAAAAAAAAAAGAAGAAAAACATATATTGGCTGAATGAAAGAAGATAAAAACCTGAAAGAAATAAAGCAAACAGAGAGAAGAAAAAAAGAAGACGTAAGACGAAATTAAAGTGACTGGAATGGTTGTGTTGCTGTATATTGTATGGAACTGGGCAGCAAAATACTGAAAAATTGTATTTAAAAGAGAGCAAATGGTATACGTGCTGAGTGGACTGGGAAGCATACACCGGTTAATAGCATAGGCGATCTGCTTCAATGGGGACGGACGAGTTGTTGCTGGCTTTTAGCTATGCTTCCTTTAGCAGCGCAGGGTTCCAGAAGTTTTGCCTATCAGTGTTTCAACATGCTTTGCGGGAAATATCTGAATGCCATTAAGATTTGACTATCATACTGCATTTTTTTTTTACATTTTGGACAGAATACCCTCAGCAGTACAATATTATTTAATTAAATAATTTGTGTAGGAATATTTGTACATACCTTTAAAGCTTCTAAAATGCAGAAAATTGTGATTATTCTATTTTTTTTTCCCCATGGAAGAACCTTCCTCTCTCTCTCTTCATCTCTCACTCTGCTTCTGATACCTTCTGAGTACCTCTAGGGCTGCAAGGAAAGGAAGCAGATGAGTCAAAAGTGAGTGGGCAATAATGAAGACGACAGAGCTGTGATCAGAAAGAACAATTTGGAGGAACCAGGGAAAGTGGATTGTGTTACTGAAGACAAGGATGAATTATTAGCTACTCTGTACTGATTTAGGTTAGAAATCAAAGAAGAGAAAGCGTCTAATGGGGTGTTATAATATTATGCAAACCTACTTCATAGATTCTTGATGCAGAGTCTGATGAGAAGAAAAAAAGGCCAGTGTCAGAGAAGAAATCTGATCCAAAATCTTCCCATTTTTTGCCACTTTTTTTTTTTTTTTCCTGCCTTTTTCAGTGTTCTTCAGAAATAACTCACATACAAACTGCAAAGAAAACTGGAAAAAAAAAAGTTTTCTTTCTTTCGAGGTTAGAAATTAATCTTTTCATAACAGTCTTTGAGATGGAAAATGAACAATGACATGTTTTGGCAAGAGCTGAGAGGACAACTACAGCAAAGAAGTCATTTCTACTGTGGAAAAACAAAACATTAAACTTCTGTGATCAGGGTTTTGCATAACGCACTGACAAAGAGAACTGAGTAGTACGAAAGGAGAAAAAAATATCCTGTGTGCTACTAAAGCAATGAATGGTATATTTTATCTACCTCTTTCAAAACAAAATAACCTTATCAGGAAGATTCAATTCTTACATGAAAATTCATGGTCTTTCTTTTAAATTCAGGGATCCAACCTGTGTTTCCCAGCACAAGGAAACGTTCTGTCTGCTCTTGAACATAGGCCAGTCTGTGCATTCTCTTCAGAAAGCAAATGGACAGGAAAATACTCATTTAAATAACATCCTTTATGTCTATTGGCATAACACAAAACGCTTTATGCTCCAGACTTTACTGCTTTGTTTGAAGTTGACTGGAAATGTATGACTTTCAAAAGTTTGCTGTGCAGGTCTTCCTTTAGACTTCTGGGGAGATTTCTTCAGTTGACATGTTTTAGCCTGTGCTTTGCTTAGATTTGTACATTCTTGGTACGTGTGTACACCCTTGTACTACACAGGGACATGCAGCGGTTGATGATGAATGCTCATCAGGAGACCTGCTTAAGATTGGCATGTGCACAAGTAAACATGTTTTCTAGAGGCAGCAGAGACCAGGCTTGAGTATTTGCCCAGATGTCAGGTGCTGCTGAAGTTTAATCCTAGGTCTGGCATGGATTTGCTGTGTAGCCTGTGGCAAATCACATAATCTCTCTGCCTCAGAGTCCCCACCTGTGAAGTGGGGATAATAACACTTACAATTTCCTACCTCACAGGCTGTTTTGAGGATTAATGGATGTCTGAGAAGTGCTTTGTATACTGGAAGTTCGGGCTTATGGGAAGATATTTTTACTGTGTCTGAGTGAAAATTTGGATCATTGTTTTGGACTTTTTGGAAAGAAGAAAAGAATTATTTATAGAAAATAACAGCACTATCCTAACAACTCTCTAGGTGCAAAAGCCATTGCCCTGTTGATGTCTAAGTCTCCTTGTGCACAAAGTTCTTGACTGTTGGGATTAACAAGTGGCCTCACTTGAGGAAGCATTTGGAGGATTAACTCTTTATTTTCAAATTCTCACATTGGACCCATAGATTCTGAATAAGGACTTGATAAACTGTTGGATCATTGTCACGGGGGAGTGATTTTAGGGTTCTGCTTGCTGCAGAACAATGCTTAGATTTCTTAGAGAGAAGCACGACTTAAAAGAGTTCGGTGGCAGGTTCACTCTATTATTTACTGCATAGGGGAAATATGCCAAGCCAAATGCTGCTCACCTTCTTTCCCCGTGCCTGTATCTGTTCACGAAACAAACTTTCAGGTGTCTTCCCTCTCTGATTTGCTCCAGGGGCTGTGTCTTGGAGCTCTGGAGGAAAACTCTCAGGTGAGGCCTATGTCCGTCATGGTGCAAATGTTCAGGTTATGTCTCTGATAACCATTTGCTCTGGAGCCTATTTTTAAAGCTCCAGTGGCAAACTTTCAGGCAAGGCCCTTAGCCATATGCAAAAAAGACTTTCAGGAAACAAAGTTCTCAGAAAATAAAAAAATTAATGGAGTAGAATAGCAGAAGGGCTGGCTCAAGCTGGGTACCTGTGCAGAGGTCCACCCAAGCATAGAAAACTACAAACTTTTATATCTTTACAGACCATTCACACTAAGATTCAGTCCAATAGTAAAATTTCACCACCAGGTTGTTTGATCTCCATTGGACCCTTTTTCCCTGACTCCACATGGGCCTCTGTTTTGTTCAATTGTTGACATTGGTTTTGGTCCATATCCTTGAAGGTGCCATTTTGTTTGGATAAATCCTTTCTTCTCAGCGAAGTGCAAAATAGGTCCCACTTTGCAGATGTCTAATGTGTCTGCGTTAGCCTTGGATCGTTGTTTTCTCAGTCAGTTCCATTTTTTCCCAGCAAAATGCAAGCTAGACTTTAACTTGCAGGCGTTTAGTGTGGTCTGCAGTTGCTTTTGGTAAATACGAGCAGGACCTTACAGCTTAAAATTTTAGTAAATCTAGTCTACCCAGTAACATGAATCAAAGAGTATATTAAAAATCATACAACCTTGTATCTCTAAATAATCCATTACATTTGGTGTGCATCTACTTAAGCTAAATGGTAAATATTGAACTTGAATTGGGCTCATCCACTGACCTCTGAGTAGTAAAACCATTGTCATACAGCTCATTTATTTAGCAGAGAGAGCTCAAAGTGGGCTCATCCAGGCCGTTGTATTTGACTCGTAGTCAAATTGCATACAGTAGGAAATGCATGCACGAGACTCCTTGAGCCCACAAGCCATCAGTGTTCAGTGTGCCGTTTTGCTTCCCTGTGGGTCTTCTGGAAGGAGTTCTTGGCCTGGCTGCAGCTCAGACCCTTCCCTCCTCTGGAGCCTGGACCAAACTGCTGCTGGTTTGGCTGAGGCAGGAGGGGTTGAGTGCATCCACCATAATCAGTTTAGTTTTCTACATATTAAATTCTTCCTTTCTTGTTGCAACTGCCCCTGTATTAATCCTTGGTGCTACCTAGGCCCATGAAAATTATTGAGAAAGGGCATGACCTTTGAGAAGGTATACTCCTGACACACTGACAAGGTTGTCAGAAGAAAAGGAAGCAAGAGTGCCAGAAGATCCACCAGTCAGATATGCATGCAAAAGGGAAAACAGAGCCCATTCTTCAACAGCATTTCATTGCCATGATGGGAGAAGGCAGGATCGTGCAAGAGGAGACTCCAAGGACTCTGAGCCGCACGTGGTTCAGGTAGGACTGAAATGCTTTCAGCTGCCGCAGGAGGTTGCCCAGGCACCGAGACACTTCTGCCTGCCTTGGCATGCCCGCTCTCGCCCCCAGAGCACACACTGCTTCCTCTGCAAAGCACTGAAGAGAAAAACAACCTTCAGAAATGGGGGGGTATTTTTAAACCCAGCTGAACTTGCTAACATTGGGGTCATGTGTTTGATACCTGGAAAGATGCGGTTGAAGGTGGGGGTGGCAAACACGAACTCCCTACACCAGTGTTTCTGCTGAAGTTCCCGTACTGTAAAACTAGGACTTCAGCCTGAGTAGGAGTGGTAGAAACTAGTCCCTTATGTGGAAAAACAGACCGTGATTCTCCATTACCTGCAACCATGCATAGTCACTGTTGTCCCTGCAGAGTGGGAGTAAAATACTATCGGTCTGATTGGAACACCCACCTTTAACTCACTTTGCACAGTCTAAAATGACTACTAAGCAATGTGTAAAAGGCTGGAATTATTGACGGTAAAAATCACAAAACGCCCATATCATTTTTTTCTCATTGTAGCTGTGGACTGAAAAAACAAATAAAACTCCTTTAGCCCATGAAGACTTGTCTCACAGAGGCTCGCATTACTGCATACTTCCTAAAGTTGCATGTAACTGATTACTATCTCATCTTCCATAGTAAGCACTTCTGAATGCAATGGTTAGTTAAAAATGCTTGAGCTAAGACAGAAATATGCGACCTAATATTTTGAAGAGTACTCTGCACTAAGAGAAAGGTTTTTTTTGGTGACATAGTGGCTAACAAGATTTTAAACAACCCTGACTATTGACTAGAAATTGCCAGTGAAAAACTTATAAGTGGGCAGAGGCCAAACCTGTGAAGACTTTCGAATTCACAGTAACCAACTGAAACGTTTTTGAAGATGTCAATTGTTTCTGGATGCATTAATTTTAAAACATTTAACTCTTCTTTGTTCATGTGACACTTAAAAATACAGTAATCAATGTATGTCACATAATGCATTTGCTAAGCATACTTTGTTTTCCTAAGCCAGACAAGGCTGGTAAGAAATACATCCACAGAGAAGCTGACTGACATGGTTGTTGTGGGCTAAGCTGTTTTGTGGCATCTCCAGATCAGAGACCTCTGTGGTCACTCAGTTCTGAAGCAAAAACATTTTATTCTGGCATGATGACTTTGCTTACAGAGTAGATTAATTTTTCAATAATAAAACTAATTTTCTTTCCACATCCCCCATCCCGAACCTGGGAGATATTATCAAATAAATAAATTCAGTTAGGATATTTGTCAAAGTCATTTTCTTTCTTCCAGACTTGAAGAATAAATGCCTATTTTAGATTAAGAAAGTTGGTGAGGGTGGAATATGTTTATCCAAGATTGTGGTCAGTGAATATTTCCTCTGTAACAAGCTGCATCAACAATATCTCTGGGCACAGATGGACTCCGCAGAAACCAAGAAGTAGCTAAAAGATAGTGGAAATAAAATCCTACTCATTCCACCACTACACGTCACAACATTTCAGTGTTTCATGATATGTCATAAGTGTTTTATCTAGCCCTTTTAGCATATCTTTCAATTTAATGAGGAAATCATTGCTGAGCTTATTTTAGCATTTTCAATTGAAAAAAATAATGCTGTATTTATATATGTCTTGGAGGCTAAGTGGGACTGGGAAACACAAGTGTCCTGCAGAATCAACCCAAGGAACACTAACATATCAGGAAGCTTGTGAAGAAATAGAAGGAATAGGAAAATTCAATGGGCCCGAGGTTGTGGAAGCCATGAGAAAGAAGCCCATGCTCAGAGACCAGTCTTCTCCTCACTGCCACTTCCTTGCAGGCAAGGAAACAAGTCAGCAGATAGACAGAAAAACTTGAACCAATGCTCAGTCCTCAGAGTGCAAGAACCTCTGGAAATCAAGGACACAAGTGCAGAGAAGGTTTTTTCTTGCTCTTTTCTTCCACCTTACAGACATTCACTCCCACTTTTACAGGACAATTTTTCAGCTGAACTTGGGCTTTTGCTTAGGGGAAGAAAAGTCTTAAAAGTAAAGAAAGAGAAAAACAACAAAAGCCCTATCAGAAACGGATCAGCATCAAACGAATTTAAATCTCCAAATAATTCACTACTTCAAACATCTGGTGTTTGGCAACATTTGGATGACCTGCCGAGAGAACAAGAGAAGAGATGTGTTCCTATCTGAAAATCAGTCCTGAACTCAGAAGGCAGCCTCAAAATCACAAACCCCTCCTTCCTTCCTTCCTTGCCCACTTGTTTGCCTCTCTTTCCTTCTTAGAAAAGTCAGATGGAGATGACTTGTAAAGTCCTGTTAAAACTCATAAGCCATAGGATGTCTCCAGGGATTTAAATTTTGTCTTTGGCTTGGCTGTAACTCCCAGCTAAATAATGTCTCGTTCCTGCTGTCCTGTCCTACTTGATCTTCTCCTAGCTTTAAGAGCAGTAATGCAGGTTTGGAGACAGGAAAGAAAAATAAAGCTCAGAATAAAAGGTGAAGGCACTGAAAGGTGGGTGCTGCAACCCTTCTGCTCCAGCCTTCTGACCTGCAGATTGGAAAAAGAGAGGAGCAAGTGTCTAAATAACTTCTTTGGCATGTGTAGACCACTTGGGTACAACTCCGCAGCCATTTTGCTCAGCAGCAAGGCTGGTTTCTGCTGTTCCTTCATCCTTCACTAAACCCATTTCGCCCATTTCCTTTCCTCGCTGTGCCCCGGTTCACCGCAGGACATTTCAGAAACCTGGCTAAGAGGGGCGGCTTCGCAAGCAGTCGTGTCAGCACAACTGAAGGGGTGGAAAGCTGCAACTGGGAGGGCGGAAAGAAAGTGTGGGGGAGAGCAGGACTCTTGCAAGCCTGTTTTACTGCCAAAAAAAATAGATGGAGGGACCGCACCCCAACGCACTGCAGTGCAACCTAGGCACCTTGGCAGGATGATGCAAAGAACCTGAGTGATGAGCAGGAAGCCAGCAGGAGCTGGCCAACAGGCAGAGGTGGTGGCGGGGAGGTACTGGAGGTGCCCTCGCTGCAGAATAGGGGTGCAGGAGTCAGGGCTGCCAGGGATGCACCCTGTCCACCTGCATTCTGGCTGAATGCCTGTGAAATGGCCTGGTGAGGCATAGTCTTCAAAGCGTAGCCTTGAGGAGAAAACGATTGCAGCTCTGGCACCCAGCTTTCAAGTATTTTAGCGGTTAGGGCATCAGCACAGCAAGAGGGAGGCATAATGCCTGTGCCCTCCTTAGCCTTGAGGAGGGATACACAGGAGTGTGTCTGTCTGGCTATCAGACCATGGCTGGAGCAGAAGCAGGCATGTGCCCTCCAGCCTGCTGAAGGCACACAGCTGCATAGTGCAGCTTGTGCAGTTCATTCGTTTGAAATAAAACGTTCAGGGACCATCACACAACCATGTAAGTTTCCAGCTGTGCAGTCCCATATTCTAGATCTTTCCTGAGCTCTGTCTGAACCATTCTCAAATATGAGCCTTTCCCAGCTCTTTGACCAGGCCAACTTTGCTGGACCATATTGCAAACCTTGCATTAGGCTGAAGTGGAATTCCCTAAATTCCCTTTCACATGTTTTCTTTCCATTCATACATGCAAGGAAATATTGCAGGGGAGCTTGGCAGAGCCATAACCAAGTTTCACAAAAAGTTTCAGCACGACTATTTATCTTGTATACAGAGTGTTTGGTTCATTGTTTTGCTGTGGTTATTAGTGGTATCACTCCAGTGAATCCAATGAAAGGACTCCTGGGAAGAATCTGGCCCACTGAATTAAACTTAATGAGACACAGAGGAAACTATCAGCTTACGGGGGAGTCATTAGTCTTGTTATGAAAGAGTTAACACCCTTTGAAGGATTTCAGGAACACACCCTTTCACTGTCTGCTGTTTTTTCTACTCCATAAAACCTCTTTGCCTACTTATTCCCTTTCTTCTCGTTCTCTGTTGCCCACTGCAGCCCAGCTGCACCCAAAAAGGGCAAAGGTTTGGCTTGTGGTGGCAGTATCCCAAATGCAGACTTCTCACTTCCCTCTTACAAGCTGCCAATTTTGTTGGCAAACATTTTTCTTAAGCTGCTATCTGATGTGACAGAAATGAGCATTAGTGAGAAAACAAGGGAAACTTGTTTTCTTTTCCTCTCAGGGCTGCCAGAATGGCTTCAGGAGGTTGCAAAACGATGGGGTGCACTTGGTTTCTTCTCGTCTCCTGGGGATCTAACCAAGAGTGCATGTACGCCAATAAGGAAAACTCCCTTTACTTTGTTTCACTTACCAGCTACCATCACATCTCTAACTGCGGTCACTGCACATGGTCAGGCTAAGGGGAAAAGAAAGAGGAAGGTGTATCTGGAGAGTGTCCTCAGAAACTGGGAGCAAGAAACCTCTGCTGCACATTACGGAGCAATTTGTGAGCTGTTAGAGATCTGGCTGTTCCCAGATTACAGGGTGCACCATTCAGTTTTCTTTTTGCTTTTGAGTCCCTACCCTGCTCTGTACAGTGACGGAGCAAGGCTAGGAAGAATTGGCATAAGCAGATCTAGTAATTTCACAGGTGGAATTGCACTATGGGTCCAAAGTGAGTTAACACCAATATAACCATGGATCTGCCACAGCCAGGACAGATGCTTAGAAAAATCGCCAAGAAATAACTGCAGGAAGACTGATCATAGCTGAAAGATTCAGGAAAGATCTTGTATTTACAAGGAGCCTCATACTTAAGAAATGTGTCTTCCTTCTTTCTTCCAATATATACGACAAAGTGTTTGTTCATCCTTATTATCCCAGGCAGGCTTTGAAGCAGAGAAGTGCCTGAGGACTTTGTTCCAGGGAGGAGTGTTTAGATGCAATCTGAAAGAGCCGTGGAGAGCTGCCCAAGCTCTATCATTGGGGTGGAACTTGTCCAGAGCCCCTTTGGAGCTGGCTACACCCTTTCACGCTGCAGCGACTGCTGGGTACATATCTACCCCCATGTGGTATGGCTCCTGATACTATTATTAGTAATAACACCCCAGCAGCTTCAGCCTGAAAAGCTCCAGTTAGAGGTGGGGGCCTCAATGACGTGAGTCACTAGGCAAACACTTATTAAAAGGACAGGCCCTGCTTTCAATCTGGTTTAGGCTATGCTAATTCTAGACCGCTCAGAGACACCACCTATTCCCAGTGATAGCCCTACTAGCTGGTTTAGCTGGCTTTGCTGTTCTTCTGGCCCAAATATTTAAGTACACTTACACACCTGACTGACCTTAACATTAGACAGGTCCTTAAATAGTTTAAAAAATCAGCCTGTTTGTTCCTGTTAGCTTACAAAAATATTTTATTTAGAATGTGGAATCAAAAAAACCACCGGTCCATCAGCAAAACACAATGTTCTGTTGCAGTAACCATAAATCACCTGACTACAGCAATCAGCCACCTTTTCTTCATCATCACTGCAGGAATTTTTTAAACCCTGTCGGCAAAGCAATGAAGCACTTTCCTTCAGATATCTAATATCTGATAAGAAGATGCAACATAATAAAGTCTCTACGAGAAAGGTGTGTGCATGTCTTGTGCTCTGTGACATGTTACACAAGAACTAAACACAACCAAGTAGCTAGTAGATGTAGAAAGGGGGCTTCTGGAGTTTTACATGTCATAGACAAGAAATTAGAAAGACTCAAGCATCACATCTTTGCTGTTTTTAAAGACACATCTCTGCAAAAACAAGGACTGCAGCCTCTGCCATATGATGAAAGGCTAGGAGAGCTGGAACTGTTCAGCCTGGAGAAGCCTCAGGGGGGATCTTATCACTGTATATGAAAACCAGAAGGGAAGGTGTGAAGAAAATGAGAACAGGCTCTTTTCAGTGGTATCCAGTGACAGGATCAGAAGCAACAGGCAAAAAGTGAAACACAGGAGGTTCCCTCTGAACATCGGGAAACACCTTTTCACTGTGAGGGTGACCAAGCACTGGCACAGGTTGCTCAGAGAACCTGTGGAGTCTCCATCCTTGGAAACATTCAAAAGCCATCTGGAGATGGTTCTGGGCAACCTGCTCTAGGGGGCCCTGCTTGAGCAAGGAGTTGGACTAGATGACCTCCAGAAGTCCCTTCCAGTGTTAACCGTTCTGGTATCCTGTGAAAAGCCTGTAGCCATTATTTGATTTTGAAGCATTTGTAATGCCTATTGGATAAGGAAGTGGGAAAAAAGAGTCCATTTTATATACTTCTAGGAAGGCTATAATTGTCCATTTTTCTTAAAGAGACGCACAAAAGCCTGTGATGGCCACAAAACCTATTGAATCCAATGGCTGCTTGAGCCAATGGTACTTGTCCAGCAGGAGGCTATCTATGCTGATCATCTGCAGCCTTTAGTAGACAAGGTACATGAAGAAATAAGAATCTTGGAATCAATTCAGTTCTGCTTCCCAGTGGAAACAATTCCCCTTGGCACACACCTCACCTCAGTTCTTCAGCACAGCTCTTCTCCAGCTTGTGGTTGAATGGGTGCCACTCTCAGGGGCAGAAGCCAAACAAGCTATGGTTCTGCATCTGTATTTATAATGAAAATGATGTAATCTGGCATGGTAAATCCACTTCGCTGGGGAAAAGAAAATAAAAGGGAAGAAAAGGAAAGAAAAAATAACTGGTGGATGATGACATATGTTGACCTGTGCCATTCCTACCAATGACATTAAGAGCAGGATCTTTTAATCAAAACTAATTGCCTTTCTCTTTATTACATTACTGATGTGTCCATTATTTAATTATTAGAGGTCTGCACACACACAAAACCGAGATGCCATGATAGTTAAAAAAGAAAGCTTTAACGTCACTTTTGCTGAGGCAGAAAGAACGCATGTCAAAGTAGAGGACTATCGGCCTGTTCATTAAGTAATCACAACTGACTCTGTTTCTTGCTACAGTCTGGTTTATCTTCTCCAAACATTATTACGTGCCCACCATTCACTGCTCCCTGGAATGCAAATGTGCTTTACATGTATCCACACACTTGATCATAATGAAAGTGAGTCCCAGATCTTTATGAGCATCTTGAGAGCCGGACTGTGATGGACCATGCAGCCTAACAATGGTATTTGTTTCCAACACAGCCCTACTGCTGGATCTTTGCCTGGAAGATGCATGCAAGCAGCCTTTTTTTTTTTTTTCCTAACTGAGTAGAGTAAATTTAAGAAAACTGGTGCTAATTTAATGTTAGAGCAAATGGGAAAGTGAAAAGTTACAGTTTCTGAAGTAGCCTTCTTTTGGCCATGCTGCACACTGAAAGCCTATCCTAGTCTCATCTTTGTTGTTCATTGTGCTTGTTTGTTTTTTAAATAATGCCATAAAAAGATAGGATACAATGTGATGCTTTAAAGACCCCAGGCTTTAAACTGCCTCTTTTTAGAAGTTACAATGTGCCCCCACTCTCAAGCAGCATCAGTTATTACAGGCTCAGTGCAAAGCAGGATTTGTGTCAGTTTTCTAACAATGCGCTTGTATGTCAACCCACAAAGCACACCAGCCGCACCCTGGGCTGCACAGCCTCAAACTGACCCCATGACCTTTTTGCAGCTCCCTTCGGCAGATCTGCAGGAAAAGAGTCAACAGGACTTGACGCTGTCTTTCCTTCCCTCCCCTGCCCCAGAGTAACGCAGTCAGAAACAGTGCTACCAGCACTGCCTTGCTTGGAACCCATGGGAGAAAAAAGGATGCTCAAATGGCACAGATCTGCCACAGTGCTGGGTGACAGACCATAGAGGTTAGGCACAAATTTTACCATGTACCTAGTTTGGCTTATTGTAGGCCAGAGGTTTGCGTTTAACAGTCTTGGTTAGAGGCAGAGGAGAATAATCTTGTTCAGACACAGAGATGACAACTAAATAATTTAGTAATTTCTGTAGCTTACTTCGCATTACAAGAAGCAAGATCGTGAAAGATTGCTTTCACCCTACATATAACAAGAATCTAAGAGGATGAAGCACAAAACCTCTTTGTACCTGCAACATTTGAGACCTTCTTAGGTCAGGAGGTATTTCACTTTGCAAGTGCCACTGTGAGAAATGTTGGGAGCCAAGATGCCTGGTCTGGACTATGTGTTTAGCTTTTATATAGCTGAAGTTAGCTGAAGCTATTCTCCAAATTATTAATATTATTATTCTTTTTCCCATAACATATGTTTTACATGGTGAGTAAAGTGTAAGTGCAATATTTACACATCCTTCCTCTTTGAGGCTGTAGTAAGATGCATTTTGTTAAATCAGCCAGGTCTTTATACATAGTTTGTGGGCATTATAAAAGAAGACAGTCTACCACAGGTTGATTTCCCCCTGCTTCTCTGCTCTCCGTAGCACCCAGCTCTGCATTATCTACATCCAGCACTGAGGTCTGACAGCGCAAGGGCTTGGGCTACAGGGAAAGAGGGAGATTCACCTCACTAAAATTTGAATATCTCTAAGGGGATAAACACTGGTCCCACTAGCATAACATCTAAAAGGAGGATTTGTGGTTGGTAGAAAGCCCAGGTAAACACAACTGCCTCTGAACCAGCTCTCCCCTGTGCCCGGCACTTCACCAGTGCGGAGTATGGGAGTTACTTTCCTCATTGGAGTAGGACTGGAGCATTTTCTGCATTTGCAGCAATGTCCCATGACAGTGATAGAGACAACATCATAAAGGCATCTCAAGATATGAGATCAGGGACTTCTAGAAACACTACTATGTGTTTTAGCAAAAGCACAAACCACCATGACTGGTTTTGTGCAATACAGCAAAAAGCTCTGGATCCTCAATCAGAGGTACATGTGATGAAAATGGACATAACTCTCTTTGATGTTTTAGTGGGAAGATGTTGTTTTAACCTAGATAACTGTCTGGGTCATCGTGTACTTTAAATTCATCACCATTTATTTTTAAATCAGAGGAAACTGCTTGGCTTATGAGAAAAGGACTCTGTTTGCGGCATCTTTGGAGTTCCTGAGCCACCTCTGTGGGACATGGGCTTTCACACTGGACATACAGAAGGAAAAAGGAACTTGAGGTGGATCTCTTTATTAAAAGAGAGCATCAGGCTTTATAGTTTGATAGTGTCCAGCAGGAATCTGCCTGGATTGTCAAGGTCAGTGTTTGGTTTGGAGTAATCCCATTAATTGTTAAGAGGTTTTCTGTTATGAACTCACAACAGGACATATTGTATGAGTTATTTTTGTAAAACTCACAATTAAGTGAGTAATTATGCTGGGAAGTTAAATAGATAATAAGACTATGAAAAAATATTAAAACCTTTTCCCCTTCTGTTATGACCATGAAATATAATCCTCAAGAGCTGCAATTGTGCAACTTCATGGGACAGCCCACAACTAGGTATCATATCAAATAAAAACAAAAGCAAAATCAGAATCCTGATTGATAAATGAAGCCTGTGTTTCTCATTCAGTTGCCTATAATTGTAAACATCTGTAATGCTGCATGTTTTTGCTGTTTGGAGGCTTTGCTGAGAAAACATGGCTTTGAAAATCAAAACAGAGCACAGCTACACCACCAAGTTAGGTCATTTTATGCCTTTTGACAGTATGGTGCAATTTCTAAATTTCGATTTGAATTTATTTTATTTTTTGCAATTAGAAAGGATATAAGCATATTGAAAGTATTACACAACAAATTTACCAAGAATATTAGTACTTCAGGAGAGACAGTTCTCCTTGTTCATAGAAAAGCTGGGAGACAACGTCTTCTGTTATGCATAAGAGTGACCTAACAAAAACTGACCTTAAGCTTAACCGACAATGGCAGAGAGGCTGACAACGCTTCTCACTTGCTTTTCGTCTTTTAAGTTGGATTATGTACATCCTCCATAAAGGAAACTCAAAAAGATGTAGCTCAACTTTCTTCTAAATCACAGTAGACAGAGCTTCAGACTGGTGTTTAGTGCTCTACGTTTGATATTCTAGTCTCTCCATTGGATGGAGATAAAGGGAAGATTAATAATTTCTAACACAAAGTCTACATTTAATTTGTCAACATTTTGTTATATTCAGTAGAACTTCACCTTTTTGGCCTGAGCAGCAAACAGTGTAGAACTGGAAGAAACATTTGTGCGATTCATATGCTGTGAGCCACATCCCTGGCTACCACCCAGGGACCACAGTCCCTACTCCTGCATGGCCTCTACTCCCCGTAATTAATCCCAATGCATTGCATGGAGGGGCTGAACTCAGTGGAGGTTTCAGGTCTGCCTCCACACACCAAAGCTGGCAAAAGTCAACTGCTTGCTGAGCCCACCACAGGAATGCCACCAATGTATAACACTGACCCCTCCAAGGATCACAAAGTACTTAGCAGGAGAGGAAGGTGAGAAATAGTTTTCCTGTTCACAAAGAGGTTTTGAAATTTCAACATTTTTTCCTTGCCTAACCTGTGACAAAAAGATATTTTCTTGGAAGGAAACTCAGGAGGATAATCAGGAAAATATGGATCAAGGCAGGATGTTTCATTAAGCAAGACAGGCATTTCATTAAAGTGAAGTTGAAAAGATGACTTATAATTTTTCTACTTTACTCTTTAGCGTAAAATTCTACATTGAGAGCATTTTCTAAGTGGAAAATAAATGCCTCATTATGCAAAAGTTAAAATGGAAGGCTTTTGTTAACTTCACAAAAAGAAGTTTCCTTGTTCAGCAGGCAGATTCTTCTATGCAAAGAGTTTAAAAAAACCCCAACTTTTCTGATTAAAAAATATCTAAAGCCATTTAAAGGGAAATTGCCTGTTCAGTGTTATCTGTGTAAAAAGGAAAATTTCACAAAATATTTCACAAAATATTTGTGAACAACCTTGGTATGACTCTAATAGTTGTTTAAATATATACATGAAGCAAAAAGAGTCGAACAGCCTTTGTTTGTGGTGAGCTGAATGTCTGTGAGGCAAGTGTAAAACAGTCTCATGGTATAAATTTGGAAATTCACAATATCAGCAAAATGTTTTAGATTTGAAAAATTAGATGGAAAAATGACATGGAAGGAGGTTAAAATGTTTTTGCTGAACTCTAAATTTTCAAATTTTTAGTGCTACTGTGCTACTTCTGCAATGGTTATTTTAAAAACACCTCAGTCTCAGATGGAATTAGTGCTGGTTACATCTCAGTGTCACAGCAACAGTAGCTAATTGGGCCTTGTCCAAGGGCAAAATACATCATCCCACTACCAGAATTAAAATCACAGACTTGCAGCTTTGGTTTCACGGTTTGCTGCCCAAAGTATTACACAGCACCATTTTATATAACTTTCAAAAGATGCATTTTGAAAAACAAAAATACCAGCAAAGTCTCATACAACTTAATGGAAAATATCATTGAGGTTTTTTGAAACACACTTGACAGATGAAAGTAATAGCAATGATACAGTAGGATTTGGGGGTTGGGTCTTCACTAGTGAAGTCTTACTGTGAGCTCGATTGTCTCCTGAACAAGGTTGTCTGCCACATGAAAACTTGCAGAGCCCAAGTTGTGCTCCCAGCTCTGTCCCCTGCCACTGTTTTACCAGCTGGAAGATAAGACTTGTCTTTCTTCGTATTGAGTGATGCTCTGACAATCATCCCAGACCAAAACAGCTATGACTTTGAGACTTATGTCTGTTAGCCTAGACTTCACTTTAGGCAATGTTTTGTATTTAATTTTGTTTCTCATTAGTGCAGTGGAAAAGACAAGGCCAGCACTGCCAGGAGTGGCATTGGACAAGTTAGATATCAAAGGAGTGCACAGAGTGCCTCGCAAAATAGCATATTTTGGAGTCCAGATAAATGTATATAGAATAGCTTGATGTACATTGACTGACTCAGTCTCTGAATTATTTGCTGCCATGTGTGCATAGGCTACATGTTGCTCTTACAGACTTAAAATATACGGAATTGTAATTATTGGAGTCTAATGAAGTATGTGCAAATGAGCAGCTATCATTTTCTTCTCTGTACTTTCTCCAATATGCAGTGCTTAATAATTTGCATGTGCCAAAATTAATGCCTAGTAGATGGAAGCAACCAGCATTTCATAATTCTCTCTTTGTTTTACTAACCCGGTCTGAAGATGAGATGTGTATATGACCCCAGAGTCCCAGATGCCCCCTCACATGGTGAAAAGGGTGCCACAGACACCCACAAACAGCCTTTGGGTTGCTGCAGTGCAACTGGATGGGTCCCAGCAGACAGCTCGAATTCTGGCTAGCAATGAGCCCTGAGGGAAACAGTGCAAGAATATTTTGGCAGAGCCACCATTAGACACACAAGGGCCCCAGGCAGAGGCTGAGGCATGAGCCTCTTCTTCCTCCCTTGAGCATATGGGCAGCTGCCTGCTGCCTGCCAGCCCCCTGCCTGCCCCCTGCCCCTGCCATGGGAAGCAGGGATGCTGCCCAGGCTGCAGTGCCCTGGCTGGGGCTTAGGCAGAGCCCCCATGGCCCCTGTGCAAGGGAAGAGTCTGCCCCATGACATTAACTGTGATTTGGGTAATCAGTCATAATTATAGTTAATGATAGCAGCGTCTGGGCACCCCTGCCAGAATCAGGACCCCATTGTACTTGGCATTGTGCAAACACGTAGCACGTAAATTAGACGTTGTGCTCAAAGCATCTTAAAATGCCTGGCAGTCTGACAGCAGCACCTTAAAAGAGCATGGAGATAAGGCTCCTTGGCCTGCTTCAGCAATCTGAAGAAAACCGAGAAGGATGGAGGTGCACAGACAGCCATTCTGGCTATGAATGGTCCTGCAGAGCTGGTGATTTTTTTCTGGTGAAGACTCAATGTGTTGGGCAATTTTTTGTCAGCATGAAACTATTTGTGGCTTGAGGTTGACTGCCATGGATAGCATCAGGAGGGCTGGGGTCACAGAGCTGATGGAGGAAGAGTGCCCTGTTTAACCAACAGCTCTCTGAAAGAAATGCAACCTATGGGATATGGTGGTCTGGGCTGGGTGAGCTGACCCTTCACCCCCTCTTCCTCTCAGCCTGCTGCCCCTCAGTTAATCCAGGAGACAGGGGCTGAGGGCTAGGTCTCTCAGTCCTGTTTACACTGTCCTCTTTGTGTAAATAATTAAACATTAATTGGAGCAGGGTTGAGTGTCCTGCCTGTCACACCTTCTAGGAGAATGTTTTAACTAGCATGTCAGGAGTCATTCTTCACGGTCTTCCTGTATGACTATCTGTATGTTTTATAAGAAATGAGACAACTCTAAGAGGAGGAGACTGAGCAGCCTCTGTTGCAAAATACCTACACAATACCTCCTGGGTTGTGACATCCAAACCTCTGCCTTGAACCAGTGAAGACGTTAGACCTGCACTAACATATCACACCTCTCAAGTCACTGTTAGCTGTGAGGTTACGAACACATTGAGGTGCGTCCCTCCTGCAGGAGCTGCTCTATTTATATTAAAGTACTTACACAGTCACGTACGAATAGAGTGAAATGGCTTCAGAGCCATGACCATGAGGCCAGCCTGCTGGGAAATAGGGTGGATTGTCTTCAGTGTTGCTCCAGTGAAGGCCAAAGTTGTTTGCATAAGATAACAAAAATGGCTGAAATACCCTCATCTCAAGATATCCTCATAGCCTTTTTGGTTATTCACCCCTGAGAGAGAGATGGGCATTGAAACCTGCCTCCCAGCTTTTGTCCTGGTGTTTTAAGTGAGAAGGATACCAACATGTCCAGTGCTAAGGAATTTATGAATCTGAACACGGGGAAGTACTTTTTTTACTGTGAGGCTGACTGAACACTGGCACAGGTTGCCCAGAGAGGTTGTAGAGTCTCCATCCTTGGAGATAATAAAAAGCTGTCTGGACACAGTCCTGGGCAACTAGCTGTAGGTGGCCCTGCTTGAGCAGGAGGTGTGGAACAGATGATCTCCAGAAGAGGTTCTCTCCAGCCATTCTGGGATTCTGTGATCTGGCCTCTTCAGTTCCTTTGGATCTTTCAAATTCCCCAAAGTGAAAAATTCCATCTTCAGTCAAACGCAACATTTCCTGTTGAATGAAATGACATTTTACAGGTTTTCATTTCTGTGAGACCAATTAGATTATTTTGGTTCCTTTTCTATCCAAATGGAGATGTTTCTAACCCAAATTTTTTTCGTCCCAGCAGCTCAAATGATAAAGCTCATTCTTTGCACAGCCCTAGGGCTGCATGTTTAAATGGATGCGAACACCTCTACTGCTCTGCTGAAGTGAGATTTTCAGAAGGACTTTCTGAGGCTCCGGTTTTACAGCATAAGGACTAGATGCCTGTTCAGTGCAGTAATATGCTATGTTGACGGGTAGCCTTACCTTGATCATTAAAACAACAGCCCAGACGTGCATGACGCTTTTGAGAGCAAGCCATATACCAGGACCCTGCCCTCAGGAGTTTTCAATCATATGCAGTCATTATAGCAAAGAGGACAGTAAAGGATGGGCAGGGTGTGTGTGTGCATGTATAAATGCCAAAGATTTTTGCAACAGGAGAAGATGAGAGAAAATGTTCCTGCTATAGGCACATCTTGGCTGCTTACATTTTTCTTTTCTGTTACACAGTGTAACCTTTTCATTTCAGTGGCCTGCATGAGCATGGGACAAGGCAGGTATTCCCGCCATGGGACAGATGCCAGGTTATCTGTGGGTGGGAAGTGCCGAACTGCTGGGAAGGGACATAACAGGGGACAGGAAGCTTTGGCAGGAAAAAGGTGTGGTAGATTTTTTTAGGGATTGTTTAATAGCTGTGGCAATTAAGAAAAAAAATTGATGGTCTATGTTTCTTTACAGAGTGGTAGTTGAGTACTGCTTTGCAGCCAAATTCACAGCACACTGTACTCTACAAGAATTGACTGCAGTAGGTTTTGGATCATGCCTTTGGAACACAGGCCTGGAGCAGAATCTGTCAGCCCATTAAAAGAGAAAAAAAGAAAAGGATCATGAATCAATCCTCCTCATATCTGCTCCAGATTCTGAATCAAAACCATTCCTCGGTTCATCTGATTGCCAGAGAAAAGGGAAAAAAAGAAGAAAAAGAAAAAAAAAAAGTCCTCCTGTGTCTGTGGGAAGACTTTCTCATCTGCAATACCTCAAACTTCTTGGGAACTACCTGGCGTGTGCCTTAAAGAAGTGTATTTCTTTGCTAAGATTTACAGTAAGCATAACTTGTGTCTGTCAGCCTCCAACACTGTGCCTACACTATGCTCAGAGCTGCAGTTACAGCATGTGAGGTGTACTGAAACCAGCTTTCATCTAGCACTAACAATAGCCAGGAAGATACGGTGGTTTAAGCTTCATAGCTCTCATCCCCTCCTTACAAAACACATATGGAGCTCCTTCCACAGCCTGCACAGCTGCAGATTCCCTGCCATACTCTTGAAGCTAGCTAGAACATGACTGTGTTGCCATCACACCTTCGATTACTGAACCGTCTAAAATGCCCTGGCAGTGTTAGGGATGAAGCTTATTTACCCAAGACAGATTCTTGGCCTGCCGTTGCTTTTCTAGCATTACTGCTTCACATCTTGGTGTAGTCACCCCTGCGTTACATAAATATGATTTAAATCAGAATCAGACCTGCTGATCCTCATTATTTTCTTGTTTTTTGTACCAAGATGGCTGTCTCCAGTCATCTACAGGACACACAGGACCTGAACTACCAGGCCTCCCTGGCTTTACTTCTTATGGATGGTTATTTACTGCTTTATAGAAGCCTGTCACAGGTCTGTGCATGTCCAACTGATGCACGTACACGACACAGCTCCTGGCACAGTTTCATCCACAGTAGATTAAGGCTCGCTCAAGTTTTGTTGATTGTAACTGATCAGAGACCATTTGCAGTCTTGTTTAATGGCCCCATACCTGTTTTATCTCAAACTTTGTTACCACATCACACAAAAGATGGTCCCAGCCTCAGTCAAGAAAATAGCATACGGCTTACAAAGAATAATGTGAAACTAGAATCTAGAAAAGCAGGATGTGTCAAATGTGGGTCACTATTTTTCTGTCACTCATCTCTTCCTCTTTTCCATCCTGCATTTAAGCATCTCCTTAGGTATCCTTTGCCCTCCGCATCCATCATTTCTGAAGGCTGGTGGAGGATGAATGAATAGCAGGTCTCAGAGCAGGTGTGGGTGCATTTTTAGGTGCAAAGGACTGCAGTCAACTGTGACAGAAACAGTAATGCTTCTTTCTCTGCTTGGCAACAAGCAGCGCTGGGACATTTAGAAAGTTGTGATGATGAAAGTGTTTGGAATGGTGTTTTTCTAAGCCATTGTGTTCAGCTCAACTGCAACAAATTATAGAGAAATATAATGAACAAACTAAATAAACAGTGTCAGCAAGGTAGATGTTGGATGAGATGCTATGATGCTGGATAAATAATAGGAGATGAAAACTTAATTATAGGCCAGATTGCTTCCTTCCACTGAAAGCAGCTCTTGAGTTCCCCCTGCAGAATTTTCATAGGTTTCTTCTGCTGAGTGGGTGGGATTTGCAGGACTTGCCACAACCTGTTAATACACTCAGAAATTCCAGACATCTACTTATTTATAAGAAACCTTTTCCCTTCCTTTCAGGTCTCTAGCCCGTTCAGCTTTGTAGCCATATGATTGCAGTAGAGTACTTCTGCTTGGGTATTTACCTGTATCCATTCTTTCTGAACCCTTTTGCTCTTCTGGGTTACCACACTGTGGACTGTGGAAAAGTTAGAGCTGCCTGTTGACATTTAGCTGAGTTTCTTATGGGACCACAGACAGGTGGGGTGGATGAAAGTCCTCTTCCACCCATAGACTCGCTCTGAAATGTCTACCCTTTCTTTCTGTACAGATTCCTTAACCTCAAGAGCGCTAGGCCAGGCTAAGGAAACCCTGATAGTGCTGTGAGGTGGCTGCCTCACTGAGATAAGTCAACAGCCATAGAAGTGATCAGACACACACAATATATGTGGTCTTCTGGGCTAGAAATGACATTGTTTTATTGACAACAGACTTCACAGTAACAAACTAAATTCCTCTGCAGAAGGAGCTGACACGACCATTTAATTTTGGCTGCACAATCCTTTGATTTCACAATTTTATGAAACAGAGCATAGGGATTTGTCAAGGGATTCTAAAACAAGTGTCTGATTGCCTCCCCAAGGCTTTTATGAAGAATAATTTTGAGAGGTAGTTTCAAACTTGCTTACTCAGCTTATTCCCCATAAAATTTATCCACCCCATCATCTACACCCACACCTACCTGGTGTTCTATCCCCATTAAGAAGAATCAAAACAAATCAAAAGAAAATTTTAAATAATGAGTCGGAAGGCTCATTTTCTCCTGTTCAACTTAAACTACTTGCAAACATCTTGCAGGAAGTGGCAATTCCTCTGATATACAGTCTAAGGATGAACAAAAGGGTAAAAATAATGACTTTACAATCCAAAGCCTGTATGTACAGAGTTCCAAGGCTTGTGTATGCTATGCGCATATGGGACCAATCATTCATAGCTGTCTTGGAGGTGGAACGAAACAAAGTCCTGTGCCAGCAACATTCTGAAACAGACCTGTTGAATGGATGTTTCTTTCCAGAGTGATTACTTAATAGTTCATAGAGATCTGAATGGTTGAAACAGGTGGTTGCAAAACTGAAAATTAAATTTTAAAATTATGGCCGAAGTGTCACTATAGGAAAAAACTTTCTCCACCTCTGTACTTGACAGGCCTTTTGCACTCTTGAGTAATCTCTGCTAGGCACAAAAAGGAACATCTTATTTTTCACTTCCATCAGCTTTGTTTGGCCCATGTAACCACAGATGATTGGTATGAAAGATCTTCTTGCTTCTACAGCAATGGAATACCTTCACCCAGTCCAGGCCTAACTTTCAAATCCAGATCCCAAACCTATCACAGTTAAAATAAACTGGCTGAGACAAAATTTTGGCTATGCCTTAAATGCAAAATGTCTGGGTAGCTGTAACCAAAGGCAGAATGGGGAAATAATTATTGACTAATTTGTAGAGCTTGAGAGGATACTTTTCTAGGCCCTGATGGAAATGTAGGAGTGTTGTGATTTTGTTTGCACAAGCAGGTAAAACATTGCTAGAGGATATGCATTATGTGAGCAGGGCAATCTAAAAGAGATATTTGTTGATACTATGACATGTCCAGGAGACACTACCGAATTGACATGGAAGAAGAAAACCTGAGGTGTGCTTGGTAGAAGAAGATTAAGTCAAGGGTAATATTCATCAAAGAGATGACATATTTTGAAAACAAACACAAAGAATTTGAACTAGCCACAAAGTCTGCACAGAATCTGCCCATGGAGTCTTTGTTGGTGGCAATAACTCTCCAGCTGGGAATAATACGGCTGTGACTTTCAGAGCAATATGTTTTTGCACCATTGAGGCCTAGAAACCCCCAACTTTATAAATATAAGATGATCGTGACTATTCTCAAGGATCAAAGAGATGCAGAAAGCACAACAGCATTTCGCTGACTGTGTCAATTTGTGCTACATTTCAGACCTGCGCATGAAAAAGAAAGCTATTTCTTTATATTTTAAAAAAATGACAAGTTACAGTCTGAGAAAGCGATCCCCTCATCAGAAAAGCATAGCCTACTGAACCATTTGCTGTTTGACTATTGTGTCTATGGTTACATTGAATTTACTACCCCAACAGCGCAGAATAGTTTCCATCTCTGATACCTTACACGTCTGTTTTAAAGATCCAGCCTCCTTTAAAAGTCTGGTCTTTCAGTTGCTATCTAGGTGACTGTTTTGATAAAGTCTTGGCCAGATTCTCTTGTATCTGTGATAGTGGCCTCATCCTCTTCCAGTCCTGCCAGCCTCATGGCCCATTAAGTGCTTGATTGTTTCTGTTCATGGAGATAGTGGAGTGAGAGATAGGAATGCTTAGATCTCTTGCACATATGACCCAAATGCTTTCCTTCTCCCTCCATTATTCCCCAGTGCTGTAGATTTCTATAATGTCCTTCAGATGTCAAAGCCCTTTGTCAATTGGCAGCAAGTCAGAGATGGTGAACCTGTGAAGAAGCAAAGAGCTAAATCTCTTCCTCTTATAAAGTTTGCAAACACCTCTCTCTTTCTCTCTCTCTCTGATCTCGAGTCCTGAGGTTTTCTTTGCTGTGGTTTGAACTACAGTTTAAAATGTTTCAATTGTCATCTTGCATTGTGATGCATCACATGGTGCCCCAGCCACAAAAAGGCCTAGTAATTTGGTTTCATCCTGTCACTGATTTTGATGTGTCTGGTGCAGCTGGATGTGGTCATGTCACGGGTTCCAACATTATCTTTAACAGGAAAACAAATGTCAAGAGAGAAATACTATTGTCTTACAATTAGTTTTAAACAAATCAGACTTTGGAGAACAATACGATTCTCAGGTCTGTATGCCTGTACAAGGAAGTTTAAGATAAAGTTGACATTTAACATGCACAGCCATTCCTTATGGGAAAGAAAAGCAATCCTGAGACTTCACAAGAAGGAACAGAGAATCTGATAATGCAGTTCTTGGGTAAACCCATTTTGTAAAATTGCTATGTGTACAGCAAGATAGACTATATCTTCCGCCACCCATTTTCCAGAGCAGATATTTGTTATTTGCTGGTGAAAACCACTTTGTACTCCCAAACTGCTTTGACTGGAGTTGAGAATGGCCTGCTCTAGTTTGGGATGTTTTTCTCATTTTGAATAAATACGAACAAAGGGGACACAACAAAGCAGATCTACTGTCAGGTGAGTTATTTTAAAGTTGGGTGAGTTTTTTATCTCTAGCAATGAAAAAGGCTAACAGGTTTGCTTGCTTTGAGTAGAGGAAACAAAATTGAAGCTCTAGTTGTGAATCCTCCGTTCTTCCTGTCCCCAGTACTTTCATTGCCTGCGTAGCCCTCCCACTCCTACAGGTGCAGGACTATTCCCAGGTACACTGCTAAGAGGAACAATGGTGAATTCTCTTGCTCAAAAGAGAAAAGAAGGGATTTTCCTGAGAAAGATGAGGAAGAAAGGACGTTGTCACACTCACTTAAAAAGAGAAAAAAAAAAAAAAAGAAAAAAAAAAGAAAGGAACAATAAGAAATGTGTTGAGAACAACTAGCCTAAATGTATCAAAACTCTCCAATGGTTTAACACACAGAACTGGTCTTTAGTTGTCTCATATTATGCCTTGATTTGTATAATTCAGGATCATGCTGAGGATCTGGCTTCAACCTTTAGAAGCAGATGTTGCTTATTTTCAGGCCCCTAGTAACCATGTTGTAGTGCAAAGGCTCGGTTTGGGAAGAAGCAGCAAAATGGCACATATCCCATGAGTGGTTTTACTTCATGCTTATATTGATGTTTACATATTATTTACATAAAATAAGTTAGAGCTGTCATTTGGATTTTGGTTTAATCTCAGTGAAAAGTAATTTCTGTGGATTTGCTGTTTTAGCAAATGAGACAAACATGAGGAAACTCACATGCCAATGACATTTCATTACAAACAAGTCAGTGGATATGTCCTGTTTTCAAGAGTCTTGGACTCCTCCAACCAGGAGATCTCAGCTTCTCAAAAGAGAGACACTAATAATATGAGCTTTTCTAAAAGCTGAAATCCTTGCATGTTCCTTGGCTAGAGGCAATCAGGACCAGTGCTAACATTTTCCATGACCAGACAAATGAGAAAAGATTGGCTTATGTTCCTGTTTAGGTTGGTGTATTGTGAAACAACATTTTTTTCTTAATCTAGAAGAACCTTAATCGATGTCTTGGAGCCAAAGTAAACTTCAACCTTGGGAAAAAACAAATAAGGATTGAGAATCAAAAGTGAGCATTTGGGTCGATCCCTGCTGCTATCTTATTTTCAAAAAGAAGCATGAAATTTCCACATTTCTAAATCAGAGCTGAATGAAAAGAATAATAAAATCATTTCCTATATATTTATTTGAATGTCTGCATGGATTTAATTCAGCATGTTGAGCTCCTATTGTACTGAATCAGTGGGAAGCACTTAGATTCTGAGGCTGGGATTTACACAGGCATGTAGAGCACCCATTTAGTTACATTTATTAAATAAGTGTAAGGACTTTTTGCAGATATTCCATTTGGAAGCTACCCTATTTCACTTTGTATAGGTGGGGCTTTTATTTGCATTTTTGTTTCTACTAAGTTTTTCTCAGCTGAGACACCCTTATAATCTCCAGCAAAAATGCCCATGTAGGTTTTTCAGAGATTTACCTTAGTTTCTAAAAGATTTTTATTAGTCAGTCTGATGCCTATGCTAAGACAATTGACTGCAGGGATTGATGTCTGCCAAAACTTACCTACAAGAATAATCTTAAAATCAAACTACTACCTTTATACATTTGTACACAAAAAAAGATCATGCTGGAACTATTTGTGTTCTTCTCCTATCAGACAAGAGAAACAAATCCAAGTGATTTATTTGACCATTCACAGTAACACCAAATCTGACTCATACATACCAAGTATTCAGGCTCATCTTTTTTCATCCTGAAGTGTAAAACATGTGCAATGAGAGAGCTATTGAATGAGCACTTCTGAATCATTACCATCAGTGTTTGGTTTTAGATATTCTGAGAGCAGAAAAGAAATAAAATCCATCAGATTACAGTGTCACAATGAAAAAATTTCAATATGCATACTAAATAATCTTATTACCTCCTAAAATTAGAAAGAAAAGTCAGGGCAAAGCCATTGTCCTCCTGCTTTTCTAATCATGTTAGATGATTTGGAAACGATTTGCTGAGGAGCAATGGTGAAAAGACTGGAAGAACGTGATTTGTCCCTGTTGGGGAGGTGCAACAGAAAAGTGGGACCAAGAAGACTATAAGGTGTTGCATTCCTCAGCGTCACTTTATTGTGACAGGAGGCAATGGTAGCAAGAGGACCAAAGTAGGCTTTTTTTTTTCCCCCAAAAAAACTATTTTTAGAATTCATACTACTAGTTCATCATTGTTAAAAAATAGGCAAATGTTTATATACAGTTTTATTGGCAGTAAAACTTTTGTCTGAAGCCAATTTTCCTTTTTATTTTACAGACTACAAATACTTCCACATTCTTATTACTAAAGATGTGAAAGCATAGATAGAAACATTTGAAAGCTATTAGGGGCATTTACAGAATTAATGTGGCTGTGCTTTGAACCCTGTTAACATGTTATTAGGTCCTATCAGCTGTAGCTGGAGTGAAGGGCAAAAAGAGAAAAAGACAAAACAGGAAGGGAGGATGCTGAGAAAGTGGCAGAGCTGGTGAGAATGGGGGAACCAGGATGACTGAAAAGGCATACAGATCTCCTTTGGTTCTCCTTCTGACCATTTTGCAGCTTCTTTCAGACTGACACTTTAGAGCTGATTATGACTATGAAATCATTACTTAGTCCCAAGGTAACTGTTCTCAGCTTTTCTTCACTTCATTGCATTGCTCATGAATGCTGCAGGATATTCTAATATCCTGCAGATGTAAAGGCCTCCTTTAGAAAGAGGCGACTGATAGCAGTGGGAAAATGAACGAGCTTTTGAGGGCACAGTTGGAGTTTTGTGTAGTTTGGGTTCCACTGCACAGTACAAAGGCTAAAAATAATATCATTTAGGAACTGGAATCCAAACCTTACACTCCTCCTTCAACTTGGATATCTAATAATAGGGACTCCTTCTCAAGTTCGTCTTCCGTGATCTGCTCCCAGAATGGTGTGCTGAAACAGGTGCCACTGGCCAGCGGCCACTTGCTCAAGTTTGCTCTTGATGGGATTAACCCCTTCTGCTGATGCCCAGGTCCAGAAACGTGTGACATGGGGCAGCCTGAGGCTGCCTGCCTGAGGTGTAGTTGCAGCGGAAGGGTTCCAGTCCAATAGGTGGGAATGCCTCATGTCCCATCAAGCTCGAATTAACATAGTTCAGGTTTATTGTGTCATAGGTGTTGCCAGTGTGTCTGATACATCTGGATGTGGACGTGTCACAGCACAAGTTCATGCAGTATGACGAGGCAATGCAATAGGCTATAAATATGACAAGGGTTATGTAACATTCTCAGAACCAAAGAGAATAAATCTTGTATTGAAAAACACTGCAGGAGGTTTTGTTTAATTGTATAGTCTGTATATTAGGATTTTTCCAATTACGGAGGAAAGTGCTGTTACAGCAAAGTTGTTCTGAAACAGTCAGGACAAAGTGTGATTTTTTTCTTCCTTAATGAAAACCCCGAGTCCCCTTCCAGCAAAGGGAGACCTGTTTGTCAGAATCAATTCACACACCCCTCTTTTAAATCCATGGCCTGTTTTTACTTGTGCTGTTCAGGGTTCTTCAGTCTTTATTTAGCAAAGTTATGTAAGGAGGGGTGGAGGAGAAGGTAGTATATTGTATAGGCAAGGAAACAACAGGCTATTTAAGTGTTATATACATGTCATATATTTAGCAACAGAGCAGTTTAGGTAACCTGGCTTCACTTGTCTTAGAATAATGAACACATCTGATTTAGGGCTCCAGTTGAGGGCTTGTAAGGATTTGTCATTCTCCAAGGGGTTCCAGCAGGTGCTTCTTTCAGGCATTCAGACCACCCTTCATGTGCTTTTGTTGGCAAAAGAGCTCCTTGTCACCACTATGACCATTTGCTTGTTGTTGCTTTTTTTTCTTTTTCAAAGGTGTAGGCACAAGGACCTTATTGTCAACTGCTTTCTGTGAAGACAGCAAAGGGAACTTTTCCTGAGGGAAACAGAGAGCAAGGAGTGCGACAAAACCAAGCAGAGGCAAATTATGACTGATTATCAGACGTATTTCTTAATAATGATTTCTATTGTGCTGTAGATTAGACTCTAAAGGGCAGGGTCAGAACTTTTTTTTTGCTTGCTTTCTTTCTTTTTTTTCTCTAGACAGGAAAATACAACTACACAAGGAATTTAAGTTCCTGTACAGCTGCAAATAACTGGCAGGAACTTGATCAAAATGGCCAGCTACTGAAAGTCTTATTCTAATTTCTAGGGTTCTATTAGATATAAATTTTTCAGATTAAAGATCCAGAAGACAATAAAAGCTCAGTCAGCTTTGGATGCAAATGGGAAGTGTGCTAGGGAGTGAACCAAGAGCTCGCCAGAGTTAGCAAGTCCACACTCGCTGTGGGGGGGACAGTTTTACTCTGCCTGGAGAGTGCCTTTTTGTGGTTTAACTCAGCCATGCGTCCCTAGGGGTACTATTATAAAATAGCAATGGAGGAATGTTGTGTGTGGAATAGTTATTGCAGAATAACTATTTCAGGCTGTTTTTCTCTGTAGACAAGCCTTACTACTACATTTTGACAAGAAGATGCACCTAAGCTGATCTCTTGATGTCTAAAACACAGGAGTTTTTAGATTTGCCTGTGTGGACTAAAGCTGTCCTGATAAGTCAGTGCTTCCAAACATTTACCAAGGCATACTGCAATGTCAGAAAAAAAAAAAAATAGGAGCAGCGGATCCACATTCATGCAAATGCATTTGTTTCACACAGTGTGCACCAGGGCTACTTACTTCCAAGCCAAAGTTTAGACCCTGAACAGATATACCAGAGTGTGTCTCTCTACAGCAGGACTACTCCATATATTTTTTCTAAGCTTCTCTGGCTAATTTCGTAATGGTTTAGTAACAAACTACAAAGCCGTGTTCAGCAGGAATCAGTGTACCAGCCCTGTGTCTACAGCTTGTTGGATGACAAGGAGAACTCCCAGGAACTCCTGCATGAATATAACCTGTATCATGTTTTGGGGATCTTGGGGAGGCCTGGGCAAGATTTCAAACCTGCTCTGTAGGAAACACTCTTGGAGCTGTGATCTCAGGCGAGCTGCAAGACCCTTTGGGATCACCTGTTCATTGAGGCAACTCAAGGTTACTAGAGGGAGCATATTGGGGAGGTGTAAAGTTGAGCAAGGCTTAAACAGAGCCCTTTGTCTGCTGGGTGCCTCCACGCAGTGTCTAAACTAAGGAGGGGTAACTCTGAGGCTCACATACCAGAGGCGTTACAATATGCAATGCATTGAGGGAGCTCTTTGATATTAATGACTGAATATTTGGTTTTGGTAATATATGGCAAATAAATGATCCTAATATATCTTGATTTAGTATTTGATGATGATATATCAGCATCTTCAGTGGAAGGGATGCTTTATGAGAGTTACTTCATACTGTTTTGGTTGAAATTAACTTTTTTTTCACAGACTAGAGAAATGCAGCCACTTAAGTATTACACATCCTAACTGGCCTCATTGGAAAGCAGAAATCTTTATTTAAGGAAGGATTTATGCAATCCATGGTTTTGTCAACACTTAAAAAAAAAAAATAGTATTTGTGAGAGCTATGGAAGTAAAAGCTACAACATATTTTTTCAATACTTCCAAAAATTCAGGTTTTTTGTGAGCTTTGGAGTGGACAGTTCTATCAAACAGCAAGGGGTCGTGCCACAACATCACATGCAACGAATTCCTGACCCTCTTCTTGATTCTCTTCGACCTGCACTAGATGTTTGTTTGTGTATATTCAGCAAGAGGAAGGGAGATATTTTTTTTTTAATGCATCTTCTCCAGGACATCAAGGAGACCTAGAGACTGAAACGGGAAAACATTGATGGGTGGGACTAGGAAAGACAACTACATGCTGCATTATGCCAAGACACTTTCATCCTGCCCTTCTGTCAACTAGGTCAGGATGAGAGGCAATGAGTTGGCAAAAAGTCTCAGGTCAAAAGTTGAAAGTCGCCAATTCCTAGAATTTTTGGGACTTAAGCCTATTGGCTCACCTTACAAATGCTTTCGGAAAATGATGATAGGCTATGAAGCTGGTTATTTCTCTAATTTCTGGCAGTAAAACACTTCCTTTTCAGCATTTAGGTATTTGAACATATGATGAAAAGGGATTCTTGGCTTGAACTGGCAACTACCACTCTCACAGGAAGACAAATCCCACAAGAACATGGTCTGGGAAGGTTTTGCAGGGCCTGGTGTGGAGGGGAAAGAGCTATGAGCAGCACAAATAGCCAAGCCTGACTTGACAGGTGCTTTAGCTTGTGGATCCAAACTGTAGGGTCTTCTTGCCAGATCTCTATTGCATGACAGAAAGGGCAACTGTCAGGGTCAAAGAGTGGCCCTATCTGTCAGAGTGGCCCTTAGGTTTGTCCTCTGTATTCAAATGTTGTTATTGCTAGTGCTGGCGAGATTTCCTCCCTGGTACAGTGAGTTGTAGCTACCCACAATTGTCTCCCTAGTGGCAGGGCTGTGCTATGGACTTTGGTTGGGCCTGAGATTAGTTTCTGCATCCCAAACAAATGTTCTTTTTCTGACTGGAGTATGTATTTAATAGTTTCAAGAAAGGTTATTCCTAAATGCTAGGACCAAATGTGTTTAGTGAGGCAGTGGTGAAAACATCCCATTACACTTGGCCCACTTTAAACACACTTGAGGGCAGGTTAGATACGATTTTAATTTGCAAAGTCGTTTGCTCTGTTTACCAAGGAGCAAATCTATCCTTTAATGACTGGAAGCTGAACATTAACGTAAGCAGAACTGGAATGTCAGATTCTGTTGAAAGCTGATTATATAACTTGTACTTTTAGTTTCATAATTAAAATTGTATAGGGTGAAAACACATCTTCACCCTGTCTACTGTAAATGCAGTAAATGAACGTAGGTGGACTGGATCTTTATTAACCCCTGAATGATGGGTTGCCTACACACCTGTATCTGGGCCAGACCTTAGCTTCTTTGCACTGAAAACTGGCAGAGGATGTCATTGCTTTCTGTTATTATAGCCAGGGGTAAATAAAGGGAAAGGAAGAGCTTTTAAGACTAAAATGCAGAGGAAGGAGTCCAACAATTGGATGTAGACTGGGAACAGATAGATTTTGGATGAAGTCCATCAGGGCAGTAAAGTTTTGAAACAAGTTTTCAGCCAGAGGTATAGGTGCAAAAGTGCACCTCAGTTTAGCCCAGACATTATTATCCCCACAGATATGATTATATTTGTTTCTGATGGGTTTTGAATTGTACACAGGGATCCAGGTAACTCCAGTGATATGGCTCTGCTCTTCACTTTCTGTGTATCATCTCTTACATGCAAAGGCACTAACATCTCTCTGGATATGCTTGACGATGATTATTACAAGTAGCTGCTTAATCTCTTTCTCTGAGAAATGTATACTGGGTTTTATGAACATGGGATAGAAGGAGAGTTTAGAAAGGGATGTGTTTGGAAAACTTTAGTAAAAAAACTTTTAAAACGTAGCCCCGTTTTCTTAAGCTTGATGGATCCAGGGTTATTTTTAAAGTGTATTGGGCCTTCAGTGTGTCAGTGACCGACGTGTGCTACAGAAAGAGCCAGAAATGAATGCAAATGTGTTTTATCTGGTAAGTGGTGCTGTTTGGCTGCTTATGCATGAGTGTCTCCTGTGAAAAAAAAAGGTCAGTGAAAAAAATAATTCAGTAATTTAAATTCATAATTTACCAATTATTTATGTGATATAAACTCCACCCACACAACAATTCCACCTCTTCCTTTCTCCTTCTTTTAACCTGTATAATAGTGCTAGGCTTGTTTCGCTCATGCTTGGCAAAGCACAGACTGCCAGGACGCGTTTGCCAGAGCTGCCATGGCCCTGGGGCTGGCCAGAGCCCAGGAGTCACATCCCAGCTCTGCTCCAACCACTGCCAACCATCCACAATGTCCAGGTCACTCTGCCAGCCTGGGATTGTTGCAGACTGTAGAGGTGGTTCAGCCACGCTCCCTCCGTACACCTCCCCTGCGCTGCTGAAAAAGGCCTGGCAGCAGATGTTAGCAGCAAAATTTAAACACAGCAGGGGCCAGAGGCTGGGCCAGCAAGTGCAGCAACTTGCCTTCCCCAGCATTTCTTCCCTTTCCTTAAATAAATAACAATAATAAAAACGACCAACATATCTGGTCTATATAATATGGACTTCCGCAATTTCCAATTTCAGTGGTATACCACTCTCTTTAGCAAACTGCATTTTGTCCTTTCTAGTCCTGGTGTATGAGTCTGCGAGTGAAACTGTACTAAGCAATGTCTCCTGAAATATCTGTGTACTAGGGGCAGAATGGATAAAATAGATTCAAACAGGTTAAACAGCAGTGTCTTGTTGACTTTCAGACACAAAGGAAACCTTAAGGGACTAGACCTGGTATGGGGAAAAAGTGCTATGTCCTAATCTCAGTAAGTCATTGTAAGTGTAATTTATGCATTGTGAGGATGGGTAGCTGAGGTCATAGTAGAAAAAGAAATGATGAATGATCTGACAGAGCAGGAGGAGCCTTTCTTCTCCCTCTCCTTGGATGTTTTTCTTCCTGTGACCTTGCCTTCGAACAATTCAGATTTATTTGAGTATAGTTTGCTACCAGTTGCCCCACCTCTGAAAACAGCTCTCAGACTGGCTGCCAGTGCCTCTTTGCACGCTCTGTACAGCAATGCCCAGTTAATGAGTGGGTACATGACCTTCATTCTTTTCAGTGCTAGAGCTGTTTCACAATCCCCAAGCAACGCAGCCCTCTGCCAGGTTGCCTGTTGTTTTTGGAGAAAGTATTCCTGGGAACAGTGAGGCAGAACAGGTCTGGTGTTCCTCACCTTGCTCTGTGGCCTCTTCCAAGCAGGGAAGTTGGCAGCTGCAAACCTGTTTCCAGAGAATTGCACCAGCCTGGCTCCTGTCCCCCAGCAAAGCGCCGGCTTGTCCGTGCCGCAAGTGTCACAGGTTTGCCTGTTGCTTGAGTAACTTGCTGTTGCTGCTTCACCTCTGCATGGAAATCTTGGCTGGGATCTGTTGGCAAAGCCATGTAGGAGATTTCCCAGTCATGTAGGGAGTCTCCTGGGTTGAGTCTGGGCTGAGTACGCATGCCATGGAGACCCCACCTGAGGAGACACAACGGGGGGATGAAGACCCCAACTATAGTGATTCTCCCCTTGCAAAGGCACAATGCGAACTGAAAGCGATAATGAACTTGAGCAAGCAAAAAACTTAGGGTTTCTGATTCTTCCCTCCCCCTGTTCCCAACATTACATTTCAACACTTATTTTTAAGTAGGAAGTTAATCTGTCCCTCTTTACATTCAATAGGCACTTCACCCTGTAGGAAATGCTCAGGGTAACAGCGTAAGTGAAACTATGTGATTGTTAATAAGCAGCTCCACCAGCGCTTGCCTGAAGGTACCAGAGTAGTCAGTGTTACTAATAAAGTTAATTACTCCCACTACAAGAGAAATTAGTCAGGGGAAAAATCAATGTGTATGAACAAGATGATTAGCTGCTGGTTTCACTTTTGCAAATACATTTAATCTACTGTAGTACCTTTATGCTGGTTAACCAGAGTCACAAGCTATTAACATGCTCCCTCTTTATGAGATAGCAGAGAAAGAATTACAAAACAGTCACTTCCGTTTCAGCCTTGTCTGATGAACTGTGAATGTACCCAAAACCCTCTGCACTCTTCTCTCTTTTGATAATTAGTGCCATTTCTCTCCTGGTCATCAAACTGTGGTCTGGAGGTAAAGTATTTCATAATTAAAAGCATCCCTAGTACTTGTTTTTTCCAACAAAAGATCTCTCATCCACCACCAGGACATCCCATTTCACTTTGTGTTGTCTCTATTTTTTATGCATGTGAAATAGCAAGAACCTGCCTCTCCATCAGGCATGAGATTTCATTGACATCTGTGATTGTAACTGATTAATCTCCTAGGAACAACATTAACAGCTGGATTCAGATTTCCACATCTCTGTTTTCTGATCTGGGAAGTGAATAAGGTAACACAGAAGGAGCCATCACAGAACTGTTTGATTTCTAGGTGCTCTTTTAGTGAAAATCTCAAGGCATTTTTATTTTTGTTTTTATTTTTGTTTTTATTTTTGTTTTCTTTGTTTTTTCTCCAAGTACAGAAAGTAGGGAGAATGCACTCTGCAAATAATAATATCCTCCTTCCCTGGGACTTATATAACTGAAAAACATTAAAGACTTTCCTCTGAGACATTGTGTTCCACATGAGATATGCCTATGTTATAAGAGGTACCAATTATTTCTAGTTCTTGTGGTGTTTCTTGTAATACGGATATCATCCAACCCAAGTCAAAGAGGGCATCACGCAATCATCAGATGACAAAGCTTCTACTCATGCTTATCATTAAGGATAGAAGAAGGGAGGGAAAATGATTAGTGGCTTCCCGTTTCATTCAGTCATTGGTTTACCTTTCCAAATGGTTGTTTTTCGGTTGGTTTCTGGCATCTCTGTGTGACACTTCCTGCAGCTAACTTGTTCACCTCACCATCAGAAAGGGAAACCCACATGGAGTGGCCAGGTAACCAAGCACAGAAATCTGACACTAAAGCCCTCAAATCTGACTGCTCAGAGACACACTTGCCTGTAGGCAGCTCAGAAACAGCTTGGGAACCTTCAGATATTGGAATGAGAATACAATCTGCATGGGGATAATTTGCAGAAAAAGAGACCACTTACTGTATTTTTTTTTTATTAACTCTGGAGGCTGAATGTTGAACTGGTGGTAAGATGAACCACTATACGACCTCTGATTAAACTTCTGAAGTGTTCAGGAATTATTATTACTAGTGTACTAATTACTATTTCCATTACTGGAATATTTTTAAAAGCCTACTTTTTACATGTAAATCTATTAGTTGAATGAAAGTGAGGATACATTTTTGAGAGGAACCTTTTTCCTTGAGCCACCAGTCCTTTAGAAACAGTAGACTGAATTTAAATTTACATTAAGACATATTTTTCCCTTTTTTCAGAGTAATACACAATAATATGCTCTGAAGTGGGTGCACCTATCATTTGCCTCTTCTGGCCAGCATGCTTTGAAGGTGTTCTGGTAGGAATGAGAATCTGCTCCTATTTATTTTATTTACTTCTGTCCTCCTTCATGTTGACTTTTTCCCTCATTTAGTTTTTATTTTCCTATTCTCCCTTTTCTTTCACACATTCTTCTATCTTTTATAAAATCCCATCTTTTCGCTGTTGTTACCTTTCTCTTTTTTCTTGAGTATTTCAAGATAAAATTATGAAGTAACAGAGTGTCACCATCCATATCTACCACCCCTTCCTGTAGCATCATAGATTAATTGAATAATGCAGGATGGAAGGCAACTCTGGAGAGCGGGACCAGCTTTGAAGTTAGGTTAGGTTAGGTTGTTGAGGGTCATGTCCTTCTGAGTGTATCTAAGGAGACACAACCTCTCTGGGCAACCTGGTCCTTGGCTCCTGCACTGTGAACGTTTTTATCTTCATGTCTAATCAAACATCTAATAAAATTTGCCATGTTGTAGTTTGTGTCTGTTGCCTCTTGTCCTTACCCTGCACACCTCCAGAAAGAAGTCTGTCCTCCTCTCTCTCTACCTTTCTGTAAGGTAGTTGAACACAGCTGTTAAGATCTTACATCCACTTTCTCTTCTGAAGCTTGACAAACCCCACTGGTCTCTCCTTGTATATCAGGCCTACGACTCCTCAGATCACTGCAGAGATCTGGAAAGAGCTACGGCACTTGCTGTAAGCAAGAAGGCATGTACACCACTTATGATTGCTCAGGCTCTTCTAAAGGGATTCACTTTAGAAGTTACATGGTGATCTAGTACTAGTGAGCTATCATAAAAAGGAGGAATAAAAAAATTACCCATAAATTAGTCGTAACCTCAACAGAGTGAAAAGTTCCAGAATTAACCATTGTTGATAAATGTTTTTTTCAGCTGCTTCATGATTACCCAAATGATCTACATCATAAAAAGCATTTTTATGCTTTTTGATCAGACTGAATACTTGAATGCACAAAAGAGCTTGTGGCTAGGACAATGGGAGTGCCATTTATGATCTATAAAAAATCTTATTGTATGAGACACTGGTTTTGTTTTGAAAAACAGTTTTATTTATGCACTGTGAGCTTGGTGGCGGTGAATTCTTACCTAAAGGAAGTGCTTTGATGGTTGGGTTAGGCTGGTTTTGCAAGAATTACTCCAGCCATTCTCTCTTTGGAGCTCCATTTTTTTCCTCCCATCATAGCAAACCATGGAAGAGGATCAAGATGAGCTCAGACACCAGGAAGTTTTTCAGGATTTTTGTCATTCCTTAATCACTCACAGAACTGATACAGCTGGAGCCCAGGATCGCAGGAAGGATTCCTGAGCAGTAGAAACCTTGATGTTAAACAGGAGTCAGCCACGACACACCTTGATGATAGGGTGGAGATAATTGATTTTGTTATTAATATTTGACATTCAAGTTCATCATGCGGAGAAGGCAACCGCACTGCCTGGAAGAGAGGCTGCAGGCAGCACAGAATCTTACTCACCCCGTTGCATAAGGGGCACATTTGCATCCAGATCCTCGTCTGGTGATTAAAAGGTGCGTTACACAACCCAGTGAAAGAGGGAGTGCTGCTGGATGACACCCAGTCTGCCTCTTCCTGAGGTCTGCCATGAACTGTTCTCCCCAGCTCTGCATGCATGGGCTGAGGATGTTTTGGTGGCCCTCCTCACTACTCCCCCTGTGGCCAGGACCCTCATGAAGCACACCATGGTTTTGGGGGGTGATCTGCATGGCCCTGATGATGTGGCGAGAGCGGGGAAGGGCAGCTCCACCCCGGGCAGGAGCGGGGTGTCATTAGCAGTGTCCGCACCCGCTTGTCAACAGCCCCTGGCTGCCGACCGTGGCCTGAGTCACCGGCACCTGAATGAAAGTAGTTTTGTTGTTGTTTTGTCCTTTCCAGCCTTTGCAGAGCACACCCCTCCAGGAGGCCAGGCCAGCTCTTGCACTGTGACCTGACCTCATGGGTGAGGGCTGTCCTTCAGGTCAGGGACTCATCAGTTCAGGTAACACCCTGCGTACACTGCCCTGCTGATCACCAAATGGTGGAAATTAGAAGCAGGCTGGGCCTTCGCCTTTGCTTTCATCCCCATGCGACTCCTTTTAGTGTTGCTGTGAGTCCTCAGGTGGTTTTCCTGGTTGGTTTCAGAAAGTCAGGTGTCGGAGTCACACTGCTGGTGGCTGCAATGACAGCAGGGATGCCTTGTCTACAGGAATGCCTGCCTAAGCATTGCAGAGCAAGCTGCATCCACACCGATGGACCCCCTGAGCCTCCAAATTGGGGCAGAACATAGTATCAAGTGGAGAGAACGTTTGACATCTTCTTTTGTGGTCACAGCTCAGGAAGGCAGGCCTTTATTGATCCACAGTCCCTCAGTTTTCCCTGACAGTACTGGACTTAAGGGGTGTTAGAGAAGCTTTTCACCCATTTTATTCTTCCTAGCACACTAAATGTTAAAAAGGAAGATAAATACCTTTCAGGCCTAATACTCAAATCACAGGAAAGTGCCTGCCCCAGTCCTCCTGTCATGTCCTGCTTCCCACTATAAACAATGATCATTGCAAGTTGCACCTTGCTCGTCCTCTGTATTTTTCCCCATCCTCTTAGACCATAATTGGCATTCCCTCCTCCTAATTACTCCACCCTAGCTTAAGGTGCAAAAAATGGCCTTTGTTTGGCAAATAAAGGGTAGGCAGAGCTTTGAAGGAACACATCACTGTTATGGAGATTCACCCAACATTATGTGGTTGACTCTTCTGGTTTCTGTTAAAGCCAAAGCTTTGGTCATTTCCAACAGGGGCAATCAGGAGAGAAGAACTGTCCTACAGACCTTCTGCTGTATAAAAGGGGAAAAATACCCACATAATTATGTCATTTTCTAGCTCACAATGTGCTGTAAACAATACCAAACAAAAGTGAGTACAGGCAATATAAAAATATCCTTTATGGTATCTTTAAAAAACTTTTAGGCATATCACATGTAGTCTGTGAACAAGCTACATTGCCCGTTAATCTTCTTTCCATATACAGATTTGTATATAGACATTTTTAGACTTTTTGAATGAAAGAATTTGTAACCATAAAAATCCATGTATTCCAGATGCACATTTTAATGCTCTCAGGGCTTGTTTTAAATTGTTTTTCAGATGTACACATAGCTTTGGCATTTTAAAATCTGAGGATACATGAATAATTGTGTGTGTGATTTTACATAAACAAATGTACCTGGTGACTGAAAATATAGCTTTTGCTCCTGCTCTTTGCATCTAATAAGAATAATTATGAAGATATTGAATAATCATTTATATACAGGGCTCTAAGCTCAGGATATTCATGAAGGTGCAAGATAGCTGGATTGCTATATTGAACATTTTGCATAGCTGAATTTTGATAGACTCTTCCAATTACAGGTTTAAAAATTACATTGTTGCATGCCTGTCATCTAAATTCTTTCAGGTCTTCTACAGATTTCTTGAACATGTTGAAGGAGATTTCTCCATTGAAAGTGTCACTGAATCAAGAGTTTGGAATTGAAAGAAGTAGGTGTGTTGAGGAACAAGGTCAGACTGGCTGACCTCAAACAAATAGTCACATCTCTTTGAAAAGATGTGCAATAATGTAGATCTGTACCAACACCAAGCTATTGGTGGATAGCTGAAGCCAGATATGAGAACAAGGGAAAATCCATTTAGATCAGGAGTTTCCCAACTTAGTATGCATCAAAGTATGCAGTGACAGAAATTACTCTCAGTTTTGGCGATTGTAATGAGTGCATATGGGATTGCATTGTCTGTTTTGCTCTATAAAGACAAAAAGATTGAGAGTGTGGTGCAAAGATGCCCCCAGTTCAGGAGCTATCGTGGATCCAGATTGCCTACCCAGGCTAATAGGGAAACTATGGTTGTAGTACCTCCAAATACTGGGAGAAGGGTTGCCAGATGAAGGCCTCAGTGATGAGGTCTTGCCCTGACAAGGACTTGAGAACAGAAGGACACAGTGGCTCTTGGAGGAGTGTGGAGAAGAAGGAGAAAGAAGATAACAAACATGAACTATAATAGCAAGAGATGTCAATGGTTGTTCTGTTTGCCTACAGAGCATGATTCAGGAATGCCACTATCTGTAGAAAACATCCAAGCTGAATTATGTGGTTTCTTCTGATGGACCAAAGATGACCATCTTCAACTAATGAGCAGTAGGCAGGGAACTGTCAACTTGCATTTGTCTGTACTTCTACCCTGTTTCTTTTTGCTACACCAAGGCAGAAATACCAATAGTTCCCAGACCTGTGTAACTCCCCTTCCTCTTTTATATAGAGTTGCATCCATGACACTAAACAGCCTAGATTCTCTTCTGAAGTGGTGATTCATGTACTAAAGTTTAGGAACCATCAATCTAGATCACATCCATTCTTTCTTGACAAAGATATGTTTAGCCTCGGAGGATGCAACCATGCATAGCTTTCCTTCAGACTGTGTTCACCTGAGGGATGTGACCAATCTCTTTCCCAATTGCTTACCAAGCCACTCTTTAGGCCTACTCACATCCAAAACACCCAGTTAACATAGTCACTCTCTCTCCACCTCCTGCTTCCTGTGTGATTGCTTATGGCTTCTAGTATTTGTTATGACACAGATTTAAGTCTTCATTACAAAAGCAAACCACTAACTATTCCTAGGAGTTTTGTGAATGTGGAGACAAGACACTGACCAGTACAGCAGGAGTGGATCAGAATATTGTATTTTAGCTTTGTGTCTAAAACATGGCATTGGTTCAGGAATAAAAGAATTGTGGCATATGATGAAAGTTTCCCAAGATGGGACATTATAGCATGATACTACACCGGTGTCCACCTGCTGGGTAGGAATAACGTGACTATGTATTTTACTTTTAAGTCAAAACTTATCTAAAATGTCATACAAACAGATGAAAGTGGATACACCTTGGCTGAGGTGTTACTTGACTGCAGATGAAATCTCTGCAAAATGTAGATTCGCTCACTGTCTTCAAGACTCCCAAATTTGGGCTGATAGTTCTAAAGGAAGCCTAAGAAATCTTCTACACATGTCATGTTTATTCATGTAAAAGGTAAAGCTGGAAAACATGAAATTAGAAACAGAAACGTCAAGCATGTGGATCCATTAAAACAAGGCCTTGTCGTTCCAGGAGAATAGGATTAAGAAAGCTTGATAAGACTTGGATTTATGGCAGTATCACTTTAGGCTCATTCTGTCTGATATGGGCAATGAATTATTGGTATTTTGCTACTAAAGGACACTTGAGTTATGTGAACAAATCTTCTAATTATTAAATAATTCACTTACACAGTGAAGTCAGCTATGCCATTAGTCAAATTATACTGAGAAATACCCAGGAAAATGATGTTTGCTTTATATATATGACTATATCATTTTCCAGATAAAATGTGTATGTAGAGTACTATTTGTAGACTCGGTTTGTAAGAGGTGTTTGATGGGAGAGAACTCTGCATATGTCTATATTTGTACATACGCATATAATACAAATACGTATGAATATATAGGAAAGAGAGAGAGAAAAAAAGAAAACGTGAATGTTGCACTGTTTCGGGCCTGCCATTCTCAAACACTGAGCCGTATGTACATAGGTAAGATATCCCAGTTTACCTTGTGCTACCCACTGCCAGGAGGCAGCTCAGAGCACTGTTATTGCCCTGACTTATACTTCATCCATTGCTCATGCCAGACATCCACACATGTACACCATACAGCAGCCCTACACATTACTACAGATGCTTACCTCAGCTCCACAGTCAACATCTGCAGGGGCAAGACCACAGAAAGAGGTTGTAAGGTCCTCATTATCAATGAACACAACACAAATGGTGAAAGTAACCTTTTATTTGCATGTGATATAGAGACATACACACTGCAAACACATGCCACACATCATAAAAGGACAGGATACTTGGGAGATCTCAGCAAAGAAACATGAGCATCTGCTTCTAATAACCAGTGTAAATAGTACATGCTCTGAGTTTCTCATGGTGTTTCTGAACAGAATTCCAGAGGAGCTGCACACACAGCACAGCCGAGCTCGTTAACACCACCGGCCATCCGCAGACAGCTGCCAAGGGGAACCTGGCTCTGTCTGGCCATGCTCTTGGGTCAGAGCCAGTGGGGAAAACTTTGCATCCCACTTCAGCTTGCTTGCTGCTGCCCTGCCCATCTCTGCTGCAAGGGAAGTAGTGTGCCAGTGGCCAGACTCACTCAGGCTTGTGCAAAAGTCCATGCCAAAAGAAATGGATGAGTGCTCTGCAGGAAAGATGGATTCTTCTGTCTCTGGAGGTCGCACAGGTGTGACATGGGTCCTGTGAGCCACTGCTGGTTGCAGTCTGCAACGCAGCACAACCTGGCACAGATATGCCAGATTCCTGGAATTACTATGCTAAGCACAGCATGAAAATGCTCAGAGCACTGCTGTCCAGGCAACACTCACAAGCTAAATCTTCTGTAGATTAGGACGCGTTCTGGAGAAATGGGAAAGAATGCAGCCAGCTAAGTAAAGACAGGTGTGCAGCTCTGCTGCCTGGCATGTAAGAACACAAATGATTGTGGGATGAGATGAAAGCCTTGCTGTGAGCACAAGCTGGCCTGTGGCAGCACTGTTGTTACTGTACGTACATAGCACCGTACACCGAAACATGGACTGAGCTTCCCCAGCACACACACTATGCGCTGTTATTGAACTAGCTGGCAATTCATGTATCTACACCCATTCCCTTGCAGTCACCTCTGGGTTCTAGCTCAGCCCCTCCATCATAAGGCAATTATTTTAACTCTCTTAATCTCATTTCTCTTTGTTAAATGTTCTAGGATTGTTTCAGCCATTTGCTTGGTTTCTGGGTAAAAAAAAAAACAATGAAAACTCAGTCCTGTACAGCTTATGACCAAAATCATCACACTTAAAACTAGTATATTTGCCAGAATAGTGGAACCCATTTTCAGCATATCAGGACTTCCTCTGAGCTACATCTGTTAGTGATACGGCAAATTTTTCTTGCCCTGTCACACCCAAGAGGCCTATAAAGAAGGAAAGAAGGAAGGATGCTACATGCTATGTGTTGTGCTGGGCCATGTTTTTCCACTAGTGGCAATATTTTCAGCATGTCCTGGACTGGACTGCCCACCAGCAATGTTCACAAGTGGCGACCCACCATCTATTAAGTGCCCTGAATCTCTTTGCAATGCAGCCAGTTTTCAATGGGTGGGATAGCTTTTACTGATGTGTTTACTTCATGAAACATTCAATTAGCCAGATTCATCATCAGCATATTTGCTTGTGCTGCCTTTGTGTTGGGTGCTTCATCAAGCTTTTCCTCATGTGCACAGTTTGCCATCTGCTTGTAGGTCGTTCAGAGACTGTGTGAAGATTTTCTCTCTCTGAGAAAATGTGCGCTGCTCCATTGAAGTGTTTGCTAGTGATGCAATGGCAGCTGTTAGCATCACGTCATATGTGTGCGGGTGGTTGCAATACATGGTATATAGGTTGTCAAAATTTGCCAGGAAGATGTGTTTTTGATTGTGGTATTGTGTGCATGTGTGGTACTGCTGGAGCAGCACGCATAGGACTTGGAATATTACATGAGTACTATGCGTGAGTGCTATATAAACCACATACCAGAGTGGTTACATGCTGTATGGGGTGACAGTAACACCATATTCACACAGCTTTTTCACATATCTCTCTATCAGCTGCCCATTTGTGAGTACTCCTTGGGGCTCTGGCTGTTTCCATGTGTGTGCTGGGCAGTGGTCTTCACCAAGAGTGCACTAACAATTGGAAATCAGCTTTTCCTTGTCAGCGCTTTCCTGGCTCTGGGTGCCAACAGTTCAGGCTCTGTGGGACAGTGGTCCATTTCCAATGTCTGTCAGGATGTTTATGCTGTTTATGTGTAGGCCTTTGTCACCTGGTATTAATCGGGTTGTGCCCTCTCTGCCTTTGAAGGCACAGAAGGCTTCAAACTCCTTTTCATTACACATGGTACTGTGGCTTGTAATATTAATCAACTACATTTGGATACACGATGTTGTAAGTATGGGATATACAGCATCCCACTACATCTTTGGAGATCAAATGGCCTCATGGTGGCTGAGTCCTTGCCTGCAGTTGTTTGCTTCTTGTGCTCAGAAACCTTTCTGCTACTCTTTTGCATTGAGATACTGTTAGCTAAACCTGAGCAAGCCTGTAAATACCACAAATTTAATTTGGTTTCTTCTCCTCTTGATTATGCAGAAGTGTTGGTTGCTCTGATGTCCTGGATCATTGCTTTGCAAGCAGATAACTGTTTGGCATGGCATATGCTGTTTATGCTGTACTCCCTGCTTCAGTTCTCCTCATCTGTAAAGGCAAATATTAATCTCTAGTGGGTATTGAAAATGAGGTTTGTAATCCTACTTCCACTTAACCAGGCCAGACACTGTAGTGGATGGTCCACACCCGACACAGTGAGAAGGGTCCCGACAGCACTAATTAATAGATTACACTTTATTCCTACTCTGGTGTTTTGCCAGGTGATGACTGAGCTGATAAAGGAATTCTGCACATCGTTGCAGTGTCTGGCCTCCTCTCATAGTTTCTGGTGGAAGGGTTGGCCATTGCATACTGTAGCACAATTAGCAACATGTCTTTTGATTGCTCGTTGAGATTGCTCTGCATTTTTGTCCTTTCCTCTCTTTGGAGTTGAGCAGCCCATGCATGCTGTGCCAGCGGGCACTGGCACTAGAAGTGATGTCACTGAGCCTGTTGGGGCACAGAAGCTTGGCGCTGATTAAGTTTTAACTTTTGAGTCTGGAGCTATCTGTGTGGGCTCACAGCTGGGGACTACAAAGTGCTATATGGAATTGGCACAGAGAAGAAACACACAGATCGCCTGCTGTCAGGACATCTGTGTCTTTTTATTTTGGGTACATTTAGCACTTACAGTGTTTCACATCTGTCACATATGCAGTATGGCACTGACAGTGGTTACCGTTATATTTACATTTTGCCTTGATCACATTTGTTGTTGTTGTTTACTCTTTCTGTAAAGCCACCTCCTTGGCCGCACACATTTAATTCATTAGCATCAGGGATGCCTGGCGCTGAATGTTACCAGCAGTGGACTTGATGACACATACATGGCATTAACAACATGGCATTCAGCTAGTGTATCAACCCTCCATCATTTGTATTCTCTTTACAAATACCACCTCCCCAGTTCTGCCCGGACCTACATCATCTTGTCCTGCACAGCACTTGCATATCACAGGATAGTGGAAGAATAGGCTTTTAAGAGACCCCAAATAGTCTGAAGATCACATCAGTGGCTTAGTTGTCCCCTGCTCAAAGTACAGCCAGAACATAAACTAGTCTGGACAGACCTTTGTCTAATCTAGGCTTTAAAAAGTCTAAGATACTCTTCAAAGCTCTAAATGACAGAAAATCCAAAATCCCCCCAGCAATATTTTTCATTCTGTACATGAGAATGTTTTCTATAAACTTTGGCTGGAAATGTAACTCTTCCTTTGAGACACAGCACATGACTTCAGAGTCAGCTGCTGTTAAGTCTGACAGAAAAGGAAATATACGGATCCGTCTCTCTCCCTCCATCCCAAATCAATTTCCTCACTTATTTGCTAACTTCCAAGTCATTTTAAGCTTCAATCTGGAGTTTTGCTTAGGTATCAGCAAAGACCATCATCCTGCATTCCAGCATTTAGGGACACCAAGTTCAACTGATACAAGCGTTCACCTTGTGATCATTTGTGTCTTTGTTACAGAATATGACCAGGATTTTTCTTCTGCTTGCAAATTCATGGCCTTTATTCTTCCCTTTATACCTTTTATACTCTTAGGTTTGTTCTTTTATTGGTTGTGGCATCTGTTCCCCTATTCTGACAGCATTGCACACAGATTCGAAGTAAAGCATTGCCTTTTTATATCATACTGCAGTTAGTGCTTTTATCTGCACTCTGGCTGTCTCTGATTGCAAGCGCTATGGAGTTTCCTGATGCGATCAGAAGGAGCAAGTGAGCTCACCAGGAGAGCCACTGGATCACCTCCTAAATCACCAGCTCTGAGGCTGGATGGACTAGAAGGCAAAGATTAAAAGCTGCAGTCTTCGATCTGAGGAGAGTAGTGAGTCTCCAATGGGAGTGGAAATTTGCCATTGCTTTTGCTAGAGCTGTTGAGAGAAAGAAGAGAGCGGGAGGATGAGATTTGTGGAGCCGAATCTGTTCTTGGAATATATCACATCACAAGCTTTTCTAGTGACAGAATCCTTTCATTATTATTTTTTAATTGAATTGTCATTAAAAAATAATCCTTGCTTTTAAATCACAAGTCAAAAATGCAAATGTGAGCCCTGGGAGCTCAAAAGTCTCAGGCTACACAAATTTCTCTCATCCCTGCTATGGAAACAACAAAAGAAGAATACACAAGGAATGTCTGTTAAGGATAAGTTTTAATGATCATCTGCAACTTGTTATTCCACAGTACATGCCATTAATAAACTGAATTACCCCCAAAAGTCTGTCCTGCGAGAAGTGCTATATTTCCTGCATCTGTTGCATCTGTTTTATCACATCTCTGCATCTTTCTGAAAGCACTGTGTAGCATGTTAAAAAGGTTCCAGCACAAAGCAATCATGACTCAGGTATATAACACCCGAGTCTTTCCTTCCTTCACAACCCTTTTATTTCACTTTTTACTGCTTCTGTATGTGAAGAATAACTTTCAATTGAGAAAAGCTCCTTCTATCTCCTTTCCTTTCTCTGATTGAAATTTTTTTGTCTCACTTGTGGGTTCAAAGCATTAAACCTCACCCTGGTAAGTGGTAGAGTCACCTACAGATTCAAGCTGTCACACAGATTACTTTGCTCCAAGAGTTCTGCTCCAAGGCCACTGAAGTTAATAAGAGATTTTTCACTGCCTGCAGTGAAAACTGTCCTGGCCCTGTAGTCATGCATAATTAGCGAGTGGGAGATGAAAGGGCCATGTTACCTCCCATCCCCACATTTTTAGTGGACTGTTTCCTTACCCATGTGGCTGCAAGATTCTCATTCCAATCTGCTCTTATCTTGATTTGGGGGAAAACTGTTTCTCATAATGGTTTCATTGTGCTAAGGTACATATCCCTCTTCACAGAATTAAATTAACCTCTGTCCTGTTCAGATACACTATTATCATAATTACTATTAAATTAGTTGTTTCTCAAGCAACTGCAGACAAGACACCAAGCCAGCCCACCTGGCTGCATTCCACAGCGCGAGCTGACGCGCACAGTTCCAGCCGATGTATTGGGAAACGCACCACTGCAGCTTGGAAAGGTCCAGCACGCCGCTCCTCTCTGATTCCTTGCAGCTGCCCTTCGTGCCAGTGAGCTGCTTTCTCAGGAAGGTGCTAGAGAGAAGGTCTGAAGAGGTATAACCTTGTGATTATATGTGAGAGGATCCGGAGGTCCCGGTTCCCTCCTCTGTCCCTGGCTGTGAGCCAATTCCTCCGCTCCTCGTGTGCAAAATGGCTCTAATGTCTTTTGCCTCCTTCCCTTTTTAATTTCTCCAATATGTTGTCTAACAGACATTGCAACTCCACCTTCAATGCAAGCATAGCTTTCAATATCACTTACCTTTGCCAATTGTTCTTTATTACATTGTTAATTTAATTATATATTTACTGAATAATATTTTTATGGTACTCCTTTATGGAATTATTGTATATTATATGTCACTAAATTACATAATCATGAGCTGTTTGACATAGATAATGTTCTTTTCATTCAGAAAAAATACATTCGTTGTCATTAATGCTTTTATAGTATTGTAACTGTACTTTTTATCTTGGGCAAATCTTAGTTTGGATTTTCTTTGACTGAGAGCAGTAAAACTCCCATTCTTTGTGTTTAAGACTTCTTAGACAACTGGCATTCTTACCAGCAAAAATCTGGGCAGAGACCGAACTTTTATTGTAAAAGATGCGTGATGGAAAGAAATATGCTTTGTAAGTACAAAAAGCCATGAACAGAATCCTGGATGTGCAAAAATTAAATAAGACTAAGAAATAAGTAAATATATATATGTGCAAAAAATCCATATGTATCCATGTGTACATAAAGCCAGTCTCCTTTTCAAGTACAGGTAATGATTTCATGATGTGAACAGTTGACTTCAGTACAATAAGACATATGGTTTCATAAATTCAGTGCTTACTGTGGGGTATTTGTTCAAATTTTAATGCCACATAGTGTTCTAAGCTTATTGTGATGAGAAATACCAGCTGATGATGAGAAGCAGAGCTAGGAGTGCTAGATCACACGAAGCTTTGCAAGGATCCAGATAGGTAAAGCTGTCAAACAGTCACCAGTACGTTCCAGCCGACACCATAGTGTGGAAGCCTCTTGGCTGCTCTTCAACTCTGGTGGCTTGGTACCAATTCAGCGCGGTGGAGCAGACATTTGATATGAAACCACTATGTCTTTGCCTTACTGGTAAAAGTAAAAAATGTTATTAAAATCTAGGTATACAGAAGGCACACAGAATGAAATCCTGTACCTGCTGTGATCAACGTGAATTTTGCTAGTGGCTTCAAAGTGCCATGGTTTCACCTGGAATGTGTTAGTCTCCTTATTTTGAAATTAAAGACACATTTTTGAACTTAATTTACAAAGAAGCCTACCTTAAAACTTGTTTTTATATATAGTAGCGTTACTAATCAGCTTTCCAAGATGTAAACCTTTATAAATTAATTATTTCTTTTGTTATTAGGAGAGTAATAATGTAGTAGGCTAGAAATTAATTATTTCTTTTGTTATTAGGAGAGTAATAATGTAGTAGGCTAGTGCATTTCTGAACAAAAGAAAAGAAAAATGGATTTGAGTTTCTAGTATTCGCTCAGGTTTTGATCTGAATTCTTGCTTATTGCAGACATTTGTCTGAGTTCTATGCTGACATCAGTGTGATAATATAAAACATCCACAAAAGCTCTAACCAGGGCAGAGCTGCTGATAAGTATATACATATAAACACAAATGTACGGATATAATCAGCAAAGAAGCTCACCTGAGGCATTCCCCTGCCCTTCTGTAGTTCTAGTGTGTTACTTCTGAGCTAGAAATGCCTGTTTTTAGAGACATTTAACTAAGTAATAAGGGCATGTATAAAGCTCAGTGCATTGGTTCACAATAAATATCAGTATTTAAAACTTAGTCACCATTTCTGCTTGGGGGAAAAATAGCATGGTGACTAACTAGTTTCCACTGGACTATATTCTTAGCAGGCAACCATTGCTGACACCCTGGCCTGGGAAAAGGGTTTCAGATAGGGTGGAGAGGCTGCAAGAAGTAGCCATGGGCTGGAAAAATGTCTGCAAGAGCTCTGGTCTGTGTGAGAGTTCATGATATCAGACTCCAATATTTACTACATTTTATATAATATTTATTTAGTGAATATGTTAGATGAGTCATAAGGTTTTTAACTGTACCTCACTAGAACTGTCATTTTACAAACAATTGACCGTGACCCTGCAAACACTGATTCATGTGCTTTTCTTTGTACGTGACAGTGAACTGGAGCACCCACAGTATGAGAAATGAAGAATGTGTGTAAGTCTGTGCAGGATCAGGGCCACAGAGGTGGGTGATACTGATTTCATACTTCTGACCTAGCAAAAACATTACTTTTTTTTTTTTTTTTAATAGCTTGCTTTTTTGTCTTAATCTGTAAAGCAGTCTTTGGCTGATGACAGCTGTGAGACTTCTGAAATCCATCATGTACCATGGGGACCTTTTGTGATTTCTTTTGCCTTGTAATACACTTAGAGCAGCACATGGAAAGTGTATAGCCAGAATTTTCTGTTGGTGAAAAGAAACAGAGTCATCCAGAGGAAGGAGACCCGAGAGAGCCAACCTCAGAGTCAGAGGAGAGGTCTGATTTTGCTCCAGCAGTTTCTTCATGACTCTGTGAGTTTTTCCCCCCATATAGTTGTAGTTTTACCTGCTTTACATTGTTCCCCTGCAAACCTAGCAGGTCATGTGACCTGTATTCCATCCCCAGCATTTGGGAAGCCCTGTGATAAAGCTAAAAAACTCTCCCATTCTTGAAGGAATTGAGATATTTTGGAGTCTCCCAAATATGTTTCTCATACACATGTCTGTGGTTCCAATTTGTTTTTTATCACATAAAGCGTGAGTAACAGAGTTAGTTATATTAGGTGTATCTGACGTGAAATAGTTGACCCTTTTAGCTGGTAGGGGGAAGGGAGAGACTTCACTAAGGTTTGTAATGTACTAGGAATGTGTATTAGAAAGTGAAAACCAGACCCCAAGCTGATGAAATGATTTAAAATCATATCATTGTAAAAGTATGCTCTACAAAATTAACACTATCTGCCTCCTATTCACAGATATACTTGCCTTTGAAGAAGACAGAGGATTATCCTCTGGGGCATGTTAGGATTCCCCTTATGACAAGCAAAATATTCTTGGAATCACAGACATATCAGAGTAGCTGGGCTGAGCTACGAGGCTTCCTACTAAAACTGCTGAAGAAGGGTTTCCCGGGTCAGTGGGCAAAACCTGGGAGATAACAATTGCTCACCAGACTCCTGTGCCTGTTTTCTGGGACAATAGCTTATATATTTCTTTAGCAGCACAATGCCTTTGCTCTGCTTCTGACCCGTTTCTTATCTTGCAAACTACCTCTGTATAATCACAACCTTGAGGGAGCCCGTGTTTGCTGGGTTACTGAGGGAGGCTTGGACATGCTTTCTTATGCTACCTTTCCAGACTGTGTGTCTCTAGTGTAGCTTGATCCCTCCACTGTGGCTAAAGGTGAGAATATGATTTACCCCAAAAGCCCTGTATCAGCCATGCCTCCATGGAATCTAAGGTCGAGAGACAAATAATATACAGGCCTTTTCAGCCCAGTAAATAGAAAAACGTAGTTAGAGTCAACTCCACTCTAGGGATGCCTCATGACTTTCTTGCATTTAGGTGCCATATTGTTCCATTTTATTCAACATGATAAGTTGTCTGAGAAGAAGCCCGTGTGTATAGGTAAGACAAAAGCCACTGTGTAATGGAATGGTACATACAGTACTACACTTTAGTCAGCAACCATATGTTCATTCCCTGACATAAAAGCATCAGCAATGCAGAGAACAGTGCAAGTTTGAATAACATGCACAAAATCAACAAGAGCATTAAAGTGTGACCCTGGACAGACATTTCTCATTGGTCTTGCCTGGTGACCTGTCAGAATGGGAAATCACCTCTGTAACTCAGCAGCAGAGATTTACTTTTGCAAATGGTAGGAGAATTGAAAGATTTGAAAGCTCCTCAAGAGCCTGAATACCTCCAGGGTTTTTAACATGTCTGAGAGGGAGGATCATCTGCAGCCTTGAACACACTAAGTATAGACAAGAGGTACATAAGTAGTCAAAGATAACACCACTTCATATCAAGAGCTGCTAACCAGCCCTACAAAGGAATTTGAACAACTGCTAAGGATTTCTAAAGTCTGCACTTGATTACTGCAGGACTTCAGATACCTCTTCCAAATATTTATGATCCTTCACTACGAAACAGTGGTTTAAACGCACCTAAAAATCTCAGATACAGAATTATTATTAGATTTGTTCCTGTTTTACAGATACATTATTTGGCCTAAGCTATGTGTTTCAACACTCCCTTCTTACATCAAGGGCTCTTCAGGGCTTTTTCTACATGTGCTGAAAGACACTTCTTTACCTGAGGCTACTCTGCTAACTTCTTTGAGCACAAAGTATCTCTGGATAATTTAACCACGTGAGGCACACTCAGAAGACTTGGCAGATTGTCTCAGGCATTTGGAGTTAACCAATAATAAAGTTCCTGCCCCTAATCCTCCAGATTTCTTCTAAGTTCTGCTTCTATTTGTTCTTAGTGTAAAGCACGGCATTATCTTATTACAGCAATTTGATTTTCATTATCTAAGTAGGCTGCTGTGTCAGCAAAAAGCAGCAGTTTGGAAAGGATGGGAAAGACTGCAAGTCATGGATGAATGAGTGATAGGTGGAGAAATAAAAGATAGAAGAGGCTATGTGGAGTAATTAAGAGAGCTTGAGAAAAGAAGATGAGGTCTGTAGTAATTAGTTAAGAAATATGTCTCTTTGTTTACATGGTTAAACAGGGGAAACCTGCCTTTTTCTTATCACATATAACCTGTGTTTAGATGGCCGAAGTTCAGCCAGAATCATGCTGTAAAATAGTTTGCTTAGAAGCAGCTAGAGTGTTGAGATCACTACAAGATCATTTCTGAGTCATTTGACAAGAAAAACTACCTGGCAAGAAATTGTCTACCACCGAGTCCCTTTTTAAAATCTGCTTTTGAGATTCTTTTCCTCTTACCACATGAAGAGCCCTGGAAGTTGGGGAAAATCAGTCTGTTATTTATGAACCTTCATTTGGTTATGCCTACAATGCCTCAGGCATTCCTTTGGAGATACAAGGTTTCAGGAGTCGATACATAAATTGATGTGGGTATGAAGCACAGCATGCTCTTGGAATGGAATTAGTGCCATTTTAAACAATTTTTCTGGGCTAAGTGCCTTTAACATTTAAAATCTATCATGTGTCTTTTTCTATGTATAATCCAATGCTCATGGAAAGCAACGGGACTACATTTATTGTAGGAAATAAAATAAACCAAGGACCATTCTCTGGCTCTGATGCCAAGTGTTGTGGCACAGCCTATGTCCATATTGCTCAGCTTTCTTCTTTTTCCAGAACAGGGGGGCCACAACCACATTGCCATTGAGAACGACCCTTGAATGCTGCCTGGACAGTGTCAGAAAGAGCCAGAACCAGACTGCAGAGCATGCTATAAATGTGTGGGATAGTCCTGTGCCAGTTTGTTAGTACAGATATAGCCTGAGAGTCTTTTGATTGGCATCAGTGGACTACAAGTGAGTGAAAATGAGCCATCTACTGTGATAGCTCTGTAATCCCTTGAGATTCCCAGAGCATATTGCTTACTGGTAAAAGAAACCTCGAACTTAAAAGAGAAAAAGGAATTTAAAAGCTGCTTTGGGCATTTTGCCAGCTGAATAGCAACATCTGGTTGGCATTCAGAGGCTTCAGGGGCAGCTAATCCTGCTCTGAGCAGGATTAACATCCCTGTTTAAAATGTACTCTTGGTATGTCTGATAGAGCCAGGATTTTGGCTGTCCAGAGCAGAGGGAAAGCATGCAAGAAGGAGGGCCGGTGTGCCTGTCACATAGCATTTCCACTCCCACTTTGTTCTCTGTGGCTTCAGTGCTTCACCTGATGAAACATCAAGATGCACCATAGCTTTAGCAGCCCTGCCAAATACTCTTTGAATACTGTAGAGAAGACTGCCCATCTCCTCTTTACTACATACTCTGCAAGTGAGAGCACTTGTCAGCAAGGGGTGAAGTTATCTGCAGAAATATTGCCCTGCTTTCTCCAGCATAGGTGAAAAAGATGACATCCAGCACAGATGCGTGTAAATACCAGCTGTGTTGTTTGTGAAACTGTTTTCCTGGAGGAAATAAAAGCTCTATTTGGGGCAGGATTGCAGCAGAACTCATGGGTGAGCTTCTGCACAACAATTTCTCATGGGCGCAGAGGTCAAATGCCAGATGCAAAGTACCTGTGCTCACAGTGACTCTGGCTGATTTCTGAAAGACCAGCTCTGCTGCTGAACTCAGCTGTTGGAAATGACGGGACAACGCAGAAGTCTGACACTGCCTTAGAAATTCTGGAAAAACTTGTGCTTTAAGCAGATCCTCTTTGAAACTGGAGTGCTGTGGACTTATGAGAAACACAACAAGCCATAGCCCATCCTGTCCAGAGTGCAAGGAGAGTGGTTCCCTGTGGCTCTAGGGCAAGGGGCAGTGTGAAGACACAGGACACTGCACACCCACTTTACAGCTTGTCCTGGGCACGTTTATAAGGAACACATAAAATTAAGTGCTCATTAATTAACAGTATATTCTGAACATGGGAAATACTCATGTTTGCAAGCACAGTTTCTTCTACATCCTTTCCTTTAAATTTGTATAGAAGAGGAATTACTGGTGCACTTCTGCAGGTCACTGTGAGAGGCTGCAACATAACTGCTGATGGAAATTGGTTTGGCTCTGCTGAGGAAGCAGTTCAGATTGTACCTCAGCTAAGTATTTGGCCTGATATGCTCAGATTTATAGATACCACCAGGACTATCATATCCAGGTGCAATATTTCCATACTTGCATGCAGTATTTACATATTCAAGTATAGTATTTACATGTTCTTTATCTTGCACGTTGAGACTTTTGACAAATAAAGGAAACACTTCAAACTGTGTCTTTATTTTTGTTTCCTATGTCTCAGACTTTCCAGAAAAATAAGTTGCTGCATCCCCCTCTTTCATCCCTGAAAAGGAGCAGGAAAATGAGTGACTTTCCTGCAGCAGCTGCTGCACCTGCTGTTTACAGTGAAGTTGGACCACAGCAAGGCTCCTTTTCTGGTCCACAACATTTCCTCTAGCAGTCAAAGCCGACACATCAAAGTGAAAGCTCTGAAGGAAAAACAAACCAGTGTGATCTTTTGTTCCAAGAAAACAAAATAAATCATTTGTAGGAAGGGAGTAAAAGCTCCTAACTGGATATTTAAAACATTTAGATTGGGAAGAAGACTGCAAGACAAAATGTAAAGTAATGTGTGGCTGAGATGATGCTAGACATGGCACAATTTCTAGAATTTCACTGTACTGTCACTTGATATGCTCTAACAATAGGAGCAATGCATACAGCCATGATTCTTTGTAGATACACATCACAGCTCTAGATGAAAGGCAATATTGGACCCTCTCATTTACTTCTGTTTCCAGTTTTGAAATGTCCTGAATTCTGAAATTCTTCAGTCTGATGAGGTTTGGACCTGTTCTTGTATTTGTGGTGTTCCTTCTTTTGTTCTTCTTCCTTTCTGTTGTTTGTTATTCTTATGATGGAAATACCTTGAGGTTCCCACTGAGGGCCCCATTGTGCTAGACAATTATGCTGCACAAAGAGTTTAAGATGTAAATAGAGAAACCAGTGTGTGGTAGAGGAAACAGAGACACAGAGAGTGGAGAATCAACTTGCCTGTTGTCGCTTGCAAGGTCAGAGGCAGAGCTGGTCAAAACCCAGACTTGTGTTGCCCAGCTTGTAGATCCTTTTTAGTAATGGAGGAAGCCAAATGAAAACGCTATGTTCTTTCACCTGGATAAGAAGGATTACATTTTTTCAGAGCCTAAAATACAACTCTCTTTGCTGTAAGGAGGAGATGTAGAAACATATAGCTGAATGCCAACCAGGATTTCTTAAGAAACTAAATGCAATCTGGAAGATTGCCTGCCATCATGAAATCATATTATCCAGAGGCGCTTGGGTTACCTCCCTTGTCAGCATAATCAAATTAGTTTTGACCTGGTGACCCAGATGCAGTTAATAAAACCAACAACTTTCCTCCAGCGGTACTGCTGCAGCCATGCAGCTGTGGAACGGTGCATCTTATTTCCTGTGATCCTAGTTGAGGGTTCTGATCAGAATACCAAAGGCACAGAAGTCAAAGGGTAGTCCCTACTTTCTAGATGCTGTTTAGGGACCCTTACCATCAGAGAAAAGGAGACAGAACAGAACAGAAAAGTCTGTCTAAAGCTAGAGCTTCCCTGTGAGTTTACTTGAAAGATTCTGGAGTAGCAGTTGCAGAAATGTGTATAATGCAGTACCACTTAACCAACTTAAAGCAAGCACAGTGGTTTCATAAGAAATGGAAATCCAGAACCTGATTCAGTTTCTTCCCATTCTAACAAATGTCTAGAGGAAATTAATGAAACCTACTACAAATTTAATGGAGAAAATGGAACGATCTTACTGTCTTGATTTCATGACTTCCCCACAAAAGGCTCAAAGGTTTGGTACATTCTGTTTGCTGGGTTTACAGCACTTGGGCCAGGTCTTCATAATACTCTCAAATTGAAAAGCCGTGTCTCACGTCCTAATTTTAACACACTGACCTGAAACATTTGCAAAACAAATACTGAAAATAAAGGACTTTGGATTGGTCAAGAGGTAAAAGCACAATTTATAGAGCTGAGTGTAGAGATAACTAGTGGACTTTGATGGCCATTGAGAGGCAGGGGATCAGAGGGCTCAACTTGTTGCCTTCCCTTTACACTTATGAAACCAAGAGCCAGGTGAAAGCCAATAATTCTCAAAGGTCAAGTATATACAACCCTACAGTGTACTAGCTTGTGAAAATACTTCAGTAGAGAGGTCCCTATTTCTGTTACTCTGCTGTATTTGATCACCTTGTGATTTAGGAACATCTTTCTCAGACTATGCATTACACTCAGCAAAGCTAGAAATTTCACTATACTTTCCCCCATTAATGTGAAGAATCATTACCAGACGTTCCAGAACTACTTATACAGCTAGATCATATCTCTTGCCATAAAAAAAAGCTATATTTCTTAAAAAACTATAGAAATTCCTTAATAATGCAACATGTACTTGAGTAATTAGAGCACAATCTCTTGCAACTGATGACAATAAAATTACAAATAAACCCTACCTGACCCTAAACAGGTTAGATATATTTTACCATCTAAGAACTGCAAAAGGCTTTGGGAGTTCACACAGAGCATTTTCACTGTATGTGTGCAGTGTTAGCACAGATAGGTGGGTGCTGTCTGTGGCAAAGGCTCTACAGAAACATACACTTTAGTCTAGTTTTCCTCTCCCTTCCATCCAAACCAAGATGTAAGGATTATCAGCCTTATCCTGCCCTCATAGACCAGACAAAAATACCAGGAACAGTCAATTCCAACACATGAATAAAATCATCTTTACCTGGGCATGCCTCAAAAGAAACCTAAACTAAGACAAATGAATTCTTGTGAATCCGCTGAAGTGCTTTAAGGTATTACTGCCCTGCTGGCGTCTGCTGCTCTTGCAGCAGCTGCTCACCTCTTCAGAAAGCCAGCAAAAGGGGATGAGGACTTGCACCCTGTCTGGCCCACCACAGAGATGAGACCATTAACTGAAAGAATCTTCATGACAAAATGGGTTTCTCTCGTTTTGCTCTGCCACCCCACTTCCAGGCAGCAATGCCACCGACTGGCAGCTGAGGTGTCAACATCACCAGCTGTGTGAGTCAGTCATAATCCTTCCTTCCTTCCTTCCTTCCTTCCTTCCTTCCTTCCTTCCTTCCTTCCTTCCTTCCTTCCCTTTTCCTCTTTTTGTCTCTCTTTTTTTTTTTTTTTCTTTCCCTTTTCTTTCTCACAATCTTTCTCTTTCTCTCTTACTTTTCTGGCTCTCTTACCTTTCTGTCTTTCTCTCTGCTTTCACTGCAATATAAGAGTCAGGTCTCAATAGGAAATCCACCTCCATACTCCCACCAGCACCCTCCCAGACAATTAAGAACTTGCTCCCTCTCCCCCTCCCCCACAACCTCTTTTTTGTTTTGTTTCGTTGTTGTCAGCTGGTCTCTTGGATTAGGGTTTGCAGCACTCTCCGGGCTCAGGAAGGCTTGGTAACTTGGCAGGATTTCTTGCCAGATCACTGATCCTAATGTAAGTGCCAGAATCCTGCAGTTTGCATAATGCTAATTTGCTTTTCAGCCCAACTTGCCAACTCACATGCTGCTTAGCATATCAAGTAGCAGAAGGAATGCCATGTGCTCTACCCTGAGCGAGCAGGAGAGTAATTGGATGGATACCCACTACCTGAAATTGAAACTAATCTAACCAACCCCGGCTATAAACCTTAATGCACTGTTGAGCTTCTGGTAAGAGGTTATTAGACTGAAACTGTTTCAAGCCAATTAGTTCCTTATTCTCGAAGCTCTGATTGTGGAGTTTTCACTGGCATAATAAGGTTACAAATACTGCCTCATTATGGCAATATTCATTCACTTAGACCTAGATCCCGCCATGCTTACTCATAGTGAGTAAGGGTAGTAGAACTGGACCCTAATGCTTGTGTTAATGAAACGCGAGACATGTCAGGGTGGGGCGATACCGAGAGATAACACCACACCTAAGGGATGTTGCCAGTCATTGGGCTAAGTGCCAAGTACTTTCAGTCGACTAGGCGTGGGGCTATCTCATTGTATTACCACACATTGAAGCGTCTTATTGCAATACTGGTTCTTTCAAAGCAAAACAAAACTAGACTGCCTAGAAAAAAAACCACCACCTCTGTTTTCCTTCTGAGCTGCACCCACATTGCTGCTAATATAACTGCAGCGTGAGTCCAAGAAGGTGGGACTCTTCTCTGAGTTTACCTAGGTGTGTAGATACATAATCTAAACAGGTTGCCCAGGCTCTTTCTCCAATAAACAGAGGGAATTGAGTACCTCTGAATAAAGATTGACTCTTTCGTGCATGAGACACCTGTCTTAGGCAGGGTGAGATGGACCATTCTCTGAAGGTACCAGAATCTGTCCCTCAGCTGAAGGGCAGCCTGGGCAAGAGACTCTGAACTGGATTCTCTCAGTAAGCTAGAGTTACTGGAGGTGTACCTCAAACTTAATGACAGAAATAGAGCCTGGTTTGCTTTCTGACTGATTACCTGGTCACAGACAGGGACTGCAGCCACAACCCTTACACCGGTCAGCTGATGCAACACTCCCGCACCCTCGGGACAGGGACCATGTCTGTGAGATGCACCCCTTGACAGATCCCAAGCAGCAGTGAATCATAAAGGTGCTGTGAGAAGCGGCTTTGATTTTCCCTGTTTGGTCAGTGGGAAAGCAAGTGCCCCGGCCCAACAGGCCGTGGAGACACCCTCCTGGGAATGCAGCTTGCTGGTTTGTGCAATGGGCTCACTCACGGGTACTTGAGGATGCTGCCAACACTGTCCCAACGCCCAGCGAGCAGCAACCCAGCATGTGGGAAGGGCTTCAGAGCAGTGCTGAGCACACAGTCTCTAATCTAGGAGGTGTGGAGGTCAGAGAGAAATTGGGTAAGGAATTCACAATGAAGACTATGAAATAAATTGGCTAAGTAAGGTGTAATCAAGAATTAATGCCCAAATAATATTGCTTTAATTTCTTGATCTTCTGTACTTGGATTTGTTTTTTGGAAAGTGTAGAGGTGAAAGTCTCCCAGATTTGTTTCTCTACGTTGTCCTGTGTGATACTTTCCCCTGCGACACTGTCCATTTTAATGAAACTCCAAATGTGTGGAAGGGCCAAGGCTAGAAGGGTTCATTATCCCTCCATCAAAGCAATGACTTTGTATTGAGAAACTGCAAAACATTTCCCATCAAGAACTGTCTCTACAGAAAGTCTCACTCTCTAGGAAAAGGTCCTTTGGCAAGGAACCATATCAAAAGATGGGATACATCCTCTGGGCAGACTCTTCTTACTTCAGGCTGGTTTGGCCCGATCACTTGAGTTTGGAGGACCACAGAAAGGTTAAAACTGTAACATCTGACAGATGGATGAAGGGGGAGTATTGTGAAGAGATCTCGTACGACTTTCTTACAACTTGAGAGGCCTGAGAAAAACATAAAAATCTAGCCATTTTCTTCTGCATTAATGATGTGCACTTGCTGTCTCATAGGACAGGGCTGTTGAGCTCATGTCAAAAGTGAGTTGCTCCCACTGTTGAGGACTTCAGTGGAGGAACAATAAAATAGGAAATCACCTTTTCATAGGAATCACTCTCTAAGTCACTGCCCATTTTTGTCTCTTTAAGGCACGTGGTAGATGTATATGAAAAATATATTAGATTTTCAGCTTGATATAGTTTTAAATAAATCCAGAAGAGGGGGCCACAAAATTGCTGGCTTTCAAGCCATTTGCTTTATTGAGATGTCTGGAGTTAGTAGGCCTCCTCAGGTAGTACAGTAATGCATGTGCTTATGGGATTACATGATAGGAGAGTTAGATCACACAAAAAAACCTGCCCAGCATCTGGGTCCCGGGGATGAAAAGTCTTGCAGAAGGTCTTCTAGTGTGGGAAAGTCTGGGATCAATGATAAACTTCTAGAAATCTCTGTGGTTAGTTAGGTTTCTGCTGAGTGTCAGGTTAAGAGAGAAGGAAACCCCATTATGAACAGAAAATGATTTATCAGGAATTGCTCTCAAAAGAAACAGTCACAGTTAAGCTACATTTCCTTTCTTCAGACACGCATACCTTTCTTCTCTTTAAAATCTCTGATTGCTCAGCTGAAGAGGGTGGTAAGTGCCCACCCCAGTGATTCAGTATTCTGGGAATTTCCTAAGAGTGGTTTGAGTTGAGCTATGGTTTCTGCCAACCTTCTCCAGCCTTAAAACGTCCTTTTCTCTCTAAAATGGGCAAATTTCTTTGCTTTCTTAATTCCAAGACAGAAAGGGCATTCGATTAACACTAATGAGAGACAATGACTGTCCAATATATGTAAATATGATTTTATCAGAGAGCTAAAAATGCTATTTTTATTCCCTGTAGAAAATATTGCTTTCCTACTATATTTTACATACTTGTGGCAAAAAATGTTAAAAGGTATTAAATGGTAGCTAAATAGCCAGGAAAAATAATCAGTTTAAGAGAGCCAGAATATAAACACAGGAAAGAAAGTAACCCAAGAGTGAAAACTAACAAAAAGGAGAGGGTCGGTACAGTCAAAGATGTGTGTGAGTGAATTGTGAATAACTAAATCAGCCAGTGCAAAATGCTACAGCGTTGACCATTCTTTGTTGCCATCTTCTTACATACTTTCTTACCTCCTACTTTCTGTCTAGCATTCCCAACCTACCTACCTACTACTGTAATATTTAAATACTATTTTGTTTTCCGTTTAGCTATTAAAATCTTTACTCCTCCATGCTGTGTGTGTAAGTTAAAATTCAAGGTGAAAGAGGTTGCAAAACAGTTTTATTTTTTCCTTGAGTTTTATGCTTGCTGGATCTCATGTATGTACATATGGATACATGTGTGTATGGCAAGCCTCTGGTACAAATTAAAGTAGCCACACAGAAGGACACAATAGGCACTTGGCCAGGATGAAGGATCTGTCCCCATTGTTTTGTTAGAGTGTTGGATCCAACATCCTTTGACTCATAATATGTCTAATTAAAAAAAAAAAAAAAAAAAGTAATCCTAGCAACCCAGAATTAAAACTATTGTTGTCGCTAGAAATTGAATGTGCAAGGAACAAGAGAATGGGTGTGTAATGTGTTACGATTACTTTTCAGGATATCACAAGCTTTGCTCCCACTGAATCCAACAGGAAAATTCCCAGTGATGTCAGTGATGCATGAATGGGTTCATAGCCCTTACTCAGGGTAGGTTCCCGCTGCAATCGGAAGATGTGGATAAGCGGAGAAATCCCATTGGAATGAAAAAAAAAAATTACCTTTCAAAGTAATCAACATGAGCATGAGCAATCTCAGTAAGGTCCTAATGACTGTTGTTAGCAAACTGTGTTTTATTAAGTTTCCTGTAAAACAATGTGTTTTGAGAGGGAGGGGAAAGAAGCGGGAGGTGGGGGGTAATTGTCATTCCAGTGAATCAGCTACTCTGGGAATTTCCAAATGGTGCGGTTAGCTTGGGAGACTGTGGTGTTTGCCACATTTTTCCTTCCTAAGGCTAATCTTTGTAATTCAAATTAATTTGCAACAATTTAGTTTTGAATCTAGAGTTAATATAGTTGATTAAGCCTTATTATTCATAAGTCCACCAAATGCACAGACAACGGCAACAACTATAGAAAAAGACTAGGTATTAAGTGGAATCCTTTTGTTACAAATTCTGAGATATGCCAGACAGTTCAACACTTTATCCATCAAGAAAACGAGACTATCCATATCACGAGTAGAACATGAAGCCAGCACATCTGCAACATGAGGGTGCCACCAGCCAGGAGAGAGAACACAGAAAAGGGACTGACCAGATGAGCTCCTGCAGTGAACATCACTCAGGAAAGGAAAATTTCAGGCAACGAGCCACATGGAAGACATGCAAAGAGCAGCTCCAAATGCCCAGAGTTTGCAGTGGCTTGTTCACCTCCCAAGCAGGAAAGATTCATACATAAAATTGTAGTGTTTGTCTTTCTACTGTGAATGTCTAACTTTTAAGAAAGGAATTTTCTTCAGAAGCGTAGGAGGAGCAACATTTTAACTATTACCCATATATATTTGACTAAGAAACTACTATTGTTAGTGTCCAAGAAACGTGGCAAATTCTTCCCAGCTGTATTATTGTATTATAATAATTTTCCATTACAGAGGTGACTGTTGCTCCAAGCCAGAATATGTAAAGTAGCCAAGATTTGACTCTCCAGGCTCTGCCATGCACAATGCTCAGCACCTCATGCATGATGCTGACGTCTCTCCGTACTTATAGACTTCCCTGGGAGTTGAAGGCACTCGATGCTGCCTGGGAGCAAGGGATCTGTGTGTGGCAGAAAATGTTAGCATATTAGGAAAGTAAATGGAGATGATTTAATGATGAGACTACTGCTTCTCATGCTGACCAGCATTGTTTCATTGTTTCCTTGTGTTCCTTTGTCAGCCGGCATCTGTCTTGTGCCTCATGGTGGGTGCGGGCAGCAAGCTCTCTGGGGCAAGCACTGGCCTTTGGCACAGTGGCCATACGGAGCAATAGCCAGGTGCCTCAATCACAGCAACCACAGCTCCTGTAATCACGCAAGAGCTGCTTCCTTCCTTCGTGTGATTGCTCAGCCTGTTGACATCTGTCAAGCCTTTTATGAAAGCTGTGCTGCTAGCAAGGGCTGTTTTGGGACTGTTGAGTTTTTGTTTTTCTTTTTTTCTTTTCTTTTTTTTTTAAATTGTTTTGAAGGCTCTTTTTAGTTAAAAAGTGTTTGCCACCACAGTTAAGACATGGACTGGATTAAAGTTCAAAACCAGCTCACGTCAGCAAGTGGATGGAAATCGTTACCATCTGACAGCTGGTGGCCTGGAAGGAAAATGTAAAAGTCACTGCATGAAGGATTGGTTCAGGGCAGTGCCACACGAAGTGACTTGGCTTTGTTTTCTATCCTGGGAGAGCAGCTCTCTGTTCTGCCTGAGTTTTGCTCAGAGGAAGCGGGCATGGAGACCAGCGAAACTTGCTGCACCTCTCCAGCTGCAGTGGCCAGGCCCTACCACATATAAACCTGTACAGGAGAAGCTGTAGTTTGTGCCACTGGTGACATGTGGCAAGGCAGTAGGGTGCCAGACCTGGCTCAGGTCACAAAGATGTCTCTGCTGCCTTTCAACCCCCTAAGTCTTCCTGCCAGCCCTCATCTCACCAACTTAGATAATCAAACAACCCTATTAAAGAGGAAAAAGTATTTTCTTTTCACCTCTGGCTGCTCTAATAATGAGCCAGTTTTATTATTTTATATAAGAATACCCTAGAAATGCTAACTGCCAGAATGTCTCATAGAGTGCATTTAAATACCTATTAGACTCCATGACGGAGTGCGTGATACAGGTAAGACAAGCCAAAAGCTGCAGAATTAAGTGACCCACCTGAGATCACTCTGGGAATAAAGACAACACTATGAATGGCACTGAGATTGCAAATTGCACATTGCAGATGCATGTTTTCTAGTCCCATCAATGTCAGCTAAAGAAATGACTGCCTTGAAGCTCTGATGGGCCAGAGGGTCGTGCTGCCATCCAGAGGGACTCCAACAAGCTGGAGAAATGGGCTGACAGGAACTTAATGAAGTTCAGCAAGGGGAAATGCAGGTCCTGCACCTGCAAAGGAATAACCCAGGTTGTTCTCATGCACCAGCACATGCTGGAAGCTGACCAGCTGGAAAAGAGCTTTGCAGAGCAGGAGCTGGAGGTCCTGGTGGACACCAAGTTGAACATCAGCCAGCAACGTTACATTGCAGAAAAGGAGGCAAACTCTGTCCTGGGGTGCATTAGAAATGTTGCCAGCAGCTCAAGTGAGATGACCCCCTCCATTCAGCACTGCTGGGACTACACCTAGAGTACTGTGTTCAGTTCTGGGATCCTTAGTACAGAGAAAGATGGACATACTAGAGAGAGGCCACCAAGATGATTAAGGGTCTGGAGCAAGAAATGACAAAGACTCAAACAGCACACCTTTGCTGCTGCCGAAGACATCTCTAAGGAAAAGCGGGGACCAGAGCAGCTCTGCTATGAGGAGAGCCTGAGAGAGCTGGGACTGTTGAGTCTGGAGAAGAGAAGGCTTGAGGAGGATCTCACTGAGGTATATAAATGTATGAAGGAAAGGTGCAAAGACAATGGAGCCAGGTTCTTCTCAGTGACAGGACCAGAGGCAGTGGGCACAAACTGAAACACAGGAGGTTCTATCTGAACATCAGGAAGCATTTTTTTTTTTTTGCTATTAGGGTGACTGAGCACTGGCCCAGGTTACCAGAGAGGTTGTGGAATCTCTCTCCTTGGCAATACTCAAAATCCATCTGGACATGGTCCTGGTCAGCCTGCTCAAGGTGGCCATACTTGAGCAAAAGGTTAGACCAAAAGACCTCCAGAGGTGTCTTCCAACCTCAGCCCCTCTGTGATTCTGTGAACCCACACCTAGAAGCTATGCAGCACCTTTCACCCTGCCGGCACACATTACTGCCTTCCTAAAATGTACAAGCCAGCTGCAGATGTGAAGAGCCCCCAATGCATATCAGTCATAGTGAGCTGTGTTATCTTCAACAGATTTTTTTTTTTTGGTTCCAGATTCTTTTTTACTGAAAAGGTTTAAGGAGTTAACATAAGAGCATTTGAAGAGGCTGACAAAACAAGAAGCAACTTATGGAGGGAGAATGGTGGCCAGCGTTCACGGCTAGGCTGGGTCCAGTTACCTGTTACATCTGCAACCACTGCAGTTGTGTTAAAAAGGTGTACATGGGCTCAGTGCCCTTACCTCCAAGCTGCTGTGTTAAACAAATCCTAGGAAATGGAAACCAGAAGAGCCAGAGAGCCAACAAACTACTGCAAAATGCGAGAACTTTCCAAATCAGCTAAGCAAAACAAACTTCAAGACAATAAACTGTAGTGACAGCATTTACTTCTGAATTAAAACGTTTGAGGGTGGAAGTGGTCAAATAAATCATTGCCTGTGGCTTCCTTACTGCAGAGGATGTGTTGAAATGTTCAAGAGTGAAGGTACAGGCAGCCTGCTTACGTAATCAGGCAGATTACATGAAGTTAGAAAGTACATCCATGTATTTCAGGTGGAAATAAGTTTTCTTAGAGGAAAAGAGATGAACGTGATAACTAAGAAAAACACTTTATCACATTTGAACCCCCAAATAGTTATTTGGAATCTAGATCACCTTTTAATGATGAAATAAGAAATACCATAGAATATTTGATCTGTTAACTAGCACGTAGGGCCACTGTTTTATTACTACTGTCCATGTTCTGCCCACAAGTGTCTACAGAGTACATGTTTACATAAGACATATATGCATTGAGAAAAGTAACCCCTGATTTTTGTGTGTGTCATGGTTTAACCCAACTGGCAACTAAGCACCACGCAACCACTCACTCACTCCCCCACGGTGGGATGGGGGAGAGAATCAGAAGAGTAAAAGAGAGAAAACTCATGGAATGAGATGAAGACGGTTTAATAGGAAAGCAAAATCTGCATATGCAAACAAAGCAAAACAAGGGATTAATTCACGCCTTCCCAAGGGCAGGCTGGTGTTCAGCCATCTCCAGGAAAACCTGGCTTCATCACACATAATAGTTACTTGGGAAGACAAATGCCATCACTCTGAATGGCCCCACCGCCCCTTCCTTCTTCTTCTCCAGCTTTATATACTGAGCATAATGTCATATGGTGTGGAATATCCATTTGGTCAGTTTAGGTCAGCTGTCTCAGCTGTGTTTCCTCCCCACCTCTTGTGCACTCCCTGCCTTTTTGTTGACAGGCCAGTATGATAAGCTGAAAAGTACTTGACTACTTGGCAACAACTAAAACATCCGTGTGTTATCAACATTATTCTAATTATAAATCCAAAACAAAGCACTATACCAGCTACTAGGAAGAAAATCAGCTCTGCCCCAGCTGAAACCAGGACAGTGTGTGATCTACTCTTACAGAGGTTTGCATTCTGCATTGTTTACATATTTTGGGATATACAGTATTTTAAAAGGCAACATTAAACTTAATCTTGGTACTTACTTGTGTCTTCAGAAAGGCTGGAAAATGGGCTTAAAAATTTGGGGATTTTTTTTTTCTCTCAGATATGAAACATGCCAGACAGTGAAAAGGGGTCTTTCCCTCTGCTGTGCCTTCATAGGAGGTAAAGCAGGGGTCAGCACCTTTGAACACTCATAAATGCACCAGGAATTGTATTTAAAAACAAGGAAATAGTTAAATATGACCTGTTAAGTATAATTCTAGGCCAGAGGAGTAGTGAACATAGAATGCAAAAATCCATTGCTTTGTCTTGTTATTCTTATATGGTAGATCGCAGGGGCAGTGATGCCTTGGCTTTGGGTGCAGAGTAGAACCTTTGAGTATATAAGAATTACCCTTCATTATATTCTAAAATAGTACTTCATGACTACAAAGGCTCTGTGCTGAGCCAGAGTGCAAGACCACAATCAGTTCTCTGCTTGAAAACATGGCCTAAGCAAGGTGAAAAAAAAAAGGTTGCCATCCCTCCTCTTTTAGCCAGTAGCTCATTGCTGAGGTCAGTCTCTCAGGAAAAAAAATTTGAGTGGTAAAGTCTCATCTGTTTGAGGACCTAATTCCACATCATCTACTGTTCACACAACCCTAAACGTGAAAGTACTGGAACAGGGGAAGGAGGGGCGATGGAGAAGTCTGCCATTTAGTTTTATGGAGGCTGTTCTTTGAAGTAACTACTCATTGAGCAAGAGGAGACTAAAGCACACTTCCATTATACAATGCACTCACATGCAAAATGATAATCTTTAGCTCCATCCTTTGTTCCAATGATGTCTTACCATTGTAAATGGCATGATGACCAAAACAGGCATCTGGGCTAGGAAGTCATACTCACATGTTTGTTCTCTCTCCTTTTCTTCCCCTTTTATAAAACTGAAGTTTTGGAAAGGTTCAGGACCTTTGCTAAAGATTATGAAGCTCGAAGACATCAACAGCTGGGAACAGTCGTGGAGGTCACCTACTTGAATTTCCTTAGAGGATTAACTATAATCGTCTCTTACATCATTGCTCACCCATGATGAGACACAAGTGGGGAGAAGCCATAACCCTTCTGTTGGCCACATTTTAGTTGATGAGTGGTAATTCATGTATTTTCTAAAAGGCTGCTGCGGTGAAGGTTTCAGAAGACACTCTTTGCCTATCAATGCCAAGGAAGCAAAACATAGACAAGCTCAGGGCTGTTACTGCTGAGTCCACAGGCATCTGGAGAAATTTGTTGCTTAAAACTCAGGGATTTGGAAGGCCTTCAGGATTTGTTGGTGGCTTACTAAGAGTGTTGAAGGTTGGCAATTTTAGACTCAGGTGTTTAAAGCCAAAGTGGAATATAGAAATGACCGTTCTCTCATGGATTTAGCCTTCAGCTCTTCAGTTTGGTTTAAAAACCTCAACCAATGCATTCACATTGCTGAGACTTGTTTTCTTATTCCTTGCTATTTTTTAAAAAAAGGATGTGAAATGTACCTACAGAATAATAATATTAATTTTCTTTGAGATTTTTAAAAAGTGACTAAGACAACTTCACAAATGATGAAGATAAAATGATAGAGCGTGACTAATGTTATTAATTAAAGTGAATGCCACAGGAGGATCCCCCGTGCAGAGTTCATTTTCTTTTGTTGTTCAATGAGTCTCAATTTTAGTTATTGTTAAACTGTGGGAATCAACATGGACTGCTGGCAAAACAGGCAGTCTGCACTTTCCGCATAGTCGTGTTGCCCCTTTTTATAAGTCCTTAGCCTCACCTAATTCTACTCTGTTCTGCCATTTGAAAACTGAAGAAGACATTAACCCACTATTTAAAGACCTTTTGATATATGTAACTATGAAAGGGCTGTGGAAGTGCAAACGAAGATGCTGTTATTGTTGTCACTGAGGTGGTAAATGTTAACCACAGTCTAAATTAATATTTTAATTCTTCTTTGGAAGCAATTCGCCTTACTCTTTCAAAGAAAACATCATCCTTTCTAAGTATTTCTATTATTACTGGTCTGGATGGAAATTCTTCAACAGGGAACACTGTGTTTTCTTTGTAAAACCAAAAGACCATTCACTTTAAAGGGTATTTTCTAATGCCCTTGACTATACACTGTAGACATGAAATACCCTTCAGCAAAGCCACAGTTCCTCTCCCTATACATCTCTCTTTATTATTCACTTCCACTGTCAGTACTCGCAGAGAAAGCTGGGTGTACAAGCGGGATCTGAAGCGCTCAATTCAAGCACCAGCACTGGAACCTCCATGTAAACATAAGCACCACCTGGACACCCACGTGCAGTCTCAGAAACAAACAGGCACTAAAAAAGTCAGTGCATCAGTAACACAGCACTGCACATTTTATGGAGCTCTGTTAAGACCTGCTACTAGTGCAAGGCTGCTCTTCCACCCTTTACTTCCTCCCTAAGTACTTGTATTGCCTAATAACTTCTGTGTCACTTTCCCTTTGAAGGCAACTATGGATACACTAAAAGTAGAAATTTATCCACTGTAATGTTTGTAATGTTTATTTAACCTAACAGTTTCATTGCAAATACTGAAACCTGTTATTTGGGCTCTACACATGAGTATGACTTCATATGCCAGTAGATAACTCTTCTGCCTCCTCCTTCTTTTTTTCTGTGCAGAACATAGTCCTTGTACTGTAGCTTTATTTTTTATACTCTTTGCTGAATCCTTTCTAACTAGCCTGCATGTATTTTGTTCGAATGTTGTGCCCAGAACACAATCCAGTGCCCTATATGAAGCTAGCCTATGGTATGATCTAGATACTGCTAAATGTTGGACTTCACATTAAGTTTTGCTCTTGCAACGAATTACAGGAAAGACTCAGAAATGTAGTAAAAAGACAAAAATAAGGGTAGAACTAAAGCACTGTCCACCTACCATTTGCTTTGTAACTGGCCAAGCAAGATAGGAAAAATCAAGACATCCCAGATTCATTTGATTTCCATGCCACGTCAAGGGCAATAGTGTTCCTGTCCTGCATAGCACAGGAATCCATTAATTGCTGAATTCATCAGTCTCTCAGGTCATATCTCTGCCCTCACGAGCCAGAGAGGGATGAAGATTAACAGGGGTAGTCTCAACATCTAATTCTACATTGATAGTGATGCTTAAATCACAAACTTCTGAGTTTACAGGAGTCAGAGTCAGGACGAAAATGTTTTCCTCAGTGTAAAGGTTGTCTAGATATATTTGGGAGCTTAGAGAAGAAGAAAGAGAAGTCTGGTCTCCACTGCAGCATCAATGACTGGCTGCTGGCAGTAACTGGAGTAGCAGGTGGCCACAGTTGACTGATTTTCTTACTGTTTAGCGGTAGGAAGGGCTTTCTTCTCCCTTATCAGAGAGGCAAGGGTTGCAAGGCTTTTCATCTTCCTTGTTAGCATGTAGCATAGGCTGTTTGCTAAGATCATCTTCGGACATTGGTGACACCTTGGTCTTTCTTGTCCTCTGCCTGAGGCATGAGCACTTTAGAGAAGAGAATGCTTCAAGAAATCATTTTGCTCAGTACAGACCTAGATCTGTTATAGAAATATATAATAAATCTATAAAGACTGAAGAGAGGATTTCACTCATCTTCTGGGCTCTAGTGAAAAATAGAAGTGTGGTACAGTGAAATGTTACACATGCTATGCTGTCTCACTCTCATCTAGACCTCTTTAAAAGAAGGCCTCCTGAGCTGTCACAGGAGTATGCGGTAAAAGTAAGAAATTGTTAAAGTAGGTTTGCTTATGAAGGGTACTAAAAATGAGCAGGAAAACTAGTGTTTTGTTCAGTGCATTTTCATAGATGAAAAGGGGAGCTGAACCTTTGGACCTAGCTTATTTAGTATTGTACTGTACATTTGAAATGTTAGACTTAGAGTAGAGAAGGACCAATTCCATCAGCCAATATGAATTACAGTCAGTGCAGAACTGACACAATTGTGTGCTCACAGTATAAAACCCAACTCATGGCTTTAGCATTAGACAATTGATGGAATGAGAGCAGAGGGGTACTAGTACTAAGCTTCCAAATCGTAGTAAAGCCTGAGTTTCATTCGTCTTGCCTTGATCATCTCCTTTAATTGAAAGAACAGCAGCAGGAGGAAATATACTGCAAAATTCTGTGATTAGCTGTTTGTGGTTATCTCACATCATCATCCCCAACTTGAAAAGTCACTCAGACAGAGGATCCAAAAGAAATTTAATTCTAACACATATAGACTTTTGACCACACAACTGGAGCAGCTGATTCTCATATAACCTGAGAGCAACTCTACCTTGGCCCACCAGCAGGTCTCTGTCCTCTCCTGCTGCCAATGGTATTCCCATCCGAGCTGAGAGAACAACATCAGACACAGAGATTCATTGCCAATGTAGAGAAGTTCATTTGGTTGGGGCCAGGTTTCAACCACAGAGCAACCTGTCCCTGCCTTTAGGGTGCTTGCTGGATTATAATGGTTACACGCCTGTTCTGCCAAGCTGTCAAACCACGACCATTTTATGCTCCAAAGAATCAAGTGTAGGAGAAATATGAAGACACAAGCACCTGTACCTTGATGTTGCTTTTGCTTCTTCCTTCTAAGGCAGTGAAATGAGTATCCAGGGATCCATGAAAGGATAGATCCAATGATCTATCCAGAACAAACTGGCAGTGTGAGCATTTTATGACTGTACCACAAGTACCAACCACAGGGTGATTTCCACTCTTGTCCATATCAAGTTGGCCACATATGCCCTTTCTGCTGTGAGGAAATCTCCTGCATTTCCTCTAGTCCTGGGGCAACACCAGTATGTAGGAGCGGTGAGAGAATTATGACTTCGGTGCTGCCGCAACATTCTTCCTTAGAGAAGGTGCCTATTGTACACTAAAAAACAAAGCCGTATCTGTGATAGTCGAAGTCTGCAAAGTTGCTCTGCAGGTGAGGCTGGTGAGAGATTTTTAGAGGCTGGTGAGGTGAGAGAGGCGGAATAGTGGCAGGATATGCTGGTGCCTCCATGCAGACGGCGCACAGGAGGCGGCATGGCTCTGGCATCCCAAGGCTCTTGCAGACAAGCAAGGGCCGTAAGGACGTCCTTGCCTTCTCCCTTGCTGTAGCACCAGGCCCACAGTCACCATTAGTGCCCCAGACCAAGCCCACCTTGCCCTCCTGAGCTGGCCAGCATCGCCCTGTGCCCTGGCAGTTGGTCTGGTGGTAACACCGCTGCACAGAGGCTGCCCAGCTCACTGCTCCCTGAGACTGAGCCATGGCTCAGCCACAGTCAGCTCTTTTGATTTATTTTCCCTTCAATCAAATACTTCTGCCGCGAGCATTAGCGTAACATTAACAAAATTTCTATTTCCATTCAGTTCTGTGTTGCTGTGAGCTGCATTTCTCTGGTAGGTATTTGTTTTTGCAATCATGGTGATGAAACACATTTACTGGTTGTAGCAATTACAGGAATTCTAAATAAATATCTGTCTTTGTTTAATTTCAGTAAATCGGGACATTTCACTAGCATCATAATAATAGGGATTTGGGGAATACTATGTGTCTGTGAAATAATTCTTGAAGCAATTTATTCTTGCATCAGCACGAAACCTCCTTTAATTTGGGCTATTCCCAGAAGATAAGGGCCTAGTTTTCTAAACTAAAGGATTTTTTTTTTTCCCCCAGATTTTGCTCTGGGTTTTATATCTGTTTTGGTTTTGCAACTTTGGTGTGTGAAAATATGTAGTTTCTGTTTTACACTGGATGTAAGCAGTGCTATTTATAGTAGTTAGCCTTCCTAACCTCCAGGTTGTCTTCCATCTCTGAAAGGTACCAATACTGCCAGTGTGATCAGTATCACTTTATCACTCCTTAGAAAAACATACAGAAGTTGTATACAGTGTAAGTGAGCCTGATTTTGGTGATATTGTTATCCTGGCTTCCCTTTTAAATTTACTTTTCATGTATTTCCAGATAGTAGACTGATTTTGTCCAGATTTATAGCTTGTTAACCCTTTGCAGCTGAATGGAAAGGAGCACATGTAACCGAGAGGTGAATTTAGGAGGATATGAAGCAGACTGTAAAGTGGCAAAAAGAGAGGTAATGTTTGCTCAGTTTTCTCTTTAAAAATATTACCCTCTTTGTTTGTGCTTCTTGCTGCAGTGGTATGAAGGATGTTGATTTTGTTCCATCATTTGGCGCAGTCTTTTCTTTTTTTTTTTTTTTTCTAATTTATTATTTTTAAAAGTAATTTCAAATTAGATTGCAAATGTAGAAAAGCTATGCAGTTGTGAAACATTGTTTGGCAATGCTGACCATTTTCATAGATTGAGGCATTTCATTGATTTCATGCATCTGAAATCCAGGGATTAGTTTCTGAGAAATTATTTCCCCACTGCTCCCACTTTGATGGAAGGGATCTATTGTTTTGGGGGCATGTTTGAACATATGGGATGCCCATTTCTGGGAGAACTCTGTCATTCACATGAGATTATATGAAAGGCAGAGTGTTCAAACTATAGCTCTGGAGACACAGATTGTAGCTAATGGGTCCAGATTTTGCCAGGACTCATCTGGATAGTTTGACTTTGTGTTGAGCTGCTGCAAACAACAGTAACAACTAACTCCTTTCCATGTACCCTTGGTTTGGAGTGTTTCTAAAATCTGCCTATGGAAATTTGCCACCCAAACTCTTCTCAAAAGCAGCTAAATGAATTATGTAATTTTTTTCAGGACAATTATGAATCATAACGGTACAGAATATGGGCTTTATTATGTTGCTTTTATGTATGGGTATCGACCAGTGAAGCCTATAAGGACTGTTTTGTGAGAAAAGTCATTAGGACCCTGCCTAAAAAGTTGCATGTTTAGGGTTGCAAATGGTGTATATTAATAGGAAAATTCAGTTTGTTTTTCTCTTCATCCTTCAATAACACGTGAAGAAAACAACATGGTCTAAACCTAAGTAGAGTATTCATGCTGGCCAACAACCCGCTATTGCGCCACACACAAAATTCCCGTTGAGGTCAACAGAAGTGCCCTGAGCAGAGCGTCTCTTGGACTGAGCCCATTTTTTTTGGTGCATGTATATGTGCGTGCATGTGTGTGTGTATGTGTGTATGTGTGTTGAGTAATAATTTTCCACACGAGAAGAAAAAAAAAACAAAACAAACAACAATTTTGTTGTCATGCTATCTTACAAGGAAGCTAGTTTCACCCACACAGAGTTGAAAGCACATACCACTCTGTTACAGCACATAAACACTGTTATCACGCTAGTTGCAGAAAGAGTACTGTCACTGGGACATTTTATAGGCATAGGCTTTTATACTATTCAGCAAGCTATTGAAAATTAAAATGCAATTAGTGTAGCAAAACAATAGTTTGCATCTTTTAATTACTGCTCCATTTTTTTGACAGAATGTTTTAATTATTGTTTTTTCTTCTGTTCTGTTTTTATTGATTTGGTGCCAGTTCAATTGTGTTACCAAGACCTCCCAGTACTCAATGAATTTACCTCAGGGGATTCTGCGTTCTTCATTGTTTTAAAATAAACCAGATCTCCAACTACCTACAAAACAAAATTAGAAGTGGGGAAAAGAAAGAAAGGCAGAAATAACAGGAGAAAGAGTGAATGAGGGAAAGTGTGGAGGAAGGGAAGGAGGAAGGGCAGAAGGATAGAAGGAAGGAGAGAAGGAAGGAGAAGTAGAGAGAGAAAGAGAGAAAGAGAGAAGGAGAGAAGGAGAGAAGGAGAGAAACAAAGAAAGAAAGAAAGAAAGAAAGGAAGAAAGAAAGAAAGAAAGAAAGAAGAAGAAGGAAGGAAGGAAGGAAGGAAGGAAGGAAGGAAGAAAGAAGGAAAGAAAGAAGGAAAGAAAGAAGGAAAGAAGGAAAGAAAGAAAGAAAGAAAGAAAGAAAGAAAGAAAGAAAGAAAGAAGAAAGAAAGAAGGAAGGAAGGAAAGAAAGAAAGGAGCAATAAGAAAGAAATGAGAGAGAGGAAAGGGACCAAAAGAAAAAAAAACTCTTTTGTTATTACATGCCTGATTTTTTATTCATATATGTATTAGTATAAAACTGCTATTTAGCTATAGCATCAGATTTATTTTTAATTATTTAATTTAAAATGTTGTTCTGATTTTTTGAAAAGTAGTAGGAAAAATCAACTCATAAAGAAAATTTAATGTTAAAACCACAGTAGAAAACACCAAAAAAACCCCTCCACTTTGATAATTTTTCAATATAGTCCCTTGGGGAAGAAAATACATGTCCTGAGAGGCTAGGTTATGGTAGTACTGTCATTCTCTGTGGGTGTGCATGCACTCAATTTATTGCAGCTTTTCAGCTGTCAGAAAAGTGCAAAGTAAGTGGGAAATGACACAGAGCACTGATTTAGAACACTTTCATCTCTATATGGTCTGTTTTCGTTAGCGATCAAGAGAGAGGAAAGTAGTGGTTAGGCACTATCTGTACTACAAAGCAAACGCTGCAGAGCTTCTACAGCACATGGGCTTTTGAATGACTCTATACCTCTAACTAGAAACAAACAAACACACAAAGCACTGTATTTATTTGAGAGACTTTAATAGCTCCTTTGCAGCCATTTTGTACATAACAGGCAGCAAACTACTCTAAATTCCAGTGAAGTATTTTCACCCAAGGGGTTAGTCACTGTGTATTTTGTCTTACTTTTTAGTTATTATGTGTTTGTAAAATGAATCAAGTTTTACTTACTTCTTGCGTATTTGAGCCTTTCTGAGGCAAGACGTTATTTATTTACTATGCTGTTATTTGATTATTTAATGAGCAGTTCACAAACAACAAGAAACCCAAGCCCAAGAGGACTAATACTGCATTTTCAATAGCAAGATCCCTTGGGAGCCAGGCTCTGGGATTTTCATAGCAGAAAAATGTGGTCATACCACTCAGAGGCATTGACGGTGGACGGGAGGGACTGGGAGGTGGTAGCCCAAATGAGGAGGAACTAGTGAAGAACCTGACGAAAACAAGAGGGTTAACACGGTATCTCCCCTGGGGATTCATAGTTTTAAGTTTCCTTCCTTTCATGAAACATCTGGTTGCCTTTCTTCAGGGAGGATGGCCTCCAGCTACCTCTCTCCAAGTAAGCAAAGAAGGTCCACTTTGTAACTTCTCTTTCAGGGAAAGACAGATGTGAGTCTTGTAGTTCTCTGCTGCTCCTCAGCACTGTCAGCCAATGCTGAGTGCACTGGACGTGCCTTTATTTCCTACCTTCAGTCAATTTTACAAGCTTTTTTTCTTCCAGAATTTAGCTTTCAAATCCACAAGTATCAACAGCAAGTACCACACAAATCTTTAAAATTACACATTGGGTAGGACCTGGTGCTTTAACTCTCTTTTAACCTCTACTAAGCTACTGTTCTTTACATTGCTGCTTAATTTTCCTCCCCAGCTTTATCATTTGATGAGGTTTTGTTGGTTCATTTGTTTCTTCTCACTGGAATGGTGAATTAGCTATGTCACAGTGATGCATCAGCCCTGCTGATGTTATGGTCACGCCACAGCAGGCAGTCACCAGCTCCTGGCATTAGCTCTGGTGATCTTGTAGCCATTTCACAGCAGGTAGAATGTCGGAGGTTGGTGACACGGCCAGTCCTGGATGGGTATAAAGAGGACTGGGTGAGCGAGGGTCAGGAGGTGAGGGCAGGGAGGCAGGGGCTGCCCATGGTGATGGGAGGTGGCTGCTCCTCCTTTGTTGCTTCTCCTTTGTATTTCAGTTGGACATTACCAGGTCATGGCATGCTCCTGTGCTCTACCTCCTCTGCCACTCAGCTGGGGAATTGTCAGCACCCTACAGGACAGATAAGATAGTTCCAACCTGTGCACCATCATTTTTTGCTGGAAGCTCCTCATGGCTCTGGGCAAAGGGAGCTCCCCACCTTTTTCTGCGAGTAGCCAAGGGCTGAGCCTCACATGAGCTACTGGCACCAGCCAGTGGGCAGAATGCCACAGAGTGTCACATTGGGGTTGGTGGCATGGTTGGCCTGGGACAGGTGTTTCTGGGCTGTAAGGGAGATGAGGGATGGGCAACCCTGGTGTGAGGCTGGGGGAGCCCTGGGCAGAGAGTTAGGGGCTCCCTGTGGCAGCAGAGGGGATGCTGCTGTTGTTGGTTCTCCTGTCATTGACACCTACAGTCCCAGCGAGGGACACAGCCAAGTCATAACGCACTCCTCTGCCACTCATCTGGGAAGCGTAGTAGCTTTCTGCAAGGACATTGGCCTAAGGATATGGAAACACATGCAGTGGGCCTGTCATGATCCTACAGGCAGCTGAAAGATCCCCACGGCCGTGGACAAAGGGAGCTCCACACTACCCACCTTCCATGCGTGCAGCTTCTCTGTGTGCAACCTCCTTGACAACATGTGAGGGAAAACTGGAATTACTTTGCCAAGAATACCAATCCTAAACTTCACCAGCCTTGTTTGTAATAAATAAGTATTTAAATAAATAAGTTTAATTGGCATTAAACGTATGTATTGAGAGTCACTATGAACTACATAGTAGCACTACAATTTTTGCCTTAGCTCTTTCCTGCTGATTTTCTAGATGCTTGTTCTCCCAGAGAGTGCAACTGAAATGTATTAATACATATTGTTCAACCCTGAGGACATATTTACACTTCTCATCTTTTGTATGCATAAAATATTGAAGTATAAACTTAAAGGCTGCTTCTGCACACGCGTTTGTAGTGAATATCTTTCTGAAGAACTCCCTACACCACACTCTAAACATTTGTAATATAGATGCCAGGCTCCCTTTGTAGTCAGTGGAAAGAAATGCTCAGAGGACATGATTCATCTGACCTATTTTAGATATCTATGTGAAGACAAGATTAACCATGCCCTAGAAGTATCTATTTCCACTTCATTGTCTGTGGAGAACTGCAACTGCAAACATCATAATTTGACGGCAGTGAATCTTCCTCTTAATGCAAAGACCAATTATCCTAAGAAATCCCATGCTACTATCTACCTTTGCTTGTTATGAAAACCACAAGCTTATAACCACTGTGAATCTCAAAAGTTGCAGATGAACATCTTAATAGCAGCATTCCTGGATTTCTATTTGTGCCTGGCCCCCATCTCCCCCAAGGGATTGAGATAAAAATGCTGTGGGTGTGGAGCTCCATGCAAGAGAGCTTTTACAGCTCAGGAAGCTCCTCAGATGCTGGCATAGCTTTAGAGCTCAGCCATGTGTGTGTACAACCTTTGGATCTATGTACCACCCCTCCACAGGCCATGAGATCACACTGATAAGCTTTCTCCTTTCTCCCTTCAACTCCCAGCTCCAGGGACTGTAGCTTTAAGCATTGGCATGCTGCTCATGCCACCCTTCCATGAAGAGTCCTTGCATTTTCCATACATTGCTTCAGTCTACTGGGACCACAGACTTCCTCAGAAGCCAGAATATGTATTGTTGTCACAAAGGCACTTCTGAAGAGCATAAAGTTTGTACACATACAGTGCCTGCAACAAATGGTTTCTGCGCTAAGAAGTCAGAGAAGGTGAAGTAAAAGAAATCACAGCATGCCAAAGTTCCAATATTAATTTACAGGTGTGAGGAGGGTAAAACTGAAGGGGGGTGTGTGAAGAAATATGATTAGAAAAAAACCATTAGGTGTCATTTTTTCATACGAGATCCACCCATGCTCAGCAAAGTAAATGCAAGTGTTTACCAATATTAAGCCTCACAATACTATGTTTGTTTTCATACCATTAGCAAGACAGCTCAAGTGGCTCCCTCGAGCAAAGTGTGGTGTTTCTGGCTGGAGGTTTGCACAGCCAGCTCAGATCAGCTCTGATGTTTATTTGCATGCATGCTGTTGTGAAATTGTTATGCTGTGAACAGAGGTGCTGGAGAAACTGTGGGACATTAATCTGCCCAATGTTATTGTTCTAAGTAGTCCCTGGCCCTGTGATTTGCCCAATTCAGGCAGACCCCTGTACTGAGACAAAACATGATGCAGGCTGGAGGTCTTACACAAGTGGCACAACAAGGATGAGCTTACATTTCCGATGACGGTTTCGCAAATGTTTGCTTGTTGTTCTCTTTCCCAGAGAGCTATGTTTGGCAATCCATGGACCAGCACAACAGGACTCCAACAAGATGGTGTGATGGTGGCCACGTTTTTTTTGAGAAATGGAAGCATGGTGTAGGGTACTTCTCCTTCCCCAGAAGCTTCAGCATAGTTGTCTTTCCTCTCAAGAACATTAGTTCAGCAGCACCTCTTACCTTGCCAGCAGCAGGTAAAGCTCTACTTGTTCAGGAAGGAAGGTCACTGTATTGTCTTTCTTCCTTTGTCCTGCGCAGTGTTCCCAGGACAAGTTGTGTGAGCAGCACCTCAGGACAGTAAAACTTGGAGTAAATACCTCCTGGAGATGGATGGAAAGAGCTGCAGCTCTGGAATGATTGTTTTAGGCTGTCTTCTGACTCAGGAAAGCATATCTGTATCTACATCTACATCATAGGCTGTTCACATCTCTGAAGTGTTTTATTGAGCAGTAAAAAGTAGAAAAGCATTCAGAAACAAGCCTGAGCCTGATGCAATTGGATAGTTCCAAAGCTGGAGCCCTGAACAAGAGCAGCTTTCTTAAATTCAGCCCCAGTTTCCCCTTCACATGAAATCAATCGTATCCTTGCTGTATTAAAATACAACTTACATGTCTTTATGTGTGTAATAATATATCTGAAGCTTCCTGCATCTTTCCTCTGCCTCCTCCTATTCCTATGCCTCTGGTCTGTCTTATTTTCTACAGAGGGAGTGACTGATGTTTGGAAAATACTTGAATAAACTAAAATGGGGTTTGTGTAATGCTTATTCTTGTCATGTGTGTTTTTTCCTTCTTCAAGTTTATGAAGGCCAGACCAGGATTAAAAGATTTAGCTTCACATTCCTAAAAGCAGTGTAAAACTTTCCACCCAAATTAGCCAGCAACTCTTCTTTGGATATCATGAACATAAAAATATGTTTTAAAAGATTAATCATCTCTGGACAGCTCAGGTGAGGATCAGCAACTTGCTAGCAGCACAGATAGCTCTCAAGCTCATTTATTTTATTGGAAACACAAGAGACAAACTCTCACCAGCCAGAGCTGCCTACTTTTGGACAAAGAAACAGCCTATCTTTTTTGCATTCTCCGTATATGTCTTATTCGGACTCTGTCATGGCATTCAAATAGATATCAAATACTTCGGGTCAATAGGAAGGACACAAAAAGCAATTGTGTGCAAGTACCATTTAACTTCTCCTAGAATCAAACAGTGATGTGGAACAAATCTGCATTTCTGGGCTGTGCAATAATTTATAATGAATGAACACATTATAACATTGTATTAGTAAGTTAACAAGAGTCCTGGTTGCACAAATGACGTTTCCTCTGCCAACTACCAGACTATCTCACAGCACTTCCACAGATGCCTTACTCTAAGGACAGTATTGATGTCCCTCATGTTTTCCTGGCTGTCACTGCTGCAGTCTGTGAGGAATCTACCCACGAGGAAGAGAGACACACAAGGCTGGAGCCAAGAGGCTACTTGAGGTGCAATCCAGACATCCATGCACCCAACATGAGGCAGGCGGGGGTGCCTTACAGTGAGTTTGAAACCTACCTACACACCAAACAGGAGCATCTGAGAGCTTCCCTCTAGGAAATACTTGGGCATGGGCTGAGTCTGTAACTCCAGCCTGGCACCATCCTGCAAAAGACAGGCCCCAAGCTGCCACAGAAACTTGTGAAATTTGCTTTAAAGCATGAGCCCTGAGCTAAAATTCTTATTAAGTGTCACCTCTGATATCTGACTTACAGGCAGATTGACGGTCCAAATCGCAGTCCCAAATGGCTGAAGAACCTTCCCATGCCTTGCAGCACCCCTGTGCCACTGGGTACTTGAGGGGTCCCAGGAGGATGGAGCCTGCCACCACACTCAGCCTTTTTCTCCATGTATTTGCACGTGGCAGTCATTTAAATCTTTGATGGAAACAATCAGCTAGTACAGAGCCGAGCTGTGATCCTCTGCCTCCACAAACATCTCCCATATTTCAAAGGGATGACTGATGTGAGTCTATTGCTCGTGGGGCCAAAACCTTAAAAAGCTTGTTGCTCCTTTTTTTTTCACAACTCCTCCCCGCTTTCTCTCACGTGGAGAAGGCAGGAACCAAAGAGCAAACCCAGCGTTGGTGGCAGGCAGCAGAGGCCGGATGTTACAAGCCAGGTGACCATCTCCCACTGAAGACAGCCCAGCCCATACACCTGGCGATCCACCTGCTGTCACCTCCCTCGTCGGAAGGTGCCGGACACAGAGCAGCTCTGTGGTGACCTGAGTCCAGAGGGACAGGGAGGCCACCAATCCTGCTTCCCCCAGGGCCCACCATGTGGCACCCCAGAGGGTCAGCAGCCCCCCAGCAGCTAAAATGGTGGCTGCCCCAGGGGTGTTTCACCATTGCTAATCTGTATGAAGTGCCCGAACCTGAGCCTCATCCCATGCGGGTGAATCTCTGCTTTCCTACAAAATCAGCCTGAGCACATGCTATCACATTTATGCTGTTTTACGCTGGCTTTCTCCTGGCTGTGAGAGCATTAATAATGCCAAGTCTAGAATAAGGCCTGCTGATAAAAAGTTGAGCTGTTAAAAATCTAGGCTGGAGCTCTTAGACTGTATTTACTGTACTGTTGAACTGCAGCCTTGGCCTGACCTTGTCACCCCAAGCTGCCTCCTCATTCAGCAGAGAGAAATACGTATTTCTGGAAAGCTGTTAGAATCATAGAATAGTTTGGGTTGGAAAGGACCTTCAGAGATCATCTAGTCCAATGCCCTCTGCAAAGAGCAGGGACGTCTTCCACTAGATCAGGTTGCTCAGAGCCCTGTCCAGCCTGTCCTTGAATGTTTCCAGGGATGGGGCATCTACCACCTCTCTGGGCAACCTGGGCCAGTGTTTCACCACCGTAGCTGTAAAAAATTTCTTCCTCATGTCTAGCCTGAATCTCCCCTCCTTCAGTTTAAAACCATGACCTCTTGTGCCATCATGATAGGCCCTATTCTAATCCTAAAATACGTTTCTGTGAAAGGGGACCCAAACCGCCCCTGACAGTAGTGCTGCTTATGGAGAAACACAAGGTGATCAGCTCAGCCTGGGACAACCAACTTTCAAACAGCTGAGGTGGGGTCCCTAGACACACTAAACAAATGTATTATAATGCCGGGCAGTTTTTGTACCAGACTTGATGGGTTTCCTTTTCATTGTTACTAGGTTCTTGGATGACTGTTGAAGATGGTATGAAAAACAAATACATCAGCATACACTGCTGATTTCTGATAAGGAGAATGTTTTTTTTCACTTTAGTGATCTATTTGGACTAATTTTTAATCTTCTATTACTGGTGGGATTTGTAAAGATTGTTTCCGAGGCAAGTAATGAGGAAAACAGTCCTTGCCAGTATCCCCTGTGCAAGCAGTTGGCATAAATTATTCTGTTTTACGAGCAAATTAAGTAGCCACTGTTCCTTTGTGTTCTGAACATCTTCTGCATTCAGAATCATGAATAAGATGTATGAGTACAGGTAGTACTTCCCATACAAATGCCTTTTTTTTTTTTTCTTCTGGTGAGTGCACAGCAGAAACTGTTGTAATTAAGGAGGGAGAAACTGGCCAGCTTCAGCTCTTGCTTGGATCCATTTTCAATAACCTGAAGTCAAGTCACATTGTCAAGATCTTTTCTCAACTCACAGAATGATCTGATAGTGCTTGAAATGCCACCTTTACCACCTGTTCTGTGGGTTTCAGTACTTGCCTTTTTTTTTTCTTTTTCTCCTGACTGCAGTAGAGTGCCAGTAGCAAGACAGTTTGCCTCCTTTTGGTGAGTTGTGGGGCAGGAATTTGAGTGGGTGAGGTCTGAGGAGACATTGTTTAGCCTTACAGTTTGGAAACTCCATCTTCCTTAGATCTTTACTTTTCCCTTCATGTATTTCCATTCACACCTGAATCATTCATTATACTGGCAAGCTGGAAAGATCCCTCTCTTCTTCAAGGTAACCACACATTTCTGAAGTAAATTATAGGTGTGGATATTATAGAAATTTGTCGTCTGGGCACACATCCTGGCTCCTTTCCTTTTCCAAAGCACATAATAATGATTTGTTTTTCCTTTTTTCCCCTATAGCTAATGTATGCCTAATGTGGGAACAGTTGTTTTCTTTGTTTTGATGGAACATTAAAGCAGGCTGTGTAGCAAGGGAGGAAGTCTAAGAAGTGGCATTTTACTTTTAAACACAACTTTGAAAATACGTGGCAAGTCAGTGATTGTGCTGTATTGGTGTAATCACCTTCATGCTTTTCCGCTGGACTGTCAGCATAGACATAGATTAAGCATGGGACAAAATCCCAAAAGTCCCTTCTGAACTTGGGACTTGAAAGGTCACCTCTCCTTTCCCATCCTGTGACATTTTTAACCCAAGTTCTGAGTTCACTCTAAGAAAGGAAAATTAGCCACTACCATGCTATTTTGACCCAAAGCAATAGTAAAAATAGCTAACTAACTGCTTTGATGGTGCTGAAGACACAAAATGTGTTCTACCACTCAAATATGCTGTGGAAGGATTCTGGTAGGATTGGGGGATGAAAACATGATGCCTCATTGGGAATATTCGTGTTCATGGTTATCATTTCTCCTATACTTCCCAGACTTCAGTGTCCCATGCATAAAGAAATGGAAAAGATCCAACTCACTCGTTTAATTACATTACAAAGCACAGAACGTGAAGCACATGATGGATATGTTTCCATAGAAGCAGATGAGCAGTAGGACTTCCAGATAATGAGAAGCTGGGGTGTAGTTGCAAGAATACTTAGATCACGAGAAAATATTCAGTCTTTGCCACCAAGTCTTGTCCATAGTCACCTGCAAGGAAGAGCAGAAAAAACGGGTCTGCCAGCTCTCTCAGCCCTGTCTGTCAGATCTGACCTCAGCAGGTAAGAGTATTGCCTGAAGGATGAGGGCCTGAGCAACAAGAGACTGAAACGAAACAGGAAACTGAGGAAAACCCTTGACACAGTAAGTTTCAGAGGAAAAGTTTTGTCTCATTTTGCTCTCCACAGAAGAATAAAAAGGAAAAATGGGGAACAGGGAAATAACAAAGTGAAAGGAAGCATCCAAGTCAGACATAGAAAAGAGCAGTTCTCTCCTACATTTTTTTTTTTTCTGATCAAATTTACTGAGCGAATAAAAATGCTTAGGTGCAGTTTTATTTGGGGAAACACGTCTTTGGAACAAAATGATGTTTTCCCAAAGAAAAAATGTAAAGATAATCACATGTTTTGTGGCAAAAATGTGGTGGGAAATGGTGAATGCACCGAGATTAAAAGAGGCAGCTGAAACAGGCAAAGACAGTATCAGTCTGTGACCAGGACAATCAGGAAGAAAGCGACTGCTATGCCATGAGGCTGGTGCTGAAATTCATGTATGTCAGCCACGTCCTCTGCAGCTATGTCTATGGAAACCCCAAACTGTGATACCTGGGAACAGGCAAACTCTGAACAGCCAGCAGCAAGAGCTTTGCTAGCAAATTAGTCTCAAGCCTTTGTTACCAGAAGATTAAATGGGATATTTGAAGCCTAGAGGTAAAAGGGCATACAGCATATGGCACACTTCAGTTCTTTACTTCAGCAAATAATTATTCAAAATCCTTTATTCCAGAAAATGGACCTTTCAAATCCTTCCTTCGGAGTATCTGTAATGACCTGGATGCATTTACTAATTGCTGTGTAATGAACTAAATGTGTTTGTTAGGCTAAGTTCATTTAACAGGGGGGAAATAAAGGTTATTAAAGATTGTTGTAGCCAGGAATGAAAATTGCAGTTCCTTTTTTTTGCCCTGCTCTCTCTACAGTGATAAATTCCAGAAAATGTATGTCGGTTGCCTCCAATCTGAGCCATCTACAGATGCATGTTTTCTTTCTATAACCAGCTGTAGCTAATTGCATCAGTGCCGCCTCTACTGCTGCACATGAAAAAGAAACCTGTAATTTATTGCAACAGACCATACTCTTTCTGCTGTACGTCTTGCCCATTCTGTCATTCCAGGGAACGTGTTTCTCATGGTAAATTGGCAGTTCAGAAGTGGAAAACAACCTTGCTGAGAAGAAAGCTTTCGAAAACTCCTCCACATGTTCTATCCAGATATTGATAAAAGAACAAACAGAAAACATATTGTTTATCTGCAGGACCACAATTTCCCCATCAGCCAAAGAAATACTGAGCCAAATTCATGCCTCATGTACCTTTGCTGTAGCCAACACAAGTACAGTGCTCACCGTAATGACCCATTCACTTTATTGTTGCTTGAATGGCAACATGGTGCCTTGAAAAACACACACAGGTGAGGTGGTGCAATTCAGTGTCAGAATCAGTGGAGCTGTGCCAGTTTATACCAGCAACAGATCTGGCTTTAGTCTCTGCCTCAGGGAATTTATGAATCATAATGCAACTCAAAGTAGATCTAGTGGCTGTAAAATTCAATCCTGTCTTTAATAGCAGTGAGGCAGGAGAAGGCGAAAGGTGAGCCCTAACCTACTTTGGAAAGGGTCATGTCAAGGGCATGCAAGAGGGACTTTTAATTGTTCTTACAACTCTGGGGAATGAGACCATAAGGAAAGGCAGTAAAATCCTAATCACAACTGCATTGCTGGAGTTAGGAATTAATATAATTTTGCCTAAACCTGTGGTTTAACAACACAAAGGCTTCAGGGACTACACTGGTTCAAAGACCTCCCTTCCCCTTCCTCTGTTATCAACACCATCAACATTTAGGTACTAATGCTCATGTGACTATGTGTGGGGCTATGTTGTGAGCCAGATCAAGGAACTGCTCCAGGTTAAAAATAACCCAGAAAAAATAAACTAATTAATAACCTCACAGTATGCACACTGTGCATAATAGCAGAGGTTAGCGTTTGCAAAATGCTGGGAGAGCCTCATATGACTGGCATTATATAGGTGTAAAGCACGTAGTAATTCCCAGCAATTACTGTGTAGTGTTGCTATTTATTACCGAGGGTTCAGCCTCTTGTTTGCATTGAGGTGTACATCAAAAAGCCTTCCTGCACGGGCTGTGAAGCCGGGTGGTTGGCTCACAGCTCTGCCTTCTTCGCTCGCTGATGTTGGCTCAGCTCAGGCTTCCCTGTGGCCCCAGCGGCAACTCCTCACTCCAGCTTAGCAGCTGCAGAGGCTGAAGCCTCAAGTGTTAATTGCTCTATTACATTAAAGTGAAACTAGAGGGATGGAGTGGAAAATCACAGCCATTGTCTTTTCATTTGTCCTAATTGACCAAGTGACAGCAAAATAGTGGCCTGGAGAAAGCCTTTTACAACACATTGGTACTAATTAGAAATTTTGACAGAGGGATTTTTAAAATTCTTTACCTCTCCTTAGTAATGTATCTTCACAGCTATCAATGAGAGCAGGTTTTGTAACATTTAGATAGCAAGCAGCAAAAGGCGGAGATCACAGCTGTACAACTACATGTAGGCAGCAGCTCTGCAGGTGACCCTGGAGAAGACCCAGCACTCTTGATGGCCACAGCCATGCCCAAGCTGTGAGGGCATTCTACCTTCATATGCCATACCTTAATCAAAAAGCAAACTGAAAATAGAATTCCTGTGGGATGGAAAGAAGTTTCTGGCTCGTATTACGTCACTGTCGCCAACAGAGTTACACTGCTCTGCAACACATCCAAGGACTGTCCTTCAGACCAGAGGTATGTTCTTCATCTGAACATGAGTCACCAGAGAAGAGTTTTGCCTTTAAAGAAGGAATAATGAAACGTGGTATGTGGATTCATCTTTCTCCGTATACATCTTCTTCTCCCCATATTACCTCAGAATTAAACCCTGCAAGTTTACGAAGACAAGACTCCATTAGCTTCAACGGAAAGGGTTTTCTTTCTTTTCTGTCAAATAATGACTGAGGGCTTTTAGTTTGGCTCCTGCAGCAAAGAGTAACTGGACATGGTGCACTCTATCACTTTGCTGTGATCCATTACTGTCCCTGTTCTTCAGTCACACAACTTAGTGAAGGAAAAGTGGGGAGAAAGAGACTTCACTTCCTCCAGTGTTAAAAATCTCAGCTGTGCAGAGCTGTCAGCTCTGTGTAAAGCTGACAGCTACTTGTCTCATGGAGCAGCAAGAAAGCAGCACCAGTGGCCTTGGCCTTGCAGCTGGCAATGACATTTGCAGACAGGATGTGTTGTTGAGCTTGCAGCCATCAGTTTTAAGGTGGCCTTAGATGTACAACATTATTACCTTCTAAAGTGTTGCACCTCAGCACATACAACCACTGGTGTGACTCACTGAGCAGAGTATCAAAGAGACATGTAAGCAAAGAGATTATGTACTAGTAGAAACTAAGTTAGAGGTTGTTCCAACTGTGTATTTTGTGCTGTTGCTAATGTATTTTATGCCCTGGTGCATGTCCGTGTCTTGATCGTGCCACGATTAAATGAGCAGTTCTGCCATGCAACTTTTACTCTCTTAAGAAAATGTGAAGGGGATAATATAAGGGCCATGTTTACAGCCTATATCACAACAGATTGTCTCCTTATTGCATGCTAGGCTTTTCAAATAACGCCTAGGGGCAGGCTGCAATTACAGCTCTTCCTTTGCAGTAACACACTGCACATTTTGTTGCTTAACAGATTTGTTTTTAGGAGGTTGACTTCAAAGCTGCTGCTTTAAGCAAGATAAAACAGACCATAGTAGATTCCTAGGTTATGCCAGCTAAAGGCAAATCTCAGCTGGTCTCAGGTCAAGGCCTAGCAAGTTTTCTTGGCTATTTTCATGGTGTAGTTACATGAATATTTTCTTCAGCATTCTGTCCAGCACAGGAAGTTCCCACACTCTTCTCCTACTCCACCTCTTTGTCCCTGTGCTGCTCTTGGCTGTGTCCTCAGTGCCAACTGGCAATGAAAGTACTGACGCAAATTACTGGGGCCAATGCTGTAAAGGGAATCCTATCAATGACCATGATTAGAAAATTAAATCCTATGTACATTGTGTTCTCAGGAGCGTGTACAGGCCAAACTGAAATACCTTTGAATACCAGCAGTCTGAATAAGGTGGAACTCTGGTAGAGATTTATGTTCTAACTGATGGCATCAAGATGGATGAGAGAGAAGAATGACCAATGGCGCATTTAGAGATTCCGAATTTGGTTTTATATAACCACAAAGCCAAAGCTTTTCATTTGACCTTATCCTGGCATTAAACCAGTTCATGTGATTGGGAAGCACACAGGTTTCTAAGATAGCCAGTCTCTCAAATTTAATTTCAGATCACTATTAATGTTGCTGTGTGGATGTAATAAAGCAAGGTCCTAGGCCAGCTTGGGCATGGAAACCTTCTCAGGTTGTGTTGTGACTAAGTATGTGAGTCTAGATACACCTGTATATGCAAGCTACAGTACTATCTTAAATTCGAGTGTACATGCAGCCTCAGACCCCATCACTTCATTTTCACAGGGATGAGCTGGAAGGAACACAAATGTGTTGTGCAAACTTGTGTAAAAGTCCTCTTTACTCTGCAGCATATTCACACCAAGGAAGAATTTATATTTATTTTATCCTTTAAGGAATTCTTTTTACAACTTGTAAAATAACTAATGCTTTGTAAAGATAGCAAAAATAATGTAAAAAGGTGACTAAAAGGTTGATGTGACCCAGGGTAAATATGGTGATGATTATGCCTGGAATATAAATAAGTTCTATAAGGGGTACCAATACATAAAATGCATATTTTTCTTTAAAGAGAGATGAAGAAAATATTTACTACCTTATTAAATCAAAAGAAATATGTAATTAAAAAGCAATCACTAGCTTCAGAGCTGCAATAAGCTTCTTTATTAGGTATTAATAATTTTACTAGGTACTGGATTGCTGGAGGGCTGGGACCATATGAATTGGTAATAAACCATCTTGATACATCATGTTCATTCAGCCTTGCCAATGTGACATTTGCTGTGCAGGCACTAGGAATGGTATATGTCTGAACTAAAGCAAGTGAAAAGACCCTACTGATCCTGAAATCCTCTTACTGGGCAAATTAACATCAAGGGCACTCACTTAAGAAGAAAAGATGCATTTTGAGGTGTATTCATATAAGAAAAATATAGCACACAGTAAAATTGGTTCCTGCTCGAAGACTGAAGAGGTATGCCTAAAACCTTCTAAATGCAAAAGGGGTAATGGGGGCCTGTTTTCTCTGTTGGTCTTGCTGGGACAATACTTATCAGGGGATATCAGTGTCATATGCCACATGAAAACTGTTGAGATTTTATATTAAGCTCTAATTCTGATCCAAAAATGAGTTGCAAACCAAAACCAGTCTGATGCTAGATCCAAACATGATCTGTGTAGTTCATTATTGCTGACGACTCCTGGGAAGATAAATGACCGTTATGGAATTGATCCCACACATCCCATCTCCCCAGCTCCCTCCAGCTATGAAAAGAGATCTGGACATGTGGACCTTCTCATTCTGGAAAAAAAACCTCTTGGCTTTCAGTAGGATTATGGCCCATGTATGCAAATCTGTTAGCAAGATGACATCAATGAATTTGAAATGTTGTTCTTATGTTAATGCTTCTCTAATGAGCAATGTTTGAAGTAGCTCTGCTAAACTAAGAACATATCCTAACCTCAAGCCAAATTTCAATCCAACCCCTCCTTTGAAAAAATTCAGTTGCCATTATTTTCTTTATCAACATTATCTTCCAGAGCCTAACCCACAACTCCCAAGAAGGGAGACAAAATACCTATGAGCACCTTCTGCTTTAACATAAAATAATTGTGTATAAATTAGGCCATCAAAACATTTCTGCAGGCATTTTCACCTGTGACTCAATAGTTTCAAGAACATTTTCAGCTTCTACAACTGACTTACCAATATCTGAATGCAATAAAAATACTAAAGAGCAAAGGAGTTCAACAACAACTCATGTACCTCCAAATCAATTTTTTTCATCTGTGGGAGGACTGTAACAGAAACAGCAGCAGTGACATAAAAGAACCAAAACCATGCAGTTTGGACTTTCCATTGCAGCAGCGGTGTGGAGGTGGAGCACTCTAGAAATGTCCTCTCATGAGCTTGTTCATACAGACATGTTTACTTTCAAGCTGATGTATTGCAGTTTCTATTCTATTAATACATCTTTCCAGGAGTGTACTCATAATTTGTTTAAGGTTAGCAATAAAAACTCACTCAGAAAGGTAGAGATGCGGAACAGACATAGTAGCTGAGTTTTCATAGCAGCAGATCAAGCAGAAACCTACACATATATGCAAAAAATATGAAGCTAGGCAATCTGCTTGACAGAAGAGTAAGAAAGTGCCAGTCTGCCTGCTGTGCTGTCATGGAAAGCTGCCTTTTCATAGGAGTAGCTGAGAATATTGTGAATTATAGACAGGTTGACATATACGTCCCTTGCCCTTTGCTGTGGCATGCTAGCCATTCTCTAGTAGTTAAAATTTGATAAAAACATTATGCGTTTTAGAACCAATTTGTCATGTAGACGTCATTTGCTTTCTTGTATATTTTAAGAACTGTAGAACTGTATGTTTATTATCTTTGCATCTATTGTTTTTACTGATAATGTTTCTTTTTTTGTTTGTTTGTTTTTTCTTCAGAAATTTTGCACGGATGTGGCAGTTTTGATAGAGATAAAAATCAAGCAGTGAAGTGTGTTCAAGAGAAAGTGACCCACTATCCATTAGGTGGGATTTGCTTAATAGGAAGAATTTTTTCTTGAAACATGGATTGCCAGTAATCTTGAATCAGCTAGATTCCACATAGTTGTACAAAGGATATCACATCCTGGTAAGCCCACCTTATTATACTTTCTTGGCCTACATAGCGTTCTGATTGTATTTTGAGTGAATATTCAAATCAGGTATATATGGAGATGAACATCTTAGGCACTTAGTCAGTTAGCCAGGTTACAAAGCCATGCATGAATGCATATGAAGATGTGCTCTGCAAGTAACCAAACCACTTGTCTAATTATATGACAATCATTGTGGCAAACCATACACAATTGTTCAAACCACTGCATATGTTCTTTCCATAAAAAGAAATACAAAGGAAAATACATTTTATGACACTGCCTTTCACAATATTATGTTATACTGCATAAGCACCCATTTGATAGCTAAGTCATAACTTAACCTCCTTCCTCATCTTCCGTTGGTTTTAGCCATAATTCATTTTAATCCTTAAGACTCACAATGTGTTACTAATGTTAAAAGATAACAAACAACTAGGCCAGAGGCAGAGTTATTTTCCAAAATCATGAGAGGTAATATCCTTTTACTTTCTGAATTCTGGATTTCATTGTAATCCTTTCTGTTGTCCAGAGACTCCTTGCAGAGCTGCAGGAGCCCTTCACTATAGCCCAGTTTTGAAAAATGTATGGCTTAAAATTTGTCTGTTAGGGAACAGGCAGATGAGTTACTATTTCTGCTGTCTGCAATCCTTGCCTCAGCTAGATGATTCAGAGAGCTTCCCTAAGCTCATCAGGCCTCTGTACCTTCTGAGAAGGGCCTTCAGATCTGCCTCCAAAGGGCAAACCTGGAGAGTCTGAATAAAGAACCTTCACCCTCAGATGAGCACTACTTGTCTGAGATGGTTTAGCTCCTCACTTCAGGATGAAAGGAGGTTGTGCTGTAAGCCTGCCTCTCCCTTGGCTGATGAGGACCCCTGGACAAGTAGTTCACATGTAGAAGTTTATACTGCAGGCATCTGCACATAATGAGACAAAGCTCTCTCTGCATTGAAGATTCGCAGACATTATGGTAAGATGCATATACATTCTTGGGACTGAAGCCACAAACAGTTGGATTACCTTGTCCGGGATACAAGAAAAGACACATCTGGGTTTTTGAGTTCTCTGCTGTGAAACCCAGGCACTGAGGAAAGAAACTGAAGTGATTCTGATATTTTATCACAATTATGGTCTCTTTCTGGCATTATTATGACAGTATTGGCACAGCTTAGTTCCTTACTGGGGCAACTACATGACAAATTACCGATAATTACAGAAAGCTGCAAACCTTATTGGAGCTTGCATATTTCCTGATACTAAATGTGTGCAACTAATTTGACTCATGGCACTGTGCAGATGTGGAGACAGTTGTTCAAGTGATACCTGTCTTCTTCACATTCTAATAAGTATACTTATGACTAAAACCATGTAGCAATCAAATTTACTGGTAGATTCAGTCATACCACAAACTATCACTTACTCTCAAATAAACTGTAGAATTTGACACAATAATTCCCACTGTGGAGGGAATTATCCTTTCTTGTTTACCAGAAATTACTTTTTTTCCTATTTATAATTTGGCTGTTCATACCACGTTAGAAATAACAAGGGAAAATTACACAGTTATTTTCCTACATGTTGACAAGTGAAAAGTTTCAGAAGTTTTCCCCAGTCATGGTTCACATTTAAGCATCCACAGGAATTCTTTCCTGAGGATCAGAGACATGTCCTTGATAAACAGGAACAAATAAACAAACTGAGTCACATGTAATTGGAAACAAAGATTATGATCCTCAATTAAAGCTGATTAAAGTTTGTAAACCCTAATTCCGTATACTTACACTGCTGCTTTCTTTGTGTTATTATTTTTTTTTTCTTCCAAGCACTCACATCAATTTTACAATTTTAAAAAATAGTGCTGTTAAGCAGAGTGAAATGTTCACTCATTGTTTAGATAGCCTATGTAAATCCCTTTTTCCTGGGTAAAGACTGAAACCACTGCAGGCTAATAACTGGCCTGCCCATGTGAAGTAGTGAATTAATTCCATATTTAGCTTTACTTGCATGTGCAGCGTTTTCTTTACCTATTAAACTGTCTTTGTCTCAACTTATGAGTTTTCTGACATTTACCCTTCTGATTCTCTTCCCCATCCTGCCGGGGGTGGTGGGAGTGGTGGTGAGCAAGTGGCTGTGTGGTGCTTAGCTGCCTGCTGGGGTTAAAGCACAACAGATAGGCATGGTCGTGGGCAAATAAAACGTGAGGATATAGCAATACATTACTAGCCTAGGATGGTTCTGATGAAGACACAGGAACAAAGAGTTTCCAGAAGCTTGCCCTTGGAAATATCATTAAATGAATTCCAGTGGTATTTTGATGGAGACCCTTCTTTATTGTGGGCTGACCAGAAACAATCAACTCACTACATGAGACTAAAGACTTGTTTACAAGCATACACTTGTAAGTGGGAAGTGGGAACACCCTTAGAATAGTTTTTTCCTTTTACCTTTTTGCTTTTTCAATGTGTAATGGGCAAGGCACAATTATGGCAAGTAGTAACCAAAGGAAGTGAGGTCAGGAAAGATGTCAGTAAACATTAGCTGACTAGGGGACAGAAATTCTGCTACATGACTATTTTGAGGTTTAACAATTTGTTTTTGTTCTGTGTTGAAAAGAAACCAGAAATGTTCTATCAGTTGTGTGTACTGTTTGGATGAATGTGTCACTTTAATAGCTAGGTGGTGAAGGGACAAGGCAGGCATGTGGAAGACCAGGGTGCAGCTTCCTGCTCTACCTGATTCAGGACAGGAATTTTCCACTCAACATCAGGGATTTGAACACGCCTCTCCCGCATACTCATACAGCACCATAGTCAACCAGTTCTGGAGTCTTTCCTTTGCATCGTCTCTTTCTTACTAGAAAACTGGATGGTTCAATGCAAATGTTTTGGGAAGATGTGAGGAGGCTTTTTGTATAAAATTTTGGGTTCCTCTGCCTTTAGATGCTTCAAAATAAATGATGTTCTCATGGCTATTGTAAACTGGGAAAATGCTGAGAATGGCAAAAGCATCTTATCATCCTAAGAACACTGCTCTGTAGGTAGCAGTTGCAGAGTCCTTTCTTTAGAGGACACAACTGGACAAAATTGTGGGCATGTTGCAGAAATTCCTGCAAATTCAGGACACAGCTGCTGACAAACTGGAGAGGGAAAAACAGAAGTTTACCAAGACAGTTAGGAGCACATGACCTGCAAGGAGAAACTGAGAGAGCTGGGCTGGTTTACTGCAGAGAAGGGGCAATCCAGTAGTACCCTACACTTGCCTAGAGTGAAGTTGCAATGGAGTAAATTCATCTTGACAGCCTCAGACATAAGCAAAATACAAAAGTCCCAAGTTGCAGGTTGGGAAAATCAGGCCACACATTAGGGAAAAAAAAAAAATCATTAGGAAGGTAGTGCAGCACTTGAGCAGGTCACCAGAGATTTTGCATCCTTCCACAGGGTGCTCAAGACTCAAAGAGACAAAAACATGAATGACCTGATCCTGTGTGGGAGGTAGTTTTGCACTGAGTGGGAGACTGGACTATACTGTCTTTAGAAGTCCCTTCTAACCAACAGGTCTATGTTTCTGTTAATATGGCAGTGGAAATGCCCATCACAGTAAAGGGTAGAAAGTCATAGAGAGAATCAAAAGAAGCTGCTGGACACCATTTAAGCATGGTTAAACTACCCTGAATCACTATTCTGAACCTGCCTGTTATCAAAATAATGGAGGTGAGGCCTTCCAGTACAGAAAAACTGGTTTAACTGCCCTCTTAGAACGCTGTATACTATGTATATTGGGATCCTCCAGTGTCACCATTGCAGTTAAAAACCACCACATGATTCTCTACAGGGACACAGACTGGAGAACAGGAACATGTCTTGTGCTTTTCTCTCTGAGTCCTCCTATGACCTAAACAGCTCATCCTGCAACATGAATGATCTCTGTTATTCACAGTACAGAATGTTGTGAGACTCAAAAGGAAGGATGCTGAGATGGATAAGCAACATAAATGATTAATCAGGAGAGGATAGGACTACTAACACCACTTAGTAGATTAAAGGAATAGATGATGTGTGCTGAGAAACTCTGAGTTGGATTGGATAGTCTGATGTGCAGCCAAGCCTTGACAATATCTCTGTTATTTCACAGAGGAATGTGTTGTCTCTCTCAAATCTGAGTGCTGTGGGCACCCCCTCTTCATAGTGGAATGAGACCACTGTAGCACACCTTTCCATGCACCCAAGTCTCATGTGCTTAAATTTCTGGAATTTAAGATCAAAAAAAGTAGTCCACGCAATGAAGTGAGACTGAGTGAGCACTTATCTGCCTTATGTGAGGACACTGGTCTGTAGGAAACTGGGACAATGTAGGAGACAAATAAGACTGTAAGACGTGTTTCCAGTGCACACTGTGCTGGGCCCAGGAAGCACAGTGATGGGTCCCAGCAGCAGCACAGTCTTGTCAGCAGAGCTGTAACTGATCATGTCACCAAACTCATAAGTAGTGTCAAGCTGATAAGACATCTCTCCATTCTGTGATATCTCACAGAATGACATTTCTGACCACCAGATGACATATAATTCCTTATTTGGATTTTCTGTTACAGGGTTAAGACTGAACCATCCCATCTTCAAGCCTGGGAGTCTAGATAAGCCAAAGTGTCAGGAAGGTGTCTAGACAGTAGGAGGAACTCTTCTACAGCCTATGAAATCACTTCAGGGCTATCACCTTAGCTGTTCAAGAATATGTCAAAGTGTAATTTCACCAGTGGAGCTGGAGAACACAGAGCATCCAAAAAGCATGGGTGATCCTGGCTATCTTTTTCTCTGACTTGAACAGTATTTCTTCCTGCTCCTGAAACTATGTATGTGTTGATACCTATCATCTTGTACAATTGGATCTACATCCAAGTACCCACTTATTTTATCAGCATTGGTAGTTATTTATTTACCATTTGTTTGCTGTCACTGAGATGGCTGCTATGTCATGGGTTGGTCCCTATGGGGTTAGGCAACTTACCGTCTAAGGATATTATCTGAGTTTCTGTACGTTGAGGCTGAACATCATGAGAAGTAAAGCCACAAGATTATCTTTCCTTCGCATTATTGTAGTTCGAAATGGGTTGTGACTGTGGCAAGTGTCTATGACTTTCTGTAAGAATGAACCACATCTGATAAAGATGACAATCACTATGGTGTTAGAAAGTTAGCTGAAGAGTAGGATGATCAGCATGAGTCATGCTGTCAGGGGAAACAGTTCTACTCATTTATTTTGTTTTGTTTTTTGGTGCATCAGCTTCTCAAAAGATATCCCAAGATAGTATACAATTTAAAATATTACTGAGTGCATTCTACATTCTGCTGAGTGCTCTTCAGCTCCCAGTGATGGCAGTCATTATTGAGGAAGCACAGTGCTTTTCCAAATTTGACTATAAATCCACGCTGACAAGCTGACAGAGGGGCTCTTTCCCTTTCATAGAACAATAGGAAATACATCACAGAAACTGCCTTTTCCTTCTCCTAGTTCCTGGTAGGACTAATTCTTTTAGGAACCTTTAAAGTTTCTGTCTTTTTGTTGCTGAGCCTTTAAATCTGACAAACAACTTCACACCTGGGTGGCCATTTCACAAACAGCAGCCACTCGCTCCATGTTTTTCCATTGGAAATCAACTTGTTTCAGTTTTATTTTACTTCTGTCCAGGGATATGGCCTGCATACTTGCCACCTTCTTGTACAGATGGAAGGTAAAATTAATAGCATGTGTTTTTCTCGAGGCAAGCAAACAAGAAAGCAAAGGAGGAGAACCTACTAATCTTGTTTAATTTGCAACTGGATTCCATCCTGTATTTTAAGGTCAGATACCCATGGTCTTCAGAGAAGCTACAATGATGTATGTCACTGAAGTATGACAATTTAGTCCACTTAAGTATTACTGTCTCTTCTAATTTGCCTGAACTTTCCATCTTTTATTTAAGCTTTTTCCTGCCTTTGCAGCAAATGCTGCAGCTTGCTAAACCCAGGTGTCTGTGCAAAGTTGTGATGGATTTGGGGGGAGGTTATGGATGCTGCACCCTAAAGTTTGTAGCTATTAGTGCAGTTTCTTTTGGAGCATATTATAGGGGAATGAAACAGGCTGAAGCAGAATAAGGATGGTGTTTGAAGCAGATCTTGTCATCTCCACCAGTAACATGTTTTAGTTCCTTGAAAATTTATAAGGCAGAAAATTAGTTTCAAACAAAACTTCTGAAATTTTGAAAATAGTTGCCTTTTTCTTTTTTTCCTTTCTTTCCCTGAAGTGTGATGGAATATTATAAAATTAGATGGGTATATTTATTCATCATCAATTAAAATCATGTCTTTTCAGAAAGAAAAAAGGGTGCTGGCCACAATCTAACCTGTCAATGCAAGTGGCATGCTTGCACAAAGTAACTTGAATATACCATATCAGCTTAATTTCCACTCCGAATCAAGATTTACTCCAAACAGGGTCATTACAATCTGTGTAAATTCAACTCCATTTGGACTCAGTGAACTTCAGAGATTAGTCAAAGACAGTGTTAGTTATAATCTGTCTGAAGGAGTGGCAGCCAGGTTGGATTATCTTTCCCACTGAAAATTCCCACAGCTCCAATGTTGGAATCCATGTAGTGCTGATGGTGCACAACACACTGTAAAGCCTTGCTACCTGCAATAAGTACACTCACCCTCACTTCAGAATGCACCATTCTGTGCAAGGAATTGCTACACCAGGTCTGAACAGTGAGTTAGCTTCAGTCAGGTATGCACCCCTCACAGCACACAGCAACAATCATTTCTATACTGACTAAACAGACTCATAATAGCTAGTTCTGCTTTTCTCTCCTGAAACTGTGATACAAAGCATATGAATCATCTCCCACACAGGGCCAGTGGAGGAAGGAGGTTTTCCATGGAAAGCAGTAACTGGATATCTCAATACTCCTGGGTATTAGAAGCTATTAAATAACAAAATTAACACTGTATAGGTTGACATTCTTTTTTAATAAGAAATTAGCTTCACTCGCTGAAACAAACCACTAAAGACACTTTGTTCATTCTTTACAAGTGTACATGTGATATTAGCAGAATCTCTTTGGGGTAAATGTACATGGATTTCATCATAAGAACTCATATAGGTGACATGTCCTGTTTTGTTAACCAGACTGATTAACTCTCAGCAGTAAGTGGACAAACAGAGAAATAGTGATATAGTATTATAGTGATATATAGTGATATAGAATTTCTGGTTCCATAAGAAAAACTCATTGGCTGCATAAGATATGTGACCTGAATGGTCAATAGCCAAGGAGTGTTTGTTTGGAGTACCTCATAAATCCATGCCATAGTACTTGTAGTTCTACTGCTTTCAGAAGCAGTTTCTAGACCTGGATAGTAAATCACTGATGAACAATTGTTTCGTTCTTCATCATGTAAAAATAGATCTTACTGGTCTATGCAGCAAAGGGGACTGCATCTGCAGAAATGGCTTGCATAAGGAAGTACTGATGTCTCCCACACAAACTTAAAATATAACTGTGCATGGAGGATGGTCACTATATGAAGTAGATTCTGTGGCCTGTTTGTGTGACCAACTCTGACATGGGTAGAGGCTATGTACAGTTCAAACATAAAAATTCAAGTAGAAATATTTTATATGGGATGTTGTAAGAGATAATGACATCCACCTTTGTTTGGAAACATTAGAGTATTGGTGAGGTCTGAATCTAGCTTGTAACAGAGCCAGTAAGCATGTTTGCATATCTCACTCCTACTTTGCTGATAGCATTCATTCAAAGCCAACACTGTTTTACAGAAGATGTCAAAAGGGCTACATGCTGTCCCAAAGAACTCACTGTTTTTAAAAAGTAGGCATGTGATGGCTATGTCCACATCAGTCTTGAAATACTGACATAGGGTTACTCTCTGGCTAGCAATCTTTCCTACGATAAAGAAGATCTAAACCAAGATTAACCTGTCCTCGGTACAGAAAATAAGCCCTCCTGTTTGCAGAAGCTCTAGGTAGAGACGAGCAGCAGTAAGGACTCAGAAGGGGATCTCATTGTTCCTCTTCCTTTGCATGAGGACCTGGGCAAAGTAAGTGCATGATACACGATGAATGAAGAATGCCCTGGCTAGTCCAGGGAAGGGAGATTTTATTTTTGGACTTAAAATTTTGTAATATAGTATTTCTTCTAAGATCAACATAGTAACTTCAGTAGAGACAATAGCAAGAAGGGGGACAATAAATCAGTTTGAACATTCATTAAACTGTGCTACAAAAAGAATGAAAAATCTTAATCAGCGACAACAACCTATTAAAACACATCCTCCATATTCTGTTCTCTTAAAAACCTTGCAAGAAAGACCAAAAGATTGCATGAAATGTCGGCATGTCCATTTCCGTAAATGTTGTTTTGTTTTCTCAACCCAAACTTTGCCAATGGGAAACGATGATTCCCCAAGGGAAAGTTAGCATGCTTTGGGATGAGCCAGAAGATGGACAAGTAAAACCTCTGCTCTTGTCCACTACATCTGTGTGTAAGTCATTGCTCTTCTGGAGCTCCAGATAGCTTGCACAACCTCCTCTTTGGTGGTTTTATTTTCTTAATAAAAACTTGTTTGGAACAAGCACAACATTTTAATTGGGGACTGGATCTCATTAGAAACAGAATGCTGATACAGGAGAGTAGCAGTCAACCTTGCTCTTGGAGCACTTCCTTTCCTGCCTCCCTCCTCTTCTTTTGGATACCTCAGCTACCTACAAGTTATCTCAAAAACAGAAAGCCACTCTATTGTGGTATCTTTTCAGATAACATATTATTAATAGTGTCGGGGGGGGCGGGGGGGGGGAGTAGGCAGCACTCTCATGCACCAAGTTAATTGTTAAACCTTTCAAATGCTCTTTGGACCACATTTGGGGTCCGAACCTTGTCTCCAATTCCAAGCGTGCAGCAATTTATAAAAAAGCATTCGATCCAGTCAAACCAAAAAGAAATGGAGCAATTCCATGAAAAATTCCCTGCATTTCTTCCTGTTCTTTTCCTGTTTTCTCTTCCTCAGAAGTGCTGATTATTGAATACTCATGCTGTATCCACCAGTTTTGTTCTGACCATCTCCTAGGTAAACATGGTAGTGTCATGAAGGTCAGCACTTGTAACACTACCTAGAAATACATTTCACGTAATACAGAAAGCATGATCTTTGTTCATGTTAGAGAGTGTTCTGAGTAGAGACCTATAGTAGATCTGAAAATGTAATGGTGGCTGCTTTACCAAGAGTAAATCCTGATTATGCCAACAGGCTGTGTTGAGACAGGACTTTCTCAATGCCTTAGTCCAAGTTTGTGGAATCATGTCTTGCAAAATTTCAGCACCCCAAGGTGCTCTTACCTCTGACCTTAGAGCAAGCAAACTTCTTTTACCCATCTTTCAATAACAAAATCACACACTAAAGAAACTATAAATACATATTTTAAAACCCCACAATTTTCCCCAAGGAGGAGAAAGAGCATAATACATCAGAAATTAGCCATCTTGTTCACGTAACTATTAGAAAGTGGTCTGGTATAATGATGGGCACCATATAAAAACAGAATGTGAAATCTGAAAACTTTCAAAACATATTTAGAATTTTTTTACCTAGCTTTCGTCTTCTCATCCTCTATGTGGAGAATTATTTTTTACTACAAGTCTCAACAGCATGTTTGAACACCTCCCAGGAATGGGAGAGTGGGGAGAATCCTGTAGCAACCTGTTAACAGGAGTACTGCTTGATCTCTGATTGACAGATGGAGAACTAGAAACACAGAGAGGTTATCTGGCCCTCATAAATTCATAAAACAACTGCAGCAGGCCTGGGAGAAAACTCAGTGCTTGATTTCTTGCCCAGTGAGAAACCATAACAGCTTAACTGTAACCATCATAACATCCATTCTTGGCCTCTGCTAAATCTCAGTATTCCTTCTTCCATCATTCAGCATGTTCTCATTTAACTGACAGTATCATTTCTTTCTCTGCTCCCAGGCAACCTCCAAATATCATAATGGCATATCTTTACCAAAGCCCATTTCACACAGGTTCTTTCCCTACTAAGTTGTTCTCCTCTATGTGAAAGGTGTAGATCATCAAAGGGTGCTTGCACCTATCACAGCCCCTGAAGGGCTCTATTCCTGTCAGCCCTTGCGGTTCAGGTTTTCCACAAGTTAAATCGACTCTTAATGGATCACTTCATAATGTTTTGCACCTTCATTTTCTGCTATTCCATCTCAGCAAATTGCTAGTAGAAAATAGTAGAGTACAGCTGCTCTGTATCAGCACTCTCTTGAATTGATTATTGAGTTAAACTAGCCTTTTGAAAAATGTTATAGATTCAGCTTGCATCACACTGGAGTCAGAAGTTAATGTAACTTTCATTAGTAAGTTGCACAGGAAAGAGAAAAGATTAAAGAGGAACTGCTCAGAAAAGATGGCTGTTCTTAAACATTGACTAGTGAGGAAGATGCTCCAAGATTCCATGAGTAAAGCTTCGTCTAAGGTCAGAGCTACAGTTGCAGACTTGAACTGATGCAGAAGAACCAGCTGTGAGGTTCAGCTGTTCCTCATGTGAGCTGTTTCTATACAGTGCATGAGGCGTAAGAAACACCTGACAACTTGTCAGCTGCCTTAGGGAAGTGCGTGGTCTTGATTGCTGTTTTTTTGAGGGTTTTATATCTAGTTTGACCAGAAGTGATGGTTTTGTGGAATTCATAATTCATATCAACTTTGTCTTTTTATCTTTTCTTTTTTTTTTTTCTTAAAAAAAGAAAAGGTTTTTCCACTGGGTATTCTTGGGCTCCAGGGATAAAAAAGTGCACTCCTTTGTATTGATATTTGAAGTTTTACCCGGCCTGACTGTAACCAGATACATAAATCACAAGGATTAATTTCTGTTTCCACATTGTTTTAGCACTACAGTTGTAATAAGAAAAAAAAAAAAAATCACTATATTCAGGCCTAAGGAAATTTCTGGTTGTTTAAATGACTGTGAAACAAATGTATTTTTAGGGGAGAAAAAATTAACTTCAGTTTTTCACTTTTTTCCATCATGACTTCTTTTTTTTTCACTGCACAGATTAGAAATTAGAAAAAAAAAATAAGTAGTCTTGGAAGAAATATTGCCTGAGTACATACTTCATCGCACTGATTTTGTTGTTACTTTGGTGCAGGGAATGGCCTTGATAACCACCTGAAATACCTAGCAGCCCTTTTCCTCTCTGAGATTATGAATCTATAATTTCCACTGATGGTATTCCAGGGTATAATCTTACCATTGATTTTCTGTGAAGATACGTACAAATAAAACTTGACCACTCAAAGGTTTGAAGGTAAGTGAAGAAAAGACATAAAAATACAGGTGAAGGGAGTGGATTTTTCCATACAGTTATACAAGATACACTGCTAGTTTGTTGTGAATCCAGATCTTGGAGGCAATTTGTTGTATGAGACTCGTGGTCTGTGTTTTTAATAATCAATTTACATTTCTTGCTTTCATTGATGCAGAGGAAGGCCAGAAAGTGTGGAGGGAGTGCACCCTAATGGCTCAGAAATCAGAAAACAAATAAAAGAACCTAAGTTTTCTTAAAGCCATTCCCTAGATTTCTCTGACTCAAGTTTTTTTTAATATTTGGGAGTGACTGTAATGTCAGCTCATCAAACTGTTTTGCTCCTCACAACGCGTCAGTAAGAATTTTAGGAGACTGTAATGAAATGAACTACATCAAAAAAATCCAGACACTTATGCAACTGCAAACCAGTGACCTGTTCGAATCTGCCTTATCTTAAATATATCATTTGGAATGTCGACTCTCTGAGGTATTCTCTATCCTTTAATAGTTTCATTGACAGTCATCCCTCTGCCCATTTATGAGCACAAGGAAAATAGGAATTAATGAATCACTGGCACATGATTTTTACTTGGGAAAAAAACAAGTTGTTGCCCAGTGCATTCTTTCTTTTTTTTTTTTTCTATTTTTTTTCCCCATAAAGAAAAAAACATTGGGAAATGTGAACATGTGGGTGCTGCCCACAAAAATGCAGTGAATTATCCCTCATTCTCCACTGTTTTCTGTCTGGACACTTTAAAAGGTAATAAAAAGCTCTACCACTTAAATATTGCAGTATATCACATTATACATTTTAGTAATAAAATCTAAGTACACTTTAATATGTGTACATCTCTTTAATGAACACATTTTATTGTTACACTTAGCTTTGCAGCTGTTAACTGCTTTAAGTAGGAGCTTTTCATGTTATTTCTGGCATCTGTGGCTTTTTCCCATCAAATATTACTTCTCTGAGCCACTTTATTAACATCAAAGGCAGGTGAATTATTTAAGGATTAGGATGAAACACCCCTTAGTAACAATTGTTAATTGACTTCAGATTAGTGCATTGGCACTACTTAATGTAACTGCTGTAATATAGCTTGACAGTGGATGTTAGCCAGTAATGTGCTATGGATCTGCAAACTTACCATGGTCAAAACCAGACTCTTCACGCAATTCAGAAGTGTCACATGAGATCTTGCTCTTTTCCTAAAATGAGGAGAAGAGGAAGGAAGATAGACAATTTTTAGTGGGATAGAATCACAAGTCAGTGATTCACTAAATCCTATTCTATCTTGTGCTCATAAATGGATAGAGAGTTGATCCTCTGTGACGCACTATTTCCATAAGTTTCCTTTTCAAGTGATAATTCAATGAATATTAAGTCCAAAAAATTCCCGTTTGTCAAAACCTCTGAGCAACAGTTAATTCCAGTGTGAAAAGTGTCAATATTTGCAATCAAAACATTTTTTTTTAAGCGGCAATATCACAAGTTGGGCATCTTCAATATTTCTTCATCTCAGTCTACACTAGCATGTAGTTTTATGTTTGTCCTTTGAAAGTACTGAAATTTTTATCAAAATTCACACTTCAGCAACATGTTTTAGAACTTCATTTTTTTTCAGAAATCTTTTCCCTCAAATATTTTGACTGCTGCATTTTCAAATATGGCCATGAAACAATTAAACCTGCCTCACAGAAGATGCTGAATTCTAAATCAGGCTGGTGGCAATAATATCTATGGAGTGTCACAATTTGCATGTTGCTAATGTTGAAGCCAGTTGTGTGGACTCTATAAATTGCTTTGTGGTGAAATTCATCCTGTGGCTTGAACCAGCACAAAAACCTCTATGTCACCTAAATACTGCTTTCCTTCAATGAGATGTGTAGGGCACACAGGCAGCATAAGTCTCTGCTGAGGGCTTTCTGGAGTGTTTCATGAGGATATTATTAGAGCTGCCTCCTGTGTCAGAGGAGCGTAAGGTGGAGTTTTCAGGGCTAGATGACCAGTCACTTGTTGCAACCCTGCGGAAAACTTGAGCTCATAACTATAAAATGTGCTAGCTGGCTTTGTAGCATGATTTACCAGGTAAGGCTGTGCAAAAACCACCAGCTGCAATTTGCATAGGTTTTGGAAAATGGAGCTGGTGTGCTCACTTTGCAGTGCTTTGGGACATCCCCTCTACTATTTGTACTTCGAGTTTCAGTATTTGGTGAACGTGAAAACTCAAAGTGAAACGGGCCATGGCCACATGGACGTCATCGCTCTGTTGCGAGCAATGAATCTGTTGGTGCTGGTACAGACTGAAGTGTCCCCGATCCCAGCTCAAGGCTCCGCCAGAGCCATTTCCAGCCTCTATGAAGAGGTGGCTTCGGCCAGGGATGGTGTGATGGGTCATCTGCCTTCCCTCCACAACATGTACCCAAGTATGTGCACCATGTCTTTCATAGCATTCCCACATGTATTATATATGCCTGACTGGTTCAAAGATGGAAGCTGTATGGGGGAAGATAACAAATAGACTGGGTGGAAAAAAAGTTTGCTAGAAGATTTTATTCAAGTCATTACAAATATCAAGAATTTTTTTGTCCACAGATGAAGTTAAGGTAGATTTATCAGCTCTGTGGTCTGAAGAATTTTTACTACTCAGCTAAACACAGAGAGAACTTATTTTTGTGGAAGACTCTTTTTTGTTGTTGTTGTTCTTTTACAAGAGCCTGAATTGCTTTAAACTGAACTTAAGGTAATCTACAACTTCAGCAGGTTTAAAGAGCAATGAGATGACTTTACACTTAAACTAGTTTTGAACCAGCTATTTCTGCTAAAGATACAGAGATGTGTATAAGACAGATACAGGCATTGAGTTTTCTTCTTAAGAATCCAGTGAATAATAAGTGAATAAGAGAAAAACTAAAATTAAATTAAATTTCACCATATTTTTTTTAAAGATTTCCATATTTTCTAGCAAAACAGCAGAGCAATTATTCTGATTTGCAGTTTTGTAACAAATACTTGAGAATTGCTAACAAATGAAAGGCAATTAATGAAAATGTATGTTTTCATGAAAAATTAAATAGAAATTATGTCATAGAAATCCATGTTTTCACCCAGCACTAATTTATTACTATAAATAAAGAATCCAAATTTATAGATAATGCTAAAAAAAATCAGTATGAGAAATTACTAAAATTCCTCTACCACTGCTTCACATTTTCCCTGTTCCAGTTCCTCAACAAGTGCCACCACTGCTTTTTTTCTGTCTTACGCTTTAAAAAAAGGCAGAGAAGGAAAATTGCACTAGTGGAGAGGAATACAATTTTATCCAGCCTGTTACATCAGGATATTCTATAATTGCAAAGCAAGAAGACTTATAACCAAAAATCAGCTAACTAGAGTAACTGTTTTTATCAGAGAGGACCCCAGCCCACCATTTTAAGAATCAGATACCAATTTTCTAGTAAATAGTTGTGTGTAGTTGCTCTGAATTTTGGTTCCGTAGAGATCAGATGGGGAGTTTAGCTCTTGGACTGATTATTCCTTGTATTTGAAGATGTGAATATGTGAGACTTGCCTTTCTAATCAAGACAGAATAGTTAGTCCTGCAGAATAATTTAAATCAGCTAAGGAAACCTGTCCCATTAACACTCACCTGGAAGATACGGCAAATATACTGCCTTCTCTAACAGTTTTCAGAAGCTACCACGTTTACTGCTATGTGGCCAGTGGAAACAAGTCCAAATTATTTTGATCCTCAGCACCTTATCTGAAGAAAACGACATTTCTTGCTTGCATTTCACTCAGTTACTAGTGACTAACTACACATATTCTTTAGCTGATTGCAGAACTTTGGGGTCCTGTAAACAGCCCTTGCTGTATTTGTTCTTTCCAGAATTGCCCTCAACTAAAACATTCCCAGGGCAATCACATCTCAGGTCTAATTTCAGGTAGAATGAGTACACTGTTGATCACAAGAGGCATCCAGACTGCACCATTGAAACCAAGTAAGAGGGACTTTGTGGACAAGCACACACAAATACACACACACAGAGGTATGAGTAAACACACAAAGTACTAAGAGAGGCCTTGGGAGCTTTCTTTTCAAATTGACAGGAAGTCAAGAAGAGAAACAGCTTCTAGGTTTCAACCAGCCAGGCAAGAAGGAAGAGAGAGTGGGTGAAAGGGTGGGAACTTCTGTGTGAGATGGAATCAGACTCACAAGACAGTCCAAGAATCAGGGTAGTCATGGAGAGGTCTCACTCTGACATTAGCAGATAAATCTGGTTCAGAATGATCAGCTGAGTTTGCCATCACCACTACCGGTGGATATCAGTATGATAATGCAAAGCAAACCCCAGCCTATGGTGCTACACAAAGGAAGACAAGACTGTAGTTTGGAGGTGAAAACTTCACATGCCTGTGATCATATGATCACAACCATTTCATATGTTATGGGGGTGCAACCTTGTCAGCCCATGGTAATGAGAGGACTAAGACCTGGCAGATTTGTGGGTGATATAACCCTGTCCATCTCCTGACCCTTCTGCCTGTCTTCATAGGACAGCTGGTTTTGAACACGCAAAGAGAATCTTGGCCGTGTGATTGCTACTCAGACACGCTATCTGTAATTTAGATTATGAAAGGCTTGTGGTGACTTTCAGGTTTTGTCATCAATAGCATGTTTTTGGCGTGGGTGGTGTAGCTGTGCCAAACCCAGTACATCATGATGAGAGCATGAACTATTTCAGGTACTCTGCTCTAATAACTTTGCCATGCTTAATTAAGTTGCAGAGTAATCCAGTAGGAAGAACAACCTGGAATGTATCTCTACTGCCATATCTGAAGTCTATCAGAATCATAAGGTGCAGAAGTCCCACACGCAGGGGTCTGACCTAATGTGGAAAATGAGGAGGTAAGGTACCCCTGGGAGCACACTCAGAGTTTCATGGAAGAGTTCGGTGCATAAAGTGTCCTACTTGTGCTGGGCAGCTGCTGTTACTATGGACGCACAGCAAATGTACAACCTCCCCACACTTTCTTCTGTGAGGTATAAGTTTGTTGGAATATTAAAACCCTCCTGAATCTTTACTTCTAGGAAGTGGTCACCCATGGGCCTAAGCAGTGACTTGCATTGGTCCTCTCTGCATATTTACAAAGCACCTTTCTCCAGCCCACCTTCCTCCCATCACTTTGCCTCTACTAGGCTTTACAATAGCTGTGCAGGGTGTTCCACCTGATGGTCTTTGGGTATTTGGATGAGTGTGCAGAGAGGCACTTGGTCTGTATATATAATTGAAACCTTGGCCGTTTTTCCTACTCTCTTTTCTTCTTCCCTTGATTTCCAGTGCTTACTTTCATTTATAATGATATAAACTGCTCTATTCGTTGGGCAGTGAGGACTGGTCAGATCAGACCTAAGAAATATGCATTATTATTTTAAGGGGAGGGTATACATTCAATGCCATCATAAACCTGAGCTTGAAGATCACATTGTTGCCTCTGGAGAGGTAACATATCACAGGACAGAACTGCTAAGCCATGCTCCTACTTGGAATGGCTGTCCACGGTGGTGCATCTAAGGAGGAAAAAGTGGCTGACTCAGTTTCCTGCAAGTACAAACTTCATGATGCTACATCATGCAGCCCAAATAAATGTGAGGTGGTGAAATGCTCCATGCTTGACCCTTATGGCAGTGTTCAGGATGTTGGTCTATATTTTGCAAACAAAAACAAGCTCCAGTTTGCTCTATAAAATGAGGAATGCAGCACAGAAAACAGGGTCTGTACCACAGAAAGCCCAGTGATAGCGTTGACTAATAATTTTATACTGTGTTGAGTAATACCGCTCTGCAAGGCGATGCAGGAGAAGGAACAATTTAGCACAGTGTATATTCAGATTTATAGAAAATCAGCTTCATGGAAACTGCCAGTAGAGCGGTACTGACGGGTTTGCATTATGTGAGCACAGCAGCGAAGCAAAACAATGCTGGGAAACAGATTGGTTTTGTTCTCAGCTACTATGCACAGATGCAACTTTTATTAAGACATGTTGGCTTGGCCTGGCAGCAGCTTGAAAATTACCTCCTAAAATTCTGATGACCTAGGACCTGCTCCCTCTCTCACTGCAAATATTTGTAAGTCAGGGCACAGTGGATTCATACACCAAAGGTTTTGTGGCTTGGGAAGTGCAGGAACAGGCTGCCCACATGCAAACTAAAGACAGTTACTGTGCTCTCTCTTTCCAGTGAAGCTGCATGCATGGAGTGGAGAAATCTGTGCTCACTACCAGTTACTTGGCAGCTACTTCTGTAAGTTGAAAATATAATTGCTGTGTTGGGCCATGCAGCCCTTGCAGCTCATGTGTACATCTCTCATTCAATTCATGTAGATTTGCCTGGATGGAGTAAAGGCAGCGTAGGATCACCCTTACACTTCTCAGAAGTAGAGAAGGAGAAAGAAATCATGGTTTTACCTTCACAAACTGAAAATCTCCCTCCTTCCCAGCTGACAGCTGTGCTGTTTCTAGGTGCAGCTGTGCCATGAGCTTGTTTTTTCACCTACAGGCCTTTTCTGAAAAGCAGATGATTGGTGAGGAATCTGTTCTGAAAAACTCCAGTTAAGAAGACATTATGTACTAAGATTACATAGACTTGAAATGAAGGAGTTTGGGCTTTTTTTTAGGCCAGACTTTCACTTTGGCCATTTCAATAATGGGATGTGCTTCTACTTATAAAGCAAGGGAAAACTGGTGTGAAAAGGTGATGTCTTTTATTACACAAGCTGGGAAATACTAGACAAACTTCAAGGCAGACCAGTTCTTCCTTAGGTACAAACGAGAACATTCATAAAATCTGGTTCATCGTATGGTTGACTGCATTCATGTCTCCTTTGTTACATTTTCCACAAACACTTTCTGTTCATCTGAATGCCTGTGGTGATGCTAATTTTACTATCTTTTTAGATGCACATGAGCTAATACATTTTGTGCCATTCTCAATTCTATATTTTAAAGGAAATTATTCCAGAACTCACTTCAGGAAAAGAAAAATACAAGGCAAATGAAAACACTGTTGATTTCTAGTTCATCCATTAAGGAGAGAAAGAGCACAGTATTGTTATGCTTTTATCATATGTACATGTATCCTTACACTACACATTCTGGCTTTTAAGTTACTTGCAAAATCTACCACAGATGATGTTTTCAAAATTCAGAAAGGTAGTGTGTTTGGAAAATAATTCCAGATAACTTGCGTCTATTTTGTTAAACATTTAAATACAATACATGTGCAGATAAGATAGTATATACTATAGGAAAATACTGATCCTACCCACCTTGCTGTAAAATGAATTATGGCTCAGTACTTTCGGATGTTGGCATACAGTCTTACAGATTTCCAACAGCACTGTTGTTATTCACTTCCACCATGATAATACCATGTGGCTCCACTTAATATGAGAGCCTGTAATTAAAAATTACAATGGTAAATGCTGTAACTACACAGTAAGAGACTTGTCCTGAAAATCCTAAACAGCTGGCGGGAGCGCATTTAATACAATTTACTCTAATAATTGTTGAAGAACTTGCATGCATTGACTGGAGCTGTGGTCAAACCTCACTTTCAGGTCTGGAGCTTAACCCACTGTATCTGCGTGACAGCAAACAATCTGTATTTCTGTCTGCACTTTACATCTTATCACACTCTAAGACCATGCATGTAGCAGATGTTATTTTCAGTGCTAAAACTCATTTTGAACTTACTTGCCATGGAGACTGAAAATGCCCATGGCTGCATTTTATTGTGCCTTTTCTGACAGATTACATAAGGTTTATTGTAAGTTCTGCCAGTGCAATCTGACAGGAGCATCCTACTGAATTTTTGTGTGAATCTGTGACTGAAAAATTACCATCTGACAGCTGAATTTTCTACTGATCTCCAGCTCATATAAATTTCAAATGCACACTTGCAGCAATATGTCCTGAACATACTTGTGAAAATGTGTGAAAATCATTGATGAAATACTATTTTTTTTAAACTTCTGCTGCTATTCATAGCAGTCTGTAGGATCTTACATTTGTAGATGTGTGGAATAACAGAAGGCTTTTAAATTAATTTAAAAATATTTTTTTGCACTGGCTGAGCACAGCAAAAAACTTTTTTGAGTTTACTTCACTGTGTACTTATTTTTGTTGGTTCATTTTCTGTAACCTTCCTGATCTGATACTTCATATATTCACGTGAGTACAAATGCCAGTAAAATTGAGAGACCAGAAATGAGTGGTAGGGTGAAGGGAAAAAGAGAGGGGAGGGATGATAGACATTATTTATGTGAATTATATTGTTTGTGCACTCTATCTACATCCAGATATATACCATCAACGGTGCTAATTAGACTATGTCCTGACATGGGCTAACTCTTTCTCATTTGAAGCTTCTGGAGATACCTTGGCCTTCACCATGTTAAAAGAGCCCCTGGATGAATGAAGCTTTATTTTCAATCATAAATAATTTTTCAGAGTTAGTTTATCGCAGTTTATGTTTTTGAAGGGAACCAGATTAACAAGCAAGCAGTCCTCACCCACTGTAAACTGCATTGGTTCTTCAGTTCGCATGCTAGAAGGGACCAGCACGCAGCATGAAAGAATAGCTCAGTCCCTGTTCCCATCAAACCCTTGACCTCTGTGTGAGACTGCTAACATGGATACCAGTTATGGAAGCAATTTAGTACGCAAACAAGTATTTACCAGGAATTAAACTGAGACCACCAAACACATTGCACAGTGGAGACCAAACAGTCATTAGGCTGAGGCAATTTTAGGTCACTACCAACTTGGGTCTGACTCAAGAAAGCAACCTCAAGATAAAAGTCTCTACATCCCGTCATCTAAGTCCCTAAGGCATTCAGTCCCTGAGTTCCTTTTCTGTTATAAACATAATTTCTGCACAAGATAAGAAGTTTCACTGTACATTCAGTAATCCAGGAAAAGATTAGAAACAGAAAAAAAACCAAAAACAAAAACAAAAAAGAAGGCATTTGAAACATTTTGCAGAGACAGAGAAAGTGCAGTGCTTGTGTGAAGAAATGGGAAGAAGCTCCAGCAGTGCTCCCTAACGCGAGAGTAGTTAATTACTCCATGGGGGAAGGAGGGATCTGCCCTCCAGGAGCTCATTGCTGACACAAAGCACTTTGTTACTTCACAATGATCCCTTAATACCATTCCTACATCAAGTTATCTTGATTATCTTTATGTATTTGTTCGTAACTAAGCATTTCTGCTTTGTTTCTCTCTTCATTTTTTTGTTCCTTCTGTGAATTCAAAAGTAAGGGTGAATTGTCTCCTCATAGACAGTTCAACCTCAATGATAACGGGTGAGCACTTTTAAGACCACACTTTTTGCCACGTACACACAGCTGTTAGAAGGAACAGCAACAAAGAGTACAGTCCTGTCTGTAAGCAACACGTACTGCATTGATAGTAGAAAAGTACAGAGTATATTTACTATCTATTTGCATAGCATGTTTCAGCTCTTGCAGGGAGCTCGTTTCTTGTCCTCACCTTTTTGTACTCACAAATGAATACTCCCCCCGCTTCCTGGATTATTTGCTTTCTAGGCAAGGAGATAGACAGCGCACAGGCAACATTATAACACCCTGCCAAGAATGGGGCACAAGGTAGATACGGTTTGTGACTGGGAATGCAGTGGTGCACTCATACACCCCTCAGTACTAGATTGCAGTCTACCCTATGCATATAATTAAATATGTCAGCTGTCAGAAATATTAAAAGGATTACTTACCTGATTTCATGCCTGTAGATGAGCATACTCCAACATTTAATTTTAGCTGTCCTCTCATTGCTGCTGGAGGAAGTCTCCATTGGTACTGGTGCTGCCATGCAACGGAGAGAAAAGACACTCTCAGTCAAATCCATCTACCTTCCTACCTTACCACTGAGGACAGAACTGTCAGGGACTATCCCTCATGGCATGGCTCAGTCCTTCATACACAGTTATTACTGGTAATAAGCTGGCTCATCTCTAGACGAGATTTTAAAACAAGAGAAGTTTCCTAGTTCATTTAACCCAAGTATAAAGCAGTTAAAGAGGTTTAGTTATTATGTGTGGTAATAGTCAAACCCAGCTCTTCAGTAGTGGTTTTTAGTTCAGTAGAAATTAATGTTTATAAAAGAAATGTGTACATTAGGTGATTCAGAGAGATGGGAAAGAACCCTGAACCCGAACCCAAATATGGTCATTGTGAAATAGTGAGAACTAAGGCTTTGGGTGATTAGTATTTTTTAATGTGGGGTTCAAAATCTAGCGTACATTAAGTTGTGCTCATTAATAGGGGTAAGTTTGAAGCCTGATCAGTATGTACATCCAAAACTGGAATTGAAATCCAAAGTTTGAAATCAAGCCCATCTTTTGCTGTTGCACTGAGATACTGTGGGTAATTTGATTAGGTAATATTCTATGTTATTTAATCCAGAAGAAGGTACTCGGTGACTAATGAATGTGATTAGTTAAATCACAATAAGAGGCTTTTATTCAGCTCCTTTTCTGGCATCAGACATACCATATTACCAACTAGAGAAATGTCCAACATATGGAAGACTAATGAGGCATAAGTCATATATGAAGCTAGTTCTTGGCCAGAGTAGTGAGCAGAAGCAGTTGGCTGTCCCTCACCAGAATGAGGTCAGACTAGGAGATAAAAAATGAGACTAAGTGGACTTACAGAGAACAGCAATATAATCTCAATATCAAATTTTGTGATGTCACAACAGATGATGATCATGCTGATATGACATGTTCTTTCTGCAAGAAACCAAGCTCTGGAGTGCTCATGTTCTGCCAGAGCTATAACGTTCGCAGTAGTTACCTCTAACTTTTTTTCAGAACGAAGTAATAAAATAGACCATGTTGCATAAAGCAATTTAGAAACTCTCTTCCTTCCTAGAAAATGCCTCTTGCCATTCTTGTAACTTGAATAAGTCACTGAAAGCATTTTTTTTTAAACAGCACTTCCTTCCATTTGCTTGCTCATTTGTGGTTGAAGTATATTTATTCGCTTTGTAGCTCTCATCCTGCCAAGGAGCAAACATGCAACACAGGCCGCTAAAATAAACGACAGAGCTACAAAAGGCAATTTCTGTTATCCCCATTGTAAATCTGGAGAGAGGCCCAGATCCACGAGTTGTTCTGGCTCTGCACTCCTTGTTATATCACCTCAAGGGACAGCAAGGCACCTGAACTGGAGTGAGGCCCCTAAACCTCTCTTTGCATCTTACCTCCACTAAAGAACACAGGCTAAATAAGAATAGTAAGGAATTCAAAATCTTGATGAAGTGGGCTACAAGATATTTCACTGTTGTCTCTATTTTTGGTGTCACAGTTGAGCATATTTGGTAGAACAGAGGGACAAGTAATCTTAAAGACTGAGCATGGTCTCCGTGCACAGCCACAAGGCCAGGGATTTAGCTTTTTGGGGTCAAGGAATGATCTTCTATGGCAAGCAAATATTCTTCATACAAAAGAGCTTGAAACTTTGAGTTGGCAAAAAAATTTAATGGAAAATTTCTCACCTGCTAGAACCTACCTTTGATGATGTGGAGTTGCAAAAGTTAAAACAGTTCCTTTTTCAGAGATCAGCATCCCAGCTGTTGGAGCAGCAGAAGGTTTCACACACAGATTTGGGGCATGAACTACCTGTGGCAATGGGAAATGTCCTACCACTTGCCCTGCCTTTCTCCAAGGATTTTTAGTGGAAGTGCTGAACATGATGCCACCTCGCCCATCCAAGTGTTTTCCTATTCCTGTGACTGTTGGATGTACGCTGCAGTAAAGCTAAACCCTACAAACATGTATAACAGGTTCTACCTCTGTGGAACAGCTGGTGTCAAGTGATGTCTTGGCCTGAACACACCTGTGGTAACAGAGTTCGTCTGGAGGAGTGTTTCTGTGCCCCACACCTCCCCGAACATAACACCCTCTGCCCTTTCCATCTGGCGGCATCACACTTCGATGAAGAAACAGCAGACATATCTCTGCAGCAGGTGAACCCAAAATTGCACAAGGAAGAGTGTGACAAGACATTTCTACCTTGCATTTCTGTGGAAATCTTGTTTGCTATGGTAGTTTTGCCGTGTATACAACCCTGCCCTTCACAGGGTGATGAAGCACAAGCCCCAGTATCTGAGCAGAGGCCACCATTGAAAGACCATCACAAGACAATAAAAAAAGGACCAGTCCTCAAAAATTACAGGGCCTTTTCTTCAGTGACACAGGCAGCAGTCTGTTTTAGGTTGTGTTTCACTGGCTTTCCCATGGGCATCTTTCCCTGTCCTTCCAACACCACCTCCCACACCAACAGGCAGAGCCACCCTGGGCTTGGGTTAGTGTAGGAGGAGCACAGGCCTGAGGAGAGACAAGGACAATGTCTGCATCCTTTGATAAATGCCTGGGATGAAAAGGGAAGGTTGTGCTTTGTGTGCCTGCCCAGGCACACTGCCAACTGTATGCAGTTCAGCCCTCTGACTAAGAGAAAGTTAAACGTATAAGTAGGCTTGGTCATGGAAATGTGACCCTTCCAGAGTCACTTTTGCAAGAATGAGAAAACTTATGGAAATGTGGGTAGGAATTTCTTGCTGAGGTGGAGTAATAGTGCCAGGGTGATGAGGAGCCCGTGAGGAATGTTGTCCTTGCCTGGGAAGGAACAGTCTGTACTCTGATTACGACAACGACAGAAGGACCGACGGTGAGCATGTATCTGAGGTTTCAGAAGTTATAGCCCCATCACACGCATCCAGCTGGATCCAAAACCCCAAAACTCAGCCCCTTCCATGAGCACAGAACTTGGCAAAGAGTGACAGGAATGCCCATGCCAGGAATGGCCATTAGAAAGGTAAAAGGGCCCTGTGTGCTTTTGCCTAGTCTCTTTGCTTTCATCTTTTTCTTTTTTCTAACAGCTTCTTCCAGCATAGGTAACACCAGCTGTCTTCATACTTACATCTTTTCTTTCTCTCTTCAGATGATTATAATAACTCAGTTCTTGCTCTTATGTATTAGAACTCCTTTTACAAGCTGCACATTAAGCTGAGCTGTTTTAATGGGCCAGAACAGGTACAGTCCCTCGTAATTACACACCACTTAGCCACACTGAGTGGCAGCCAAGCCTCTGTGCTGTGCTGTTTATCACAGCAAGATTAAAAATAGTTTTAAAACAATATGCAAAACACTGCTAAATCCCATTCTTCCCACATTAAAAGCAGATGTTCAGACAGACTGAATCACATTGAGCAAATTTATTAATTTAGATGTATAAAAGCTTCACAAGGACCAACTTAAGTCTATGTTTAAATAGGCCTGGCAGTGTTTTCAGATTTGAGAAAGTACTGTTTCAGTGTAGACTTTACATTGTTGTTTGGGGTTACAGTGGCCTTGAGGTCCAGCTATGATATCAGTGAGATCAGTGGAAATCTGGATGGATAAGGAAGAGTTCAGACCCACTTTAGGGCATTTCTTTCAATCTGAAGAACGTACGTATAAAGAACCACAACTCACTGTAGTAACAGGAGTTACTAAAAATATCTCTTAAATTAAAAAAAAAAAAAAAAAAAAAAAAGAAGAAAAGGCTTTAAAAGCATTAAAACTCAGAGAAAATAAAATGTTCTGACTATTCATAAGGTTTTAGGTAAGCCTTTTTTTTTTCCTCCCTTTCACTGCTGCTCCCCGAAGTCTAAATCAAGAGACTCTCAAAGTCAGGAAGCCAGACAGACTTCCAAAATATGTGGTGACGCTAAGGGGCCTGTGAACCGGAAACAGACATTTACTGTCTTCTTTCCCAACCCAATTGGCTCCAAGTATCTGTAGCTGATGTTCTGGGAGCTTGGGTTGTGGCCAGAAGACCTAACCTGAGAGACTGGGAGAGCACGGATCATGGAGGTCATGAGTCGCTTCATCTCCACCCACTTCTCTTGCAGGGAGAGTTTACAACACTGGCACTTTCACAACAGGAGAGAGGAAAAAAAAAATAAAGAGGATGTTTTTAATCCATTAGATTGCTGCTGATTCAGTAATAATAAACATGAGTCTGTTTCCTTGATTATTCTGTACACAGCAAACATTTGTGTAATGTGTCAGTTAAGTACGTGCGCTGTACGGATCTCTCATTGAAGTGTGTCTGCGTCAATAACAAATATATGAAAATGTGCCTCTGTGAGCGTTTTTGCGTGCCTGCATGAGCAAGAAAGAGAGCAAGAACTCAATTCCCAAGACCCTTAGTCATCCTCTGATCTTTATTTCTGAGAGTGATCAAAGTACCAGCTTTTGAGAAGATGATTTCTCTCTGCTATGCTAAAGATATTAAGGTCAGAAGATAGCACACTTCCCAGCAGCCCGCTAGGAACGAACTCTGTAAAAGTCTGGGATGTTTGCAGGCAGCGAGAGGGGAGTTTGTTGCTGCTGCTTTTGCTGTGCCTCTTGCTGTGTTACAGACATCTTGACTGGCCTCACTGATTTAATGATGAGTGTTTGTTGGCCTGCAAAATGCAAACACATTGCAAGACTGTTTGTACGCTAGCTAAACTTTTGCAGACAGTTTACACGCTAGAGTGCTTCCTCTGCACACATTGATCTGTATTCCCAAAGTCTATCTTGCTCTCTCAATTTATTTTGCTCTTTTTCCACCTTAACGTTGCAAAACACATTAAAGTTGCCTAACTTCTGATCATATGAGTAGCGTCAGGTCGTTTACATGACAGCTAGGCTACTTTACAGTTTGTTGAAAAACTGCAATTGCATTCAGAAACAAAATGGAGAGGACAATTGTATGGAAAGGTCAGCATTTCATTTTGAAACAGTTCTTACGTTTCAGTATTAACTTCATGTGTTGGTGTTTTTTTTGGAAAGAGCTACATAAAGCCAACACTAAATGCTTTATTTCATATAAAACATTTCAGATCAAAGAAAAATGAAATATTATAGGTTTTCCTTTTCCCTTCCCCTCTCCCAAAATCCTATCTCTCATTTTATTAATCTCAGTCATGGCTTGAAACATTTATCATTTACACAACTGTATCTCATAGACTCACAGAAGGGGAAGCACTTAGGGACTCTGCTGAATCATGACTTATTTTTATGATTGATATTAAAGTGACAATACATACGAGAACATAAAACTTCAGAGTCTGAACTGAAATACATGTGGTAGCTGATATTGTATCACTACAGTGTATTGATATGAAATAGGAAGTAACCAGATATAAAAAGAAAGACAAGCGAAAAAAATAAAAACCACTGCTATTATTTCTTGGTACTTTTCTTCAGAATTTTTCTGACCTCCTCTATTTTTACCAAAATCTGATCCACACTTAGAGTGATGATCTGTGTCTCATATCTCAGCCTCAAGCTAGACCAGAGCTCCAGGACTAGACTACCTCTAGCTGAAAGCTTTTAACATTCGATCTGACTGTGCTATTGTTCAATCTGTTACCGCTCTGTGTTTTGCCTCAGTTCTTTGAGTCAGGTAAAGTAGGAATGTAGATCTGTATCTGAATCCAGAGCTTTAATACTAGCCTATCTGTATTTTGACATTTTCTGAAGCTACCCTCCACCTAAATGACTAATAAAACACAAAGAGCGAAAATTTAGCCCTGCTGAAGCTGATGGTGAAGCTCTCACAGACTTTAGTGTAGCCTGAACTTAATTCAAAATATTTATGTGCTGGCAATCAACCAGAACCTCTTCCCAGTAGCTTGAGAAGCCATATCCATCTCTATCTCAGTTTATCTTTTCATCAATGCTTTGCCCAATAATGCATCTCACCCAGACATAGCATAAGACTCCTTTTAATGTTATGTTTCTCACTCCTGCCACTCATCCACTAGTGGCTGCAGTTTCCATTGCCACCTACCACAGACAATTTCTGCCTTCCTTCTTCCTATGTCTTGCCTATGCCAGAAAAGGATACATCAGACCAAATCGCCTCTTCCAAATCTCTCCTCAGGACTTCTCTTTTTTGGTCTGCTGTCTTTTGAAATTCATTTTATTCCCTCATTTAGAATATCACTCATAAAATTTAATTACTTAAATGTCTTTGTGAATAAACAAAAAAACAATGAGTTAAAAATGCAGTAAGGAAGTTTCAGGTTAGACACTAGGGAAAAATAGTAATCTGGAAACTGCTGACATAGCTCATAAATATTTGGGAGGCATTTCCTACTTCCAGATGTCATTGACTCTGCTGGGAGAGCTCTGGGCTAAGCTTTACATTACAAGACTAGCCTCAATCATACCAAAAATAAGAGGGGAGGCACATGTGAAGCCTGAAGAGGGGAGAACATTATCTTATCTGTGCCAACTCGAAAAGCAACACAGGAGGCAACGTGCTGTCTGCAGGAACATGGGGGGCTTCCAGGAGTGCAATCAACTCTGTACACCCCCATCTCTTCAAAATCCTGCTGACCTTAAGGCAACCTTTACAGTGTATTTCCCAGACGTTGCTTAGGATTGGCGCCAAAGGTTTGCATGTGTTTCATGGAAGGTGTATGAGTTTGGGAGACCAGGCACCAGTTAAGACGGGAATTTCCATGCAACCCAGCAATCTTGCAACTTTTTGTAACTTACACATTGTCTGTCTCCAGCCAGCTGGACAACAGTCCTGTCTCCTTGGCACTTATGGCACATTTTTCCAGTAAGCTCTAATAAAATGCTTCCTATCATCCAATTTCATTGGAATGAGGAGAGTTCCCACAGAAAGTGTGCAAACTTGGCAAAACACAGTACAGCAAATGTTATCCCAGCAGAGCAAACATGAAATAAACCTTTCTTATCAAGTAATAATCAAAAGACTTTACAGATGACTCCGACACTCCTTTTAGGTACTGTGGGATAATATGTTGGGTGCCAGATTGCCACATTTATCCTCAGTTCTCCTCTGAACTGGAAATAAGGATAGAACCTTTAATGACACTGTCCTTAGACATGGCTTCACAATATGCTACACGTCTAGACTGCCGTAAAATTAGGAGGATTTTGTTTGAATGACTTGTTTATATGACTCCCATAATAAATAGTTTGAGTCTCTCTAGTTGTATTAAAAACACATTGGAGCAAATTCTGTGCCTGATTACACCACTGCAAGTCCATTGTCAGCTATCAGGAGTTCCTGCTTGAGAACAGAATTTGTTTTGCCATGTTTGTAGTCATTGTACTGATGAGAAGTATGACTCCAGGGTGTCATATGAATTGGAGTATCAAGGGGTATAAAGCTGGAGGAAGCCTAAGGCTTTTAAAATAAGAGGAGAGAATTACATTAGCTTTTGACTTCATATAGTCACATACTTCATCTGCAATAGAGGTCATGGACAGGAAATGTAGAATGTTAAAAGATTCAGCAACCAGTGTCTGGCCCAAAGAACAACAAAAGGAAACATCATTCACAAAAACTGAGGTATTTGAGACTTCACCTGAACAGAAGCAGGCCTTGCAGAAGACTAGTGTCATCCTAAAGAAGAGGAATATTTTGTTGGAGAAAATTTGGTATTTCTTATGACGCTGTCTCTGTAATTCTTTTGTTCTAAGCTTTGGCTGCCCTGCCCTGGCTGTACTCAGTCTTACTCAGTCTTGCGAGTTAAGCAGCTCAGATCTGTCTGGCCCTTGGATGAGAGAATGATTGGAGATCCCAGTTACAAAAATCGCAAGCCAAGAAGATACAGCTGAAGAGTCGGTGGCTGAGTGCGAAGAAGCTGTGAGGCTGTTCAGCCCTGCTGCCCCAGCCTTGTTTAAGCAGCCAGCCAACTCCTACTTTCCTGTTTACTGCCATGTGGGGGAATGCTCCATGAAGTTGTGTGCTCAGAGCTGTGGGGGGTCTCTACACCCCTGTGTATTCATGCCAGGCCCTATGCACTCTGAGACAGCTTCTGCTGTGCCTAGGGGGATGTCCAGAATACTTCAACTCTAAATCACTACCTGTCACAGACTGAGGTCAAAAATCACATGATTTTCCTTTCCCTGTGCCATGATCAAGTTCCTTTGGAGTTGCTGACTCAAACACCTGAGGCTGTCATGAGCTGACAGATTCCTGCGCTGTGAAGCTCATCCCCTGGGCTCCAGAGGGGCTGCTGAGGAGCTGGTGGAGGTGTTGCCTTCAGACAGCAACAGTTTTGTCCCAGCATCACCAAAGCAGTTGTGCTGTGAGTTTCCAGCAGCTGCTGTCACCCCAGCTTTGTCCCCAGCTGCAGAGAACAGCTGCAGAAGCTACAGAGAATGAGTAGGTAAACAAGGCTAAGGAAGACAACTAGTTTGAGAAGCTGCTTCAAAAAGGGACTTTTCCTGAGCTTGAAAAGCACAACTTGCTGAACTTGACGAAGGTGCACACTGCATTGAGGAAGGAAACCTCAGCTGGTGGCAAAAGATTGTCTTCCAGATGTAAGAGGATGAACTGTCACTGCAGAAGGTCAGGATGACACAGGCCACCTTCCAGGAAATCTGCAGGAAGCACAGCACCGAGCTGCAAAAGCAACACAGAAGTGGCAGTACAGTAATAGAAAAACTCTCTTATCTCTTCAAAATCTTGAAGCCATCACCATCCTGCCTTCTGCTAAACAGATCAGCTCAAGTAGGTTGCCTGTAAGGCCACCAGGATAAAAACATAACAAAGGAGACCTCTCCGTTGCATACGGAGGCCTGTCTGCTGCTGTAGCAGATATACTAACGTTATGGCCAGTTGATTCGGAAATGTGTCCAGTGCTAAGATCCTTGGGAATTCTCATCTCCTCTGATGAAAAAAGCCTAGTGTGTGACTGACATGAGTGCAGCAGTCTACAAAGGCCACTTGCAGCTCTCCAGTCAGTGGAAACACTTGTAGAAACAATGGCCATAGAGACGATGTCCTGAGCTCAGTGCAGTGCAGGCACCCAGTAGGTGCCCAGCCCTGCCCATGAGCCTGTCCTTGCCCTGAACCCAGCACCTTGGATGAGTGTCCAGAGGGTGAAGTGACTGTGCTCTTGACCCAGAGGAGTTCTGGCACACCTGCCAACATGCCAAATTGAGCATGACATTGCATATTAAGCCTACCTATATGGCTTCAGTCAGGTTTCTCTCTCAGCAAGGAGCTGGTGACCAACCCCTAACTGTTCACAGAGATCAAGTTTCCTAAATGTTCCTCTTCTATGCAGTGTTTACCTTTGCCTTGAAGAGGCCTGTAGTGCTTACAGGCAATATGTCAAATTGAACGAATGGCATGTCTAGGTGGTACAGAGGCATGTGCTCGGTCACAGGACTAGTGTCCTGCTCCACACCATTGACCATGCTCCTTTACACACACTCATCTTTGGCTTCCCATGTGACAGTACAAGTCAGGAACCTAATATGAGCTGGAGAATTAAAAAAAGACTGCCCTTGCAGGTGCAGTTTTGTAATCTCAGTCCAACCAGAGAGTGACAAACAGTACAGCATTTCGCACAGACATCCATTTGGAGCCAGTAAGGATGCCTCAAGCATTTTAGGCATAGGATCTATGACAAGTATTTTCTTAACTGAAACATGCTCTGCTTCTGCGGATCTGGGATATAACAGTGACACTCAATGTTTCTTGCATTAGCTACAGCTTTTTGAAGAGGCCAGCTCTTCTTTCTAGGTTTCTGTGTCTGGATACTTCAGGGCATTTTCACTCTGCCTAATTTTGCACACCTCATTTAGTCACCAATGTGACAAGTCTATCTTCATGGACTATCTTTCCCGTTAATGGAGGGACAGACTGCTTCTTCTAGAACAGTTCAGAGCACAAATTCACCTTGGGTACCTCTGAATCTTATTGAGGTACCTCCTAACTCTAAATGGAGCCTCTAGCCTCATAAACCATGGATTATAGTCAGTGTCTAAATTCATGTGATGTAAATAAGCCCTTCTAGTCCCATTTCAAACACACTTCACATATTTCACTGTAGTTACTCCACATTTACACAACTGTTTGCAAGGTCAGAATTTGACGTAGCTCACTCTGGCACCTCTTGATCTTCATCAGGAGGCTGCTGGTGGATTTGGGGTTTGTTTTAATGTCAGTGCACTCATTTGCTAGTTTTCGTTTTGAACGGATGTGAGTGTTGCCTTGTCTGATGTATCCGAGAGGCCACTCCATCAGTAGGGGCAGCCTCAGCAGACACTGCACTTTCGCTTCCCACCCGCATGCCTCAGTGCAGCACCAAGCCAATTATACAAATTCATCCCATCACATTTACTGAGGCAACTCTGCAACAATTACACTAATCCTGAAATCTGCTTGGTGGTGTAAATATGTTTAAATTCCACTTATGCTGTGCTACATAGCTATATTTATACAGTTTGGTTAGTTCTCCTAGTCCACTCTGAGGAGCAACAGACACACTAAGGGAAGGAGGTAAATTTAAGCACAGCTGAAATGAGACATGGCTTGATGTACACAGACAGTGCATCTGCTACAAGCTCATTCAAACTGATGGACTGACATCAAAGACACACTTGCCCCATGGTGGTTGTGTCCTACAAAAAGCCCAGGGCACATTGCTGGTGGGGAAAGCTTGACTCTGTCCAAGGTGGAGTTGAGACCCCCAGAATGATTCACTCTCATAATGATGTCCTTCTGCCAGAGGGCTGGCCTGTGTGAATGTGGGGTTGGTTTGCTTCTGGTCATGCACCATCAGGAGACAGACATGCTTCTCTGTCAGCTGGGAGTGGGTGCCTGGAAGCCCAGGGTCATGAGCAGGATGGTGGCCCCAAGTGTCACATGTTGAGGCTCTGAGTTCAACCAGCAACTGCCAAATCATGGCTTGAATCCTCAGCTTTTAGAGGAGGAGAGATGAGTATTGCTGTGCCTTTGGTGCCTGTTTGACTCTCCTAGCTGTTGGAGAGTCATCCATATAATTGCAGGGAAGTAGATAGGGGTGTGCTCCCAGATTTTCTGTAGCTCCATATTGGCATCTCCCTAGGCATTATTCATAATACATGGGAAGGTTCAGAAGTTCTGCACTCTTTCTGGGCCCCTCTCCGTGACATGTTTATGCAAGATCTCCCTAAACTAAATGTATACAGAGACAAATGGCCCACTTGGAGCAGGTGAAAAGCAATCAGCATCAAGCAATAACTGATGATGAACATCCAGCTAACCCCAGAGACACAGGCCTGGGTACCCACAACTCCTCCATAAGAACAAATACTACAAGTGTCAGCTGCGTTTAGTGCTGAACATTAAATAATCGCATAAACAATCAGTAGTTGTTAATAATGATACCCACTTGAAATAAAGATTTTGAACAAAAACTGAGACGTATTCTATGAACTTATTAGAATGTAGGCCAGTGTTCATCTTAATGGAGCTGACTTAAACTAGGAAAATGGGATTACTCCAAATGTCTTCAAATAATTTGTTGGTTAAATGCAGAAGTCAGGACTTATAGAGTTGTCTGTCTTGTGGCCTTTCACAGTAAGATGTGAATTGGTCATGGAATAAAAAAATCAATAAAAATGTTCTTCTTAAACTAATTATTGGTTTGTAATGCAGTGTATGCCAAGTAATCAGTGCGTTTTATGGTAAGCTTGAAAACTCATAGTAGTGTAGGAAATCTCCTTTGTGGACAGTGCCGTTATTATTATCACACTGCAAATCATTACACTGCAGACGCTAGCAAAAATCAGCAAGCAATTATGAGTAAGACCGTGAATGAAATCTGGGAGGCTTGGCATTTCCTCCTGGTTCAGCCACAGGCTTTCTGTGTGACCTAAAAAATATTATTGATTTTTTCATTGTCACAGTTTTCCCTCAGGAAAATGGAGGTAACAATATGTCCTTTCTTTCCAACTTTTTTTTTTGCCTTTTTTTTTTTTCTGTTTAGATTAGAAACTTCTTGAAACTGGGAATATCTCTAACTGTATATTCATCACAAGCAGCAAGGGTGCTCTTGCAACCATAGTAGAAATAGCAAAATGAAGAAACAAACAAGAAGAGGGTGAAAAAAAAAAACGTGATGACTGGAAACAAAGAAGAAATAAAAGGTGAAGTGCCCTGCATTTAAAAAGAAAAAAAAAATAAACTAAGAGAGGTAAGGAAAGTAAAAAGGAAACACAAGTTAGACAAATTGAAGAAACAAAAGACAGAAAGCAGACAAAAATAGACAAATCAACATTACAAACCCCCAAAATTAGAAAAACAGAGTGAGGAGGAAGAAACAAGGGGAGCAAGACAGAAGACCTGAGGACTGAAGGGAGGGAAAGGGAGGGAATACAGAAATGCAGTGCTAAAAATATTTTTAGTATGGTCTTAGACTGTACTAAAATCCTAATAATGAGGGAGAAAGTTCAGTACGAACTGACTTCCTGGTTTCGCTCCCCTCTTGCATACTCTGAATATCTAGGACATCAGTGAGTCAACTGCAGTTTGGGTGTCTGGGAATACAGGGCTGGGCCCTTATGGTGCACTTGGGAAAAACACACAGTATCATGCCCAGAGCAATTTGATGGAGGAGTGGTGTGATGCCAGCATTGCCTGGGGAAAGAACAATTTTTTGCAGACCATTGAAAATCAAAAGTGCTTTCCAGGAAGCAAAAACCTGGCCATTGAAAAAGAACACAATCATGCATGAATGATAAGCAAATATAATTCACTTTCAGACGTGTAGCTTTGAGTCATGGAGGAGTGCAGGCACCCTGTCTACTCCGTGACTCAAAATATGATGGGGTTTTTACAACGTGACAGAAAGTCTTGTGTCTGTCTTGCATGTCACCTTTCCTATGAGGTTTCAAACAAGTTAGATCTATTCTTCTGATGGCAAGATGCAATCCAGACACAAAGGTCACATATTTTTAAAACTCAATTAATTTTGCTTTTGGGGCCCGTGCTTTTCTCTCTTAAGGAACAATAGGCAAGACTAAAAATCTATGGTGGGAAGGTGTGTATAAGAAAGAGAGGGATGGAGGAAAACTAAGATTGTTTAACAGCAAGGATGCACCAAGAACGGCTCAGGAAATCCCATATCCCATGTTCCCGTTCCTTATTTTACATCAGAAGCTTCTCATTCCAGCTTGCTGGGGCTTGGAGCTGTGCATTGCATGGATGCCCTTTCCCAGACAAGTTAAAAGAACAAGTGAAACAGGCCCCTGTATCTACGATGTTTAATTTTTGATGAATTCACCTCTAAATTAAACACAATAGAAATGCTATATTTACAGACTGCAAGTGCTGGTACTCTCTCATTAATTAATCCAATGACACTTCCTCACAAGACTGAAGCATTTGTTCTACATGCATACACTTTAAACATCAAATACATTAAGAAACACTTTCCTAAGAAGAAGAACAAAGGAATAATGAAATCCATCAAATAAAATGTATCTTTATCATGCCCATAAAGAGTTCAGCACAAGGAATTCTTGTTGCTTTACATGCTACTGAAATAAAACTTCCTTTTTCTCTGGAAGAGCTTTATCACTCAGCTAAACTAAGAATTGTAAAATACTCATTCATCCATTGCCTCTTCGTAACTGAAATATTGTGGCTCTTTTTTGCATATTGATATATTGACAAAATATCTAAAGAACAGGTGACAAATATCTCCCACATTAGTGTAAGAGAAAGGTTATCTTTGAGTTTGAAAACATGAGCAATGTTGGAGGGATGGCTTTCTGAGGAAGGAAGCAGTCACACCAGAGTGAGTACTCTTATAGGGATGTACCACAAAAGACAAGTAAGGGTAATAGTTAAATCAGTTTTCACCCTCAGATTGTAATCACAGTTAAGGTAAATGTATGCAACTGAGGTTTCAGTCATTCTAAACGGTGCTTAAACAAAGTTTCGTAGTGATGTAAGTAGACTGGCTTTAAGTAAATCTAATTACACTTTTGCCAGTTTTTAAGCATAAACAAGTTCTTGGTGATGACACTAATGAGCATCCTTCTCAATTATACCAGTGAGCACCACTGCTGCAGTAAGGAGCCACTCACTCCTGAGTCAAGCTACCAGCCAGTCTTTGTAATGGAGGAATAATCTGTGAAACTGAGGCTGCAGCTGGAGGCCAAGATCTTTCACTCAAGGTTCTGCAGAGATGTGATGTTCTACTGAAATGTTTGGAAATGTTCATATGATACAGGCTTCTGCTCCATTGAAAAGGCTAAATCAAGACAGGCGTCTGAGATACAGCTCTACCCGACTCCAGTACAGCAAATATTTAAAGCTAGTGCTGAGATGTCTTTTCTTAAATGTGGTTTCCACTTGAGAGGTGCTTTACTTGTTTCTCCTCTCAGTTTATCATGCTTCATATTTTGGGAGTGAATCACTGACATACAATAAAGTACAATTTTTACTAGCATTGCCTGAACCTCAATTGTCGGCTCAGGTCCACATGCTTGAGCAGGCACAAACAGTCTTCTAACAGAGAATGCTCAGACTCTAAACTCATCAGACAGTAATTTCATGAGTTGTACAAATAAAATGTATTAAAATATGGATAAACAACATGTATACACGTTCTCATTATTGTAGACTGGGAAGTTTTGTTTAAGACTGCAATCCAAAATGTACAGAGAGAGACTATGCTTCGGAAAGACGGTAAACAGTTTGGCATCAACTTTCAGATTGATAAAGCTTTATATTAGTGGTCTTCTCTACCTGCCATTGGAGAGGGAGAAGTGATGAACGATGTGGTTATATTTCTTCTGAAGACTGGGGGACATGTACACAGATTTGGCCATAGATCATTTTGCATGAGACAGGTGCTTATAAATCACCCAGGGCTGCTTCCCATAGGCCAGAGAGGGACAGGTTTTCTGAAAAACAGAAAGTTGGGTGCACATTGGGAGCTAAGTGAGCTTATTTCCAGACCTGAAGGACCATATAGCAATGCGTGCCCTTGTAAGTGAAATATTCATCAGCAATGGTGCCAACCAGGTCAAACAGCCTTGGAAGAGAGGTCCCACTCAGGTTTCTGAAAGAATGGCAAAGTCTTAGAGAAAGGGCTAGGAGCTAGGAAAGGTGCTTGAGGCTAATCACTACAGCTGTGGGAGAGAGTATGAAAATGTACAGGAACAGGTACCAATTAACATTTGGCAGGGAGGCCGAAAAGCCTCAGGAAGATACCAAAGGATTTGATCAGAACAAATTTGAACAAGAACTAAAAAGTTCCAGAGCACCAGATATCATTTCCAGAGGTACTCCCTGTTACAGGCGAAGATATATTCATTGTCTTGCACATGAGAGAGGAAACAAAGCTGTACTACAATTTTCTGGGAAGAGAAGATGATTCTCCCATACCCTTTTGATGAGAAAGAAGGTAAATCCATCGCATGTGGGTGAAGTGTGAAGTTCTGCAAGCTTCTCTTTGGGTTTCATGATGAAATGAGTGTTTCTGGAGCCCCAGCTTTGAAAAAATACTCTTAAAAGCTTGTCTCTGATGACTGCTTGTCAAAAATACATAGAGCAGCTAAATACCAAGTTAAAAAGCTCTCCTGTAACCTAAAGGACAATTGACCTCACTGCAGTGATACTTAAATCACATTTGCACTGAGCTACTTGGATTCAGCAGGGCTGGAACTGACCTGGCTGAGCTGACTACATACAACCATCTGGTTTTCCATTTCATCCCACATTGCCCATACAAGATTTTACATTGCCTAGACAATATTCTGCCTCCAATTAACCTAAATAATGATAGCTGGCTATATTTGGAGCCTCCGACACAAAGTGTCATCATGTTATAACTCTGGATCAGAATGTTATCAGCAGTCCTAAAACATGACCTAAAATAGAAGTGCTAACAGTCTGGGGACAGAGTGCTTAGGTGGGAGATTTTAGAGCAACTCTCCAGACTGATACAGTATGACTATACCAATAAATTTTCAACTGTTGATGCCATGGACTTGGCTGCTGGGACATGGTCATGCTATTAAACTATTAGAAAGGTATCTGGCACAATTTTAGCCCAGGACTATTAACATGGCTCAGGAGTCAGCGTCGGTCACAGCCCAAGTGTCTCAGACGCTGCTCCACCAGATGGGAGCATGCAACATGGTGGCCCTGGCCAAGAAGATACCACTGAGCTGGAGAATACCCTAGAACTGCCCCGCTCTTGGGTACAGATGTAGCTGTGTCTCGGGTGCTAAGTCTTCACTCTGTGTGCCCTGGCAGCCAAGAGGATCAACTGTGTCCTGGGGTGCACCAGGTACAACATTGCCAGCTGGGAGAGGGAGGTGATTGTCCCGCTCTGCTCTGCACTGGTGCAGCCTCACTGAAGCACTGTGTGCAGTTCTGGGCAACACAGGATAAAAATTATATAAAGCTACTGGACAGTGTCCAGAAGAGGGCCATGAAGCTGGTAAAGAGTGTGGAGGAGAAGCCGTACAAGGACCAACTGAAGTCACATGGTTTGGTCAGCCTGGAGGAGAGGAGACTGAAGGGAGACCTCATCATGGCCTACAGCTTCCTCACAATGATAGAACCTGAAAGAGTGGCAGGAATATGTTCCAGGAGAGATTTAGGTTAGACATTAGGAAAAGGTTCTTCACCCAGAGGGTGGTGGAGCACTGGAACAGGCTCCCTAGGGTGGCAGTCACAGCCGCAAGCCTGACAGTATTCAAGAAGCTATTGGACAATGTCCTCAGACACATGATGTGAATTTTGGGGTCACCATATGCAGGGACGGGAGTTGGACCCAGTGATCCTTGTGGGTCCCTTCCAACTCAGGACATTCTATGATTCTGTGCGTGAGAAATGGGCTTAAAGGCTTTTGATTCATCTTAATGAGGTTCAGATTTATTGGGGAAAAAAAAAAAAAAGGTCTTGAAAAGTTTTGAGAGAGAGAAAGCATTGTTTCCTGGTTTCCTGTTTGTTTTAGCCTCAAGTCCTTATAGGATGAAAGTTGCACTTATGCTATACTAGACATGGGAGCAACATGCAGATAAGAGATCTGTGTCCCTTCCAAGACTAAAAATGTGCTGGCTTCAGCCCTGTATGTTTAAGTTGTTGTGGCAGATCAAAAGTAACTTAAAGTAGGGCCAATGGCTTTCCAGCAGCACAGACCAAGCCTCCAGACTCTTTTTATTAGTCCAACAGTTTTGAGCCACTACAGGCTGAAGAGATACCAAGACCATCTTGTCTCTACAGCAGACTTCGGGAGAAGCAACTTCTTACCTAACCTAATGGGAAGCAACTTTTCACACTTCTGCACTGAAGCTGTACTCATATTTCAGGGATTTGCTTATTGCTTCATGTGCTGAAGTACACGAAAGGATCAGATGCTCTCAGTGAACCAGGTTCCTGTTTTGAAAGAAAGAGGAAAGTACACAGCAAGATGCAGATAACTTATCTGTGTTTGCAACAACTTTTCTTTTTTTTTTTCTTTTAAACTATATGAGCAATAAAAAACTATTTACAAGGCATACAGACTTCAGTTTATAGCTAGAAAGATGTTTCTCTCTGCGTTGTCTCTGCAAGTGTCAAAACAGACTTGTATTTCATACCAATAAAACATGAATTTCATGCCAAGAACAGCAAGAAACAAAACAAAATGAAGCTATTTCCTCAGGAAAAAAAAAAAAAAAAAAAAAGTCCAACTCTTACATATCTGCCTCTGATCCTGTAATTAGGCTGGTGGGAGCAGACACCATGGGAACCCGTGTAGCAGCCTGCACGGATCCGTTCCAGTAGGCCCCCCTGTAGTCTCCAGACCATAATTGGAGGGTACTTCTTTCCCCTGATTAGTTCCTTACTTCTCAAGTGTTCCAGTTCATTTCAGAGGGTGAAGGGTTGCGAATTTAGCCCAGAGTGTGAAATCCAGAGTTATTGCTAGAGCTGGTTAAAAATTTTTCCAATGGAATGCTTTTTTTCCATCAGAAAATGCCATTTTGTCAACCCCAAACTGCTCTCTGAGGCATGTTGATTTTCACAACCTTTTGTTTTGGGGAAAAAAATTGAGAAGAAGTATTGTGAGAAGGTCAAAATATTCCATTTCAACATTTTTGTGATGGAAGCTAAGGGGGAGGAAGTGTTTTTTCAAAGCTGCTTTTAGTTTCAAACTGTAATTTGCTTTCTATCACAGAAAGAAAAGTATTGTGATACAAGGATTTTTTTCAGTCATGGCAATTCATTTGTTTTCATTCTGATTCAGAGCAAAGAAAATGTTAATTTCTTATAACTCCTCTGGAAATTGAAATTTCTTGTGCTTTCACAGCATCAGTTAGGGTTATATTATAGTTGTGAAAATATTGGAGATGCATTTTATCCATCAATCTTTGCAACAAGTGCTTAGAATGTTATTTGATCCTAGCAATTTTCTTGGTTAAATGAAAACCAACATTCATAAAAGTAACACTTGGCTTGAATAAATGTTCACAGATATTGAACAATGAAGATATAAAACAGGCAAATATGACAGCTGATAGTGATTTGCCTTAGTATTCTTGTGCAGATTTTCAACCAGTGAGACAGATTTCATGCTTGTTAACTCTGCAATGAAGACAAGTAGTAGATCTTAATATATTTTGAGTAATGGTTTTAAATGTAGTCCTCTTTTAGCTAGAAAATTAAACTTATCTTTAAGTTCATCCTAGTTCAATTAGAATGTGCTTAATTAAAGTCGGCCTATTTTTTAGGTGATACTTTGTCTTGCGTTTCCTTAGTGTGCTCATTGTATGTTAATCATTTCATGTGCTAAGTCCAGTAAGTCACACACAGTACATAGGTCTGTCACAAATGAATAAAAGGGTCAAACACTGTGTTATCAGTCCTCAAGTCTGCAATAAAGACTTACAGACCTGTCCTTATATGTACACTTCACTAGCTATATTCGGCGTACCTTTCACTTGACTGGCTAAATACTCTAGAACTGTGTGTTAAGTTACAAATTTGAACATCTAAAAGGGTGTTGAAAAAACAAGAGATCAAAGATGTTAGAGCATATTGCGGATCTAAAACAAAGAGTAGCGTTATTTGTTTGATCCTGTTGAATTTCTAAAAATATCTTCCTCTGTAATAAGAGAGCAGGTTGACTCACAGGAATCTAGAAACTTGGCCTCTGTAAACGTGTATCGCCAGCACCTTGCGGGCCGAACAGACTTGTCCAACACTCCCAGAGAGGTGGTGCTGTCATCACAAGGTATGGCCTCTCCTTCCACTGCTCCTGCTTGCCCAGTACAAATCGACTTTTAGGCCTGTCAATTCAGTCCCCCAAAATACAAGGAGTGGCTTAAAAGCTTCAGGATCCTAAAAAATTATGAATGTCAGATCCTTTTTTATGGCCTTTGGACCTTTGAATGTTTTGGTTGCATGTTCTGAAGACATGCCTGAAGCCTTAAAGTCCAGAAACTTCATTCTTAAAGACAGGCTGAGACGTCCAGTTACTCACCAGACATCGAGAGGTCAGATTTTGATGTGGGAGGAAAGAACATTGGAGAACACAAAACATACCCGCTTCTTCAGAGCAACCCAGGCGGTGTCATTTGCAGATGCAGAGGTGATGAATCCTGTCATATGTGCCTTGGAAAAGAAGAGCAGTAAATCTTTACTGTGATCAGAAAAGTGATATTCTTTCTTAAAGGACTAACACAAGATCTTCAGCTAGTATCAGGTAAACTGACCATAGCTAGTCCTTAAGGGTTATGAAGACAAAAAATGAGACCAATATTTCAACTCAGCGGAAGCAGAACTGGGCCCTAAGTATAATACATCTACATTACTTGGCCTTTCATTTTCACGTGTGTACAATAAATCATAAGAAAATGGATCAAATCCAAAGTGTGTGTATTGATGGACGAATTAAAATATCCATGTGTACATAAAAATTCAGTACACCAATCTACAGAAAGCTTGTGTGTGTATGTTCTTTCTGGAAGTATTCACACAGTGAAATAATCAACCACTATAGTTACAGAAAACTCACTTCTTTATGGTATTAACTGTGTTATAGTTCTAAAGAGCATGATATGAGGTTGTGTCTTCATCAAGCATTTGTAGACACAATAAAAACTACAGGAAAAATGTTTTACTCAGAGCTTAAACACACAGTCCTTGGCCCATTCCGGTTGCTTTTAGCATCTTCTTGCTTGTGCTGTCAGTACACCTTCATGTTCCCCCTTCCAGTGGTAGGCACAATTTTGCCGTTTGTATCTCCATGTTGTGCCTACCTCAGAAAATTACTTTTTTACCCCTCCCTCATTTAGGCAAACTCTGAATGTGGACATTGTTCAGACGTGCAAGTGTAGAGACATAATCCTAGCAAGCAGCAAAGCATCCCTAGAAATTGTAGCTGCTTTGACAGTTTCCCGGGAGTTAGTTCCTCAGTTGACCTGCAATTTTGTTTCTTTATTGCTTGTTTTTTAATTTAGAAGAATAGGCTAGAGTGACCCTTTCCCTCCCTTTTTCATATGGCCTCTTGCCATTTGGATTCCTAGACAATAGATAAAGTTCTGGGCTCTGTTAGAAACTATATTTACTAAATAACATTGCTGCTTCTGACTCAATCATCCATGTCAAATGCACAGCCACAGTTAGATGCAGAGGATGGTAATGTCAATTGCTTGAGATGTCCTACCTTATTTACCAGGAATGTGATTTTTTTTTTCCTCTGAACAGAGCAGGGATTAAAATAAAAACAATAATAAAAGAGGAAGCATCTTAGAGGCTGTGCGGACATGCCTTCGATTACGTGCAGACAGGCAGGGGCTCTGAGGTGGCTGGACCACGGCCAGCTGAACGCAACACCACCTTTTGAGAGGTGAAGTAGGGGAACTCAGGCTCTCCTCCCAGCCCAGCTCAACATGTAGGTGGAATCCCACTGGGCTGCATAGACGTGCCCAGTGTCTTCTCATGCCATTCAAGTTTCTTTTCCAGTCAGTGTTTTGCCCCAGGCATTCTCTCAGATTTTCTCAGGACACGCTCACAGTGCTGCTCTGACTGTGTCCCTGGTTCTTCTGTCTCTCTGGGAGTCTCCTGGCTGCTCCAGTAAGCATTGGCACACACGGCTGCATCCACACAGCTGCGTCCATCCGTGACACAGCTCCATTCCCAGTGGTGGCTCTAAGCTGCAGTGAAAGCAGGGCTTGCAGGCACTCCACCCTTCCCTCTGTTTCTGAAAAAGCAATTACCCTCTCCCTCGTTAGACCCTAATGGACAAGTCACTTCTACACATGCCTGCTTAACGAGGCCTGACCCAGCTTGCTATAGCAATAACAACCGATGCAGCTGAGAAGTATCTTTTATTCCACAAATGCTTACTTCTCCCAGCTCACCACTTGGATACTCTACCATCAGATGCTCCTGACCTAAGTCCTGCATCCTCTCGTTGTGTTTAGAGGGGTCTGTGTGAGACAGCTGACTTTTGGGGAGCACCTATTGGGGGTACAGGTAGAGAATCTCTGAAATGTAGCCACGAGTCTATCAGCTGCATAGTGATAAGACCAGTGGCAGTGGATGAGACCGAGGACAAGAAGTATAAGGGAATATTGTGCTTGATTGAAACAGTAGGGATAAAAAATCTTGGCCTATTTGTCTAAATGGGATTTATTCTGCTCAAGAAAACAACATACCTTTCTTAGACTGCTCCTTTTCTTTGCAGTTGTTATAGGCCCACAGTGCAATTTAATGCACAAAATTCGTGTAGTTGTGACCTTTAGAAAAGGTACCGCTTTCGGTCTCCTGCACTGAAGTCTCCCTTCCACACCCACGCTCACATACAAGTCTTCTGCAAACAATGTGGCATGCAGCAGGAATCTTCTGTTTGGTAGAAAGTTTTCCACAATTACATAAGTGCAGACTGAGAGCTGATGCGGAGGTAGCCGAAAATGTGAGAGTGAGATTTACAGTAATATAATTAGATCACTTACAGTAAGAAGGAATGCTCTTTCCCGTGTTCGGATGAATGCCATAGGAGCCTCCCGCTACTCCTCCTCTGAGTCATCTTTCCAGAGGCACTTCTGAGAGCCAGCCACCCTCAGGTGTTGAGCAGTATTTGTTTGTGCTGTGGGTGAAAAAATGTGTACGCGCGCACACAACCCGAATTTGATTAAGCAAACAAGGGCAAAGAAACCAGAGGGCTGTGGTTTCTTTGAATGTCTGTCTGTCTACTCAGTGACAGAGCCAATGCTTGCAGTCTCAGCCACAATACCTTGACTCATCACGCAGTCTAGAAGCAGTTGCTCATCCCTGGGTGCGGGGGGAGAGAGTCTCACCCGAAAGCATCTGGGAGAGCACTGACAGCCTTATCAGCCCTTCTTGAGGCTCCTCTTCCATGCTCATCTGCACTGTGATGCACCAGGAGACCAAGATTTATCACAGTGGCATAAGCCAGCGCATAAACTTTTGCCAGGTTAAATAACTTTGAAAGCACTGCTTTGGCCTAGGGATTGGAACACATGGTTTGGAGCAACCCTAAGTTCCCTTACAGGCTCTGCCTGGGCAAGTCATTTATCTTTGGTGTACCAGCAATAGAATACTGTATCTTGGTTCACAATAAATAATGGCTTGTGTGCATAATAAACCTTATCTACCTCCCAGGCATGTTGTGAGAATGGATGGATGTTTTTAAGAAGTTTTGTAAGCTGTCCATGAAAAGAGTTACAAGCGTGCAGTATGTAATTATTGCCCTTATCTTACACAACCATCCAGGTACTGAAGGAGCTCCAGCTTTATACATGCAAGGCAGTAAGGGCGTACTACAACACCAGACTTGCAGGAAGAAGGAGGAGAAGAGGTTTCCACTCCATAGCAGCTCCAGGTGAGCCTCAGTACTTATTCCAAGTGGAGCTAGGTACGAGACTGATGTGATTTTTGTATTCTGTGTCAACTGGGTGAATTATAGGTACTGGGTAAACTACAAAAGCCTGGAAGCAGGGACCAGACGCCAAGACACCTTTGCTCCACCTGACTGCTACAGCCACTGGGCTACAAAGTCATGTCTCTGCATTTTCTCCCACTCTGGTCCTGTTAGCTCCTTTCGGCAATGCAGCACAGCTGTAATTTGACCAGTGGAAAGTGCCCCTAGCCATACTGAAGAGATTTAGAATTGATGATGAAAGGCATCTGAAATCATAGGTAAGACCCACAGAAATGGCCTGCATTATTCACCTCTGAGTCATAAAGAGAAAGAGACATTTTTTAAACAACGCACTGCCAGATTCGAGCACAGCTGTATATAGAGAGCAAGACAACTTTTGAGGCAAGTGCTGTGTTCTGACATAACAAACTGACCTGAGTCATTACAGGTTTGAGCCAAGCCTTCTTTTTCGCATTAGGAGTTGTAGTTAGAGAATTACCTATAAGCATTACTGAGGACAGTCATACGAAAGCCAAGTTCTTGTGCCCACTGCAAGGGAGTTATATCCTCTGTCAGCAAAAAAGCCCCCAAAAACCTTGTAGTGGGGCAACTACAGACTATGTTAACTGTCCTGCACTTGATATGACATGAGGCCATATGTGTAAAATCCTGAGTAATCCTGACATGGGTGGTCAAGGGAGGTTGTAGATCTGTGGCTCCAAAGAGAGTGCTGACAGCTTCATAGCACTGAGGCACACACGAGAAGATGCCTAAGCTCAAGATTATGTAAATGGCCTGAGAGAAAAGAAGCAATATCCTCTTCATTTTATAGGTAGAAGAGCCGAAGATCACAAATCAGCTTCCCAAAGTCATCCAGGAGCTTGCCACAGAGGCAAAACCTGACTAGTGCCTTTTTCTTCTCCTTGGAATACCTGTCCTCAGCTTTGAATATAAATGTGTTGATCCCTAAGCTAAAGTGGCCCGGTGACAGGGGTGCACCTATGGACTATAAACTCAAAAGGAGAATGGGAGGGAAGGATGGTCTGTGTGTGTGAGAGAGAGATCTGAAAGTGTCTATAGATAAAATGAGGATATGATTTCCTATAGCTCAGAATAAGGAAATAACACTGATGCTTTCTCTGGGAGTGGTGAAGTGGTTTTTGCAGTGCTCATGTGTCAGCTTCTGTGTAAGTGAACTTCATCCCCTCCCTGCCTTCTCAGGTAAAATCCTGCTGTGTTTGACAAAATATGTAGCCCATAGGAAGAGGGGAAAATCCCTGTTATTGGCAGTGTCTTATGCAGTCACAGGATTATTACGTGAAAAAGCTCTTATACAGCCCCTGTGGGGCAATAATTTTTACACCAAGCTTTTACTGTAGTTTTTGTAGTTGGTATTTCAGCAGATACACACGGTTCCATCAAAAATACTACATTTTTGACTGTACTTTAGTCCTAGAGATCTCCCCAGGGGCTAAACCATCATTTCCACCTTTACGATGGAGGCACATTTTCCTTATCTGTTCTGGTCTAGAGCCATGCTGCATGGTTGAGGGCAAAGCTCTTTGCAATGACAGTGTAATTCTGCCATCTTACTTCAGAGGCTCTTGAAACCTTGCCCTTTCTATTTACAGCATGCAGAGAGCCATGTCAATTTATGGACACAAAACCCTGAAGTTTTGCTCTGAACATCTGAAAAGCAGTTTGAACCCACTCTCCCTAAGGCTAATGGAAATGAGATTATTGATTTCATTGGGAACGGGATCCATTTTAAGCATGGCAACATGAAATCATGTGCAGTTTGAATGTTTAGGCCTTCCAAGTAGCTAATAGCCTCATGCATCTCATTCCATAATTATTTTAAGAATAAAGTACACCCCTGTTGTCCTCAATATGGCAGAGTAGTTTGCCAAGGGGGGCATATTCAAATACAGGCAGAATTAAATTAATTATTTTGCCCTTCACTATTACAATATAAACAATTCAATATTAATGGAATACTCAAATTTATTCTGTTTTATTATTGTATTGTATTGTATTTCTTTCAACTCATGTTTCTGTTTTATTTTCATTTTTTCAGATTTTACTCTATTTCTACATGCTGCCAGGGAACATCAGAGGAATAAAGACCGAGGGTCTGATTTGAAGCCACGGCAATCAGGCAGCAAACTTTCCCTTGCTTCAGTCTTGGATCATACCTCAAATAAGGTCGTATGCTGGTAACCAACACTTTAGAAAAGTTTTCATTTAATCCCTGACACATAAACACCCTGCTGTTGCCTTGTCAAAAACATTAAAAAACCCAAGCAATTCATACTGCTTAAACACTGGAACATGTTATTAGGAAAAGCTATACCAACCACAATGATACTCTGCATGCCAAAGGTTGGCTTTTCACTCAAGTCATTAGTATTGGTGGCAAAATCCAAGCTCAAGCTGAGTGATTTTTCTGGAAAACTCAAAAGCAAGTGTGTGGAGCTCTTGTGTTCCACTGCAGATGTGGTCTGACCGGCAGACTCTATTGTTTGCTGGGAAGTAACAGAGAAAGTAGCCTGTATTTCGTCCCCTTGATCCCAGCAGGCTAAATGGTGGCTTGTAGAGCAGGTCTGGTAGTTCTTAGGAGTAGGTCTGTCCTCTTTTAGGTGGGACAATTGTGCTTTCTGAACTCTGGCAAAGAGCAGCTGATTTTGCAGAAGGGGAATATGCAGAGTGAAACCACTACAAACACTGATCCTACCAAAAATAACCAGCTCTTCCTTCCCACTATTTAGAAATGGAGAGTACAAAAATTCCAGTGATTCATCCTCTTATCTACCAGAATGGGGAGAAAAAACCCCACCTCAATAAAAGTGAAATGTTATACTCAGACATACAGCTTTACATGAAATTCTGTTAACCTCTCACTTTGCAGCAGTTTATAGAAGACAATGAATCCTGAAATTTCATATTCAGTTCCTTCCTAAGAATTCCTCTGAAGTGTGTAGGCTGGCAGGCTCTGCCTGACCAACTTGGCTTCATGGGTTTCCCAATCATCTTCTTTCTAGATAAGAAGAAAACTTTGATGGTTTATCTTGCCTGGGTTTTTTCTTGAGAAGAGATGTGCCTGGCAGAGTGAGCCCTCCTTTCCCTTCCCCCTTGTGCCCTCAGCTATCTGGTAGTGAGCAGACAACTTCCCCTTGTCCTGAGAGTCCCGAGCTCGTCTTCTTTGTAGTGGCATGGTTATGAATAGAGGCAGAAAGAAAAGTGCCAACATTCAGAAAGTACCTTCATGTAAATCAGTTTTTAAACCTGACACATATTGATTACATGAAGGGAAGGGAGAACCTGATTTGATTTTTCGATCTTTTCCTGCTCCACTAGTTTCTAATCATTAGTTAACTTACAATATTACAGTCCTGACGCTTATAACCTAATTACACTCATTCATTCTTTGCATTTTCAATAGCTCAGTTCCTTCATTCATCAATCTGAAGTCAAATGGAACTGTTTTGTGCAAAAAGAAAAAAGGCTGAGTGTTTAAAGTGAATCATATCAACTAGTGTGTGTGTGTGTGAAACAGATAACCACAAACCACTTATACCAACACTGCCACTCATAGGATTTTATTTCATCTGAAATGTATCCTTACTTCTGAGTATTTCACATCTTTGTGTTTCGAGTTTTGTTTCTGTTTTTTCTTTTTTTTTTTTTTTTTTCTTTTTGAGGCTGAGTGAGATCTGATTATGCTGTAATTCATCAAGGAAAAGAAAGGACTACAAACAGATGATTTAATAATGCATCAGAGGGTTTGTGGCTATTATGCTAGAACTACAAAGTGAATGCTGTGCACTAGTTGGACGTGAATGTAGATGAAAATGGATTTAAACATATGTATGCAATGGGTAGACACCATGGTTGAACCATTAGAAGCTTGCTTAATGAGCCAGGATTTTTGTGACTCAAGAGAAAGCACAATGCAGACAAGCAAAGCAACTGAGAGATGCAGCAACTGATCCAGTGACCACGTCTCAGACAGAAAAAGTCAAAGTGATCAAGATGGCCAGTGAAGTTCCCAAGCAAGCAGATGCTGTGGTAAAAGTATCGTAAATTCAGTGTTTGGTCTAGACATGAGTGAGAAGTGAGAAGTGAGGAGGAGTGGGAACAAGATTTAGGCACAACACGTTGTCATACCAAGTCAAACAGGTTCAGTAGTTCATTTTGCCCCTTCCACTTTTCATGCATATTAAAGCCTTTTTAATGGTTCTGATCATCTCTCCTGCTATTCTTACTAGATCAGCTGGGAACTCACTAGTGATGACTTAGCATACAGAAAAGGTGAATTTTTGACTGTCAGTCACATAAAGTGCTCTTAACTCCTTCAAAAATGTGTAGTATTTGCATAGCCAGTTCTCAAAGTTTTGTCACCACCACGACAATTCCATCGTAGGTAATGGCATTTTTCAGGAGATTTTATTGTATTTCATCATTCAGGAAAAAACAAACAAACAAGCAAAAAAACCCTAGAAAATGCATATATATGTGTATATAATATATAATATATATATGTGCCTGTTGTTCACATCAGTTTTGCATGATAAAAAAAACCCCTTCATTTAATTGATAGCTTGCACATTCACACCTGGAGTGGAAGTAATACATGGAGTTATTTGGAGTCATTGCCTAGCTGCTTAGGTGGCCATTTGCTAAAACTCACTCAGCATTGAAATCAGTGGGTACACCCACTGGCAACCTCAGCAGAGAAGCCCAGGAGTAATAATAAAATATCCTCCAACTTCCTGGAAAGTTTCCTCCAGGCTCAACTGACTTAAGCACGTGGACTGCTCTGCAGAAGCACATCTGTAGCACTGTTGTCTTTCTCCCTCTCATACATAGCTTAGAGACTTGGGATTTGACCTTTAAAAGCTCTGTGTTTCACTTATTTTTTTGGTGTACGCTGCCCTACAGTCTCTAAATCTCTGATACAACTCCCCAGACTCTTTATAGAGATTAAAGAGGGTCAGCTCTGCATGCCTAACTAATAGCGTTCCTCCTTTGTTTATAAAATGGCTCAGTGATTATGTCTGTACCAAGGGACAGGCATCTTCCTATTGAGATTTATTCAAGGAGATTTCATATTAGTCTTGAAATGCTTTCCACTCTCCATGGAACTGATTGATACTTCTATGTCTGCTCTGCAAAATAGGCTCAAGGCCATGATGGCTGGTGGATGGGAAAGATCAGTTCCCTGGAAGCCAAAGTCAAGCTTAGTCAGCACTGCTGCCATTTTACCCGTCCCCAGCTTGTCTGGGCAGGGAGCCAGCTCTCAGAGCTGAACTAGGTAAAGACTAACCCTACAAACAGTGAATTTCCGGCCAGATTCACTCCCTGGCTGGGCTCGTAGCAAGAAGGGAGCAGAAACACACAGTTAGGGTAGGACACTTATACGTCCTCACCAGGACTGACTTCTCTCTGGATCTTGACCTTCAGGCACACAAAAGTTTGGGGAGGGGAAAGTACTGATAAGCAAGGTTTTGAAGATCTTACTTTTAGAGCAGAGTCTAACCTTTGGGTTTTCACCCTTCATTCTCCAGAGCTCTTGACTCTTGTTTCTGCTCTACATTTCAAATAGAAAAGTAGCATGCAACCAGCCAGGTTTAGCACAAAAGAAAATCTTGCTCTGGTTGCAAAGCTGCTTGTGTATTTGTTCCTCTTGCTTTCAAAAGTCCCCATCTCCAGCTGTGATGTGCTTTACACTGTGAATCTGACTATTCTCAATGGTCTTTGTTAAAGAAGTGGCACAAAAGCTTCATTTGTGTAAAACTTAGGCATTTTGACCTATGAGATGCCTACCAATTGGATGGGCCAGGCATGGGGAAACGTGAGGAAACTTTCCCTACTTACATCCTTCACGAAAAAGCAGGACACAACAGCAGTCCCTCTGCCATGGGCCTGTTTTTTCTTAATGCCCTTCGTGACGCAGACCACTTTAAAGTGGGCTGGAAGGCACTCTTTGTCAAATTTCTAGTAACACATAATGGATCAAGCTTAATTTTTTTTTTTTCTGAACCAGAGTTACCAACACTAATTGAAACCTGACAGTGTTGCTGAGGCCAAATTTCATGAGAACAACAAAGTTACTCAAAAAAAATTAAAATGATTCATTCCCCACTCAGTGCACTGTCAGTTACTGGTACTCCCCACGCTTAATGCCTGAGGTAGCTAATGGCATTAACACATGAAAGAAATCATCAACATGCTTTTGACTCCCATTGGAATCCTTTATTAAAATAGTCCTGACACTTTTTTCTGTTTGTGGAGCTGGTATGCCAGCAGCCACACGACCAGTACTCTGACCAACGGAGTGATAATTCCCAGAAATACGGAATTTGTTTAGACTGCTCCAGGCACAGCCACCTTGAGTGGATAACCTCTCCTGGGTTTTGCAATGCTGAATGAGTATCTGTTCTAGCAAGACAGGGCCAAGCTTCAGCAAGGAGCACAGCTCTCCTGGAGCTGCATTTGGCGGGCAAGAAGAAACAAAAATGTCTCCTGTTTACGGTCATCCTGTGCAGCTGTTCTGGAGACTTTTCCATTCTTTTCCTCCTGCCCCAGGATGCAAACGTTGACAGAGCTTTGCCAGGCTCAGTGTCCTGGGAGTTGTAGGGTGGGGACTCCATGGAGCATTTCAAGGGAACTCACTGGTGCTGGAGGGACTCCCATGGCTGACAAGCGGCACATCAGCCATTAGCAAAAACACACACACCAAAAAGTCAAAAATAGAGAGAGTGGTGGTAATATTGTCTTCTGTAGAGTAAAAGTGGTGGTGAACTTTAGCTAGAAAATAGTTCCAACAGCTGAGTGTCCTTTCACGTGGAGAGAAAGAAAGGAGGACAAGTCAGGATCTTCAGCCTTCCCCTACACTGTCCCTGTGTGTGGATCACTGCAGCCATACTGCTTGCTTTCCCTTCCTACCCTCTTCCCCCCATCCCACACCAGTCCTTTTCACTCCAAAAAGCATGTGTATTTGTGTAAGGAAGCGCGAGTCAATGGGGAATGAGCAATTCTTGGTGGAGGCACTTTACCCTAATTATCCAAGCTGCGGATTCACCTCCAGACCATAGGGAAGTGGTATTTATCTAGCTTCTGATCAGAAGAACTCAGAAGGGAAGTGAGCTTTAACCAGAAAAAGAAATTACTTTGGAAAGATGCAGAGGTTTAGATTAAAGGTTGTGGTCTTAAAAAAAAGAGCATTCATCCTTATGTTCATCAGATAGAATTAAAAGCGGTGAATTATTATCTAAAATTAAAGCACATGCTTGTATGCAACATCGCGTTAAAGAAGTGTTTACCTACTAACATATCACGTTCCTGTCTCTTGAACTACACTCTAACATTTTACTATTGTCAGAACTGTAGCTCCCAGGATCCATTAGGAGTTGACCAGGTCTTTGTTTAAAATGAACACAAGAAAATCTATTACCAGGAAAGTAAAAAAACAATAATCCAAAGGCTGATAAAGGACAACTAAGTCAGTGGAATTGTGTCTAAATCCAGGACATAAATAGTCCAGCTCTCAAATGACCTGCTATTTTGGGACAACTTCAAACTCAAAATAATTGCAAAATCTTAAAATGGTGAATCTTCCCCAGAGCTTTTCTGTTGAACTGAAATCCCTAAGGATTTGTGGAGGAGATATATTTCAGAATTGGAATTTTTTTTTGGTCTTTGGTGGAATAAAAAGTCACATTTTCTGCAAAGCAAAAATTCCAAAAATTTCAATTTGCAACCACAGAAGCATTTTGTTAGTGTCTTACAGCTAATTTGCAGAGACTTGTACAGTCCAGACAATATTAGGCAGACATAGCATATGCAGCATATTAAAATTGTATTATAGCAATGATATTCCAATATATGATATTTTCATGTACACAGGCTAACACACCAATTTACCTTAAAAAAAAAAAGCCATCATCATTCTCCCCTGTCATTCAGCAGTAATGAACTGGGCACATTAAGAAAAGAATATTCTGAGTGGCCACCCCTCAAATAATCCCTCTTCAACCATTTCCCTCCTGCCCCTTGTTTTCAGTGGCCTCTCTCCAGTTGTGCTGTGCTGCCTGCATCTTCCAGAGGCAGCTCGGAGCAGCCCCGACAAGAAGAAGTGACTGCTACTGTGGGGAAAGAATACTTAACTTTCCAGCGGCCCCAAGAACTCATTTTAATTTCAGCAATTGACTTCCTTATAGTAAACTTCAGCATACAGATCCCTCCTGTGGCCATGACTCCAGCTTTCAGAGGAAAGTATAATTTTACAGTCTGGCTGTGGTTTGTGCTTTCTGTATAGTGGCGAGAAACATTTACCTACTCAAAACCCAGCGTGGTGGACTTCCAGCATTAGTTAGAAGTGGATTGGTCAGAAGCACACGGCAGTATCTAAGTTCAGCACTGCTCTAATATTTAAATTCAGGTTCTTGAGCACTAACACCCGAATTCCCCATTCCTGGAGTATTTTTGTATGTTCAGTTTTAGTGATGCTAAAATGCCACTTGTGAGAGTGGCTACCTGTGGGAAAATGCCAGAGCCAGAGACACATATCACTTACCCTTGTACAGAACATTTCTTTCACATTGCTTTGGATTTGACCTGGCTTTGAACATACAAGACCTATTTTTATCAGGCTGCATAGGTAGTGCTGATGTACTCCGAATTAGCTCATGAAGTAATTAGCCACTCATTTGGGATATTAAGCAACCACAGTCTGGGCTGCTATTTGTGCATGTGTGAGCCTGGCTGGGATAGGTTTGCCTCAGCATGTATTTATTGCTGCAGCTGACATGGCTAGAAATGAGCATGGGAGACTTTCTCTTGCTTTTCCTTCAGCCTTGAGATAAGACAAGTGGTTCATTCTAGGACTCTGTATGAACGTAATTAATATGTTCATCTACCATATGTTCATCTACCTCAGAGATAAATCTCTTGAGGTAGTACTGTGCTCCTTAGCTAGGAGATGGGGTCCACAGCCCTAGAACAGAGTTTGAGCTAATTGCTAACTCAGCTTTAACCTACACCACCCCAGGTGCACCCTGAGTGCTGATGGAGCAGTAGGAACCACTCTTCTGCCATGGTCCCTCTTCCCTGTGGCTCTGCCTAGCTCCCAGCTCTGGTTTGGGGTTTTCCCTTCCTCACCCTCCTCTCTGCTCCATGGGAGAGTTGTGCCTTCCTCAGGTCGCTTGTGCAGGGCTGCGCCATGTTGTGCACGGCCCTGACCGGCTTCTCATGCAGCGAGGCCTAAAGTGCAGAGACAAAGTGTGGTTTTGGTTGTGGACATACAAAATATGGCTGCTCAGGCTTATCCAAAACCACCTTTTCCCCTGCCTGCTTTAGCCCCCACTTTCATCTTGGGATTCAAAAACATGTCCCCTCTGTGATTTATTTAGAGACATGCTGTTGGACTAAAAAAGACACGAAAGACCTCTCACTTTCTTAAGTGGAGTATTTCCAGAATAACAACCCTAAGCAGTCCAAAATGTTCTCCTTGCCATTTTCTTCTGTCCTGTCATAAGTGTTACTTTTGTTGTTGGTGGTTGTTTATTAACCCCGCAAGCCTCAATTACAAAGTCTTGAAAAAAAAACCCAAAACACAACAGTTGCGAAATTTGCAGAGCTGGCATTGTGTCCTTTTTGCCCGCAGCATGTAGTGTTGTTGCTTAACAATCAACCTAAATACTCCTTGTCCCTTCGCTGCTGAATACATTACACCAGTCTGACGCCTGGTCTCCTAGACCAGCTGGGAAGTTTAATTAACTCTGTACTTAAGCAAATGTAATCGCAAAAACTCAGGAAGGATGAGCTTAGGCGGACCTGGTGCTACCTCTGAGATTATTGCTGATCTGCTCAGGGTGACATCTGCTGCGTGAAACTTGGTGTCTCCTTTTCCGTGGTTAAGTGGATGCCTGGGCCTGATGGATGGTGTCTCTAGGTGGACTTCAATTTCTATGATTTATGAAAACAACGAAACTTTAAAAACCTGGCTGTGAATGTCCACCTTTCTCCTCCAAATTTGAGTGGTCCCATAGCGGGCTCTGCTGGTAGTACTGGCAGTGCCTGAAATGGAGTAGCTAAAAAAGGAAATCCAAATCAAACAAACTGTACAAAATATACGTATTCCTCATTCCTTTGTCACTTTCCTCTTTTTGCCTTAAAAAAAAAAAAAAAAAAAAGGCAATTTATTCTTTGCTTATTAATGCACTTAATCCCCATAAAAGATACAAATGATTCATTGTATCTCAATGCTTTACCTCCTGGATAGATGTTCTTCAAATTAGGAATAGATAATTGCTCAGCTGAATAGCTGAGTATTTTTGAGACAAAACAGGCTTCTGAGAGACACGAAATATTGCTTTCCAGATTTTCCATCACCAGATCTTGGAAAAAAATGTGATCTCTTAAAAAACTGCTGAAACGGTGCCGTTATGTTCAAAGTCTCAGTAGATACAAGTGGAAAATCCATACTTGCTCACGGGAAACAAATGCTGATTCCTCATATGTAACATGAGTTGGATGGAAATAATCTTTCACTCTCTGATTAAAACTTCTGATTAAAAAAAAAAAAATCAAATACTTCCCCAAACAGTGTTTAAAAAGAAGAGTGTAGAGGAAATTTGGCTAAGAATATAAAAGAAAATGAATCCAAGTCTGTCTGAGATCATCTTTCCTCCCACGATTCCCAGATTACAAATTTTTTTAATAGAATTCCAATCAAAAGTTTATCTGTACCCTGTCTTCTTGGAAGCATAAATAGATAAATGTAAGTACTTGAATCTGAAAAGGGAAGGAGGATCTTTCATTTAATTCTATTTTTCTTCAGATATAATAGCCTCTTTGCTATCTTCCCTGGTTAGTACTTCAGGGAAGGACATGTACTACTCACAACAGCTAGTTTTTTTCTTCAAGTATTTCAAGGATTAAAATAAACTTAAGGCATCTAATAAGTGGGAAATATATATATATATATATAAAATCGTTTTCCCAAGCATTGAATTGGGAGATTGCAATTGGTTTTAGTAGCATTATCCTCCCAAGCACTGAATCTCAGTATTCTATTTTTACATGAACATTTTCACTGAGTCATTTCAGAGAGAAAAACTTATTTTTTCCAGGAATAAAACTAGTTTATAAGAAGATACAAATTAAAATAATCTTAATGTTTTCCTTTTGTGTCCAAAAAGCAGGCTGTAGGGTAGAAGATTTCATAAAACTTTTTCTTTTTAATCCATATGCTATATTACAGCATTATTTCAGTTTGTAACAACTCCTCCACTTAAAAACTGTGCTGTTGCAGTGACCCACATTTAGAGTCAGTATAGTGAATCAATCCACACATTTATAATATAATGTCCATTTCTGTTTTTTTCTAAATTTGTTTAAAAATAACTCTTTTTGTCTTCTACGCTCTGTACTTTCTGAGTCTGTATAGCCCTTTAGCAATGAAGAACGTCAGCAGTTACTGCATCTCAGTTTAGCTTTGTTTATTAAAGAATTAGCCTCTTTTGTTTTTAATGTTTCTTCCTTTAGTATTGTCACCACCTGCTTAAAAACTTTGGACCCCCCTGTTCATCTTAGACCTTGCTTGTGCTTAGACACTATCAGATATCCTGACACCTAAAATTCTTCCTGAAAAAATTTCCTATTTTGTGCTAACACAAAAGTTGATGCAGAAACTCTTGTTTCCTTCTCCTATGATGTTCTGCTGATCTACCTGAAAAATGGGCATTTTCTCTTGGAAAAGGACAACATAAAACTAAAAAAAATGCACAAAAATCAGACTATTTTTCCTGGCACGCTTCTCAGAGAACATTTGGATTTAAGTTATCACTCTGAGAGGCAAAAGAGGCTAGCATAAAACTACCAAATGAAATACTTTTATTTGAAAATATGGCTGTAATACCTCCTAGGGATTTAATTTGGGTGTTCTTCATCTCCCAGGCTTTTAAATCTTTGATCCACAGTCCTCTGTTGCAGGTCCTTGGACAACTGGGATACTAAGAAAAAAGCATTCAATTTAACGTGGCTACCCAAGAGTCTCTGATTCCACTGAGAGATTTGGGGGTCACCACACTAATGAAGCTTGAAAATGGCTGATCCATAGACTAGGATGGTGGTGACGGGCAGCTGCCCACCCGGACATCACCTTCCACTGCAGGACTCAAAGGGTCAACACCATTCTCAGACATGCAAGTAGGAACCGAGTGTCAGGACAAATACTGACATTCTTCCTTTTTCCCCATTTTTGGAAGCTAAGGCTGCTTCCTGGCCTGGGTCTGTGGAGGCTGTAGAAGTGCTGGGCCAGGCTTCTCTTGGGGGATCCCCTACTCCTTGCTGCAGCAAGCGACAGAAACCCACGTACATGAAACCCTCTGGAAAGCGAGACCAAGTTTCCATTTTGAGATCGTCTCACCACTTGTCTGGAAGCCAGATAATTCTTACCTGGCAGCTCGGGAGCAGCTGGCACCATGCTTGCTGCCGCCAGTTTTCCAGGGAGGTGATGAGAGGAAACTCCCCACAGCCTTCCCCAAGGGCAGGCGTGAGTCATGGGGACCTTACAGCTGGGGTCAGATCCTTACAAACCATCTGTCTGTCTGTCTGCAAGCTTACTGCAACCTAGTCTGCTGCAAACCTGCTCTCACCCCTGGGGTTGCTTTCCCAAAATAATATGGACCTGAGGCAGGAGCCAGATCTGGATGGGGAAAACCTTCACAATAAATCTGGAAGGACCGTACACAGAGATGTAAGACACGGAGATCTCCCTTCCAAAGGGATTAGAGGGTCGGTGTAGGAGCAATGGCCACCACCCAATCTGAAAAATGCATAGGAAATACAGCCTTCAGAGCTTCCCACTCACATTACATTTGCACACACAGTTCTGGAAAACATCCTCAGAGAAATCCAAATGGACTTGAAACACAAATCCTTGTAGTTGATAATCTTTAAACTGCTCTTCAAGCATTTCAGTGTGAACTGAAAAGCCTCAATTTTTTAATTTTCTTTTGAAAAACTTGCTTGAACTTTTGCTCTGTGCAAAAAGTGTCTTGAGACAGAAGTGCCAAATTCTTGTGGAAAAAAAATCGTTAAAATGTTCACAACTTCGCATACCCAGTGCTGAATCATTGTTTTGAATTGCAAGGCAGTTACTGTGGGTTGAGACATGGGTATGACTTGTTTTCTCAACAAAGTATTCATATATGAATAGAAAATGTATTATGTTTTCAACCTCTGTTGAATTCTGGTGTAATGGTTCAAAAATCATCGAATATTTTCTCCACACGGATTTGGTTGGAGTAATTAAAAACTGTTATTATCTTTGGTGGTAGCAAAGCTGGGAATATACTCAAAATGCATGTTCCCATGAAAAGTCACACTGTCTGCAAAAAGAAAAAGAAGGGATTTTCTCTGGACTATATATTCGTCATTGACTAAAAAAGGGCATCAATATTCTTACAGGTCTTTCGCTGTTTTTAAAATGTAGCAATGACAGAACATCAGACAAAATGTTTTACTGAAATTTCCAAACCCTTTCCCCTGGAAAATGCAGAGATTGTGTGCTAGGGATGAATACAGTATCACTGAGTTAGGGGTTCCAAAATGAACTGAGGAAATCACACTTTATCCCACCCCAGCAATATCCTTTCTTAACATTATAGCCTAAATTAATTTATATATATTTTTTTTTTCTGTTAAATTCAAGAGTGTATTCTGCCGTGCTCAGTTTTTCCTAAATTCTTCCTCAGTAGGAGACAGTTTATAGTTGGAAATGCAAATACACTTTTGGAGAGTGATTCCCGGGCCATGGACTACAGCAGTGGCTCCAAAAATTGCTTTCCTCAAGTGGGATGCTTCTCTCTCTACCTGTGGAGACTCCTCAGCTGTTTCACTGACAACACCCCAAGCATAATCAGTAGCCGGCGGTCACTGTGGGGTGAGAAGAGACCTTGTCATCATTCACACAAATATATTCACAAAGCTCACATACACTAAAGACAAGAGGGAGCAACAGGATCATTTCATACGTTCAACAGCCATCACAGGCTATAGAGTTACCTCCAGTAATTCCTGCATCAAGTCTCGCAACCTGTGGCTGCATTAGAACATATCTTTTTGAGAGAGCTGTAATCTTGATTTATTAGTCCGATTTGATTTCTTTGCTTTATTCTGGTGTGGTTTGAATTAGTTCCAGCTATGTGTTTTTGTTTGAAATGGGATTCCTGAATTCCCAAGTGAAGCCAACCAGGCAGCAAGATGAACTCTTGGGGATATCTTGCACTACTGGTCCTGGGCACAGACATTATGTGAATTCTTGGCCCTATCTGTCATTTTTCCAGTGTGACACAAAACTGAAACATACATGGATGACATGACTGAGGGGGAACGTAGTACCTGAAACAATCCACTGTGATCCAAATACACCTGAGTTACACTTTAAATTGTCTCTGGTTACAAATATTCGTAGATGTAGGGTGTCTCAGTGATGTGGGGTCTCACAACAGGATAGATCACCACAGTTTACCTGTAGGCTCTTGAGAAAGAATGGAACGAGTAACAATCTCTTACCATGTGCCCTTAGGGGTGAATGCTGGTGCCAGATCTGCTTGACCCCAGGTTCTCTAGCTCTGAAATTTGCTTCCATCAGAAATCTGCCACGGCTTCTGTGAGATGGGGATCCTGGCAGTAGGTAAGGCATGTTTATATGATTTAGTTTTTCACTAATCTTTGCTATTGACTAATTCCTGCTATGGAGGAAAGGAGAAGTTTTGGTATAGTGATGCTACTCCTTATGGCTGATTTTATACAAGACATGGCTTTTAGAACTCCTGGGTGGCCAGCTCTCTGTTACAGCTGTAAACCAGCTAAGGTTACTTCACCATCCTGCTCCACTCATACTTGTCCCGTTTCCAATCAGCACTATAGTTGGGGGGAATGCATTAGTAATGCAGGTACCCACTGTTATGCTGTGTTTTCTCTTTATGTGCTAGTCTCAGACAAAGAATAATTTTTACATATACAGCATTCTTACTAGAGTCATATTTCTCATGATCTGATGTGTAATATTTTAGCAATATGTCATTATTTGGCTGTAAGAGGAGAAAGCAGAATACTGCCAAGAAAGTGGCAAGTAGCATACTCTACAGAAACATTGAGAAACGGCGAGTGGGTGTGGGAAGGAAATGACTTCAGAGACTGAAGGGATGAAAAGAGGAAATGACTTCATTCCCCACGTTGCTGTGTGATGTCTCAGCATCCAATCACAGGGAATGAGGCAGGTAAACAGGAAAGGAGAAGAAGAAGTAGGTCATTCCCCAGTGCAGTGGGAGAGGAGCACTGGCAGTGATGGCTTGGGGTGGCTTCAGGAGATGTCCTGAACAGCAAACACAACATGGGATGCTTGCAGCCTGCCTGGGGTTGGTAGTAGCAGCTGCCTGGCCTTCATAGCAAGCTAGACAGGGGATTGGAAAAGGTGTGGAGACTTCTTACTATTAAGTTTAAACTTCATAATGTGATTTTGGTTTAATTTTTGAGACTTTATTTCATTATTATGGAAGTATATGCTTCAAGAAAACCCATTCTTCCATACATAAATCTTCTGCTGAAGATGACTCTGAATAGGCTAACGAGCAACACATTTCCTTCCTACAGACATGGTAATCTTTAAAAATATAATTATGGGCAGTGTCTTGTGTGCCCAGTGCCCGGTAGAGCTGAAGGAGTCCCAGCAGGCAAGTCATTAAGTGTGACCTGGGCTGCTGTCTACCATGGAGGCCACCAGCACCAAAAGGCCTGAGTGCCTTTGCCTCCAGAGTGGGACAGCTCCCCACAACCTGCCCATTGGCCGTGGTCTCTAGCTCCGCTAACTTTCAAGCTGTGCTTGGCAACAGTTTGGCGTGAGCCAACACCATATAGAAGGGGCCGTTCAAACAATTTAACAAGAGGTTCAATTTTCAGTACCTGGGAACATTTCCAGTTTTATTTGCTAGCACAGACAGAGCCGAAGTGCTCCTGCACTGAGCTGCGTGATTGTGGTTTAGATGTTTAAAATACAGGGTCTGCGTGTGTGTAATCTCTTCCAATACCTAACATAATCTAGGGAAGTTTCTTTGGCAGACAGTAGTGCAGTGGATTACAGCCTGAACCACAAGGCTCTCCAGGGAATAGGTAGCACATTTGCAAGGCTCTCTTCTGACCTGGCCCAGCTAGTGGCGAAGATCTCGAAAGCTGATAGAGAGGCCCTTGTGCCTCCGCTGACTGCGGCTGCTCCGCTTGCCCGCTCCATGACTCCTGCCTGAACCACCAGCCCTCAGGAAGCAGCAGTCTCTGGCTTTGGTTCTGTGCCAGCTTCTGCAGCCTCGTCCCGTCCTGGCAGTGCTATGTCCCTCATCACGCTGCTGCAACCTCTCTTGGAAAGCATGGAGGTTTATTAATTGATTTTTTTTTTTAAAGGCTCTGAGTCTTCCCTCATTTCCTCTGGGGAATTTCACAACAGCTGGATCAGCTGAGTAACTTGGCTTGAAGATGCTCCATTTTGAAGTTATTTCTTTGATTGCAATGATAAAAGCTGTGCTATCAGGCAGGGTTTCACTAAGGTCCGGAGAGCTATATAAAAGAATAGTTCTTTGGAGGCTTCCAGTGCATGCGATACATAATGCTGATGACTGCGGATCAATCTTGTTCTGGTGCTTTATACAGCTCCACAGACAATCTAGGTTTATGACTGTTTTGTATCATCAGGACGATGCAAAGCATCCCAAGCATACCGGTGAATGTGGCCTGTTGAATATATCGTATTTCTGGATACCTGGGGGAGATCATTGTTCTTTGGACCGGAATGCTCTTTGTGATCTTGAGTCCTTTTTGATTGCAAACGTAGAAGCCAGTACAGGAAAAGAATTCTTAAGCCAAGTTATCCCACTCATCCAGCTGTTAAAAAATCCCCAGAGGAAATGAGGGGAAACCCAGGCTTTGGGAAAGCCTGAAGCTTTGTATTAGGGATATATTAATAATTGATTTACTGGCCCCTTTTGGCCAGTTCTGTGTTAACTTTTTTTTTTTCCTGACCCTACAGCTATAATGTTCCTATGCCTAAGCAGTCCAGCTTATGTGGCTCAGGTCTGGATGAGCATCTGATCTTTGGAGAAGGGGTCTTATCCTAACTGAACCACTCTACTTTTTTATATGCGTGTACCTCTGATTAATACCTACTCAGAATATAACAGCTTGGAGGACACATGGAGCAATTTGTTTTGCTGTTTTAGGAGATCAGTTCTAAATGTGTGAAAGTTACATCAAATAAGCTATGAAGAAACGAATGAGTGTCCTTTCCTAAGTCAACTGAATGAAAATTTGCTGTAATGACCTGGTACTTCCTCCTTCTGTCCACATGCCAAAGAACAAAAGTCCTGTGTAAACCACTCTCTTGTTTAAGGAGGGTGTTTTATGAGGGAAACCAAGAACATGCTGTATCATATTAAGCTCCTGACAATTGCTTTCTGGCTGCACATTAGTTAAATATGGTTCTGGGCCTTGTATTTTGAACAGTCATGCTTTTGACTGTGTTTGCTTGATCTCATTCCTGTAAGCTACATAACAAGGAGGAAGTTGTAATGACTGACACCAGCTAAGCACTATTTTCTGGAAAAGTCTGAGCCTTTGATATTCAAGACTTAGGTCCTGCTGACATCTGCAGAGCATGACAGTGGAGAGAGGGCGTGAGAGTGCAAGGGTTCAGGTGAAAGACTGGCAAGAACTAGACCTATGTTAAGACCTGCTCTACTAAAATGCTGGGTTTGCTGACTAAGTCACATATTTTCAAGGAAACACTCCTGTTCAGAAGATTTACAAGGCCATGTTCCATTCCTTGGTGGCAGCAGAAGGATAAGACCTCTCTAGCATCCTTCCCTTTTCCAGGTCCACAGCTCTGAATGCATCCCAGAGTTTCCTTGCTGAAATATGGGAGCTTATTTGTTCTGAGTATCCTATTCAAGAATACATTTGGAAAATGTTTCAGAATGGTATAGTCCAATAAAGGACACCTTGAGAACAAAAGCTCAGGCCACAAGGAAGTTCTCTGGTGTAAATCTGTAAAACATATATAAAACTCCTGTGAGAAAAATGATAACCTGCTCAAGAAACTGAGAGAGATCTTACTCCATCTGGGAAGAAAGATTCAGCTTGTCTGATGCTTTACTATCACCCTGGCAATTGCTAAGGCAATAATCAAGTCATTAGCGCCGTGGCTCTTTTGTATTGATTTCCTATGCAGACGGGTATTGCACTGAGTGTGCTTGCTCTGTTGGTTTTAGCATGTGTTCGGTTGCAACCAATTTCTATGATTGTTTGGAGTGTTTCCCTGAAACTGCTGGAAAAAAATGAGTAGTTTGCCATAATAAATGGGTAGTGATGTTTTCACTACACTCCATGATTAAACCGTTGTCAAACATAGTAATTAAATAAAAAAAGATGTTGATGAAGATCTCTCTGTACATCTGCTCCACCTTGGTTCATGAAAATATCGGAAAAGTAAGACATTTCTAAAAAATTTTTAAAAAGGTTTAAGGAAGTAAATTTTATAAATATCACTTGCTGGAAAAAAAAATAATGAAATCTTTCTCCCTTGATTGTCCAGCTGAATCAAAAACAGGCTCGATCACACAGTAGTAGCTGGCCTCTGTCTTTATCCAAGGGATCCTCGCATGTTCCACCAGAGTCCTCATGGACATCGCTTCCCAGCAGCCGCCTGCCGCAGCCTCCCCTCCTGCCACAGTAACTCTCCCTGTGAAGCAACCGCGGGGGATTTCAGTGGGATTTTGACTGTCTGAATGTAGCCTGAAGCAATCAGTAAAAGACTATGTTACTTTGATCTTCATGTCCAGAAGGGTTAATTGTGAGCACCTTCGTTGAAGCAGGCAGGGTGTTTTGCCATAGAAAGATAAACTGGGATATATACTGAACTCTGGCCACCGAAGGGTTGTGCTCCCCTAACCGAGAGCAGATTTGCTGTACTGCTTGGAAAAAATCAACAGCAGAAGCAATAAACAAATACAGCTATTATCTTTAAAATAAAGGAAGGATTTCCAGTTGGCTGGTTTTCCCCTATAAAACTATTTATGTTATACATTTTTATATACGGATAAGAAAATTAACATACAAATCAGTTTTTTAAAGAATGGTGGAAAAAAGCTTTGCTGATCATGTAATCAGTAGGTAATTTTTTCTGTTTTAAGGGGAAAGATCAACAAAAAATGGGATGGAAAGTGGTGGGGAAGGTGAACAGTCTAAAGAAATAAGGTAATAATACATATTTCAGCTCTGTCCTAATACACAACTTTCTGGCAATATGAAATCTATATTCCACGATCTTCTTTAGAGTATGCAGGCCCTAAGAGTCGCAATCCTATTTTCAGCCATGTGAGAGCCCAGACCTGGTTCTGGAGTTTCCTGAGGCAGTAAAACTGTCATGGCTTGAGGTTTTCTTTTGCCTTTGCCATAGCCCTCCAGATCTGTACCGGCAAGTGCTGTTGTCTCTTTCAGGAGGGAGCTGATCTAAAGACAGTTACTACCAACAGGAAGGAACAGCCTGACCCATCCTTGGGGTCATTCTGCTGTCGATTATAAATCAGATGAAAACAAGTTCAAGCTAGTTATACTCTCATTTTCAAATTAGTTCTTCAAATTCGCTGTTCTTTCCAGCAAATAGGTTTCTGGAGAAAACTGGGAAGAGAGTGAAACCCTCTCTGTCTGCTTTACTTGTGAGAAGATGGATGGGTTGCATAAGGTCATGGTGCCTTTGCCACCTGCAGCTCTCCCCACTGCATCTGAATGTCCCAGGTCATACATTCCTCAGCAGCTCTCTGTCATCCTCACCCTGCTTGGGGCTTTTAATTTTGTTTCTTGGTTTTAAGGTACCTAATTTCAGCCTTTCTTCTTAGTTATGCTAACAGTTCTTTCTGTGGCATCCTCAAGCATCTGACAATTTTGTCAGTCTTAGTAAAGACTGTTTTACGTCAATGCTAGTTAGCCACTTTTGTGCTAGATGTAACCTTACCTGCTGCTGCAATCTGACTGAACTGTACTTTGCATTGCTGGTATAGCTACTCTTTAACCCTGAGTGTGGATAGGAATATTAGTATACAAATAAGAACTCTCTTTAACCTACCACAAATTCCCTTTGGTGTTTGCTAGGGAAAATGAATCAAAGCTTTTCATGTCTCACAGGCTCCAGGTGTATGCAGTTCTTCTGTCATTCTCATTTTTGCTTCCTTTTGGTTTCTAGCTCATCCTGCAAATGACATTTTTGTTGAATTGCAGAGTTTTGGAATTTCGTTTGGACATTTATCTGGGCATGTACTCCAGACATGCATCTGATTTACCATATCCTTTGTAGATTCAGAGAAAAGCTGAGGTTGGAAGAGACCTCTAGAGATGGTCCAGTCCAACCTTCCTTCTCAGAGCAGCATCAATCAAAGCAAGTTGCTCAGGACTGTGTCTGTCAGTCTTTGAATATCTCAAAGAATGGAGGCTCCAAAACTTCTCTAGGCAACTTTCATGAAATGGGGAGGCATTCTTAAATATTAGCAAATAATAGTGGAAAAGATTGCCAGTGGATGAGCTAAACATAAAACAAAAGACCCTTTGGACAGGTATTTCCATGTGATTGTGTAAACCACATATTGGTTTAATCTCCTGATTATGTATGTGTAGAAACCATTGTAGAAAGTGTGAAAGATTTTACATGAAAGATCTGAGCATGATGCACATGTCTGTTCCAAGATTCAGGTGGCCAATAACTGAAGATTTGAAACCAGTTCCCATGTGAGTTAGTTCAACCCTTTCCCTTCCTAAATGTGGTCAGTAGCAAAGTACCCTCCCATATAATGCAAGAAGGTTTGTGAAAAAAAGGATTGAAAAACCAAGGTCACCCTATGAGGACAGTAACTGTTAGGAGAATGATTAAGAAGAGAAGTAGATGGCAGATGGTTGAAAGGAAAAGAGCAGTTAAGGAGCTAAATTAATCCCAGAGGAGGAGGAGCCTTCCCTGGTGTCCTCTGCTATAGACTTGGAAGGGTAAAGCTAAAAGATTCCTACCAGAATAGTGTCCAACCAGAAAATGGGCAATGAAATATCAGTTTCCTCAGCTGATTTTATGACCTTTATAACAAAGCACAGGTTTTACAGAGGAGAGACCTCTTCATACAACAGATCCAAGATTCAGCTGCTCAGCCCACAGTCTCTTAAATGAACTTGCCAAATCCCAGCATTTGCTTGGGATTGGTTTCTTCATAAACAAGGAAATAAGAAATAGCCTTTGCTCCCTTCCCAGGCCCCATGAGTCCTGGTACACAATCCTTTGCTGTTGTCACCTAAATATTCGGGTGACTGAATTTTATTGCCTGAAACGCTTGTTGAATGTTTTTTTTGTGGCATTACTTTGCTTTAGCATGAAAATGTAATGCATGTCAGATATTTCCCTCTTCCTGCATATTTTGTGGAACCTTACTGGAAAATGCTCCCTCTTCAACTTTATAGGAAAAGGAGGTTTTACAATCCTCTGTTTGTTCGTTGTGCCAAATGTGCTTGAAGAACTCCATCACCCTGAATAAGTGCCAAACATGATAATGAACTTCTTCACCCTTTAAAGATCGCACATTCAGGAGATTCTGTAGCAACAAGTCCCTTTGAGCAATCCTCTTGCAGATGAATGAGAAAAGTTTCATGAGCACAGACATCACGTACTGATGTTGACACTTGCTAGTGACTAAAGGATAAATGTCATGAAATGCAGTTGCCTTGATATCCTGTATTCTGACCAGATTTAGCTCATCTTCCTGCCTAATTTCCTTTGTCTTGTTTGTAGTTCTTTTTCTCCTTAATTGCTGTGCTAGCCTGTCTTTATAAATTGCATTCCCGCATGTTTACTTGTCAGGGGCACACAGCCACCATGTGACAGGACGTGTGTGCTCAAAGCTGACAACGTGTGTGGATCAAAGCCAGCAAGGCAAAGAAAAAGCTTCATAAACAATGCTGTAAATAACATCTGGGCTGTCCAAATATGGAAGAACAGGGTAGTTTTCCCTCTTTGTTGTTATTTTGTTTTGTCGTGGACATCTCCCTATAGACACAAACAAGTCTGAAGTCGGTAATTATGGTACAGATTATTTTAAGCTAATTCTCATCACCAAATGCATATAACAACATGCTGCAGACGGAAAAACCACACAAGGTGAAGTGAAACTTCAGGAAATGAATGAACCGGTGTTGGAGAACAAAGCCAAAAAAAAAAGAAAAAAAAAAGAAACCAAGCCAATTAAGAAACACATGGAAAATGATTAAAAGAAACTCAATTTAAACATCCTCATCTCATCTTACTACATAAGATATTGACACACAATTATCCAGCTTATCTGAATATCAGGAATTGGAACACAAACGAAGGAGAAATGTCCAAACCCACAAAAGAGTAGAGTTCAGACAAAATCAGTCCTGGGCCTGAAAATGCTCCTACTTTTGTTCGGTTTTCTAAGTCAAAGTTGGACTGGACTTTTTAAGGATTCCTGGCTGCGGGTGTTGAATCTAAGTTGTTGCTGTTGGTTTGGCAAGTTGTATAAAGAGATGGATGAGAAATCCATTTGCCCACAGTCCCAAGGTTATCAGACACTGGCTTTTTTCTGTAATCAGTGGAGAGAGATGTGACATGCAAATTAAGCTCCTCCAGTAAGCATGTGGTAATACTATAAAATGAGACTTATTGTTCCTTCCTTCATTCCATTTACATTTTTAGCTTTTTCTATTGCAGACTTTTCTTTGTACAGACTCCAGCTCTATAATGCCTGCTTTTGGTTGGAATCTCATACAGGTAATGTTAAAGCCAAATAACTTTCCGAATTGATAAATTCATTTGAATGTCTGGATCTATGAATTCAAAAAGGCTTAAGTCTCCATTAAGATTTTTGAGTGTCAAAACAAGTTAGATGATACTGAAATATAGTCTGATTTTCAGTATTCTTTCTTCAGAAAGGTAAATGGATGCCTCTTGAATTGTGTTAGCTGTAACCTAGGGCTGTGACAAAAAAAAACACTGTACACTTCCTCAGTCTTTGTGGTATTATATAAAGGGGAAACATAATTGATCCTCTTTTTGTAAGTGTGCGAATATAAGATCTCATCCATATTCAGAACAACATGCTCTTTGAGGACCTGATTAAACACACCATGAATTCTTCCCAGAAATTTAAACAGAGTTGTGCTGGGCTCAGACAGAGCTGACAAAATTTCATGGTTTCCAGGACAAGGCAAATCACTCAGGACTTCAGTTCATTGCATCGGTGCAGAAAAAAAATCCACTTGTCACACATTTTCTCCTATAGGAGGCAATATTTTTATATCAAAATCTTCTGACTGCAGGCTGGCATCGAGCTGCTCACAAGGGCCTCACCAAGGCTGCTTAAAGCTCTGCATGAGTCTGGGGATTGGATGCCCTCTCAGCTTCAGCACAGAACAAGGACTTACGGCTACCCAAACTGATAATGAAAAGGTAAAATTACTGTTTTCTGCTATAACCGGATCCAAATAGCAGTGAAGTCAAACAGAGGATGGTTTTAGACTAGGTCTCAATGAATCCCCTCATTTCCTGTGAATCCAATAAATGATTATGAGTTCAGCAAAGATAACCTGTGATTCTGGGAATTTCTGGTGCTTTGTGTTGGTGATTTTTATGCAGCTAATGCATGTGTTTGTAAATAATTCTTCAACCAGCAAAAGAAGCTTGCTTCTTTTTCTGCAGGATGACAATATACAAATATGGATCTTAAACCACATGGTCAATCCAGTCTAGACTTCTTGAGCATCATTTCTAACATTGTCAAGACAAAAGAATGTGCCATTTATAACATATTCATGCTAATAAACTAACACACATGTACTATCCCCCTAAATCTGCAGGCAAGCATTGTTTCAAAATTTATTTCTACCGTAGTACAGATGTTGACCCTTGTAAAGTATGGTTTTATTAAAACCAGACATGAAGGACTAAGTGGGACATTTTAGAAGTGCAAAGTCTGCATGAGGACAACCCACTGTGCTTTTCTTAGATAGATAAACTTGTTAGAAGACTGTGTAAAAAGGTTATTTGCCAGTTCATAAATTCAGATGGATGCAGCTCAACAACTCTTTCTGCAATATTTGATGTTACTAGATGCTGACTAGCGTGATGAGTATTTGTATTATGTATCATTTCTCTAGAAGTACCTGGTCAGAAGAGATATTATTTATTACCAAAATGACTCTATAATGTGGATGGTTCTGTCATGCTACCTACATAGAGAAATAGCAAATTTATACACCAAAGCCTGCCGTACCTCCTGAAGTTTTCCCATTGTGTTGTGAACATTTTGCTTTCTTCCCCACTCTGGTCAGAGTAAACCAGCTCTCAAGTAAACAACAATTTACATGAGTCTTCAAAGAGAAACACAGTTAGGGAGAAATTCTGCACAGCACCTTCTAAGAAGTGCAGATGGGAACTTGAAAGCTAAGGAAGAGATGATGTTCCTATCATCTGAAGCCCCATGATGACTTCCCAACCAGGTCCTCCTGCCACAAAATCATTCTGGCAGAGAATTGAGAGACCTGTGAGCAGCCAAATCTGCGAGAGCCTCCTGCAGCCATCTGACAATCTTCAGTGCTTCCCATGGTGCTGCTGGGCTGCTCTGCAGCCCCAAAAAGTCCAGCTCTGCCAAGGGCCTGAGCTTGGCCTGCTGCAGATGCCAAAGCAAGAGATGAAGCCCTCAGGAGGTATCCTCAGGGCTGGCTGTCAATGCATGCACAAAAGGATCCTTCTGCGGAGAGATTTTGGCATTAGAGCCCTCCAGCATGACTCCAGCTGGTGCAGAGGACTTACAAGAGAATGGATGAATGATTGGGGTGGGGAGACAACTCGGTCTTGAGATTTAGCATTCAGACATGGTGTTTGCACTTTTTTGCTCTGTTTAGTTTATCTACCCTATGGTGTTTTCAGAGCATCTGCCACCAGGAGAGGAGTTTCCAAGGAGCACTGGAGGGAGAAGGCTGGGTTTGGGTTTGTGCAGGGGGAACCATCAGATGCAAACAGCTCAATCCCAAACTTTCTTCATGTCAGCAGCACAGCACTAATGAGGAGACCTTACCTTCTTCGTCCAGCTTCTAACTGATCATGGGGGAACTATGATACTTCACAAGGAAGGAACAATGATCAAACTTACCTTACACGTTAGCATAAAAATAATTATTATTGGCATCACATAACAAGAAATGCTATAATCAGAGTGGTTTTGTTTATTTTTAAACTGAGAAACAGTAAATTTCCAGTGTTGGTGGAAAAACACTGATGAATTTTTTTTTTATTTTTTTTTTCAAGACTATTATTATTTTTGGTTAACAGCAGCATGATGTTGGCACATAACTTCATCAGGGCGTTCCTTTGTGCATTTTCTTTCACTATTCAGCCCAATGGACACATTCCTGGAAATATATAGTGAAGACAAAACAGGAGGGTACCATCCCATATGTTACACCTAGAATATCTATCTTATATGATGACTTCATGGGTGCTCTCCTACATGAGAACAGTAATGGCTTTTGTAAAAGATTTAAATATAAAAAAAACTATAAGGAGTGGAAAGAAAAACAAGCAAACAAAACATTCCATTTTCATTAAGAAACCAGAAAACTTCAACAAAATATTTCCTCACCAAAAAAAGACTCTTAAAATTATGTGCCTGATAATCTTGCTGTCTGTTTTAGTTTCCCTTTTGGAGGAAAACCAATGGGAAGCTTGTGGCAGGATAGTTATTGCCCTGAAATATTGATTTCCTTAAATCTGTTGCTTTATGTTATGAGCCTGACTATTAAGCAAAAGTGTCATCAATCATCTGTGTGCAGGCGACCAAAATGTCTACAAAGTTCTTTAGATTTGTTCTAGTCTTTGATATCAGTGTTTTGAAGATTTGTTGATCTGCCTAAGCTAGAAATGGAGAATTTTGTTGGTGTTAAGTAGCTTAGTTCCTGTTTTCTCTAAGGAAGGGACCAGAAAGCTACAGTTTTGTCCCAGAGACGGGTACTTCAGGGAGCTGTTTATCAGCTTTCCTATAGAGCATGTGCAGACAATCTCCACAAGAACAAGTAACAAGAAGATACATTTTCTAAACTAAGTCATTTTGCTGATAACCTTCAAAGAAGTTTTTCTCCATATTTCATCTGGTGATGCAGCAGGTAGAAAGCAGGTAGCTTACGTGAGAGTTATTTAGACTGTGTGTTAGGTGAGAGAAGGCTTTTATGTTCATGCCCGACTTGTGTTGCACCCACAAAACCCAAATGTGTTCTCCAGTCTTTGCAGTGAAGAGTTTCCTGGCCCTTATTTTTCTGAACACCTGTTCAAGGATATTCATTAAGACAAGGAGAAGAGTGTTTTCCCTAAAAACTGCACATGCTCATGCTCTCTGTCTCTCTTCACTGTGGGGTTGCTGCTGGAGATTCTTTCCCTATCCCCATCCTGCCTGGTTTCCTGCTACGTGTTTAAAGAAACAGAAAATATATCCTCATAAAAATAATACCAAGTCATCAGTCCAGAAGAAAGAATGACACCATTTGAGTTAGCAGGAATATTTCCTTCTGCATCAAGAGGCCTGATTGAGACAGACGTGTCTGACTTGTGATTCAATGTCATCCAAGCAGATGTAGTTTTGACTTTAGGATGTTAAAAATAAGCCAGTGATAACCGGATAACTCTGTATTTTGAAACAATTATTTCCTTGGATACAGAGAGAGACAGTGTGTGTGCTTCTACCATCTGCACTTTTTCTTATTTGCAAGTGCATGAAAACAGGAAAGTAGCATGAAAGGCCTGAAGCGGAATTTTTGTTGTATCACAATACTGTCCATGAACTTCCACTGGAAAGAAATTGACAGTTTTGATTGTGTTTTTTAAGCATATAGTGTACAATTCATTATTGTGTCATGCATCCTATGATTGTGAGATACTCTTTATTACTCATTGTTGTATCAGGCAGCACTTCTCTCCTGCATACATCTGTTTTTATATAGTTCTAGCAATGAAAAAAACAAAGCAAATGGCTTTGTGGCATCTCTTCACAGTTGAGTTTCCTTTACTTGCTTTTTTAGAGGGTACTTACCATTTGTTTAGAACTTGAGATTTTTGAAGCAAGTCTTTATTTACGAGTGATGACATTAAAGATGAATAACACAAAGAGAATCAGCTCAGCAATATCATTTTGAAGTCAATCAAGAAAATCATAGTAATTAATAGACACTTCATTTTAATCTCTTGCAACAGATGCATGTGCTTCTCTTGGCAGTTAACTGCTTTCAGGAACTTATTTGACACCATATGGGTGTCAGGTTTCTGATCTCAACAACTGCTTAATTAATTGATGTCTTTATCTTTGAATGGGTTGTGTTGGCTCAGATCAAAACCTTAAGCATGCTATAAAATTGTAAATAGAGCTTTCATAGAGACTAATGCAGGATAACACCAAATATTGGGATATGTGATGTTTATGATTGATTTCACTTGGTTACCGTGTTGCCTTAATTGTGAAAAAGAGAGAGAAACCAGAAACTGAGGACAGTGCTGGGAGTCACAAATGTAAAGTATTGCCAACCCCTAAAATAAGGAATCACTCCCCCTAATAAAAACAACTAAACAAAAACAAACCCCAGAAATGGTCCTGGAAGTGATATCCTGTAGAAACAGATAAACAGAAACTTCAGATCTTAAAATTTTCTGTAGTCCATTCCAACAAATGGAACTTAACATGGCATCTGGGGAAACTTAGTATGTAAGTGTGGATTTGACATCAGATCCTCGATAGCTGTCGCTGTCCACTGCAGTTTTGCTTGTCCCATCTCTAGAAGATGCAATAGAAATGGAAGAGATGCAGACAAAAGGTTGACAATGATGATGAGAGGTATGGAATCAGCAGAAAAATTGACACTCTTCAGCCTATAAAAGAGATGACTGATACAACAAATCTGCTATATTGACAGATGTAAGGAAGGTGTCTAAGTGCTGTACATCAATAGGCACTATTTATTCATTATTTCTTACCATGCAAAAGTATACCCTAATTGCAATTTTGAGGCACAGTGTTCAAAGGGAAAAAAAAAAAGTCATAATAAGTATAATTAACTCACTGTCACAGGATGTTGTGGAAGCCAAGAGATATAAATGGATTCAAAATAGGAATACAGAATTTTGCAAAGAATAGGTCCATTGATGAACATCAAAAACAATAGCCCAGATGCAACGTCTGGCTCAAAAATTCTCTGAACTGTTGATTGCTGGCAAGTATGTGGCCTTGCCAAAGGAAGAGTCATTTGAGTTTGCCTGTTTTCTTCTGTTCTTTGCTTAACCAGTCTTAACTGGCTAGAGTCAAAGAAAGGCTGCTGAGGTGGTGCTAGTATGTGACACTACTGGGAGGACTCACAATACTCTCAGTATATCCTGAAGTTCAGGCTGGGAGTGACAGGACCAAAGCAGAACGTTATGGAGCTCATCACCTCATATCCTTGGGCAGAGAGATAAAAGGAATGGTGTCAAATCGCATCTGTAGTTCTCAGCTTCTCTTTTCCTGGGGTTATGATGTGGAAACACGGAAACTGAAATAACTCAAATGTAACTTACCTTATAAAGTGTCACCAGAAGTCTGTGTGGGCCAAGGGGGTGTGTTAGGTCAACTCTTCAGGTTCCTTAGGATGACCTCCCTTGTGAGTTACTGCTGTAGAAAATATTGCCTTAACTTTATGCTCAGTCAGGTGATCTTTACCACATAAGGAGTCGTGTGAAAAATGAAAACGAAAATTTGTTTGGAGTTGTGAGAAAAAGGAACAGCCAAACGGAACACCAGTTACCATGAAGTGCTGAGTTACTCCAGATGACGCATGACTAACATTTGGTGAAGTCTGAACTCTTCAGGTTTGTGGTTTAATCTGTATCAGCTATCAGTAATGAAAAAAAAAAAAAGCAGAAGTGTTTTGTTAAAGAAAGTCTTTCTTAGTGACGCTTATCAGTGAGAACTGAACTCTACTGATGTAAGTCATGAATTGTAATTGTTGGAAAGCACTAGAAATATGCTTCGCCCTTCCTCTACTCTTTCTCGTGGAAGAATGCTTCCTTTATGCTTCTCGTCAAGTTAAATGGAAGTAACTGGTTAGGTGTAGACTACTGGCTCTTGTCATGCAAGCTGTAACTGGAAATCTAAAAATGCACCACTAAAAGCTAATAGTGAAACTGCGGGCTCAGACAACTGATGAAGCAGAAAGTGTAGGTGTGAGTTTCTAGCACAGGCTGCCGGCTGACATCAACCTGTTTCCTGCTCACTTTACTTACATGAATAGCCCTACTGGGACCAGCTAAATCAGTCATGTAAGCAAAACAACTTTTAGACCTCTTGGATCTCTGCAGAGACCTCCTAAAGTGAAGGAAGCTGGCTAGCAATTTCATGTACAAAGGTGTTTTCAACAGCTCCTTAGAGCATCTTACTCCTCTTTTCAGAAATTGGTTCTTGCCCCTTCATGTAGCTTTTCCCATCTCTCTCTCCTTCATCCCTCTGTCCAGTGAGTAGAATCATAGAATCACAGAGTACCAGGGGAACAGCGATTTCTGGCCACCAAATTAAGCGGTGTGCTAAAAATGGGTGCTTATATACAGTGTAAGCAACTGAATATTATATAAATACTTACAAGTGAAAAACAAAATTCAGAATAACCAAAGCAGACATATATTACAATGACTGCACAGGAAATTTTAGTACACAGCACTAGCAAACACAGATGACTGATTGCATTTGGCCTTTTGCTTGGACTTGTTCCAGATGTTCAGCCACACAGATTTTGCTCAGTATCTCAGTAGGGGATCTTAAAAAGGTGCTGCAGAAATTGCAAAATTGATGTCCAGTCTGATGGAATCTCTTCTAATCATTTTCCCACAGATGTACATTGCAGCACATGTTTCCTGAGTCCCACGTTCAAGTTTCTCTTTCCCTTCCCCTTTTATCTCCATCTTTCTCCCCTTCACTTCCTTTTCCTATTTAACTAACTCTTCTGCACCATCACCCCATCCTCCTGTTCTCCCAGACGCATATTCATCGGCTGGTGTAAATCAGCATCAGTGCATTGATGTCAATGGGAGTGATGCCGGCTAAAAACCTGGCTGACAACACTTGTTTGAAATGCAGAAATTCAGTCTTGCACCCCTGCCTCTCCTCACTGTGAATGCTTTGCCTCTGCACTGGGTGTGAGTGCCTGAAACAGCCCCTCCTCACCACCTCATCCTGTTAAAGCGTAAACCATTCACAGGGCTCTCTCTGATGACAGGAGCTAAGGTGCTCGGGCAAAAAGGACCTGACATCCCAACAAGAATAACTTTGTGTTGCTGTAACACCGCAACTGAGAAATATTGACACAGGCTGCTGTTCTGTAGTGGCAGAGCAGCTACATCAGAGACTTTAAATCCTTGTCACTACCCAGTGAGATGCCCAAGCTCTCAACATTTCTGTTAGTCCTCCTGTAATTTTATGAAGTCCCTAGCAGCCCTTTCACACATGCGCATCAAACACTGATTGCAACCTGGCGGTCATGTCATCTTAAGAAAACAATGGCTTAGGTCCAAGCTACAGTGTTTTTCTTTCTGTGGAATGATCAAAGGGCTATAAACAAAGGCATGGAGAAGGTCTCTCAAACAAGTTTCTGCACTGATTGCGCTGAAGTTGCAGACAATGGGTGAAGTACAGTAAAGTCAGTGAAAGTGAAAAAGGACTGGTAGGGAAAATGATGTTTTCAGAGGCTCAGAGAGCCCAGTCAGCTGATTAAAAGGTGATTTAGTTACGAGTAGCTGGTCCCATCCAATTTCTGATTAACTCAGGGGCAGGCCTCATCAAGAGAGTCAGTTTGATTTTGGTTTTTTATCTCTTTTACCTTATGACACTATTGTTCCAGGTCACGGTCCCAGAGAGATCCCACTTGCTCCCCCTTGAACCTTTGTAAGAAGAATGGTGGATCCAAGGGTGTTGGAAAAGCCTGTGGCATTGTTTTGCTGTCATGCAAACCTGGCTACATTATCATTATTATCATAGACTGACATCTTTCATTGCCTTTTCTGTTTTCCGAGACAAAAGAGCCAGCTGAGACGGGAACAAAGGAGAATACAGGGAAAAGGAGAGAATATGTCAAGCAAGAATAGTTTGGAAAGGGCCAAAAGTGGAAAAGGAAGTCTAATTCTAGCTTCATCCAGGGGAAAAAAGTTTTTTGAGAAATGTAAACAAATCAGGAAATCCTGGCACTTACTCCAGTTCCGATTTGGCGAAACACACCAGCCCTTTCCCTGTGTGTGAGCTGCTGTTTGTGAATGAAATCCAGATTAGGTTATTCATTGAGCCCTGCCAGTCCCACAGTTTCCAGGTTTCCTTTTGCCTATGGCATAGCTTAAACCTTAAAATAATAATAATAAAAAAAACATATGCATGTTATTAACTCTCCATATTCAAATGGAAATACAATGCTATCATAAATCTTTTTCTTTTTTTTTTTTTCTAATGTAAATTCCTTTCTCCAGCATGAAGCTGCAGGAAAGCCATTGTATCTGTGCAATCTAAACTTGAAAGGGAATTTTTGTTAAACTAGTTATGATAGGGGAAACATGTTTTTCACTGAGTTGAAAGATTAAAGTTGGTCATAAAAAGGGGTGGAGGGGCAGGGGGAGGATTATTGGTTGCTCAACTAATGATTAGATACAGGACTTCAAGGACAAATTAAGGAGCACAAAAAGAAAAATTTCTGAAGATAAGTGAAACCAGGTCCAATAATATCAAATAAAAGTTGCTTTGTTTATCGTGGATTTTAATCTCCCTCAGTTCTATTCTACCCTTATTATTCTAATTAGACAAAGAGAGTGTAAACCCCAAAAGAGACAACCAATCTTTTGTAAACCTTGAAGTCTGCCCGGTGTATCAGTCTTCCAACTTGCCCTTCTTTTGCCTGTGTCCCCGTGCTGATAATTTCCCTCTCTCTTGTGATTCCAGCTTAAATGGCTTCTTCTTCATAATATTTTTTCTCACCCTTATTTTGTTATTGATTCTTTGCAGAAATACAATACAAGTTGCCAAAATTCCCCTTTTCCTGATTCAGGAGTGGTCCTGACTCATTAACACTGCCTGTTTAAGGCAGGGAGGGGGAGCAGAAAGAGGAAAGGGGACTGAATCTTACCTCAGGCAAAGTTTATCTGTGCTGTCATACAGGGACTATTGGGGGATAAACTGAAGGAGAGGTCAGAAGCCATAAAAATAAAGTACCTGAGAGAGGTGGAATTCATTGGGTAGCTCTAAAGAGCTAAAATAAAGAAGTGTAACTTGTTGACCGGAGAAGTGAGAAAAGGAGTTTTGTAAATACCAACCAGTAGCAATGACGGCCTCCCATTAAAAGTCTGTCTGCACAGTGAATTGGAAGGAGTCAAGGAAAAGATCCCAATCCACCCCAACTGATGTGTGCCTTACAGGTGGCTTTGGTTCAGGATTGAGGAAGCCAGGAGTAATTTCAGCCCTTCTCCGAGGTGGGTGCACTCGTAATGATGCATCTGAGATGTTGCCTCTATACCTTGCACACTCTCAGTCAAATTCTCGTGAAATTAAAACATTATAAGAGCTGTTTGAATTCCCGAAGAGCTGGAGCTGTTCTTGTTCCTAGCAGGAGCCTAGCTTGCATATGTGTTTCTCTGTATGTGTCTGTGTGCTCATGTGTGGGCATGTGCACTGTTTGAGAGAGAAAAGACAGGCAAGGCAGTATTTGCACAATCATCTTTACTGCATAAAAATGGTTCCGTCTCCTACCTGGAGATAATAATTGGCTGTGAGCCATCCTGAGCCAAAATCAAAGTGAAAGCAAGGTGTTTTCCTTTTACTGTGACATTTCTGTAGTGTCATGAGCCTCTTTTCCTTATAGAAGCTGGACCTTGCTGTGATTTACATGGTGGTAAAACTAAAGTGACACTATTTGGTTCTGGTTTCTTTTTTAAGGTAGATGTATTTTTTTTTCATGGTACTAGCTTTAATACTATAAAGCAGTTGGCATTTTTATGTTTTTCGTTGGCTTAAAACCTGTTTTTTTCTTCATTTAAAGACCGACTACAGTGCACAGCACAGCACAAATGGGGGTTACAGCTGCTGCATCGGACACAGTCCCGCAGCCTGCAAAAAATAGGTCCTTTCCATAGGGTTTGTCACCAACCTGTATCCACAAAGGCTGCAACTGAACTCCTGCTCGTCTTCTCTCTCTGAAGGGTGCTGCTTTTGGGGAGCGGGCGGTGGGAAGGGGCAGAGGAAGGTGAGCTGAGACCAAGGAGGGCTCATTACACACCATGATGCTGCAGCCTCGAGTTCCCAGCTCCGCTCTCACTTCCCAGCCATGCAAACCATGGGGACTGCCAGACAGAGGAAGGAGAGCTTGTTTAGGGCCATCATTGTGGGGGCATTTCTTGTAGGATTACTACCACCTTTCAGTATACATAGGATCACAATTCCTTTCAAATCAGTAGCGGGCTTTCCATCACCTGCAGAGGCAGTACCAGTGAGGCAACTACTCTGAACACGGCATTGTAACTGCATTTCTGCATCCAAAAGAGACACTTGTAAAACCTGTAAAAATAGATATAAAATATACATTATTTACATAATTTTTTTGGTTTAACTTTACTGCTGTCAGTCAGGACTATAAAAACCAACTTTTTTTTTTTTTTTTTTTTTAATTACAAGGCACAGTTAATGATGAATAAAATGATCTGCAGAGAAATGAAGTTGCAGACCCATTTCTGACTGCCTTCTGTTGCTCTGGAAAAAAAAAAAATCCAGCACGTGTGTATGAGCACTCAGTGTGCTTGCAAAAGCCATAGATAGTACTTCTCTGTTACCCTGTCAAGGGAAAACTGCAGCAGAGCTATTAATTTCAGGCTGTTTCTGTAGCCTGCATAGTGCTGTATTCTCCAGTGCGGGAAAGAAGGGAAACAGGTGCTCCATCTCCTCGGCATCTGGTTTGGATGACCACAATGCTCCAAACACCTGCACTTTGCAGTCCCTCCAAGCCTTGCCTGCTATTATATTAGGCAGGACTGGCTGCCTAGAGCAATAAAAGACATTGTTTATCAGTTGTACCAGAGGAACACGGGTTGTGAGGAGGGGACGGAACAAACAAACCTGAAAAAAAAAATATCTAATAGGAAAGAAAATCTGTTCTGTAGCTTGAATGCTTTTGACCATGAAAGGCCTTTTTTTTTTCTTTTTTTGAGACTGGAAAAAGGAGACCAGCCTTCTGTCAGGTTTTCCTGTCTAAACAGACAGTTAGCACTTGTGTTGAGAGGGTGATAGATTTTTAGTGTCAGGTATCAGGTTTTAGGACTTGAAGAGGAACTGCAGTTTCACATTTTAATACTGAATTGTTTTTACAGACTGTACCAAGTTTTATCTTTGCAGCTCTGACTATAAACATGATGATTCACATCTTACTAAGAATGGATTTAGGGCTATTTGGGATTAAAACTGAAACTTTGCCCAGAACCTTAGATACTGCAGTTTTTCCTCTTCAGGGCTGGCAAAGCCATCTCCCTGGATGTGAAATAACTGATACATTCAGCAAACCAAGTCAGGGCAACACTTTTTAGAAGATGCCGTAACATGAGCTGTCCTTCTGAAGTCAATGGTATCACTCGCATCCTTAAAACCACGCACAGATTTTTAGGACCGTTTTAAGATGACAAATTATTCCGTGCTGACACACAGGACTGGCAGATGCTCTACCGAGATTCTGCAACGTGCAATAGTCTTACTGTGAAAGCTGCTTAATGTAGTGGCACTTTGCTTCTCCTCACTTTTCGTCTCTTTGCCGTGAGCCCCAACTAGCGACAGAGCAGCGGAGCTGCAGCCGAGCAGCGCGGTGCCGGAGGATGAAGCCAGCACCGCGATCTTCCAGCAAAGTCGTTTGTGGTGAGGAAAAAGCTTGCTTGCCATCCCCGCCCTCAGCCCAAACACCACCGAACTGGGGCTGTTCCACTGGCCTTAAAATATCTGTGACATCGGAATTACACGCTGAGGAAAATGAATATCTCGTCTCTCAGCTTTTTGAAAAATGTGTCAGGATAGGGGGGGAAGTTCATGCTTTGCTGAGAAAAAGTTCTCTGACGGGCATGAGAAGAACTTTGCTGGCAGGAAATACTTTTGTGGAGTGGTGGACATGACGATATAAACAGGTAAAGAAAATCTGACAGTGCTTATGCAAAAAGTAGAGCCATTAAGTACTCAGCTCGAGAACATAAAAAGACACCTGCAAGACAACATATGGAGCACTGGATTTTGTTAGATAACAGCTTTTTTTTCTTTTTGTCTGCAATGATCCATCTAGCTTCCCAGTTTACTACATCTCACACATAAATGCCAGTGTTTAAGATTCACAGCCGCCCATTCAGATGAATGATGGCATAAGACATAAAGATGAAATAGGCTAAAACACAGACTGGGAAAAAGGAGAATAAATGAGAACTATCATTGTACTCGTCAAAGGGTTGATGCATGGCATGTACATGCACCTACTGCTGCACTCCATGAACATGGTTTAAAGAGACAAACTCGTGTTTGGAAAACTTCAGTGTTGCTCCACCAGCAGAATTACACAAGAAAGAAAGTACTTCCAGTTCTTTGGGACTTTTTTTTTTCTGCCTAAGCAGATGCATCTTCTCAGATTCACTCTGCTTTTACAGTAACCACTATGACTAATTGCATATTTGGATAAAGAATGGGGAATCTTGTTTCCAGCATATGAAGCATGGTGATTAGCTGTCGCCGAATTCAGTCCCATCCTGGATTAAACTATGCTCTTGTTGGCCCCTATGTACAAATTATGAAATTTAAGACTAAGAAGATATATATCCATATATTATGCATGGAGAGAAAGAAAGATATGAGAAGATATACTAGTAGGACCTCATATTTTAAGCTCAGCAGTTTGCAGAATGCTCCTGAAAATAAAGCTGTGATTAGAGGCTAGTAAATCTGTGACATCAGTTTTCAAATCAGTTAAATAATGCAGTTGCATTAAAAAAAGTTGTTAAACCAACTTCTGATCTCTAAGAATTGAGCACAGTGTCTATTGCTTGTGCAGCCAGGAAAATCCAGTTCTTAGCAATGACCACTTATTCCTGGTAATGATTAAATAGGTTCCACAAGATCATATGAAAAGTGGTTTGTTTAAATACCATTTATTTGAAGGCCGTAAAGTCTCTGGAGTTCAAGGGTAGCAAGGGAGATAATGTCAAGGTAATTATACCACATCTCTATTTTATGACACCAACTGCTCCATAGATCATTCTTTGTACATGATTTAGGTATGGAGAAAAGCTATTCTATTAATCCATCTTATCCTTCACCTTCTTTCAAGATAGTTCATGTTAAGAAGGGAGGTTGGAAGGCTAAGGAAGTTAGGACATTAGCAATAAGATGTCTCTTTGTCAAAGGCTACAGTCACTGCACTACAAAATCTTTTCTGCAGAGTGCACTTTCTTGTCACGGTGCCACTGTGTCACACACCCTTGATTCACCATCTTCTTAACAACCAGGTTTGTGTATTTGCTTAAAATCAGTCACCTGACTTCTGGTGATATGTGGATGCTGTTTCAAGGCTCCCTCTAGAGATGTTGTTCTTAGAGGTACCACAACTTGTGTGTTCAGTAAAAAGCAGAATGGGTAGAAGCTCGGCTCTGCAGAAATGGGTGGCAGAGCTCCAGCTGAATGAATCAAGGCCAGGATCTTTTTCCCATAATGTTCCCATAAAGTGAATTAAAAAAAATGTGAAAGTTGGACACAGCAGAACTCTCCATGATCATAAATTTGCACCATATCCTGCCATTCATACACAGGCACCAGTGCCTTTGAAATCACTGAGTCAATGGGAGACTTGCCTGACAAAGAATTACAAGATTACATCCTCAAATTGTTGAAGTTTCATGTGCATAACTGAACAGAATTTCCTTTGAAATTCAGACAAGAACTGTTGTAAGGTTAAAAAGTGAATCTGAATTTCGTATTTTTCTGAGTTTGTAGTTCTTGCCTTGGGTCTCTTTTTCGGAAACACAGACTTGGATGAGACTCAAAACTTTTTCAGCACCTCATCATTACTGACTTGGCACTTGTGCATGAATGTAAATTTTCCAGTCCCCACTGACTAGACAGGCAGACAAAGCTAAATCAGTCAGGGCATGCTTGACACATCTACTACAGCAAAGGAAGAAATGTTGAGGAACTTTAAAACTGGGCATCAAAACACAAAGTAGTTAAAATGAATGCACTCACCCTACCAGGGCAATATCAGAGAGCTCATGAAAAAGATGCTTGAGAAGAATTCTGTAAGAAACAGCAGTGAAAATAAGACACGTGAAAGCAACGTGATTTACTATAAAACAGAATTTCAGTTTACCAAAAGCCATATGAACTAAAGCAACTGCTATGTATAAGAATGAGGTTTCCTTAGCTTGCCAGGATATTAGTGTGTTTGTTGTTTCTCTGTGGTGGCCATATATTTTTTGACCAGGCCATCAAACAGAGTAAACTTTAATCCACAAAAAGAAATGTTCACCACCAGCTACCTATTTCTGACACACTGACTCAGACAGGCATCTGTTTCTCTTTCACCTCCATGTCTTGCCCAGATCTTGACCTTAGTGGGCCAAGGCACAAAGAGGTTTGTCAGCTTAGGTGAGTCAGTAGTTTAGGTGGTATTATGGTCTGAAAGTCTCCCAGTTCCCACTGGTTTGCTGCAACTACCAGGCTTCACAGGCTGCCCTTGGGATAGAGCATATGGCACTGAGCGGGGAGGGGGAGCAGCAGCTAGAGAAAAACGCAACAGCTTCTTTTCAACACTTACTCTCCTTTTTGCAATTCTTGCCATTTAGATTTCTGTTTGTTTAAAGGTGCCTTTATCTGAGAAGAAAGCAATGCCTTGTACGTCCATAAGGAAAGGTCCTCTGTGCTGGTTATGTTCTAGCTCTGGGAAGGCCATGCTTTCTGTCTGGGAAACAACCCCTGCCCCAGCCCAGTCCTCATACTTAATAGGCAGCCAAAGGGTTGCCCATTAATACGTGTGAACGCACACATGAACTTGAGGTCATTGCTGGACCGCTCTCCATCATCTTTGCCAAGTCTTGGGAAACGGGAGAGGTGCCCGAGGATTGGAGGAAAGCAAATGTCACTCCAATCTTCAAAAAGGGCAAGAAAGAGGACCCGGGTAACTATAGACCGGTCAGCCTCACCTCTGTCCCTGGGAAAGTAATGGAACAACTTATCCTTGTGCTATCTCAAGGCATATCAAGGATAAGAAGGTTATTAGGGGCAGTCAGCATGGCTTTACCAAGGGTAAGTCATGCTTGACCAACCTCATAGCCTTTTATGAGAATGTTACAAGGTGGATGGATGATGGCAGAGCCGTGGATGTGGTCTACCTTGACTTCAGTAAAGCCTTTGACACAGTCTCCCACAGCATCCTAGTTGCTAAGTTGCGGAGATGTGGTCTAGATAATAGAGTAGTGAGGTGGGTTACAAACTGGCTTAAGGAGAGAAGCCAGAGAGTGGTAGTCAATGGTGCGGAGTCTAGTTGGAGACCAGTATCTAGTGGAGTACCTCAGGGGTAAGTACTGGGGCCAGTATTATTCAATATATTCATTAACGACTTAGACGAGGGAATAGAGTGTACTATCAGCAAGTTTGCTGATGACACTAAGCTGGGAGGAGTGACTGACACGCCAGAAGGCTGTGCTGCCATCCAGCGAGACCTAGACAGGCTGGAGAGTTGGGCGGGGAGTAACCTAATGAAATTTAACAAGGAAAAGTGTAGAGTCCTGCATCTGGGCAGGAACAACCCCAGGTTCCAGTATCGGTTGGGAAATTACATATTAGAGAGCAGTGTAGGGGAAAGGGACCTGGGGATCCTGGTGGACAACAGGATGACCATGAGCCAGCACTGTGCCCTTGTGGCCAGGAAGGCCAATGGCATCCTGGGATGTATTAGAAGGAGGGTGGTTAGTAGATCAAGAGAGGTCCTCCTTCCCCTCTACTCTGCCCTGGTGAGACCCCATCTGGAATATTGTGTCCAGTTCTGGGCCCCTCAGTTCAAGAAGGACAAGGAACTGCTGGAGAGGGTCCAGCGTAGGGCAACCAAGATGATTAAGGGAGTGGAGCACCTCCCTTATGAGGAAAGGCTGAGGGAGCTGGGTCTCTTTAGTTTGGAGAAGAGGAGACTGAGGGGTGACCTTATTAATGTTTATAAATATATAAAGGGTGAGTGCCATGAGGATGGAGCCAGGCTCTTCTCGTTGGCAAACAATGATAGGACAAGGGGCAATGGGATCAAGCTGGAACACAAGAGGTTCCACTTAAATTTGAGAAAAAACTTCTTCTCAGTAAGGGTGCCAGAGCACTGGAACAGGCTGCCCAGGGGGGTTGTGGAGTCTCCTTCTCTGGAGACATTCAAGACCCACCTGGACATGTTCCTGTGCAACCTCACTTAGGCGTTCCTGCTCCAGCAGGGGGATTGGACTAGATGATCTTTTGAGGTCCCTTCCAATCCAGAACATACTGTGATACTGTGATAACTTTGTTTGGGGACAGCTTTTTTACTCTTCCAGGCATGTTTTTTATACTGCAGGCTCACTGATGGCTGCCAGAAGGCAGTCTCACTGCTGGAAGAGGCCACTGATCTCCCTTTCCCTCCAGATCCCCTTCATGCCCTGTGCCTGCCCCATTCCTTCTGTCAGCAGGAACATTTGAGGGGGAACTGATTCAGGTAGCTAGATCATGTCGTAGTTGATCTGGCCCATTCAAGAGCTCTTTTAATTCCTTTTTTCTGGACAACTCAGCTGTCTGCTCTGGTCCAACAAAAGCCTCCAGAAAGTGATGAATATGGGGTGAGCGAGAATGGCTGGGGCATATGCACAACCATTCTAAAACAAATTTCTTAGCAGTCAAGGGGTCTCTGTGTGTTTGTCTGCAGGTATCAAGAAAACAGGTGACAGACTGAAGAAAAGAGAGCCCATTTGTGCCAGTTCCAAGAAACCAATGTGACACGAGTTGCTGTCTCTTGGAGCAATTCACATGGCAGACAGCAACGGTGAATGAATGCTCCTCTTGCGTGTAAAGCTTTAAGCTTTACCTTATTAGACATCAGAGTACCCAACCACAAGACCTAATTCCTTGGGTACCAGGCTCCATCGGTTCTGCTGTTCACAGACCTACTAATTTCTTTTTACTCTTTGATAAGATCTGGTGGTTCACTGTAGTCTAACCTCTGTGCAGCGGCTGAGTGAAAAGGAACCAGGTGATCAGAGTATTTTCTACTCTTGCGTAATGAAGCGCAGTAATTTCTGCAGAGATGTCAGGACTGGTAACCCTACCTGTCAGGCTGCCACACCAGCAGTTTAGGAAAGATCCTGATAGTACCTTCTGTCTTTGTTTCTACCTATTTCTAACCTGTCTGTGGCAGATTCGCAGCGCTTGTTCCCTTCCTTCTTTTTGAAAACCAAATGTGCTCCTTATGAGAGCAAATGTCATGAAAGAAATAAACCAGGTTGATCATGATGACCAATATTAGGAAAATGCAGGGTTGCCTTGGGGTCTGGTGTTTAGTCAGGTATAATAAAAATAACTGTGTTTTTTCACAAGCTCCGGTGGGAGACAGTTCCACAGGGAATTGTGGATCTTACTGTAAACAGACTTTCCTGCTTATTTCTGCCCTCCCTCCTTTTTTTTTTTTTATTGACGTACACATCTGCATTACCTAAAGTTCTCATGTATTAGAAATGGTCTTCCTTTTAAAAACACATTGACCACCTCTGATCTAAATCTTCTCTCATAAATGAATCCTTTAAGACCCCACATAATTTTTCATGTAGTTTAATCCAGATACTGTAAGTTCTTTTGGTTAGCAGAGAAAGAAACTATTTCAATGACATCTGTTTTTGCTGTATGGCCAAAAATTGTGTTGGTCCTTTCTTGTGACCCTATTGTTGTGAAATAATTTTTTAACATTTTATTAATAAGAGCTGGTCAAAAATGGCAGTAATGTTTCATGGTAATTTCGGGGAAGACAGAGTGAATAATTTCTGAGCTTTTGATCATCCCAGATTCAATTTTCAAAAAGACTTGGTTTAGGATTTTCTTCCTGTCATCTCTTTTCCATTTTGTCCTTTTTTCCGGAGAACTGAAGAAGAAGAAAAGCTAAAAAGAGAAGAAACCTGGTTGAATTACTTATTTGTAGCACTGTTGTCCTTTCCTACCTCAGAGGGACTCACTTCAGAAGCTATAATAGAGTGTTCTTTTCTCCTCGCACATGTAGTTACTAAACCAAATCAATTTTACCTCTACAGCACCTTTAAAACTAATTTATTGTTCCCATGCTCACTATGAAAACTTTTCACAAGCCCAGACTGTTTTTTCCCTAGTTACTACAGTCCTCCCAGATCTTCCTGACATTCACCTTGGCCTGTTTCAAATTACCCAAAATGCATCCACAGGACACATCAAAAAGTAAATGGGGAACTGAAAAGCTAATTTGTAAGTAGGAAAAGTTTACCTAATGCTGCCTGGAAATGGCTGGTTCCTGTTCAAATTGGCAAGAGAGATGACAGATAGGTTATCAAGGTGCTAGAAAGCTGATGGAGAAGTCAGCAAAACTGATGCTGGCCGGCCTGCCTCATGAAATGGGCTAAAACTGGCACTGCCTTGAGACCTACTTTAGTTAATGAGAGATTTGTACCATTTCAATTAAGCCTCAACTATATAACTGAAATGCAAAGAAGCTAACCATGGGGCATGCTGAGTTCAAAACATAGATTTGGATTACGTGTCTATTAGAACACTCACTGAGATTGCCGATTCCCATTATGCTTTCCAGAACCTGTTTCTCAGTCTGGTGAATGAACTTAGTTCAAGCCCTGCCTTGTTTTTAATGTTTGAGTTGTCAGTCAGAGGTTGGGAGACTGCAGCTACTGTAAATTTCGCTCATGTCATTGTTTCCTCCTGTCTGGACCAACATTTTGGGCTAGCATGGGGTCAGAAGTCACTCTTCTGCTGGAGCTTGCGCTGTCCTGACCATTTCTAACAGTAAAAACATTTTGTGCAAAATGTACATTAGCCAAGATTCCCAGCCAGCAGCTTACTTCACTTTGTAAATACTCTTATTCCTCTTCTTCCTGGTTATTCCACTTGAATTTCATTTCAGTTATTAGCAGAGGGAGAGAAAAAAAAAAAAAAAAGAAAGAAAGAAAGAAAGAAAGACCCCCAAACTTCAAAATCAAAACACCTACAGTCCCCAGGAGAAATGCAACAGACCACCTAAGCACTGCCAGACTCACATTATCCACCAGTATCTTTTAGCAAAAGCTGTATTTTCTAGAAAAATGCTGGCCAGACAAGAGAGCTCTGGCCAGCCGCCCTTTGCACCCTTTCCCCAGGGCTGTCTGCTCCTCTGCCCAGCAGCCCACGGAGAACGCGGCAGCCAGATTCCACCTACACACAGTTGGCCTGTCTGGTTGCCTACACGCACTGAGAAAGCTTCTCCCCTTTCTTCCCTCGAGGATTTTGGAGCCAGGATGCAGGGCATATGAAACAAATGAGCATGGGACTTCTTTTGTCATCACCAAATGGTGGTGGTAGGGCCTCACTGGGATTGCACACATCTTGGCGTGAGAGGAATTGTGACTTGTCCTTTCCCACGTCACCAAGTTGGGAGTTGAGATGCAGGTCGGCAATGTGACATAGGCTCACAACCCAGAGGCAACGTTCGTTCGTACTGCCTGGAACAGAGCACACATGTTGTCCCAAGTTATGCCGGTTGTGAGTGATGAACTGGCTCCATGGCCTGTCCCCATGGGACAGGACATTTATAAGTGATGCTTTGCAGTACTTCAGGATTCGCAAAAATACTCAGAAACAGGGAAACTGCCTTCACTGCTCAGGACCCTCACAGAAGAGCTTCACGGAGGGCAGGCGTTTGCCAGGGAAACCATTCTGCCAGGTTGTGATGTGCCAACTGTGTCAACAGCATTTAGTTCAACACTAACTCTTGCTCTCTCCTTTCAGGACAGCCTTCAAATCAGGACTGCCAACTCAGGCAACAGATCCGGAAAAAAGGCATTAGGCAATGCATCTTTGAATAGGAAAACCGTCTTCAAAAATACTATTCTCATGCCTTCCCTACAACCTGTGTTGTTAGACCTGGTCACTTGACCAGCTCAGGCTCCTCACCCATTGAAGAACTGGCATGTGCAAAGAGATTCACTCCGCAGATGGTCTGAAGCAGCTATGGAAACATCTCAGACATGCTGCAGAACAAAATCAGTAATCAATTAAATTATTCCCTGGACTCCCTGAGCAACAATTGTTCCAAATAGAAGAAGCAATGGCAGGATGGATGTAGCTGCCAGGCTGTTCCCTGGGCCCAGGCTCTCCATCTTTGAGATAGCTTCCTAAGACACCTCTCAAGATGTCTCCTAAGAGGCATTGATGAGAAACCAGGAGAGCACAGAAGCATCTTTCCTTCTCTTGCCAACACAGCAGCCTGAGCAGTGCTGAACTTAGAGGCCTGGGGACAGGCCAGTTCAGGTGAAGGTATTAGTAACATGCATTTGGGGAGTGTTTTGGCTATAATTTTAAGTAGAGGCAAGAGGTGGGGAGAAAGGTGAGGCCAGCGGGAGAGCAAAAAATAGGTCTGGATCAACGGCCTACAAAGGTCACAGCACTGTTGAAGTCTATTTCAGTCTTTTTAGACCCTCTTCATGCTCTGAACACCAGATATGTGCCCCAGCGTGATAGACCTGGGAGTTTCTAAGAGGAGCTGAGACCAGACCCACCATACTGGTGGCAGGAGGCCAGTCAGCTTGCAGCTCACCTTTTGAGATGAGCCTCATGCCTGCTTCAGTCCCATCTGGGCCTTTCCAGAACCATCAGCCCCCTCGTGACCTTCCAGCCTTGGCAAGGCAGTTATCTGCACTATACCTACCCAGGTGCAAGCAGTGCATGCCAGGAACAACCTGCAGCACCCTGCCCCACTCCCTGGAAGGTGTTCTCCCGGCCAGCCCTCTGTGTCTGTGCACCACAAGACAGACAGCTTCACATCCTGCTTCTCCCTAAGCAGTGGACTCTGTCTGAACTGAGAGAGCTAGATTTGGCTGTCTTGCAGAGGACGCTGGAGGCATGAAGAGGGGACAGCTTCCTAAGAGCATTTGGTGGGACCTGGAGGAAAAGAAGGAGTGTGAAGGTGCCATGCTGTCTGGCAAGGAGTGATGGTGTCAGGCCATGCTTTGTTATGTATTTGTGACGAATGATTGACCCCCAGGAGCCAGATTGTCAGTCTGGAGTGCATGTATGTGACCACACATTGGCTCACACCCTTCCATATCATCCTGCTGCTGCTCTGGGGGTGAGCTGTAGGGAAGGCACCAGCAAGTCAGGACACCACACATCCTGAAATCCATGCCTCTTGGGCAGTGTTTTGGATCCAAAGAAAGACCACACCTATTCATGCCTTTTTTTTTTTTGCCTGTCTACTTGTGCATGGTGGCTGTAGGCAGTGCTTTCGCCCATTCACAACACCACGCTGATGGGACCCCTGTGAGCAGAGTATGGAGGAGGGTTCCTGAGCAACCCGTGCTGGTGGGGCTGCACTAATGCATGGGGACCCTGTGGGGAGACACCCTCATCTCCATCCTGATGCAGCCAGCCACTCATCAAACATAGGGAGCCTGTCACCAATGAAGAAGGGTGACAGGATTTTGTTGCAAAACAGAGTCCAAGAGGGGAGTGGGATGGTCTCACTGAATGGTAGTGGGGATGAGGAGAGCCTTGTCCCCGAACATGGGTTGCCTTCGGGATGCAACTGGGTGTGCAAGAATGAAAGGGGGATGTTGGCATGGTGGTGGTTTCTGGGGTGCTGGCAGGGACTCTGTAACAAGATAACATGGACAAGGTCTGTACAGATTAAAATAGCCAATGGTGGGCATGAGCTCAATTGCATCTTGGCCCTGGGCTCACAACAAATAAAAGTCCTTTCACTCAAGGGAGAAGCTCTTTTGTTTTCTAGGCTGTGCACCAGAAAGCTAGAGGCTGAAAAATCTGTCTATAGCTAAGGCCAAATAAACATGCATTGACTTTCTGCTTTTTTTAAAAAAGAGATTTCAAAAATCCTGTTTGAAAATACCAAAGAACATTTCCCATGGGTTAAAATATTACTTCAGTCGTCATTTTAATTTCTAATAGGAAATGTGCCATAAGTTTACTTTAGAGATACAACTGCTGAACACAAACATAAAATGATGTGAACTTTGGCATATATCTGTTGGAGAGCTGGAATTTTGTTCTTTATGCTAGAGATGAGTGGATGGGTAAAACATTTAGGAATATCCCTCTTCTTACTTCACACCATTACAGAACTTCTGCTGGGATTACTGGCTAATAGGATTCTGTAATTGCTCTGATGACTAGCATTTGAGTAAGGCTTTGCCTGTTGGAGGAGAGGGCAGAGGCTGACAACTGAATCATCTCATGAGATCCCTTTCCTAGGCAAGTATTTATTTCATTCTCCAGTGACTAATTGCCCATTGAGATCAGATTCTGAAAATAGTAGATTGAAGTGTTAACAGCACCATTTGACTTTTGTGTGGATATATTCAGGTCAGGAAAGCTACTGTGCATCCACCAAAGCTACCCCTCTTGGCAACGGCTGAGCCCAGTCTGGCCTTTTGACCAAAGGGAGATCAAATGGTTTCCAGCATTCTGGACCAAAAAGGAAGGCTAAAGTAATGAAATAATTGTCTGGCAATGCTTCATGTTGACCTTACCCCAATTTGTGTCCTTATAAGGCCTTTTGAACAGGGGTCTAAGTCCACTTTGCTGCCAAATCTCAACCATATATTTTGTGATGACAGCAGGGGGTTCCCATGAGAGCCCCAAGCAAACCTATGTCAGGAGGCAGGGGAGTCTGTATACCGTGTGCCCCCGCTTGCAACAAGGCTGGTCACAGCACAAATAAGTCCAAGGAGGCTCAGCACGGGTTTCTACCACCAGCCCCAGAATGCCTCACGGCACCATCAAACAACCACACTTGGGCAAGCCAGCCGCTGCGTGCTCCTTGCTAAAAAGGCCAATGTTGTAGACAGCCAGATCCTCCGGGCAAGGCAGGGCGCCTGCATGCTTAGCCACCCTGAGAGCAACGTGGGTGCGTGACACTCACACCTCGGCGTCCCAGGAACAGACATACAGCCTTTAATCATTCCCTGACCTGCATCTCACCTTACAGCACTTTGGTTTGATCTGCCAGGACATACTATACCTGCCTAAACAAGGGGTGTCAAAATAAATGCAACCTCTTCCGAAGGATTTGGGGAAATCAGGGGTGAAATTTGTTGCCAACCTGTCAAACAAAGAGTAAACACTAGCTTATTTGTATGTAGCTAGGTCAACAATTCTTTAGTTTAGCCCTCAGGGCTATGTTGCTAACTGTTCTTTTAAAGCAAGGTGAACAAATGCCCGAAAGCTAGAAATTACCTATATGGATCCAAACTGGGAGATTATGGGTAGTTTGAAGAGGAACAGTGTGGAGAGTTACATGATTTTAAATGGCATAAAATTGTACCCTTTGAATTATGTATCGCTATTTTTGGCGATCCTTATGACATTTGCTTACTACACTGATGAAAAGTTGCTCAAAATCAGAAGACTTTAAGCTGTGATATGATAAAGTTGGCTATGTCCAGGGACATAGTGGCCTAAGTGTGGCCTGAGAAGGGAGAATCAATGGCAGAAGAAAATGTCTCCTGTACAGAAGAGGAAATAGTTTCTGACAAGTTGTCTTTGGTGAAGGTGTAGATGTTGCATCTAGCGCTTAGGGCCCTTCTTGCTATGCATTGCAAGTCTGGAAAGCCTGGGGTGTTTAATAATGTTATCCCTCTTCAGCAGGAAAATGATCTGTCATTCCCACTGAAAGACTGGTCTTGTGAGAGTTCTAAAAAGTCCTTCCACAGGTGAATGAAATAAATCACAGATGGGGGCAGGCTGCTGATTTGGATTCAATTACTTTTATGTGCATATAGTCTGGTGGTGGTAATCCAGGAAGACAGGAGAGACTGTAGATTAATACACCTCATTCAAATTTATTTGAATAACCTTCTCTGACCTCTGTATATTTGTAATGAGAGAGATTTGATAAGCAGACTTTAACACTGACAAATTTAGAAAATATGTATTTGAAATATGCTGGCTACTAGGATTATCTGGTCACCAGTTAGCATGAAGGATTAAACACAAAAGCTTGATTTTCCATGTAAAGAGAGATAGGAGGTGCCTTTATGACATGAAGATTTATCTAAAAATCAGATACACACCAGAAGGTGAAAGGCTGCTGCTGGCACCTTCTCAACCCATCTATTTGTTCTTTCCTGTGCAGCTGAGATGTGTTAAATGCCTCTTTCAGCAGATTTATTCCTTAAAGATGCACTGGGTTAACTTGTCTGAACCACTACCGAAAATGGCTGCAGATCAAATACATTTACTTAACAGGGTCTTTCACAGAAAAGTTGTGTTAATTATGAGGTTGGACATATGGAACTATGTTGTGTGAACATGTTTTTTTGAAAGTTTTTCTTTCAAACGCACTGAGAAGTGTCTGATGCACCGCAAGCAGTTTGTTCATTTGGAAGATTTAAGTCTCACGCTGGATGGCTGCTGAAAGCCTGCAACAGTGTTCTAACCTAAGGCTGGGCTGGCCATTTTCATACAAATGGTCTGATTAAATAAGACATATTGGACACTAACACAGCCGTCCTCCATTTCGTTGGAGCTCCAAGGAGGGAGGAGATCTCAGTGTCTAGGACCTCTTAATCACTGGGAAGATATTTTGCTTTTAGGAGGAGCTGAACACTGTTGGTTTTTTCAATACCATGTCAGTGTATGCTGGTTCAGTCTGTCCCCTTTTAGTATATAAATATAAAGCAAACAACTGGAAATCAAGCTTAGACCAGTAAACCTGGGTAACTGTCCTTCTGACTCCTGAAGATCTTGGGAGCTGTATCTGCAGCCCCAGGGTGGTGACTGCTGAACTGGTGATATGAGAAGCAAGACTGGCACTGTACTGCCCTGACATCTGCAGAGGCATCTGTTTGCTTGCAGACAATAGCTTGAGAGTCTGTAGCTTGACACGGGATTGTAGCGTATAGTTTCACCATCTGAATGTTTATATATATTTATAATGTTTGTAAATATATAAAGGGTGAGTGCCATGAGGATGGAGCCAGGCTCTTCTCGTTGGCAAACAATGATAGGACAAGGGGCAATGGGATCAAGCTGGAACACAAGAGGTTCCACTTAAATTTGAGAAAAAACTTCTTCTCAGTAAGGGTGACAGAGCACTGGAACAGGCTGCCCAGGGAGGTTGTGGAGTCTCCTTCTCTGGAGACATTCAAGACCCACCTGGACATGTTCCTGTGCAACCTCACCTAGGCGTTCCTGCTCCAGCAGGGGGATTGGACTAGATGATCTTTTGAGGTCCCTTCCAATCCCAAACATACTGTGATACTGTGATACTGTGATACTGAAAGCAGCCAGCAAACCAGCCCCTAACCACTACTAACTTAGTTACTCCTGTGCAAACTCAGCACTGCTGCCATCACTCAGCACGAGGGCAGCAGCACCAAAATAAAGTTAAGGATTTATTTAGAACAAAGGCAATATAGAAAATAAACTCCCCAAACCTACCTCAAAATTAGACAGCTGTCTGCAAGCTTACTGGCTGTCTAGTCACCTTTCTCAAGAGCATCCTCGTGAATTGTACCCTCCCACCCAGATCAGTAAATCTAGTCTCATAGTCCCTTCCTTAAACTGAAAACCCATCTCCCTTTCCAGTTTCACAGACAATGTCTTTTAGAGGCCACTTAGCCCACTTCGTCTCCTTCATTGTTTTTCAGGTTTGTTCCTAAATGCGTTTATCTGGGACAGATAAACAACCTTCCTGGTTGTTTTTCCAGCAGCCCCCAGTAAATTAGCACAGGAGAGGCATACAGCAAATACTAGACAACATAAACGATTTGATCAGTCTCCAAAACAGAATTTTGCAGTAGTGTCTGTGAAGGTATTAGGTTTTACTATCCAGAGGCACACATCTCCATATTGTGGTCGTGGCTCCATGTGGCACACATTTCATTAACATGCCAGAGCATCTCACTTTCACTTAAACCAGCACAGCTTCCATGTGTTACCAAGCCCAAGCTGCAGCCATTTATGAAGGTGGCTTGAAGTCATCCCACCTAAGTTTACACGCCCGCATACGTAATTCCCCTAGCCTGTTTTAGACACATACCTCTGAATGAGGTGAGCTGAACCCTAGATGTGCCCGTTTCTCTTCATTGCTTCTAAAAAGGGCCATGAGAACTAACTCAGATGCCCACATGGTAGACAACTAATTTTGGACCAAAAGTCCTACTCAGCATAACAACAGAGCAGATTCCTATGTGGCTTCATACTGCGCTAGCCAGACATACCCCAGGTCCACTCTGAAAGTCATGTAGCTGTGCTATCATGGCAGCAAGCCCAGGCTAATAAACTGTATTGCTAGAGGAGTATGCGGCAATAATAAGGTGTCCACCTGACTTCTGGGAGTGGGTTAGGTAGGGTATGGCCTGCTCTAATTATAAACAGAGTGAAAAGGCAGCTGTCTGCACTTGTTTGTGCACCTTTTTTGGGTTGTTTAGTCTTCATAAAAACTTCTGATTGGCACTGGATCTGTTCTGGATTCAGGATTTTCATTTAAGTATCTGAATCAAGTACCTTCACCGATGTGCTCATTAGGTAAATTCTACTGTATCACATTAGTGCAGAGCAAGTCAATAAACTTATGCCTTGCCAACTAAAATGTTATCCAGCCTATGACTTAGTAACTCTTAAAAGTCTTGCCAGCTTTGCTATAAAGTGTGAAAAATTCACCTGAAGCACATAGGCATATCAAAATAACTCTAAGGTAGGTATAATTATTTCAGCAAAAATATCCTTCAGCTATTGTAGTTTATTTACATCAATAAAGTTTATAGTTGCTTATAGCTATATATAATATACATCCTTGTGTATGCAGATACTCTTTTATATATCATACATATACCAGCTGCTATGGTATAGGTAGACATACAGCAGACTATCAGTAGTGAATACAAAGGCTCTGCTGGATTAATATTTCTGGGTAAGTTTTTTGCAATGTTTGGAATGTACGTTGTGTCCATGGAAATATTGTACACTTTCCCCATTCTTTCTTAACAGGATACAGGTATAGTGTTCCCAGGGTAAGTTTTTAACTTGTTGGGGGTTTTTTACACAGACTAATTTAGTTGTATTTTCCTAAATTAAGAGATGTAAGCTATTCATAGCTTTTCTAGTAAATTTAGACTGAAAACAAAGTATGGCTTAAGACTCAACATACAACAATTTAAGTATTTGAGTTTATTGGCTTGCCCAAGGCTAATCAGGGCCCGATCCAAAGCCCACTTGAAGACAGTGGGAGTCTTTCCACTGGCTTTAGTAGATTTTGGATCAGGCTTGGAGGGCTCTAGAAAAGGAAAAAAAAAAAAAGGGAGAATGTTGTCACAATTCAGCCAAGTAAATAAAAGCATCTGTCACTTATCATGATTTGAAACTAATTGCATGGAAAATTAGATTTATGCCTCTAGAGATCAGATGGAATCTGGATTCAAGCACTTTCTCTTGCATTTTAAAATATTTCATTTTCACTTTGTTAGCTCATTTTCAATAAATAATCTCAGCCCCTTCTGGTAAAAAGAATAGCTCCATCCTTTAAGAACCAAACCCAGAGCTGATATTCATGTTTTTCCAGAAAAGACATTCAATTCCAGCTTTGTTATTGTGGTAGTTGCAAGCTTGTTTTTTGCGTGTGAAAAGAGGGTGAGAGCTGAATATAAACAATAAACATGGGATCGGCTCTTGTTGCTTTTGCATGCAGCAGCAAAGCGCTGCCCCCCTGGCTGCCTGTGCCCGAGCCCACTGTGCCTTCTCTGTGGGGGTTTGCTGCACCATGGGCAGGGACCCCTCTGGCCCCAGGATCTGCTGCTGCTCCCCACCTCCTGGGACCCCCCACATTGAACAGCTCTTGCTGCTGCCTACAGCCCTGCCACTTTGGGAGGCACAGGAGAAACGGCTCCCACCTTATGTCTCAGACCCAAGCGCACTGGCTCTGCTCGCAATTATGCTCTTAAAATGACTTGCTAAGTAAATAAAGTACATTTTTAATGCCGCTTGGAAGAGATAATTGAAGAAAATAAAGGGATTGCACGTGCCTTTCTTAGGCAACCTTAGGAAATGGTTTATAAAAAGTAAGAAAGTGAAAATGAGGGACTCCAATCTCCTTTTCTTGCTCAAACAAACAAAGCTCTCTTGGGTTGTTTGGGACAGATTTTCAACTTGGGCCAAGCAGATTTGCTGACTAGTCTGTTCACTACCCTAAAAAATTACTCCACTTAAACAATCAACAAGACTCATCCTGCCATTTCCATGTGCTCACTATCAAAGGAGGCGAGCTGAAAAGCCCTGTATATGGTGGTGCATGTGGGGGATCCAGGGTGTCCCTCTAACAAACCCTGTTACAACAGGTTTTTTGGTACCCGGCCACATTCCAGCATTTCCCTTATGAAAGGGAGACGTGCAGCGGCACATCCTCCTGCTCGCCAACCCAGGAGCTGCAGCAAGCTGTTCATCAGGGCCCTAGACAAGGGATGAGTGAAATTGTTTTGTCTTATTTCCAGCCCACTTGGATGTCATGGGTTTTAAAGTTCATCAGCCTTGAATGGTTATTTGGTTTGCATTCCTCTGAGGTGAGGCTGCAAGGGTGGGGTGAAGCAGAGAGAGGTCCTGGATGAAAAATGGGGCAGAAGAGACAAACAAAAACAAGGAGACAATGAAAACGGGAGCAGAGACGAGGAAGGAAAACAGTTAAAAAATGAAGCACGGCCTATAGGTATCCTCTGTAGGGCATCTCATTGTATGGTACCGACATGCTTCAAAACCAAAGGCAATTGTATTTATGTTTATAAGCCTCAGGGCCTTAGGGGCAATTAGGGGGTGAGAGAGGGAAAGAAAAGAGTTGAAAGAGACTTCAAGAAACATGGAATAATGGGGTTTCCCCACCTCAACAGATTTTTTTCTTTTAGCGTATGTACACAAACAAGAGATGGGGTAAGGGAAAATTTAAAAAATAATTTACAAAATTAAAAAACAAAACAAAACAAAACAGGGAGAGTAGTGGTCGAGTTGGGAGTTTATTTTCTGGTATAGTATTTAATTAGTTACATGGAAAGATAAGGAAGGGAGAGGAGTTTCAGGAGAAACTCCAATGGCAAGGGAAAGAAGAGGAGGGAAGAAGGAAGTAAATATAGTGAGAGTACTGGCTGGAAGAAGCTGTGGTGAATTGCCTGCCAGTCATTACAGTGTCCCCATTTCTCCTGCAAGTTCTGCTCTCATATACTAAGTGTTGCAAGCTTGGCATCATAAGGCCTGTTCCATGGAAGCTTTTTTCCTTTAGATCCCTGTCTTCTGCAGGAGGAACAAAAGCTTATGCCTAAGTAGATAAATAAACAAGTTTAATCTATGCTTGTAGAAATGTATTTTCAAATTCTAGAAAAGGAAAGCTCTAACTCAGTCTCATGAACAAGCCCTGAAAGCTAGCTCCCAGTGGCTCTTGTTCCCTTTACCATGACCTGGATTCTCTAGGGATTCTCTTGGAGAGCAGCAAAATAGCTCTTCCCAGGGGACTCCCGGAGTGCCCACCAGAAGAGGGCAGAAACAGGGAGATGGCAGAGCTCTCCTTCTGTCATCTTCCCCTTCAGCTTTCACACTAGGGAAGCCCAGGGTGATGGGAACGAAGAGACATAGCTGCAGACCCCACCAGGTCACTGTCTGTCCTCTCAGCAGCCCATGAGCCATTGGAGGATCTTCACCTCTCCCGCCTCCCAACCCCTGAGGTGCCCCAGGGCCAGCGTAGCTCTGCACCACCCTCCTTGCCAGCCTGTATTTAGAGAGTACATTGAGTTCCCAGGTATTAAAGAAGGGCCTGGAGGTGTTGTGTGTGCTGTGGGACACGTGCATCATGCTAGATCACTTTTCAATAGAAGGAGTGCCATTAGCAGCCGAAGGGGTGGTGTGAGGTGATGAAACACTGGAAGAGCGTACAATTTTTTGGCAGGCTCTGAGCAGAGCTCTTGCATCACCAACATAATTTGGCTTTCCTGAGAAGGGCAGATCAGACACCTTGCTGCTCTCTGTAGCCTCACCTGCAGCTTGCACTTTTCCTCGGCGTATTTATTGCTGCCCTGATTGACATTGAGCCGTCATCACCTTCCTTTGCTCCACAGGAGTGGCAGGCTGTATTTTTTGTGGTACAGTTACCAGAGAGTCTGTAGCTTTCTGGTAGGATGGTAATGAGAAATGGCAGCAAAGTGGGTGCAGTAAGAGAACAAATGTTAATGGGATAATATTCTACATTCATTGTCTCCACCTGCCTTCTATATTCACTTACCTTCAGAGATAATCCTTAGCATTTAATTTAATGAGCTTTTGTGTAGGCTTGCTAGCAGAATGCTTTCAATTGTATTTTTAATGCAGAAAAGCATGCTTATCAGGCAGGATTTCTCAGTCTCTTGCAGCTGACATTAAAATGTTTGCATAAAAGTAAGAATAACTATGTGGTAAGTTTCTGATTATATGCTTGTGGTCTACATTGTTTTCTGGATTCAAAAAGCCACCACTCACACCTCACATGATAAAACCTGATAGACAACCGGATCTGCACATGACACCTGCCACAAATTCTCTAGCACAGAGATTTGAAAGCATTTTATTGTTAGGGTTTTTTTTATTTAGCCTTTTGAATGAAAGTTCTTAAATTACCTTCACTTACTAGAAACTTTTTGGGAGGGCAGAAAAATATGACACTGCAGAGAAACTCTCCCTTTTCTTTGTCCTGCCTGATTAACAGGTATTTGCAATATATATCTGTTGGGCTCTTGGTGCTTTCCATTTCTGACACTTTTGTGCCTTCAGCAAAGGAGGAACAACTTTTGTTTTAATCATTAACCTGTAATTAGAAATCAGAGAGCCTGTCTCATGTCTGTCATTGAAAATGAAACCATGATTATTGTATAGCTCTATAGTTTGATAAATAAATTCTTTAATCAGCAGTAAGGCAGGTGGACTCAGCAGCCTCTCTTTGTTCTTGTTATGACAGCCTGAAACCTGGCATAGCTGGTCCGTGCACGGTGCCTACACCCAGTGTGGGACAGTGCCTGATACAAAGGCCAAGCCGCTGAAATGTGTCATTCAAAGGACGAGGAGAAAGGAAGCGACGCTCAGGCAGAAAGCTGTGACATCCAAGGATGCAGTGTAAGTCCATGTCAGCACAAAAACCAGGACAAGTCCTCTGATCAGCTCATTTTGCTTAAGGTTGTGTCTTTTTTTCCCCACCACTTAATGTCACTTTAATGATTTGGGAGTATGGCAGCAGGAATACTACCAAACACTTTGACATCCTAAAAGCAGGCCTGAGAAATCATGACGGCTATCTGATGATGCTTTCTGCATCCCGTGATATGTCCTGGAGTTATTTTTTGACCAAAAGCATTGCCTTAGACAACCCAGAGGACACGAAGGTACTCGTCGCTCAGCTCCTCAAACAAGCCGATGTTGCTCACTGATGTCCTCTCTGCTGCTTCCTATTTCTCACAGCAACTGCTGAGGATCACTCCTAACCCACCAGGATGTGTCTGTGGCATCGTTCCAGGCAAGTAAACAACACTGGCCAGTTTGGGAATACCAGACTGGGAAGGGTTTAAAAGCACCATCGTGGACTGTCTCCTTCATTGTGTTAGCGACTGAACCACCCAGTGCTGGTTTCCTCCAAATAGCAGCCCTGTAATTGTTTCCTCTTGTCTAGTTCATTTTTAGAACTGTTTTAATTTCGCCTATTGTTGACCCTGCTAGTTTAGTCTATTAAGCTTTTTACATACACATGGAAAAAAATAACAGCACCTAACTTCCTGCCTTCCATTAGCCTCAAGAGCAACTCTCAGGGCAACGCACACAAGGAACTGGGAAAGATGTATTTTAAGCTGGGATACAACCACCATGGCAATTTAGAAGGTAAAGCTGGGTGGGATTTAAGGTCCAAAAGGGGAGCTTATCCCATGTGTTGTTCACTCATATTGCACACTCTGGGGAGCACTGAGTCTGGGCTCACCAGCTGTAGTTTGAGACGCTGCTCAAGGACTGGCTTGTTGCAGCATTATAGATGTATTAGTTTGCTCTGGTTTTATTTCACACATCCCTTTTCCCCTAGACAAAAAATCCAGGCTCTTGGTGAATTTTTTAGGAGATACTGCCTATTTCAAGGTGTTACAATATTTAATATTTTGATCTAAGCTCTCTGATATTTTGCCTTAATATCTGCTATTGTCTCTATGTGTAGCCTAGTGTAGTGTCTCCACACCAAGCCATTTCAAAATAATTTTGTCTGATTTCCCAACAATCTTCATTGTAATCTGTTAAAAAGTTTTAAGTGTACTGGCTTGATGTTGCTTTCTAATAGCTGCCTGTGCCGGAAAGAAGAGCTCATTTTTTCTGTGCAGCTAATGGAGTAGCTCCTTCACGTGGAAAGACAGCAATTTCTACTTTGACTCCTATAGGCTTTGGATTGGGTCCTGGTTACTAAGGATCTGAGAGTGTCTCACTAGAGCTCCGTGGCCATCTACATCCATACCTGGACTCATCCATACCCAAATGCTCTCCTAGGTAACCTCCTGGTGACCTTCAGTGGTTGGTGCCATGTGTTCTCCACAACAGAAGAATGTACCAAACCAGCTGGCTCACAGCAATGCTAAGCATCTATTATTTAAGCAGAACAGTGTTAAGGCCAAGGTGCCAGAAGAAATTTCAACCTGGCAATAATCCACACCATGGGCTGGAGCACCTGGCTGTAGAGGGGGGACATCTCAATGCTGGGTGAGGTACCTAGGAGGCTGAATGGAGAGAGGTGAGCACCCAAGAACTAATGCAAGCACTCAGCATGACAGAACTTCTGAATCAACCTACAAGAAGTGCTAAAAAAAGTGGAGTCAATATTTTTCTCTTGCTTGGATTTGGTACTTTTGTGAAACTGGGCTTCAGACCCTCCAACACTATTCTGTGCTCAGGGTGGCAATGTTATGCCCTGTATTTCCTTAAGCCTGAATGAAAAAGAAAGTACCTGTGACAATCTTGTGTATGATGCCATAGTCACCTTATCACAGAATCACAGAATGTTTGGGATTGGAAGGGACCTCAAAAACTCATCTTGTCCAATCCCACTGCCAGAGCAGGAACACCTGGATGAGGCTACACAGGAATGTGGCCAGGCAGGTTTTGAATGTCTCCAGAGTAGGAGACTCCACAACCCCCCTGGGCAGCCTGTTCCAGTGCTCTGTTACCCTCATTGAGAAGTTTCTTCTCAAATTTACGTGGAACCTCTTGTGTTCCAGTTTGAAACCATTACCCCTTGCCCTATTGTTGGTTGCCATTGAGAAGAGCCTGGCTCCATCCTCGTGACACTCACCCTTTATATATCTGTAAACATTGATAAGGCCACCCTTCGGTCTCCTCTTCTCCAAGCTAAAGAGACCCAGTTCCCTCAGCCTTTCCTCATAAGGGAGATGCTCCACTCCCTTCATCATCTTGGTTGCCCCGTGCTGGACTCTCTCCAGCAGTTCCTTGTCCAGATGTGGTCTCACCAGGGCAGAGTAGAGGGGAAGGAGAACCTCTCTCGACCTACTGACCACCCCCCTTGTAATACACCCCAGGATGCCATTGGCCTTCCTGGCCACAAGGGCACAGTGCTGGTTCATGGTCATCCTGCTGTCCGCCAGGACCCCCAGGTCCCTTTCCCCTATGCTGCTCTCTAATAGGTCATTCCCCAGTTTATACTGGAACCTTATCTAGGAAGCAGGAAGTCTGGCTTCTATCCTCAACCTCAGAGGGCTTGGCTCTACAAGTCTCACATCCCAGAAGAACCCTGTAAACAACAGATTGGTTCTTCTGCTGACGGTGAGTCAGGGTGAGCTACCACAGGTCAAGCCAAAGGCCCAACAGGAGACTAAATGAGAAAGCACCTGATGTTGCAGTCTCCTGAGAAGGACATGCAACAGGGGAGATGGGGTGTTCCACAGCAGCAGTTCACTGAGAACATTCCTTCTCTGCTCCAAGAACTGACTCCAAAGCTGAAACATTTCAATTGCAAACACTGTAGTGGGTTTTGTTTTCTTTTTCCAAGTAAAATCTGTTTTCAGTTAACTTTACATATAAATCCTGGGAGAAGCTGTAAATTTTAGGAATTTATTGTACTCAGACGAGTAGGCATATATAGAGAGAAAGAGTGGGAGATGATACACATATATTCTCAGCCCTTTTGTTGACAAAGCAGTTTTATCATCAGGAAGAACTGTCATGGCTTGTAACCCTAATGACTTTTCCTTGTATACAGTAGAGTGACAAGAAACACACACAAAACCCTGTCTTTGGTTTTCTATACATATTTATCTTCTTATCTTTTCACATCTTATTGCTTTCCCAAAGCCAGAAAGTGACTTGAAGTCTCCAGTTCTTTTCAACCACATTTTCCTAATTTCAATTTAATTTATATTTTTGTATTTAAAAAGAAACTCAGAGAAGTGCCAAGAAAATATAAAAATAATCAAGGTCAAATTGAGGTACTCTCTGTGAGCAAAGGCATGGGTGGAAAAGAGGGGCCCATGCCTCTCTTCCATCTAATGCACCTATTGGAAGCATGGTTCAGTTGCGGTAGGAAGGATGCTTAGCACCAGTAGCTGGGAACAGAGAAAAGATTGTGTCACTGCTTTGATTAGGAACTGCAACAAGTTTCATTCATGCCTATGGAGGCTAGCTGGCACTCTTTGGTTTGCTGCAGCTACATGCTGTACCATATTTTCAAAACACAGTTCCAAAAATATCCCCGCAGAAGACAAAAGGACACTCCTTTCGTGTGTGCCCGTGGTGTTGTTGCCAAGCTCTGATTCAACAGCAATGCATGCACATTTCTGAGAACTGGAGACTTATTTATTTCTATTTCAGGGTGCTGCATCGATTTATCATGAAGTATGAATCATATGACACCAGCATTTACTTGAAGTACAAGACCAAATCTAATAGTTCCCAAATGCACTGAGCTTTCTTCTCTTTTTTTTTTTTTTCTGTTTATCCCACAAAGTACTTCTGAAACAGAGTACTCAAGACAACAATGAATTCTAAGTGAATCTGAACATAGATTTTGCTGTTATCAAACAATGTGTTAGCAACAACAGCAGAGTGTCCCAACAATGAAATGAAAAGCTGGATGCTTTCAAGTATTTTGAAACAAAATTCATGAGGCCTCATATTAAAACAGGGACATGTGATTTCTCTGCTCAGCAGGCATACTTTTGCCTTCACTGTAATTAAGAAAAAAAGGCCTCTTGAGCTCTTCATAAAGACAATTGTGAATAGGTAGATATTTCAGCTGTTTGAAAAATCTCAAGCATTAGCTGAACTGCAACTCTTTAAGCACTCCTGAAACTCCAGTGCTTTGTCTATTATCCTGAACAACGTGAGTGATGGATCATGTAGAGCAGAGTGACAGTGTTTGCTGACATTCCCATTTGTAGAAAGCAAGAGGAAACCTAATCCTAAAAGGATCTTGAGAATGCTGGTTGCCAGATTTCTTAATTTCCCAGGAAGGGAGAGCTACTGAGTGTTTAATTGCATATACCTGCATACTGCTATGTAGAGTAATGCACAGCGGAAAATCCATTTATCAAGACTCTGGTTGCATGTTACTGTGCCCTAAAAGTAAATACGTGACACCTTCTCTCTGCTCGCTGTGCCAGTTGGTATGACTACAATGCTGTTTACCCATCTGCACGTGCCTCAGGGTGTTCTATAGCCTATGCCATGATATCATAGCTAGCACTGTGTCACTTGAATGCCTTTCAGTGTATTAAATGACACAATGAAATGAAGCAGAAAGACTGATGTGACGTTTCTCAATAGGAAGTGTTTATCTCTGTTCCATCAGTGTTTAATTGACTTGCTAACCACTCAGGACTCTACAAACATGAAGTCAAGAGATCGTTAGCAGACAGTAACACTTTACACTAAGTGTCTTTAAGTACACTTGTTCATAGTGTAAATGTTCAGTAACACATTTTAGATATACACGCCATGAATATTAACAATAACATTTACCTTTGGGTTCCCCTATCTATATAATTGAAGGAAATGTATGCTTAGCATGCTAAAAATGCTTATGGCATTACACAGAGAAATCTCTGCTTGCCTGTATTAATTTGCCTTACTTTATGGCAGTCTATGTGTTGGAGTCTTACAGAAGTTTGCAAGTAGTTGTCATTAATGCTTTAAGTAGCACAGTTAGTGTCTATCATATGCTGTTCCGTTTTTTTGTCCTCTCCCTAAGAGGAGAGGCATGAAAGGCATGCAGTGAATTGTTTGGTTTTGGTACAGAGTTCTGGCCTTTTTCCCCCTTTTTTATTTTATTTTTTTTTAATATACACATTACTATGTGGAATTTAAGACTATCCCACAGACTGGGATATGAAGAACAGGCCTAAAAGGTTGCTGAGCACATGTATTCCACATGTCTTCATCTAACACAAGCCATATATTTCCCAGCACACGACAGAAAAAAGATTTGTGAAGATTCTTGTGGGACTATGTAGTGCCACAAGAAGGGAGCAAGAGAAATCAAGATCACTGACAATGTCCTGTTTATATTTGCTGTCTAGATTGCTCACAGGGTTGCAGGAAATGATTTATTTGCCCCTCTGTAAAGAAGCCCCCACTGCCTCCCAAACACCCATGGGCCTCACCAATTTGGCATGAGGGAAAATCTGGTGATTACTTTATGCACCCACAACAGCAGATTAGAACCCCAGCAAATCTTGCATGCTATCCTTGGTCTTGCTGTAAACTATGTTTATTGCTGCAGAAGGAAACAAGAAGAAAGCATTATTAAAAAGAAAAAAATAAAAATAAAAAATTGGGAGCCAAGTTTAATATCAAAGAAGAGATGAAAAGTCTTTGGCGTCTGCAAGTGGCAAACAGAAACATGAAGCTTTATGTTAATGTGGCACAACTCATCTCATGAACAGCAGAGATCACATCTTGATTTTCATTTTTAAATGCTAAGCACAGGGTGTGGTGGACAGAAGTGCGTGCATATGCCTATGAGCACATCTATTCACTGGAATTATGGAATAATCCGTAATTTTAACAAATTCACATTTGAAAAAGTAGGTTTTTCTGGATCTAAAATATTACTTTCAAGTAGATGAGCTTGTAAATGATATATAACTCCTCCAGATTTACCAGTGACATGTTTATCTAATAGTATTTTACTGTGGCATAGTCAGATGTCCTCAATGCTGACCAGCAAACTATGCATTTGTTAAGGGCAGGGAATACTTATTCTCTGAGTGAAATACTGGCAATTTCAGCTTAGAGGTCCCCCAGTGGAACTTTCTTTCATAAGTCACAGAGGACACACCATGTCTGTAAGTCTTGAGTTGATTTATGGCTCAGGTGTTAAGAACTTCAAAAGCAAATTAAAGAACAAGCAACGCAAATGAACTGCTGCTTAATAGGTATCATACTGTTTGAGAAAGCGACTTGTATAGATACAGAATTTTTTTACAAAGGTGCTTAATATGAGTTCAGATGACTCCTTAAACGCTCAGTTCTGAAGCAGGCTGCAGGTAGTCAGCACTGAGGATAAGATTTGGTATCTTCAGTAGAGTGGATATAAGGATTCTCCTAAACGGTAATGTAGCTTCAACATAGATTTTTGAGAGTTTATTTTGATTCGTTTGTCTGTACAAGCTTACATGTCTTTCTGGATCCATGAACAGCATCATGACAAAGTGCATTAAAGGTTTTAGAAATAATCTGTCAGTCTTAGAAACATTTTTTAGCTATGTTACTACAAATGCCTTCCTTTTAAATAAGCTCTACTCTCTTTTTTATTTAAACTAATCACAAACTAAGTTCCTTTGAGAGCCCTACAAAATATTTCAGCAGCTACCAGGGAACAGTTCATGACAAAGTCTGTAAAATTCTGTGCACTGTTCCTCCTATTTCTGCTATGTTAACAAGCTTCACCTGTTTTGCTTGCTTGCCTTTTCTCAAATATGAAATAATCTCTAGGTAGGCACATGACTTAGATGCTGCAGATTTTTCCCTGTGTTTGTGTCATATTGCAGTAAAATGATTTATCAAAGCAAGGGAGAGAAGAGGTTGTTATTACACCTCAGCCACGTCTGTGTGGTGCTGTGACAGGACACATGGCGCTCTCCCTGCTACATGCACACTCGAGACAAGGAACTCAGGTTCTTACCCCAATGCACCCATCTCTCTGCAGACAGGCATTTCATTTGCACAGGACTCATAGAATTGTTGTGCTTGGAAAAGACCCTGAAGATCATCAAGTCCAATCATTAACCTAACACTGGCACCAAAACGTGTCCCTAAGAATCTCATCTATGTATCTTTTAAACACCTCCAGGGATGGTGACTCAATCACTTCCCTGGGCAGCCTGTTCCAGTGCCTGACAACCCTTTCCATGAAGAATTTTTTCCTAATATCCAATATAATCCTCCCCTGGCACAACTTGAGGCCATTTCCTCTTGTCCTATCACTTGCTAATTGGGAGAAGAGACCAACCCCCTCCATGCTACAACCTCCTTTCAGGTAGTTGTAGAGAGTGATAAGGTCTCCCCTCAGCCTCCTTTTCTCCAGGCTGAACAGCCCCAGGTCCCTCACCGCTCCTCATCAGACGTGCTCCACTTGTGCCCATGTCTGTGAACAGCAAAGCCTGTCTCCCCTTCACCTGCTAGTTGCCAGGCTGGTGCTCCTTATCTGAAAAGGTGTCAAGGAGGCCTTGCTAGTGGCAAACACTGTCCCAGCAGCTAAAACCAATTGCTCATACATCTGTGAGAAAACCCATGGGAAACAGCTGCACATGGTCTCGCAGCCTCAGGCAGAGCTCCTGCAGCAGAGACAGTTCCCTCACTTCAGAAGGAAATTTGAACAGGACTTTGTGTCCTAAAAGCATGTAGCAAATTGTTTTTCTGTCCTTAGTTCCAGCTCCAGGTTAGTGAAGTTTCTTAGTACAGTACATATATTTTAGTAGCTGATATATCACATAATAGTATGTTCTAGCGGCAATGTGAACTCTCATTCTAGCAGCTACTCAGGTCCTTCTGAAATAGTTTGCACTGCAGACATACACAGCTACTTTTTTATCACTTAAAACACCCCTTTCAACTTTCATTGTCACCAAGACAAAATGGCTTCAAAGAAAAAAATTCCCCTAAAACAAACAAACTAATGAAGGGTCACAAATCCTCAAAAATAACAATGCTGCAGGTCTATTTTGGTAGTTCTCTTGGCAGAGTAATATGGAAGCTTCTCCCAAATGAACTGCTTCCAAGTTTCAGGGGAACAGGTCATAAATAGATTGTTCAGGAAATTCGCAGAGTTTGGGTATGATAATGAGAAAAAGGTTGATTAATGGCGGATTCTGAATTTACCTATGTAAGTTACAGTAGCAGTGGACTTGTCTCCCAAACAGGACACTAGTGTGTTTCATCTTCTTACCCATTATGTATTTTTTTTCCCTAAATTAAATCTCCATCCTTTTCTTAGCGGAGACTATCTCGGGAGCCAGAGATAGCCTTTGAGGCAGGCAAGAGGAGGACACAGGACAAAAAAGGACACCGAGGTCTTTGTGATGACAACAGGAAAAGCTCAAGGAAGAAAAGAGAGCGGCGCTGAAGGATGCGTGCCGGAGAGGGACGGGGAGGGAGGGCAGGACGGAGCCAGAGAGGCAAAAAGGTGAAGGAGTCCTGGAAGTCGCTGTTATTTCAAGAGATGGCAGCGATAGGCAGAGAGCAGACTACAGAGCACGGCCGCTGACCTTCGGCGAGATTCATGTTACAGCAGCCGCTGGCTGCAAGGACTGACAGACAGAGCTGGTCCGTCATCAGGGGTACCCCAAGACACCCCCTTGCTGCCTCCCTGGGACTCCTCTCTCCCTTACGGACAATCCTCGCTTTCCACAGCTCCCTATTTTGAACTTCTCCATTGTTCAAGCAGGCTGAATTTGCCCAGCGTAGAACTGGCAAAAGGTTGACACTGCAGGACAGCAGGAGGAAAGGACGTTTTGATTTCTTCACTAGAACATGCTAGTTTATCTTTAAGTGTTGGGAAAAAGTTCAAAATGGAAGTCTGAAGTGCCTCCAACTTTCCTTTTCTTATCAAGGGGAAAATACATATAGGAATGATTCCATCATCAGGACATAATTTAAAGGGACAGAAATTATGTAGGAAGACTTTCTCTTCCTTTAAAAATTCTTTTTTCTACTGAAGAAAATAAGTCTACAGATTTTATACTCTCTTTTTTTTAAAAAAATAGACATTTCTCAGTTATTTTTCTATTTTTAATTTGATCTGAGTAAGAAAGATTAACTTTCTTTTGGACATATCTCTCTACATATATATTAAACTGCAAAAAGACACAAAATTATTGACATTGTCAAGATTTTTAGATTAGTCATAAAAAGAAAGTGGCATATTTAAACTTGCCATGTTATTGACAGCAAAAAAATTACATAAACCAGGATACTTTCTCCCAAAGGATCCTAAAGCATTAAAAAAAAACTCTAAAGGATGCACTGATGTATTATTGACAGTCAGTGATTCTTCTGTTGAAACTCAGCACCTTGTTGGAAGCAGCACTACTTGGTTATTTAAAACAGGAAGTTAAATGTATTTCATTTAATTGCAGGAGTAATGTATGTGGCTAGAGTAATAATTTGATTTGGCATTTGGTCACGTCACACATTTAATAGCTGTGTTATTGTGACAAGCGCTATGCAATTCTCCACAGCCCAAGTGGTCAACATCATTTCATCTGAGTGATGGCATCTTCCATAGTATGGCACTACTCTAAACATCAGTTGGGACAATGATTCAGTGCTGACTCAGAGGGGATGTGCCAACATGCTAAATTACAAACATCGTTCTCTACATAATGTGTTCCTTGGACATTTTTTGCTCAAGGCAGGCTCTTTGTTAAACTTATTTGTTTTGAGAGCCGAAGAAGAGCTAGTACATAAGGTGTGAAAGCCTCCTTCAGAGAACTGGATTTACTGTTCGTTCTTACTTTGCTATTGTGATCTAGGTAGGCTGTCAAAACAGAAACAAAATTGAAAACCAGTGCACATTCTGCAAGATATCAGCACACATATTATTGTCGTCTGGATAGATCCTCAAAACAGCTTTCACTGAAATCCACTCTGTTTTTGACAATTATTTTTCCAGCTTGCTTTCTTTAAAAATGGGATAAGTAGCAAGTTAAATCTTACAGGTAGACTTGTTCAAACTTGCATGTGACTGATCATCTCCAGTGAATACACACACAGGTACTGCAGAAGGTGTCACATCAAGAATGTGCTTCCCAGCTTCTGGTAATCTCAATAAAAAGCCCGTTGTGTTTGTTGTTTGGAAGCTTTTTGTATCTTCCATCCCCCTGTCCTGGAACTGTTTTCTGATGAATGTGAAGAAATATGGCCTCTTAGTTACTTCCCTCAGCCCATTTTGTGAGAGTAAGACAAGTTAATTGTGCCTGATGATACGGATGACCCTTTCAAGTCATGTAAAATGATACTGCTCTGCTTATCACAGGTAGATAACCATTAATATTACGTGTACTGCCTATGGGCAGGGAAAGGGTCTTGTTTGTTTTGAATGTTTTCAAAGGTAGGAAACAGAGGGTCCTGTGGGGACACAGCACACAGCAGACAGTGCAGCCATACAAATTGAAGTTAAAAGGCAGGAACCTGCAATAAAAATGGATGAAAGATGCAAACTTGGCTACTTCTTTACAATAAAGCTAAACTGTTTCACTGGGGTGTACAGCAATACAGAAGTTGAATAATGTTGTGTCTAACTGGTCCTGGCCAGAGCTCCCTCTTGGTCACTCACTGTTTTTACTGAATTAAATTCTCAGTTCTTACTCATTTTTAACCAGGCTCATGTGCAATAAAATATCTTAAAATAACCAGCATCTCTCAAAACCTGGGCCAAAAACATTTTGTCTAGGTAAGACCCAAAGAAAAGGGTGTCTAGAGCCTGAAACCTTTGCACTGTCGTGACATTAGGAATTATAGCTTAGGAGCACAGTCCTGTAATCTAACTATAAAAACCCCGTCTCAGTACAAGTGTCTTTCTTTGCAACTGTAGGTACCACTTAGTTTATATTCAATGGAAGGGCAATGCGGGATGAGGAAGAAGCTAGTCAGCTGGGCAAGTGATGGGAGGATTTATGAGCTTAATTTTACTTTGATGAAATATTTAATACTCACAGAACAGAATTTTCCACTTGATTCAGACTTCTGAGACCAGTGGACTTAGGAGCTAGCCTTTAAACCGCTTGTTATACAAAAGAAACCCACACCGCAATTCCCTAAGAAGCCTGAAAATAAAATGCACTTATGTCTTTGTATCAGGCAACATGTAATACACTCTGAGGAATCACATTTTTAAGTCAGTGGAAAATATCTCATTAGCTTGAGCTGGCTTTGGATCAAGCTCCTGAAGATTCTGAGAAGACATTGCGTCTGAGGGCATCAGACAGCCTTATTTTTGGAAGAGGAATGTAACAGTTGCTAGAGCTATTTAAAAACCGTATAATATGCACTATGTCATTTGTGGTAAAAAAATGTGATAAAAAATAGCAACTTTTTTTTTTTTTTAATAGATTTCGTGTTATCTGTAAAACAAGAATTTAAAGTATAGAATTGCCAGGCAGGCAAAGAGCTGATTGAGGAAAGGGATCTCTCAACAGAGCTCAGTGGAAACACCGTGTTTCAGAGAATAATGAAGATCCCAGATCCCCTGTGCCTCAGTCATTTGGAATAATTAGGGGTTCACTTACTAAGGGTCAGATCATGTCATTGACCTCTAAACTTTCTGATCTTTAGGAACCTCCTCAAAACCGGCAAAAATCCAACAAGAAGGTACTATCTGCCCTTTTAAGTGAGTTTTCAGGAAATAAAAAAGATAGGATTCCTCTGAAGTTAATTAAAACATTCTAAAGGTTTTGGGTTTGAAGCTTTTCAAAAAAGCAACTGTTTCCTTGGTTCAGTGAAAATGTAGCATATTTCTTACATTTTACAGAAAAGAAATACATTTTTTAAATTACTCTAAAGGAAAATTACCATTGCTAGTTATAAAATAATACCTTTTTTAGGGCAAATATTTTTACATTTTGACATTTGGGTTTCATTGTGGAAAAGCTGTCAAACAGAAATTTATTGGAAAACCAGAAATTTTGGGAGAAGCAATCAGAGTCATGGCACTGATTTGTTTTGAAAATACAGCTGAAATATTGCGGTATTAGTTATTTGATATATTTGAAACAGTAGGCACATGTGAAAAGAAAATGCATGGTTAACACAATATGCCATGAAGTGAAGATGAATGAGAATGGTGAAGCGGGAACAAATGTGTGAGTCAAAATATTCAGTACAACATTTGTCTTGTAAATATAGTCCTTCAAGTGCTTTGAATAAATTTTATTTCAACAAAAGACCTATCATTCTTTTTTACCAATAATAGAAAATCTTGACATCGTGGTGTTTGAAAAACTTTCATAGCATGTTTGTGAACAAAGAGACATAAAAGATGATGAAGCTGAAAATGAATATTTCATTATGCTGCAAATGCAGAAATAAAATTAAGCACTTGTTAATGGATAGTATCTGTTCTCTTGATTCACATGAGATTGTAAAAAAAAAAAAAACCAACAAACTATCACAAAGGATTTACAGGACAATAGAATTCTAAATTTATACTGCAATGTTCCATTTGAGCAATAATTTATAATGTCTACATGATTTTAAGTCACTTGTAGCATGAGATATTAAAGATTTTAACTTGAAAGAAAATTATACCATTGTATGATTATAGGGTTTTTTCCGTGTTTTACACATCAAATTGGTCTTCTGACTGCCCTTGGACTGATAGTGCACAAAGCTTCCCTTTAGAATGTTGCATGAAAGCTTCCTTCTTTTAGAAAAATCGTACCTTTATAAGAATTACTCTCACAATGTGCTTACCTTCTTCTGCTGATAAAATAGAATATTAAACTAGCAACTTCAGAGAAATTAACAATTTATCTGCTGAACTGGGAAAGTACCTCTAAAAGAAGTGAAGTGCCAGAAACATCACAAAATTCCCTGGACCTTGCTACAGCTCTTGATTTTACATAGAGGGCACCGAGATTTCAAAGAAGCTCATGCACTCAGTCTCTCTGAAATCATGATACATTCTAGGTACGTAAATCCATTGAATTATTTACTCTTCAGACTGCAGTGATAGGCTGAGGTGTGCAATTCTTAGGCAGACAGCAGTGCTCTTCCAAATTCATTTTGCAAAAACAATAGGGATGCTTGATCACTTTGGTATTCTGAGGTAAAACTTGTCTTTAAAGCAGTTTTCATGTAAGGTTTCATTTTATCTACATGAAAATCCTCAGATACTTTGCTGAATCCTTTTGGAAAGGCTCTATTGACCTATGTGGAAAATAATTTGCAAGAAAACACTGTGGACATAAATTTTAGAGCTCTCATAAAACATTACGCATGGGACAAGTGAGGCTATATTACATAGAAAAACAGACTCTGTCCATAGAGTTATCAGTTAGGTTAGTGGTTAATATGTAATCTGCAACCTACAAATCCTGAAAAATGAACTCTCTGCACTCGTATCACCACAAAAAATGTGTGGGTTTAGTCACTTTCCATGATCTCATAACTTTATCACTGATTATGTTAACTTTACACTATTAAGCTGAAGAAAATTCTCCCTCCATCTATTTTTCTCTCACACAGAATCTTTAACGCTAAAAAGCTACTTCGATAGTTTTCCTGCTACATGCAGTTTTTATTATAACATTTTTACCTAGATAGAGTATTGAAACAATTTTATGTTTTCCTAAACCATATGATCCAAAATCGTAACATACAAACACATCAGCATCTCAAAGATGTGTTTTACTCAGCTTATTCAAGGATCTAAGATATCATTTTGTGAAAGATCCTTATAATTTTAACAAAATTGATCAAACAAGGTGTCACTAATGTTAAAATTTGGTATTGTCTTTTTCTGCTAATAGTTTTTTAAAAGGCTAAGCTGCATTATACTTGCCAAACCTCTATACCAAGCCTGATATAAAGGCTGGCTGCATTCTCTTCTCCTCACAAACCACAGTATAGCTACACGCAGTGCAGATTTATGCAGATATATTTATAGCTATTATGTTACTTGCTACTGCACGCTAGAACAAGAAGTCCCACAAAATACTATTTTTGCTAGGCAATTATGGATTTGACTAAGCTATTTTCCTTTAGTGTCATCCATACCTAGAGGAAACTGTTACTCAAATAGAAATGAGAACACATACTCCAAGCTTCAGGGGGACATTATGTTCCCTAAAAGCCTTAAATAAAGACCTTTTCCCTGAATTAAGACCCTATTCCCTAAATAAAGACCCAACAAATCCTGCCTAAGAAACTACAGAAGGGACTGAACTTTTACTGAACCTCAAAGTTTTGGCTTATCTCTTGGGCAATGGCTGGGCTTGTTCTTATTTATATCCCTATTTAAAACAATCAGATTAATTCTTGGGTTTGCTTTCAAATTTAGTCACACATGGAATGTCTTAACTGTTTGTTAAAGGAACAGCAGGTTGTGGTCAGGGTCAAATGCCCTTGTGTTCAACAGATTTTAACTTTACATAGTAGTAACTCTTGAGACTATGATAAGCAAGCAAAGCAAACCTAGAGGAAGATCTTCATGCTGTACGTGAGGGAATTGCTGAGTGTGCAGGTACACAAGGGCAGGGGAAAGGGAGGAGGTGACCTTAGTCCATTTTTTACCATCTTGGACAGCATAGTACATACTGGTAAATGGGCTTTTGGTGCATGTATGTCAGGGACTATGGGATTCTGCAAGATGAGTAGTAAAACAGTACAAGATGTCTCTGGTGCAGAGTTAAATTGAGTCTTGGCAGAAAGATTTAGGTATATGGGCTGGAAACCTGGTTCTGTGATCATTCCTGCTTTGTAGTAGATGCACAAGCTGGACCAAGGACCTGCTGATGGTCCTCCAGTAGTGTCATTCCAGAATTTCCTGTTTTCCTAGAATGGGTGGGCACCTCCCTGAGTCACTGGGGAAGGATCTTCAAGTGTTTCACCCAAACAGAGCACAAGGTATCATGAGATCTCCACTCACATATGGTGAAAATGTCTTTCAGATGTATGTGAGGAGAGGCAAGGGCTTGGTGGAGTGACAGATCTCTGAGGCACCACAGAAGAGCTGCCCCTAGGCACACTGCTTGGATGGACTAGTGCAGTTGTGAAAGCCATGGGCTGGTTTGGGTGGGTTTCTAAGGCAGAGGGACCTGCTGGATAAAAGCTCTCCTCATCATTTCCTCAGGGTCCTTCCAAACCTGATCCTGCCTGTTCAGGGACAGGTTATAAGGGTGACTGGAGTGGTTAGATGGTAATAAGTAAGACATGGATAAATTGATTTTTATGTGACCTATACCTATGAAGTGTCAGTCTCAGATGTAGCGCTCTCTGTGGTCACTAAGCGACTCTTTCCACTAATGAGCAAATCCTCCTGAAAACGAGAGATCAGCAGGAGTAAATAAGAGGGGTGCTCAACCTCCCCCAGCTGCAGTGGGCTGGTGAGATTGGATGGCTCAGCAGGCAAACCCCCTGTTCCAGCCCAGTGGTTGGCACCACATCTTACTTGCATATCAGGCAGTCTCCAGGGAAGAAAAAAGGGTTATTTTAACTCAGCAAAACACAGTTTCAGCTCTGTGTTATTCTGCGAGGAGAAAAGGGAGGGACCTCTTGTCTTTGGGACCAAGGGACTGGGTCTGTTTGTTTTCCCTTGGAGAAGACCAATTGCCAACTTTTCCACCCCCTGGAACAAGGAGGGCTGGCTTCATTTATTTTTGGCACCCTCCAGGAAATGAAGCTGTAAGGTTTATTATCCCAAAGCTAGAAGGCCAGTTCAGTTTCTTTAGTAGGTGTAGGGGCATGGTTGCTAAATTTACTGCACTTTTTCCAAAGGGAAACAGCCTTGGAGCAAGTCTGTTATTCATTCCCACTCACCACCTAATGCCCCGATGTCTCTTTGGCCAAAATCTGCCAGCTCAAATCATGACCTGCCAAGCACAAGCACAGACCTTACATAGGCATCGATCTTCAGTTAGCACTGCTAGAAGAGAAATCCTAAAAGCTGTGTAGAAATGTGTCTATTTACGTGTGCCTGGGGTTGTGACTGTATGACATCAAGTGCAGCGGTGGTATTGGTGAATGGCAGTGAGCACTCAGGTGGTTAAGAAGGCTGGTTTACAGCAACATGCCAGTGTCCTGCAGGACAGAAAGAAAATCCAGGTAGCATTACACAAGAGAAAGGCACATTTCTTTCTCTGATCTCTTTAGTGCTTACAGGATTTAGATAACATGCTTATCATGAAGCAAATGGAGATATTTTGCAAGTTTTACTTGGTGTGGTAACAACCATTACCCTTTATACCTTTGTAAATACCCTGAAGTTCGCAAGAGTAAGGGCATAAATAGAGCGAACAAACACAGCCTAACTCCAAATACCTCTTGGCTTTCCACATACATCTGTAATTAAATGATGAGGGTGAATTTTTGTGAGCTTGTAATAAAATACAATTATGTAAATAAATATCTGAACAAAATAGTCATATGGCTAGAATAAATTACTATCATATTTTTAATTACTGAAGTAAGTTTTGGTAGGAGGGAATGAATAATATTAAAAGATTTAATTAGTGAATTCAGAGAGAGGTTATTTACAGCATTAACATCAACACCATAACATCTAACATAATTAGGGATCAAAAAAAGCTTACTGCAACACTAACATCTAAAGTAATTAGAGATCAAAGAAAGTCTACCAGGCAAGCAAGACCCTTCTTGCAGAAGATTATGTGGTCTCCCAGTCTTTAATTCTTGCACTTCTCTCCTTTAAGTTCTTTTCTTTTCCAAATACTTTTATTTCCTCTAGAATATTTAACCATGGATAATTAAATAATTTTTGTGAGGGATCAAATAACCTGCAGCAGTAGCCTGTTGGTTCTACAGAAGCTAGACAGCAGAAATAGCTGCTGAACATTGATTTCACAATACCACTACATACGTGAGGAGTGGGGCAAGGGGAAGCAGGACACATCACTGTTATTTAGCACAAATAGTGACTTATTTTTTTTCTCCAAGATGCATAAAGAGTTCTTCTAACCTGTCTAATTTAAGCAGAGCTTTGGAATAGTAGGTCTATACAGTTATAAAGAAGAGGCCTTTTTCTACCTTGACCTTGTTCTGTGCCTTTTGATGACTCTTAGGCATGTACAGGGTTGGGAACAGGACTTCCACCAGGAGGCAAAACTGAATTAGGTGAATTAGATTAAACGAATAAGGGAAAAGTTCGTGATCATTTTTTTGCAGATTTTTTTTCCACCCAAAAGTGTCATACTTTTGCAATTTCTTTGACTTGCTCCATGCTTCCTGGCTGTGCTCAGAAACCTGTTCCAGTCAGTGAAAAGGATGCCTTCTCCACCTAGACTGAAGGTAAAGGAAGAATATCTAATAAATATGTTCAGAAGAGGAATTAATGAGGGTGGTAGAACACTGGAACAGCTTTCCCAGAGAAATAGTAGATGTCCCATCCCTGGAGACATTCACGGTCAGGCTGGACGGGGCTCTGAGCAACCCAGAATCACAGAATGTTTGGGATTGGAAGGGACCTCAAAAGATCATCTAGTCCAATCCCCCTGCCAGAGCAGGAACACCTGGATGAGGTTACACAGGAATATGTCCAGGTGGGTCTTGAATGCATCCGGAGTAGGAGACTCCACAACCCCCCTGGGCAGCCTGTTCCAGTGCTCTGTTACCCTCATTGTGAAGAAGTTTCTCCTCAAATTTAAGTGGAACCTCTTGTGTTCCAGTTTGAAGCCATTACCCCTTGTCCTATCATTGGTTGTCACCGAGAAGAGCCTCGCTCCATCCTCATGACACTCACTCTTTATATATTTGTAAACATTAATGAGGTCACCCCTCAGTCTCCTCTTCTCCAGCCTAAAGAGCCCCAGCTCCCTTAGCCTTTCCTCATAAGGGAGATGCTCCACTCCCTTCATCATCTTTGTTGCCCTATGCTGGACCCTCTCCAGCAGTTCCCTGTCCTTCTTGAGTTGAGGGGCCCAGAACTGGACACAATATTCCAGATGTGGTCTCACCAGGGCAGAGTAGGGGGGAAGGAGAACCTCTCTCAACCAACTGACCACCCCCCTTGTAATACACCCCAGGATGCCATTGGCCTTCCTGGCCACAAGGGCACAGTGCTGGCTCATGGTCTAGTTGAAGTTGTCCCTGCTCATTGCAGGGGGGTTGGACTAGATGACCTTTGAAGGTCTCTTCCAACCCAAACTATTCTATGATTTTTCACAAAATTTGTCTCAACTTCTCCTTCCCATCATTTGCTGTCAGAACGCAAAATGTTACACTTATTCTAATATTTATTGGGTCTTTTAAATTTCTGTTCCTTTCAAATTCCTGTAGGCTTCTCCAGGAGAAGGAAATAACAAAGTATACAGAAAACATTTGTTTTCAGTAATATTGTTGCAACTGGAGAAACTTAAAATTCGTCTCCAAAAGAGACTCAGTAAACCGTGTAGGGCTTCTGTATCAGCTTCAAGCTGCATTAAAATCAGTGCCTTTAAAATTTTTGGTAGTAGGATTTAAAATCAGTTATTAAAAGCTTTTATTATCAACAAATCAGATGCTGGAACAGGAGAATAATATGCCCTTTTTTTCTCCAGCTTTCTGTGGATTCCCAAGGGCTCCTTCCCTCCTCCCTCTGGAGAAAGCACCTCCTCTCTGGGGAAGCTTATCTGTAAGCACAAGCCCAACTGCTCACACTGATGCTCAAATCCACCCGTATGGTCCCTTCTGTACAAGCCTGAAGCTCAGCCTGCTTCTCTCTGGATGTCTCGCCATCGGCTCAGTCCCAGTATGGTTCACCAGAGCTCTTAATCTGCCTTCTGAGCTCTCCTTGCTGCTGCTTTTTCCAGTCGCCGTGGTGAACATCACTGGCCTGTCTGG